>NC_138586.1:24029476-24629476 GCF_964289735.1 Phaethon aethereus
CAGCCTGTTCCCAGCCCGATTTCAGCCCAGGCACCGGCCTTTTGCAGCTCACAGTGAAGCCCCGCCGCCTGCTCCCGAGGGCTGCCTGCCTTCGCAAGGCGGCTGTGCTTTGGGAAACCAGACTGCCGTGCTCCGCGGCACCCCGAAGCGCCCGTCCCGCGGTGCCTCCAGGCCAGCACCGGCACCCGGCTACCCCGGCGCGGTCCGGCCGGAGCTCCGAGTCCCTGCTGCAACACGCGGCTTCCCGGTAGTCCTGCGCTACGCAGGGCTTCAGAGGTGTTTCTCCAAGCTGGTCTGGGCACTTGGCATCGCCTGGCATCAATCCCAAGAGCCCGGGCTCTCCAGGGCAGTTTTTTGGCATTTCCGGAGCAGCCTGTGTCGCTGGCTGTGCGCGCCCCGAAACTGTGCCCCGGGGCTGGGGCTGGAGCGCGAGCTCGTGCCGCGAGCGCCGAGCGGGTCTGCATCGCTTTGGGCTCGAACCAGCGCGGCACCCGGGGCCGCTGCAGCCTCCCTGCCAGCACCGACCCCGCCGGGAGAGCCTGGCCTGGGGTAGGAGCTGCGGCGAGCCGAATGGAGTGCTTCTGGAAACGGCAAAGGACGTGGTATTTCATCATTTTGGGGCCCAGACTGTCTCTGCTGCACCAACAAGGGAACTATTTGTGTGGTTCAAAGACTTATTCATTCTGTTGTGCTTTTTTTTTTTTTTTTTTTCTTTTCCAAACCACCCACTTCAAGTTTTGGGTGAAGGTTCAATTTCATTTTTCTTATTCCCAGCTCATTTGCCCATCCCTAAAACAAACATATTAGAGCAAGCATGCGGGGGAGAGGGTGTATTAATCAAAGCAGAGGGTAGGTGAACTGAACGCAAACTGAGAATGCCAATGCGCTGCGTATTTGCATAATCCAGCGAGAAAGCTTTCCTGCTGAAAAGCCAGAGCTACTGGCATGGAAAAGCCTAGGTCTGAACAGGAACTCCGGTCCTGAACAGTTACAGACATTGGGGTAATAAATCAGGGATCCGGGTGAAAACATAGTGGTTCCAGCATGCTTTCCAAACTTTGCATCTCATTTGCTTTGATAGCGGGCCCTATCCTGCGCGCTTTGAGGTTACCGGCCGAGCTGCCTTGGACCGCAGCAGAAACAAGCCCAGGCCTGAGGAACAGGTGCTGGAGTCGGAGTCGCAGCGGAGACTAAACTCATCAGCAATCAGCACTGGCTTTATGCAAATGCTGCCAAACGAGGAGAATTGTCTTGCCAGCTGATACAACCAGAACAAAGCCCCAAGCACCAGGAGAGGGTAACATATGCAATTTCAGGGCTAAGAAGTCCGGGGAGGGATTTAATAGCGGTTGGCATTTTACAAAGGAAATAGCTATTTCTGCAAAGGGATGATTAGAGGTGTATATTAAAGCGTGGGTTCTTTTAGGAAGGCGCTGGCTGGCGTTCCCCACTCCCAGGTGACCTTGGTCAAGTTGTTTCACCTTGCTGTGGCTTGGTTTTCTGCTGAGCTGCTTCCTCAGCGGGATAATTTTCCCTGCTCCGCAGATGTGATGTGGCTGCGTTTGTTGGTATTTGTGAATAGTCTGACATCTCCTAACGGACCACCTTGGAGGAAGGGAAGGAAAACAAAGCTCCGACTGGGATCCTGCCCTGGCAGGCGATGCAGAGGTGGCAAGGACCTTCAAGGGCTGAGTGGCCACCTGTGCCACTTGCCCGCTGGGGCGGGGAGGGTGCAGGCGCCGTCAAGGAGGGAGCAGCGGGGGCCGTCGGGAGGCCTCGGAGACGTGGCCTGTGCTGGAACGGTTGGGTCTGTTCAGTCCAGAGAGGGTAAGTCCGAGGGGAGATGAGGTGGTGGTCTTCAAACACGTAGAAGGAGGCTGAGAAGGAGAGGGAGTAAATCGTTCCAGCCGTCACGGACCTGGAAGTCATGGGCTTAAATGGCAGCAAGGGAAGATCGGGGTGCCAAGAGGGCTAGAAAAGCACGGAGACGACTGCCTGGGCACGCGGGGAGCTGCCGCTCGGCAGCGCTTCTCGGCACGTGGGTGCGGAGCCGGCTTGGCGGGACTTGCCAGCCCGGCTCCACCGCAAGCGCAGGTCCACCTCCGAGAATGACCGCAGAGCGGCCGCCGAACCACACGCCGACGGCCAGCTCCACAGCCGCCGGGGACCGCCGGGGGCACAGAGCCCCCGCGGCAGCGCCGGGGCGGCCGGGCCGCGGGGAGCGGCGCAGGGGGGAGGCTCTGCCAGCGCGTTTGGTGGGTGAAACCCGCGTGACCCGACCCCGGCTCCCGGCACTTGCCGCTTTCCGCATGCGAGCCAAAGGCGCCGCTCGCAGGAGCGAGCCCCAGCGCCCGCCTAAGCGCTTACAGCGCCGGAGGTGTCTGCCCGTCCGGCACACGGCAAGGCACAAGCGGGTAATACCATATGTTTCCTTCCCCGGCAATTTTATGGCTGAAGGTATTTGATCAGACCAGCTATCCAGTAACCATCTGTCCCCTGCACAAATACAGCTGATTCTTGTTAGGGCTCTCCGAGGGCAGATGCCCTTCTCCGGCGCGCTCCCGGAACGCGCTCAGCTTAACTGCGTTTCAGCCATTTCGGAAATGCGTCTCTTTTTAAGAGCCGGTGCTGTCAAGCGTTCACATGAATGGCAGCCGATGTCTGCGCTGATTACAGTGGGAGGATATTTAAAGCCCATTCTGCAAATCGGTGCCTTGGATACTAATATAAGTAACTTTAAAAAAAACCGACAGAAAGGAAAGCGAGGAGATAAAAACCCCGCCATTTACATTTCTAAGGAATATGAAATTGTGCTTTTGAAAAAAAGCAATTTGTAAACTTTAGATAGCAGCAAATTCCTTGTTTTTTGGATACAATACCAGCTTTGCATATGCACTGAAAGAAAGAGGGAGAGAAAATAACCCTGAAGCATCCTGCCCACTGCATTAGCTTTTAAAATAAAACCCATTTATATATAAATGTTGGCTTTTTTCCCAGTCTCTGTAGAAAAGCTTTTCTATATTAAACGCTACAATGAATTAAATTAACCATAATGATTTCTTTGTGAATGGAAACCCTTTTTCCTGTGTGACATGTTTTTGATCATTTTTTTTCCTCGTTACAACAACCCGTACTCCTATCGAGTTGAGGATTTTGTTTGTTCTGCTGTTTGCACAATGCAATACAATTACTATTTGCACTTTTTGTTCTTAAGAAAACTACAGCACAGCTATTGCGCGTGCTATCTTTCTGCACAGGGAGTGGGAGCCCTTCGCCAGACCCAGCCTCACCTGCCGGCAGCAGGGCCAGGACAGCCCCGTTAGCGCCCGTACTCAGACGCCAAGAACAAGCATTCCACGGCGACGGGGAAATCGCCGCCTCTGCGCTCCCCCCTGCGCCCGCAGCAGCGGAGCCAGCAGCCAAAATCATTCACCTGCGACTCACGGCCGCCCCTTCCCCTGTATTTGCCGTGCGGGGACTCGCCATAGTTCAATTTTTATGTAGTTTGTTTATTTTTTTGCTGCCCGGTTGGCCACGGCGGCACGTGGCTGTGCTCTCCCCGGGCACCGGGGGCTGCTTTGCTGCAGGCTTGCCCGTGCGCTCGGCTGCTGGGTGCTGCGGGGTGCAGAATCGGGCTCATGGCAGCCGGGGTGTCCCCGGGACCGGTGGCCGGGCGGTCCTGCTGGGCAGACAGCTCTCGCTGAGGGGAGGCAGCCTGCTCGTCGCTGGAAAGGAAAATTAGGTCACATTCCTGATTTGAAGAGTCTGGATGGCGTCCCATTTATTTTGGATTTCTCCTAACAAGTGACTAGCTCCTGTTTGCCTTCCACTTCATTTCCTTGTCTTTTTTTTTTTTTTTAAAAGCATTCCTGCTTTCACCCGCCTCTTTTTCCTCGAAAACAGAAGGGGTGGGGGGACAAGCCTGGGGAAAGCTGGAAAAGCACGCGGCTTCCAGTGCTGTGCCGGGGTGGGCGCAGGCAGACGCTTCCCTGGCCCCGAGCCTTGGCTCGCTCCTGGGGCTGCTCTGTTGCAACCGTGCTGCGCGGGGACGAGGCCCTCAAAACTCAGCTAGGGCAGCAGAAGAAAAGGGGGAAAAAAATCCCTTACACATCTGTCTGTCCACTCATCCTGGTAAAAGGCGTCTTGTGCCCTCTCTAGCAAAACCGCCACGTCACCGGGGTCGGCTCCTGAGCCCCGGTCCCCCTCGCTGAGCCGGAGCTGCGGTGCTGGAAGCCTGAAATCCCAAGCAGTGACGCCTTGAAGATGCTGGGATTTGGGTGGGTTTGGCTGGATGCGGGGCTCCAGAGGAGGCTGCGTGCCGGGATGCCTCCCCAGCAGCTTTGGCATTTTGTGGCATGAGAGATCTGTCCTCCTGCTGCTGCTTCCAGCGTGCCTGGGCTGTGCCGCGCCGCGGCAGACCCGGGGACCCCCAGGCCATCCCACCCTCCCCCTGAAGAGATCTGCAGATTGCAGGCGGCACGGGGTCTCTTGACTTTAACCGGGCGAGCCTGAAGCCCCTATTAAATTGTTCCCTGTTGCCCAGGCAGCCTGTGGCACAGTCTGTCCCCACTTCGTTTGGGAAACAATTCCAGTTCCATGAGAACCATCGGAAGGATTTTTTTTTTTTTTCCCTGACATTCATTCCTAATTTGCTTTTGCTGGATTTAATTTCATCACTCCTCTCCAAGCCCCTTGAGCAACCCCTCTCTTTTCTCACCTCGTGTCATCAGATGTTCTCGGGCAACTGCAAAACCCTTGTCCCCCCCGTGCCTCCCTCCGCCCACCCGCAGAGGCTCTTCCCGGCCAGGAGACCTCCAGGGCAACTACATCTCCCCTCGGTTCAGCACAGCCAATAAATCAAACCCTGCGTTACAAATTAAGCAAAAAACAGTCAAAGCTGGAGTTATTTTAAATTTTTTTTGGTTTGCGAACTGGGACTTGGTGCGAAGAGTGTCTTCTGGGGGAAAGACAGAAGAAATCGGTTTCGGAGGTGTTGCCACCTCCCTGCGCGTTACGTGTGCGCGTTCCCCGTTCCTCTGCAGAAACGTGAGCTTGAACGTCTGATGCGTCATTTCAAAATCCGTCTTTCCTAGGTAGCGTTTTATCTCTCATCTCAGTGATCAGCATAATGAACATTTTTGTTCCTGCATAAATAGCACCTGAAAGAAACCCCATTTAGTAGAGAATTACCAAATTGAGGGAAAATGCCTGACACTGAGAATCCCCTTAGGACTTTCCCTCAAGATGGGGATTGGACGATGCTCCTGAAAGGACAGGCTTTCCAGCCCTTCCAGGAGTAATAAGGTAATTGCGGAATGAGTAAGAAATGGTTGCATCAGTTCCTTGGGGGAGCTGTGGGTTGCTTAGATGGGAATATTTTCAGTTTAGGGTCAGAGTTTCTGCTGCCATTCACAAAGCCTGCGTGAACGTTCAGCAGCGGGTACGGCTTGTCCCTCAGAGAGGGGGAAAGAGGGGAAATAAATGCTCCTGGATTGACATGTGTTTAAAGCGGGGTTAGACGTGACATTAGCTGCTGCCCCTCGAAATGGTGGCCGGAAGGAAAAGGCAGCCACGAAGGGCGACTGCTGGCTGCGGCTCCCCGGAGCAGGCTGCTCTGCCGGCGGCCGTGCCTCCGGGGCACCGGGGACCGTTGGCGCAGTTCATAGCTTTGCCGCGTCTTTTCTTCCCACGCGTGACCTGGTGTTGACCGGCTCGTCCCCTGGGTCCGCGGGGGAGCCGGCTCGAAGCTGCCCGTTGGCTTGTGCTGACCTCGCAGGAGCAGCCGCATGTAAAGCAAAAGGGGACGCACAGACACGGACAGACGCACGCCCTGCCACAGGGTGATTTCCGTGCAGGTAACGGCAAGGGCATTTCACGCCCCTGCGGAGTAAGGGCTGCCCAGCGCTCCAAGGGAACGAGCTCGGCTCTATCGCCATCGCCCGCGTAGGCAAACGCAGGCAGAGACGTGCAGGCAGGTGAAGCACCTTGTCGTGGCTCACTAACGGAGACGAGGCCAGGAGATTCCTGCTGTTAGGAGTGTGACAAGGACAATGTTGAACCCAGCTCTGGCTTCCACCAGCTTCTGTTTTTAAGCCGCCAGAGTGCAATACCCGAGGAGATTTCTGCACCTCCCCAGGCCCCGCTCACTTCCCAGCTTTTTTTATGATTATTTGTGCCGAGACTGTGGCACTGCACCGTCCTCAGAGCTTTAATTTAGATGATTTAGCATCTTTTTATTTCGCTTTAGCACATTTACAATTGTAAAGAGGCTGTGAACCAAGATGCTGGTCTCTGCGCGTATTGACAGAGCTGATCAATCGCCGACTTCTCTATGATGTGGTTAGGCAGGAAAAAAACATCTTTTTTCCCTCCTAATTAGGTGCTTCATTTGGCTCTGCAGGCACACGTGTGTTTGGTGGCAGGGGTGACATTTTCAGCTCACCAGGGTGACGACAAGGGAAGCAGAGCACGCCAAGAGCTGGGGGAGGCACAGAATTGGGAAAAACCCCCACGCTTCCGCGCCACCCCAAACACGTTAATCTAAGGTGCTGTTTAACCGGAGCCTCGCGCTGGCACGGAACCCCGTCGAAAGCTCCCTGTGTTCGCGGCAGCCCAGCTTTCGCCCGATTGCCGGCAGGGAGAGCACCTGGGGGTGTCGGGGAGGGCAGCAGAGGCGGTGGGAGCCGGCCGGGGCTCCCGCGCCTCTGGCAGCCCTCCCAGCGTTTGCCATCGCGCCGGCGGGAGCCGGGGGGGAAGTCAGAAGAGGAGGCAGGGAGGGACTGGGCTGGGCAGGTGGAAGTGAGGGAAGGGGTGCAGAGCTCCGGTGTGCGCCGGGACCCGTCCTGGAAACGGGCAGGGAGGAATCTGCGCATCAGCAAACGCAAAAGTCGTCCTGCGCCCAGGGAACACCCGAGCAGCACGAACGCAATGTGCTGCACGTGGGAAGACGAGAGGCAAAAACACCGACACGAGCAAGTGGGTTCTGTTATTCTCCCCTCCGGACTATCTGACCGTCGCTTGTGCCTCTTCAATGAATTCCGCTGCTTTTAGCAGCAGGGTACAGAGATCGCCCCATCCACGGTCCGTGCGGGCGGCCGGGCAGGCGAGCCGCGGCGCGGGCAGCCCCGCACGGCCCTTCCGCCGTGCCGCAGCTTGGCCCGCCCGGCTCGCCTGACCCGGGGCTCTGCGCCCAAAGCCCCCGTGGGAGCGCCGGGGCCGGCGGCCAGCGCCTGCGGGGCTGCGGTGTGGGTCCAGGGCCTCCGGGTGCCTCTGAAAGGCTGGCGTCCGCCTGCACCCCGCAGTGCACGCTTGCAGTAGCTTTACTTGTCCCTGGATCCGAAATACGAAACGTAGATCTGAGGTAAGCGCTTACACCCTTACCGTGGCTAGTTAGGAGCAATAACGGCAATAACTGCATAACCACTTCTTTGGAGTTGGGATCAGGATGCGCAAGAGTCGGAATCTGGCTTCAATTCCCTGCCTAACCAAACGTGGACTCAGCCATTGCTTTAGCTTTGGGATTTAGAAATCTTTGGAAAAAGTTTTGAGGCCCTCAGCCAGGACCAGGATTCCAGTGCAGGCGGGGTTCATCAGAGCGTGGAGACATCCAAACGTGCGAGGAAACGGGCTCATAGAGCCACCGGCTGCCGCGCGGCCGCCCCAGCAGCGCCTGGGGAGACTGCTAATGCCTCCCAGCCCCGTGAAAACCGAGGGACCTGATTTCACCCAGGGGTGGAATAACGTGGGAGGAGGACGCTGTCCTGAGGATACAAACATCTGAGCCGCCCAGGAGCCGACTGCTCGAGGGCTGGGCTTGCAGCACGGCTTTCCGAGGGCATCCTCCTCTGGGAACCGGCTGCTCTAGGGCCGTGCTCTGTAAAGGGAGGGACACGGTGGGAAGCCGGGGGCTCTGCTGTCTTCATCCGTCCCAAAGCCATCCTGGCAGGTAAAACTCAGTGTCTCTGACCCGCTGCGGCAGAGTTAGAAAAGTTAGCGTTGGGAAGCGTTCGAGTCAGCGGAGCCGAAGCGTTATCTGTCTCATGCTGAAATCTCCCTGGTGATTATTCTGGCTTTATGCAATAACAGAAGCTTTTTGCTAAGTAGTACCAAATGCACCAGAGTCTCGCGGCCCCACTGCAGACTGCCGTCAGCCCCGGATCTCTGGCACCCGCCGGGAAACGCGTGGGGTCAAGGCGAGGGGAGCACCGTCATCCCCCCGACTGCGGCCCGCTGGCGAGATACGCTGAAAGGTAGCGCAGAGAAGCTGCTGGTGGTGGTGTTCTTGGTTTCCTCTGTTTTTTTTTCTTACCATCTTCCAGATGCTGCAGAATCCCCAGATGCAGCCACAACAAAGTTCTTGCATTTTTTAACTTTAAAAAACATAATTGGGTAACTGAGAATAATGACTAAACAATGCAATAAATCATGTCTACACCTGGCCTGGAAATGGGGGGAGGGTGGTTCAGGGCAAAGTGTTTCTTCCCTCCTTAATGAGCAGAGCTGAAACATCAACACAAAATGCTCCCGGAGTCAGCAAATCTGTTCCAGCCCCCACCAGCGAGCCCCTCGCGGGTCCGTGCGCTCCGGCTCGGGGACCCGGGGACGGGAGCCACCGTCACCGGGGCTGGGGGCTGAACCGCCGGGACACGAGGGGACTTGTGCTGCTAAACCCCAAAGCCTTCCCTCTGGCCCGGGCGGAATGGCAAGCTGAAACAGAAATGTCACCGTTTTAATAGCTGAAGACATTTTTATGTCCCGGCAATAATTTTTGACTGCGTGGTGCCGCTCACCTTTTCTGCTGTATAAACACAGCAAATAACCATTGCTACGCTCAAAGGGCGGTAATTACCCGGGACAGGAAACTGCGATAACTGCGCTGAAGTTGTTAATGTTCATTTTATTTGCTCATTTATGCAGCTAGCAAGACCTGCAAACCTGCCCCCAGCACAGAAATCCCCCATCAGCTGAAGAAGGAGGTGCGGAGGGGCCGGTCCGCGGCTCTGCCGGGGCTGCAGGGCAAAAAGAAGGATTTGGGGGGGGGGTTGGTTGGTTTTTTTCCCCCCAGCAGCTTTCAAAAGGAAATGCAGGGAGGGTGGCAGAGGTCTGCTGCTGCAGGATTAGTGCTGCTTCTGGCTGGTGAAGTCCCAGACCGAGCAGCTCCAAACAGAGAGGGGCACAGACGCGATCGACCAGCACTGTAGTTTTCTTTTTCCCCGAAATATAACTTTTGCCTTTTACACACAGAGCACGTGATGGGAGAGGGGAGGGAGGCGACGGCCAGAGGAGGGACGGGATGGGACAGAGGGGAGAGCCACGACAGCCTCGTCGTGCTCCGAGCTGTGCCCCCGCCCCACCGAGCAGTGAATCGCAGAGCGCGTTAGGGGAAGGGGATGACGACATGCTCTGCCCTGCCCATACCTTCTCCCAGGCTGCTAGGTCTGTCTGCTAGTTCAAAGCGAGAGGCTTATCTGTTTGAGCCTCTTCAAGTTGGCAGATGCTCTTATCTCTGCTGCTCTCGGGGTGCTGCAGAGGCTGGGGAGTTTGTGGCAAAAGTGCAAGGAAAAAGTTTCTGTTTGGGGAGCCTAAGCCTGCTTTCTGGGTCTTCATCTCTCACTCGTCGTTGCTCAGACTTCCCTTGACAACCCCGTCAAGGCTTCGAGGGACTCGTGTTATAGGGGCATGGGAGCGGAGCCCTTTTTCCAGCAGCCTTCGTCCGTCATGGGACACACTCACCCGCGTCCCAGCCAGGGCAGAAAAGTGGTCCGTGGGCTAATGAGGGCCATAAAGCGATCGGCACAGCAAGGCCAATTAGAAACATGACTAAAAGAACTGCAATGAAAGCTCAAAGTTTGTCTGGTGGTCGCTTAAAGGCCTCCTCATCCACCCTTACAATTAAATATTTTGTTCTTTGTCTGCTCTGATCTTAGCCTAAGCTCTCCAGCGTCTGTGGCTTTGTCTCCTGACCTTCCCCGTCCTCGTGCAAACAGCAAAGTGTGCTCTAGAGGTGAGTGCATGCGCCCACCTGCAGTTCCTGGAAGCTGCAAGGAAAACATAAACATAATTGGCAAAAATAATTGAAACTTATAACAGCGTTGATGAGAGAGTTTTCTCCTTGGCCTGCCGTTAATCATCAGGAAATAAATACCTTTATGACTTCTATAATTACGGCCTAAATACATAGAGAGAAAATTTCTATCATTAAACATGTCCTCAAAGATCTCATGCCTCCACCTGCGTCCCGTAAAACACCGCTTTCCCAGACTTTGTCCGCCCAGCAGATGCAGAAACAACTTTCCAAGACACAAGAGTCACCTCTCACCTCGAAAAAGTTGACATTTTCCCTGTTCCTTAGCAGAGCTTTGCCCCATTAAACCCGCCCGGTACCGCCGCGTTGCCCCGAAGCACCCTCCGCGTCGGGGCAGGCTGCTGCACCCAGCCGCCGGAGTGAGCCGGTACCACGGGTGCTCCATCGCGCCCGGCAGCGGGATGCTGGCAGCCCGGAGGAGGACGCGGTTTAACGGCACGTCTCCAAGCACCACGGTCTCGCCCAGCTCCCAGCGGAGGAAGGAGAGTCGCTGCTTCGCCGGCCCGCAGAGTGGCGAGAGCCACGGCTAATGCGACATTTTCTGAGGTGGCTTGAGACCCTTCGGCAACGGTGCTCTCGGAGAGCAACATGTTGCTGTATCTATTGTATTTATAAGCTTGTTAGTTGATTAACCACGCTCGGATGCTGCCAGGCCGATTGTTTTGCTGAGTGGCGTCAATAAGAGTCTGGAACAATAAGATGCACACAGACAAAGTTTTTAATGGATAATTAATTGTTCCAGCGCGTAAAGTTTCTGTGCAAAGATCCTGGTGAATCAGAGTTTCCGATTTCCACCCCCTTTACGATATGACTAAACAGTAACAGAGAAATCATGGACTGGATTGGAAATTTTTTTAAAAAGAGAAGGTCAGAAATGAGGGAGCCGCAGAGTCTGGATGTGGAGAGCAGGGGTGCAAGGAATTGGGAGACGGTGGCAGCGGCAGCGCAGCTCTGGGGGGGGGATTTTTTCTGTGCCAGGAGTGGAAGAACATTTTCCAGTACTTAACTCCTCTGAACCGTTACACCCCGTTAGTTTGCACTCCCACCCCAGCTTCCTATTTGCAGTAACACCCAGAACTGCCGAAGCGGCACTTTTCAGCTCCGAAGCCCCAGTTGCGAGTGCAGGATGGTGGTAAAGGAGAATTTATCAGCCCCTTGGGGCAGGTCGGCTGTAACGCCAGACCGTGCAGCCTTCACGGTCTTCGGGGGCTCCTGCCAGTGTCTCGTGGGCAGTCTCAGCGGCCAGTTGCTCGGGAGAAGGGGGTTAATGGCTGTTCGCCCCGAGCAGGCACGGCGGAGATGCCGCGCTGCGGGAGGGGGCTGCGCCGCGAGTGGCCGAGCTGCGGGAGGAGCGTCCCCAGCCCCCAGCCTGCCGGGCTGGCCCCACGGTCCAGCGTGGCTCCGCTCTCCACGGGGACGGACCGAAGCAGAGGCAGAGCTGGGATGCAGCTTCTTAGAGCTTTTGCAAATCTGAAACGAGTCGGGGTGATCTGGGCAGGGAGGAAATCTGCCGGGAGCCTGGGGAGCGTGCCGACAGCCACGACTCCGCACCCAGCTCGGGTCGTCACCGCACAAGCCGACGGGCAGAGGAGCGTGGTTTGGTCTGGCTATCTCTTGCCACTCTCCCAGCCTTGCTGTGAGCTGATCTGAGATTTCTCTGCACGCGTCCCCAGGGACGGTCAGAGCCGAGGCAGGGTCCCACAAGCTCCCGGGCACATTTGCTCTCTGCCTGGCAAGCCCGCAGAAGTCGGGTGGGATTTATCTCCTGGGGTGGGACGGGGCCGCTGGCTCGCAGAGGCCGCAGGAGCAGGGAAGCTGTGCCCAGCCCGACGGTGAGCGCACGGGATGAGTTTGCCACGGAGCAAGTTGCTTCCTGCTCTCCAACAACAAAAAAGGGAAGGCGGCAAAGCAGGCAAAGCAGCGTGCCTGCCGACAGCCACGCGGCAGCCGCGGAGGCTCTAATCCCTGCCTGGGAGCGGACTCCTCGCAGAAGGTGGGAGCTGATATCACGGCATCTTCTGAAGTGGCTGGAGTCGATGCCGGGAATGCGATTGACCCCGTAAGCTCATTTGGTGCGGGGCGTCCTGGTGCGCGCCACTGCGGCTCTGTAATCGCCTCCTAATCCAAAAGCGGGCTCAGGGCATCCTGCACGCTCGGAGAAGGAGCCTCTTCAAGGAAGATTAATAAAGCGAAATGAGAGAAAGAGAAGGGGCAGTCAGGGATGCGCATCCCCGCAGAGGACGTGCAGCCGGCGGGCGTAAAGCGCCAGAGGGGTCGGCCACCTTCGCCGTCCCGCCGAGCTGCCCCGGCGCCCCGGGCTCGTCAGCGGCGCCGGCACAGGAGCGCCCGCGCGCCGGCAGGTCTGCAGGGGCAGAAAGCAAACGCGGCCTCCCCTTCAGCACGGGAGCGCACTGAACACGCGTGCAAACCACGCTCACGTGGGCTAGACACAGCAAAACGCGTGCCTCGCGTTCCCAGAGCCCTGATCTGCAGGCGGACGTGCCTGCCTGGTTCCCCCCGTTTGCTGGCTGCGTCGCGACACCTCGCAGAGGCACAGCGCGAGCACCGGTACACCCGGGCACACTTGCGATGCGCAAGTGCATAGACCCGAGCGACTGGTGCACGTGCACATGCTCGCATGTACATTAACGGCAGACACACATGCTAAGCACACACACGCGCGCGCATATTAATCACTTTTCTCTGTCTGTCTCCCCCTCTCTCTTTTCCAAGCTGTGCTTAAAGCTGGAGAGATTAGCTGATCACAGCCAAACGCATGGTACAAAGCAGACTTCAGTGGAGCCCAAGTATAATGGCAGATTACATTAGAGAGAACAGACAGACGTGTCCTTGTCATCCCAGGTTAATATGGCTATAGATTAATGCTGTCGCTGTTGATTGTTATGGAAATCCCCGCATTTAGCTCATTCCTGAAGCATTGACAGTTCTAGCCTTCAGTTGGGAGCAGGGGTGGAACTTGTTAATGGATTTCATTTTCCTGCTGGAAGCCAAAGCATTTAAAGGGAGAGGGAGTGCAAATTTGCTGACTTTCTGGAAGTGTTCCAGTGTGCATTGAGGCAGCGTGGACTTCTAATCCCTTGTTCAGATGCAAAGCAATGCAAAGAGCCACGCTGGTCTTGCCTCTCTAGGAAAAAGGAGGAATTTAGGCTTGGGGAAGTAAGCGTTCATGGGGTTGTTTCCTCCTGAGCTGGGTGCCGCGTGTCTCGGGCACATCCCCGCTGCCCATACGCAGACACGCGCGTCACCGCACCTGCGGCAGGGATGTTTCTGCCAGGGTTGGCTGATGGAGCCACCTCAGGGACTGTAGCTGCTGCCATCCCTCTGCTTCGCCGTCAACTGGTAGTCGCTGTGTGTGCTCGCTCGCTTTCCCCTGGTCGGGTGGGAACGCTCCGCGTCCCAGCAGTGCGGCTCAGCCGTGCCGCTCTCTCCCTTTACAGCGTTCCTCCTCTTTCATCGCTTTGCCACTGTCCTCCTGAGCAACAGGAAAATACCCAACTGCTCCTGAGCAAACCCGGAATCTCTCTGCACATCCCTACCCCGATGAATTATTTAGGTTTCAAACGGCGACACCACAACCTTGCGCGAAGAAGGGCTCTTATGCCAGCACACAGGGATCGCTGGGCACAGCCACCCTTAAAATTAACACCCACCAACAAAGCGATGAAAGAGGAGGAGCGCTATAAATCGGTGCACTAATTAAGCAGGAGCACTGCTTTACAGGTATTTTTGTTGTGTTTAATACCAATGTCATCTCCCCGTTCCCCTCCCTGCTCCCTCTCGCTAGGAGGGATAATTAGTTGTTGCAAGATCATCTGAGGAGCAGAAAGTTGCTCTTTGACACTTTTGGCGTTACTTTTACTGCCTGCTGGGGAAGTTCCGTGGTATTTCATCACCAACCAAAAGGTCGCTGTTGCCTGCGATGTGATGAAATCCCGCCATCTCCCCCCACCCCATTTTTATAGCAGCAAAACAAACATGGTTTTTTTTCACAGCGTAGGTGGCAATTTTCAGAGCTGACACTCACATTTTAATACAGCCCTTGGTGGGGGTTAGAGCGGCGGTGGGAGGTGGCTGTGAGCCCCCAACACGCAAAGAGAAATAAGGGGTTCCCGCTACTTGCTGAAATACTCCATCTTTTAGGGAAGACTGCTGTAAAGTCCAATGTACAGAAGCGAGGACCACGTTTTACAGCAATTTTATCCGTTCCCAGCGTACAGGATACCTGACCTTGACGGGAGCTTTGGGATGCTCCTGCAGCGCACACGGTGCATAGTAATAACGCTAACGAATTCCCCGTCCCTGCTGGCCCCGGGGGTTACAGGTCCCCGTCACCGTCCCAAGCCCCGCTCGGTGCTGCCAGACGGGCTCTCCCCCATGAACCCCGGCTGCCTCTGCCCCACGCTGGGGAGGGGTTGCTGTGGAGATGCCTTGGGGTGTCCCACACGTTGCAGCTTGGCTTCAGGTGGAGGGATAAGCAGCAGGAACAGCAGATGAGAGTCTGGAGAAACAAAGCTGCCCTTCTCATGCAAATGTCGCTGGTGGTGACGGGGAATGCCAGGGAGGGAAACGCAGGGCTCCTACAGCCGATGGAGATGCTGCATTGTTTCTAATTAATTAGCATGTTTTGCAGAGCTTTCCACGAGGCATCAGCAGCTTTTTAAGGGCTTTTTGCCAAAGAGCATTTAAATGGAAATCCCCCTGAGATACAGTAGATTCTTTGCAGGGTCTCACTGGAAGGTAGATTCTTCCCCCGGGAAACCAGCCCCTACCTCCCTGTTTGATCTGTGGGCTTATTTGGACCTCGGATGGGGGGATTATCCTGTGCTCCAGTGTGGGGCCGTCGTCCCCGACCGGCAGCCCCAGGTCCTCCTCCCGCGGGGATGCAGGGTGGGTCGCCGCTGCTCGCTTCCATCCACTCGTACCCACACGCTGTCACCCCTCGGGTGGCTCCGTGCGTGGGTGCGGACACGCAGTGACTTTCCAGGGGAGCACAATGTTCCTGCCCTCGACGCAAAATGCTGGCGTTGCAGGTTTTTCTCTCTGAACGGGCGGTGTTGTCACCTGCAGATGTCCCTCAGACCTCGTCAGGGGTTCGTCGGGGCTGCAGGGCATCAGCGTCCCAAAAGCAAAGGTGTTTGGAACTGCGAGTTTTAGGAGCATCGCCGTCCCAGGCTCAGCTTCTCCCGCAGCGGGTGTGAACCAACCCCCAGTGACCCGGAGGGAGCAAACACCCGCAGAGGAGCCGCGGTGGCTGCGCTCTTGGGCTGCCGCGCGCCGCGCGCAGGAGCTCTTGCCCCGGGCGCTGGGTGGATGGACGCGTTCGTCACCTGCTCTCTTTAATTTGCCTAGCATCGCTCTGGCATGAAACGTGTGAAATCAGCCGAGGTGGAAAGAGAGGTCCCAGCCGAGCCTGGAGCGGCGCAGCACGAACGCCGCACGCGCGCGCGGCAGCAGCATGGTCCCAGCGGTGGCTGAAGAGAGCCCAGGGGAGGGGGCAAGCTGCGGGTGGCTGAGGGTGGCCCTGCAATCCAGCAGGTCAGCCACGAGGAGATTTCCTGAAGATTTACAGGCTGAAGCCGTGCACCAGCATTTGATAGTCCGGGTTACCAAAACCAGCCCCTGAAGCAGGATTTGGACAGAGAAATAAAGCAGCCCGATGGCCAGGAGCGCCGAGGACCCTGCGGCCGCCCCACCGCTCCTAAACCCAAACGCAGATTCAGGCAGTTGCCTTCCCATACCCAGCTCTGAAAAGCGCGGGCGGTGACCACAGGTCTCAGGGGTGGCCAGGCTGGACGCCCTTGCATTAGATTAAGATCATTCTGGAGTCTGACTCTGCCCTTGCCACTTTCTTTTCTGACCATGTGGCGATTCAAATGTTCCTTTCCAAAAAAGATTACAACTTTCCAAGCTGAAGGTCTCAATGACATGCCTGAAACCGAATTGCTGTATCCAACTTGAACACGCGCATTTTCCTATACAAAGGAAGTTGCAATTTTGCTACTTTCACCAAGGACAAGGAATTTCATATCGGTTTATTGTGCAGGCATGCATTTGTGAGATTTTCATGGCCCTGTGATTTATGCCAGGGCCTGAGTTATAACTCACATTTCTGTTTAAAAGCTAAACACTCTAATAGTGGTGGCTATTACTGTCATCACGTACCAGCCGCACTTCTGAGATTCAATCTAGCCAAAGCTGGCCTACGTGATATCATCTGTGTATTTGTCTGCCTGACGGAGCTGCCTTTATTTTTTCTCTTTCGTATATTGCTGTCTCAAGGACTGTTTTCCAAGCAACAATTCATGTCTCCTTCAGTCATCAGTGAAAACAATCAAGCTCAAGTTTATTTTTGGCAGAAATCAAATGCTAAATGAGATCTTGGAATCATAAACAAGAGTGATGTAGACAAATCGGAGGGAATTCAGAAAAGAACAGCAGAGATGATTAAGGGGCAGGAGGGACTGGCTGATGGGGAAAGATTAAAAGAAGTAAATACTTACAGCCAGGCTAAGAGAAGACTAATGGGGAACATAATAGCTGTCTAGGAATATCCAAAGGGTGTAAACACTGAAGAGGAAGAAATATTATTGGAATGGACCAAAAGCAGTGGAGCTAAGAGTAAAGGTGATGAAACTCAGAGAAGTGAAATTCAGCCTCAACACCAGCATAGATTTTCTCTTTCCGCAGTGCCACGGACTTTCACAAGGAAAGCGGGACAAACACTGTTGTTCGAGTTCTTTGAGCCTGCAGAGGAGAACAACCCTTAAATAAATAATTGGCACTGGAACATTTTCAGCTTTATGCTACCTTTCCTCGTAACTAGCCAAGATGAATGAATAATCCATGATGGATAGCTCACTCAAAGAATTTTGCCGCTGACATTGCTCACAGTTTGCTGGTGAATGGATCGCACTTTCCTTCCATTCATCTAATACTTTAGGTTATCTGATCCATTTCTTTTGGCAAGCGGTTTTACTCTATGGACTGCCTGCCTGCAGAGAGCTGCGAGCGCTCGGTGTGCGGCCCCGGAGCCATGCTGGACGGGTCGCGGAAAACGTCCTCCTGCTCCGAATTTAGCCGGACACAACTCCTCTGATCAGGGGGACTGGGAGGAGGCCACTGGAGATTTGCCTCCGTCGGGAAGAGAATCGCTTAGGGAAGGAGAGTAAACGAGCAGAAACGGAGTACAAAATGGAAGATCTATTCCTTCTGGGTGATGCTGACCTTACTGAGTGAGGCGGAAAAAACCAAAACAAGCAAAGGTACCGGTTAAACAAGCTGAATTGCTTCATTACTCTCAGCATTTGCAGAAGGAGACATGGTTCTTGCTCTGCGGGTTGGCGATATCCCGCTCTGACTGGCGCAACGGGCTCCGGTGAGGAGTCTGGTACTCCGTCCTCCTTTGTCAGGAAGTCACACCCCACCTGCACGGTCTGCGCGTGATGGCCCCTCATTTTCCAAGTCACTGGAAGCGAAGAATTGGATGTCAGCACAGCTTCCATCCAGGTCTGTGACCGGCTCGGGGGTCCGTCTCTGGCTTGCTTGGTCAGTTCTCTGCGAGGACTCTGGGGGCGAGTCTTGGAGAAATACTGTACCTGAGCTCAATTAGCCAGCCATAAAAGCACTGACAGCTTTGATTGCCTAGTAAAACATGTGAGGTGGATAAAAATAATTGTAATAGCAAGAGGTGGAGAAACATGGCTGGCCCACAGACGTGCGAGGGCCCAAGGCGTTGCCCAGCCACTGCCTCCAGCATGGTCTCTTCTTTCTAAATGTGCTTTTCCTGCTGTGGCACACACCAGCTGCAACAGGAAACAAATCTGGACAGAGCAGCTTGAAGTTTAAATTCAGCTACAGCCCCACAGATTTTTTCCTCTCAGGCTTTGGTTAGTGTAGCTAATTAAACTGCAGGCGCATGAGCGGGTGAACAATTAACGCACGCTTTCGAAGCACAGCCAAGTCCCTCTGCAACACGCAGCCCTCTTTGGGGCAAGTCTGACGCTGTCGGGAACATCTCAAGAACACCATGAAACAATCTGGGATAGGGAGTGCTGAAGAACATGTTGTCCTAAGGCAGCATGGAGGTAGGAGGTAGGATGCAACATATTGCTGTGGACTTGCGTACGACCACAGTCGTCATAAACTCAGCTTTGCCTGTGAAAAATGGTGCTTGGGCTGCTCGGCAGGCTCTGCTGCCCTGCCGGGCACTGGCTCAGTAACGAGTCAGGAGATGGACGGCCACCCAGTGCCATCAGCAGCACCCCTTTGGTGCTCGTGTCCCTCTGAGCACTGACCCCAGTGGCCCTAGAGCTGAGCTGGGCAGGCTGGTGGGACCAGGCAGCCTGGCTGGTGGGCAGGAGACCCCGCGTCTCTCTGAACTGGTACCCGTGGCCGCTCCCGGCTCCCTCCTCCCCACACCTTCCCCTTCATCCCACTTTGCTCCTCTGCTCCTTCTCCTCTTCGCTAACAGAGAAGGGCAGTGGGCAAGGGGGAGGCAGGGCTTTAAACACAAGCCAGCCGGCATAGCTTTGAGCTAGGCACTAAAACATCCAGGAGAAATGCTTGTCTAGGGCTTTTCACTAGACCATTTCAAAGGAAACCGTAAGTTGCTGAGCTGTGGAAAGGCGCTGCTTTGGAGAGGACAGGTCGTGATCGACTCTCCCGAACGCAGCTGTAAATCTGGAGCACCACGTCTGAAGCGAATGTAGTTCATTGGGATTTACCGCAGTGTGACAGTGAGCAGGACGCTGCCCCGGTGCTCGCTGAACTAAACCCACAAGGTCAACCCGCTCTGGGCAAAACCGGAGGATTTTCAGCAAAGCTGCCAGCAGCAGAAGCGCCGGTGCCCTTAGAAAAAGGAAAAGTCCCCTGTCCTCTGCCCCTACAGTGCCTCTCCTGGAGCGCAGGGATGCGGAGGGGAGGTTTCTCTCTCGAAGGAAGGCTAGTCCCAGCCCCAGCACACGTTGTGTCAGGAGCCCCCGGGTTTAAGTTCTGCGTGGGGATGTTCAGTCCATTGGCAAAGTGACAGCTCTTTGGATTATTTAAGAACTTGGAAGTGGGCAGGTTACCCGGCACTGCTGGTCAGCAGACAGCCAAAACCCCTGTGCCAAATAAACCCCAGCCCGGTTCCACCTGGAGCTGTACAAGGACCTTCTGGACCAGCTGCTCCAGACAGTAGCGCAGGCAGGTCCCTCACCCTTGTCTCCTCCAAGCCCTGCTCTCTGCCCCAGGCTGGGATGCCGTCAGCCTCTCTGGGGGCCTTGCAAAGGGGCTTCTTTGCCCCACTTCACGCTCCTGACCCCTCCCTTCTCCTTCCTTTCTCCCACCAGCTTTCCGTGTGCCACGGTGGCCAGGTTTGAACCTCAGCATCGGCGGGTTCCTTCCCTGCCTGCACGGGTGACCCTACAGCACCGCTTCTACTTCTCTGTTCTGCCGTGGAAGAACTAAAAGGAGGGTCGCTGCTTCTTCCCAACCATCTCGGGCTCCCCTTTGTCCTTGTTTTTCTTCCCCGAGTCATGAACCAAACCGAAGACCCAGGAGGCGGGTCCGCGCTGGCAGCACGGCTCAGGAGCACCGCGGGCTGCGGCCGCGGGCAGCACCGATCCCGCTCCCACGCGCCCCGGTGCCGGCCCCAGCCTGCCCCTAACGCCTGGGGGACCCCTCCTGACTTCCAGGCATCCGTGATGATTTACACATTTTTCTGTGTAAAGAGAAGGCAGCCACAGCTGCTCACTTCAGCCTCGGCTCTTTGCCACGCGTCGTGCCGGTACCCCGGGGGAATGCAGGGAGGCACATCAGCCACAGCGGGCAGTGCCAGGTGGGCACCCACCACGTCTGTCGCCTGTACCGCCATGGGGACACCCATGTGCCCACGGTGATGCTGCTCCAGCCACGGAGATGGCGCTGGGCACACAGAGCTGTTTTCTTAATGGTACGGGGCACTGCAGAGCTGTGCCAGCTCTTGCACAGGCCAGTGCTGCTGTCGGACCAGAAGCAGATATTGCCTGTCCTTTATCATCCAGCAACCCTTTTTTTTTTTCTTTTTTGCTTTTTTCATGACAAATGGTTTTGTGCTGGAAACAAGTTAGTTTTTATGAAGAAACAAATCACCTTAACGGTTTTCCTGTAGGGTTCCTCATGCCCTCCAACCCCACTGAAATATGAGGATGAGAAGAGGACAGCTCAGGATGGTCCTGCTCCTTTCATCTGTGCTGGTGGGGAAGGCTGCCTTATCGCTCCCCAGTCATCTCCCTGCCCTAGGAGTGGCCCGGGAGGTAGCCAGTTACCCCCCTCTGGCTTTAAATAAAGAGGCAAGAAGCCCTGGGAGCCATGGGGGAGCTGAACCACCCAACACATTGGTGAGACTTTCCTCTGCGCCTGTTATTTCACCAGCTCGGGGGTTTGGGACGTGGTGCTGCTGCTGGGCATCCCACTCCCGCACTTGGGATGTGGGAGCACGGGCTGCCCCGCGTGGGCGCGTGCCCCAGCCCCTCTCACGCCCACAGCGGTGACAGCCCCTCCGCCACCTTCGCTGCAGCTCCGGAGCCAGCGGGGTGTCCCGGGGTGGGAAGGGGGGCTCCTGCCGTGGGCTCGCCCAGCCTGCTCGGTGTGGAAACCTAGAACAAGGCAAATGGGAAACACATTGGGGATTAGTGGGAGAGATAATAACAACAGACGGGGCCCAGCCTGGCCTTGATTACTGCAAAATCACAGCAATCGCTGCTGTTTATAATTCCAGCAGAAGCAATTCTTTTTTTATTGTATTTTCTTCTTGATTGTGTTTTGGGTTTTTACCTTCTCTATTGTGGAGTTAAAGGGACCTTGACGTGTAGTTTAGGATCAAATCTGGACCTGAGAGGGAATCGCTGTAATCTGATTACACGGGAACATCCCGCAGATCTGAAGCAAGTAACTGCTTTAATTGCGCTTCGCTTGTCCTAAAACTTTATTAGTTTATTTTTATTAAACAAACAGAAATATTTCAGTCTAATATATCTTGCATTATTATTAGTGAGATAGGGCCTTGGTCCCGCTGTTGCACCAGGAGTGTCTCATAAGGGCACCTTAAATAACCCATCCTGGGGTGCAGCAGTAACTTCTTCCAAGCGGTTCCCGCAGGAGGACAAATCGGGCAATAAAACCAGCCGGTGATATCCGAGGCCCCGGCAGAGAGCACGGCTACTCCAGCCGGGTGTGAGAGCTTGTGGCAAGTCGTGCCCGAGCGCGGCTCCGCACGGCTGCAGCAGGCTCGAGGCCGGGCCACGTCGCCGTGCACGGTGCTGCGAGAAGAGGCTGCGGCAGCTCCCAGCCCTCCGCCCCGCGCGTCCCGCTCCTCCTCGCGTCGCCTTCTGCGGACCTGCCTGTGCTCGCGCTCCCGGGCTCCTCCGAGGAAACACCGACCGTCACTCAGGGAATCTGGTGATTTCTCAAAGGAGCTAAAAACCCTCCAAGCAATGAGGACGCCTCCCAGCCAAGCTGGCGCTGCGGCATGGCGGGCACCGGCGCTCGGCCATCCGGTGAAGGCTCTTTTATTTGGCGAGCTGGCAGAGAGCCCGCGGCCCGGGCTGCCGGCTGGGCTGGCAACCCCAAAAGCAGCTGCGGCGCCTGCGAACGTACCGAAGTGTCACAGGAGGGCGAGGGTGGGGCGTTCCCACCGTGCCGGCGGCAGGATGGCCGTCTTCACCCAAGGGCAGGAACGTGGCACGCTGTCCTTCTGGAAGCAGCAGCCGCTAGCTGTGCATGCGGATCAGGACGGAAAAAGAGGTCCCTCCGCTTTCTGCGTGGGAGTTCAGCCCATGGAGCAGACCCTTTCCTCACCGCCTCTCCCTTTTGTCCGTCTCGATCTATTTTGCTTTTCTGCTCATTCGTCTCTACATTCTTCTCCCCCCCTCCCCGCCTGTCAAATTTCGCTCTCGCTTCATACCTGGAAAGACTGAATTAGAGGGTTTAGAAAACCACTTTAAGAGACAGCCATCACCCATTGTTTTTCCAATGGCATATGGTGATAATAACAGTGCAGCAGCCCCAGACCTCCTGGCTTCAATTACTTTACAGGATCAGCTAATCCCAGTTAAAATTACCTATGTAACTGAAGAATAATTGTAAACCAGGCTCTCTCCTGGGCTCTGGTTTTCTGAAAAATCGTTACTGATTTTGCTCCCTGTGCCAAGGCTACGGGGGGATCAGCGGATGAGTAACGGGCACTGGGAGATGCTGTCCGAGAAGATTGGTTCCTTTTTCTTTTCAAAGCAAACTCCAACCAGACGGCCGCTTTTTTCCTAATGGCTCTGTGGAGTGGGCAGGATTGAAGCGGCGGAGGGAAGAGGAGACATTTCACACGTTCGTTTGCCTGGGTAGAGCTCCAAGGATTGAACTTCTGCCGGGGTTGTCCCAGCTTGAGCCAGCATGAGGAGGCTGAGGCGGAGGGTTGCTCAGGAGAGCGCTGCCGGTGCGATCTTGCCGTAAGGAGGCTCTGAGCGGTCAGCCACCCGCGCCGGTCCAACGGGACAAAACCAGAGTGAAACTCCAAGTCCAAGTAAACACGACGTGAAGCTTCAGGTAGGATGAGGGATTGGTTTTGTCCATCATCAGCTTTATCTCCCCTTGTTGTTCTCAGATCAGGAACAGGGGAAGAAATTAATTGAAACTCGTAAATAAGTAGAGACAGCCCATTCCTGTACGTGACATGAAGGGGACTGGGTCAGGCTCCCCCAGGAGACCTCGTCTTGCTGGAGATTCCCCAGGCTCTACCCGCTTTGCAGTCTCAGGACGTCTCTCTGGCACTTCCACAGAGCAAGTCGCCGGTTACAATGACGAGACATGATTCTTCTTTAGATCGCAGACAAACGTCTCCCGAACCGCAGAGCGGTGTTTTGGTTTGATTGCTTTTACCCTTACGGTGACTTTCATGACAGTTTCTGCAAATTGTTCCTTTCAAATCTAAAATTTCCTGGATTTAACCCAGCTCTGAAGAGGTCACCTCCTCATCACCCGTCCCTCCTGCCAGCTTTGCCCTGGCGTTTGGCATCCTGCATTATTTCACCACCTGCCTCTGACGAGCAAATGTATTTTCTCTGGCAGTTTTGTTCTAGGCCTTGAAGGATCAGACAGACACTGACAGCTCAAAGACTCAATAAACTTTATTAACTCCTTGACAGGCCTAACACACTCCTTGCAAGACTCCGTTATAGCCCCAGGTTTCAGGCGTTGCTTGGTGCATCCCGCAGAAAACCCCGGTCTTGAGGTTGTTTGGCAAAACTTGTCAACAACTGCAGATCAGATCTCTAAAAAAAAAAAAAAATAAAATGAGTCAGGTATGTTCCAAGAGATATCATCTGTTCAGGTACGGCCAAGAATAGCACGCATTTGATCCTAAGCACTGCACATAATTCTTCCAGCCTGCTGGGGCAGACGCTTGCCACTGCCGAGCAGCAAGCTGCGGCGGGGCCGTGGGTGCCATCGGAGCAGTTCTGGCTGCCCTCTGGCCTCCCAGCCCAGCGGTGAGAACACCTTTCCGTGCTTGCGTGTGCCTTCGTCCCCGTATGGATGGCTATGCTGCTAAGCCAGAAAATCAGCTCTGCCAGCCAGGTCTCGTAGCGAGGGCACGGCAGCAAAATTTGAGGACGTTCAGATGAGATTCGCCTTCCCTCGGGGGCTCCCAGCCTCCACTTCTTTTCAGTTTTGCAGCCCGGGGTCTCCGCAGCATCAGCGGTGCCGCGTGTCCGCGGGGCTCCGCAGCACGCGCTGCGACCAGCCGCCTTCTCCAGGGCAAAGCTCGCACGGTCTTGAAACTGCTCCGAAATGAGCCGCGGGGCTGGTGCAGGGGATGTGCCGGGGGCTGGGTTTGCTCAGCAAGCGGCGCCCGGTCCCTCTGTCACAAGGGTTGTAAGGCAAGAGGAAAGCATCTCTTCCCACGGACTCGCTGCGTGTGCGAGGGGCACGCTTCCCCCTCCCCGGACGAGGGTTTGACAGTGCAGGGGAGGGGGGAGAGGGGGACCGCCCAAGCAATTTGCCTAATTAAAATAAGGGTTATCTCCAAATAGCATAAGCGTGCTCGACAAGTAAAGAGCAGCAATACGATGTACAGCCTCTAATTGCCCTGCGGCTTAAATAAAGGTTTGTATTGTCTGGAGTTAGCAGAATACTTTTGCAAAGAAAGATTAAAAAGAGGAAAATAGTGGCGTGATCAATGTTGCTGTTTGGCCCTCCTCAAATTGTTTTTCTTCTGTAAGCGTAGCCCAGCATTTCTGTTACCATTATTACTCTCCCCTATTTTTCAGTCTGGTTTATGAAAGCTATTGATCCATCAGATGCTCGAAGGTCCTGCTTCCCTGGCTGGGCTGTCTCATCTGAGGCCATTACGGACTCCGCACGCTGCAGTGCTTGGGGATCGATACAGTCCCAGGCGCACTCGCACGCTAGCCGAGGTGTGACTTAATCGATGTGTCGGTGGGAAGATACCCCGGGATACTCGCAGGGCGAGCGGGGCGTCGGAGGGAAAGGACGGCGCGTGTCCACGGGTTTGAGTCGCTTCGCAAGTGCAATTCTGGCAGCCAGCTCGTGGCTGCTAGGCTCGCCTTCATGATATTTGATTTACCTCTTCCCAGCAGATAAATAATTGTATAAAGCCAGCAGCTTGCTCAGAGGAAGGATGAGGGAGAAGGCAGAGTAATTTTCTGATTTCCAGCCGCAAACTTGTGATGTTCTTCTGGCAGAGGAGAGAGGCCATGCCTGTGCTGGGGACGGTCTGCCTCCAGCCTGACCTTTTTTCTCAGCTCCCGTCACCGAGTTACTAAGGTGAGCAGGTAATCATGGGGGGGACAGAGGGGATTTAGAAGATTTTCACAAGTTATCCGGTATAGATTTACGTGAGTTCGTTTTAAACACAAATCCCGGTGTCTTTTAGCTAATTCTGGGCTGTGCTTTTAGGTCTGACCAAGCTGCAGTCGGTGCAGGCTCTCAGGAGGGAGGGAAAGGCGGCTTCGAGCCATGTTTGCTCTCCAATATTAGCGGGGGGGGGGGCGGGGGTAGGCCTTAGGTTGCTCCTAATCCCACATGTCAGAATAACCGCGGCAGGGTTGCCGCCGGGGTCCCTGGAGATCTGGCCATCTCCTCCCCGCAGCCACGCGCGCTCCCCACCCAGGAACGCCTCTCGTCCCCAGTGACAAGCGGCCAAATCCACAGTGCCCAGGGCTTTTGCAGTGCAGGGGCTGTGTCTCCACCTGCTCAATAATTTCTGTCTTCACGCAGAAATTATTTTGTACGTGTGGAATAATTTGTCAAGCGATGGCATACAGCTCCTCTCCAAGCCCTGGACCACTCTTGCACAGATAAGCGGCTCTTCTCTCTTCCCTGCCTGTCTTCAGGTGGTCAGGGCCCTCTGAGGACTTTACAGACATTTCCCGTTAACATCTCTGTATTTTAAATTGAAAAAAGAAATTTACTTCCTCCCTGTCCCCTCCTGCCATCAGCAGGCACATGCTCTTGGCCAGCACTTTGGAACAAACCAAGCAAGACCTACCCAGAAAATACATCTCGGGTTTTCACTTGGTCCCTCTGCGCTGGGACGCGAGGCTGCGAGGTGCGTTGTTTCAGGTGGAGACTGACAGCTCAATCTTAGTCCGTGTGAGTAGCAAAGTGGATGGCAACCTACTTTCATTCTGGAATTAATATTAATTCCAAGCAGATGAGGCCAAGTAAGCCACACACCGGGGTTATTTGCACAGTAGATTGAAGGCTCGGTGACATGGAGACATTGTTGAGCTTTAATTCCCTTTGCTGCTGCCCTGGAAGAAGATGTGGTCACTGGTGGGACAAAGCCATAGATTTATCTGGATAAATACCCTTTTTGTATCTGGGAGACCTGACTGGCACCTTGGGAAGGACAGGGAGAAAGGGATCGCTTTGCCTGGAAGAGATATTAAGAGCTGAAAAAGGCAGGTACCTCCCGCCGCCCCAGGATTTAGGGAGCCGGTAGCATTTCAAACATAAATGGTCTCTCATCTGCAGTGCCGTGCTGGTGCTCAGAGGAGCGTGGTATAAATACGAAGGCAGAGAGCTGGAATAACTTACCGAGACCTCGGTAGCTCCTTGCTGGCACAGAGGAGCTAATGCGATTTTTGCCTGTGGACTGGCAATACTCTATTCACTGTTGGGGATTTCTAATGGGGTCCCCCCTCAGTTCTGCTCCCAGCCTTTCAAACCAGCGGTGTCCTTTTGTTTGCAGAAAAAGACAAGTGGCTCTGGAGAGAATGCACGTTTGTAAGGATTTTATCGCCTTATTGTGTGTGTTCAGGGAGCCAGCGGGAAAAGTTGAAGAGTTTATGGAATTATGTTTTCGGGAGGATATATGCCAAGTGGCGGCACCATATTCAGTCTCCCTGCCTGGAGGAAAAGGGAGGGGGGTCAAGGCAGGGACCGCTCTCTCACCCCTTCTTCAAAAGTCATCATCTACAGGTCTCAGTGCGTTTAGAGGGAGAGAGAAAAGGACACACCGGTCTTCACCGCAGATTGGCTTGGTAGGTACGTCATTGCAGCTGCAGGCAAGCAGCGACATTAGCACACGCGTTAGCGAACAGATAGACAAGGGAAGCGGGCGCTTGGGAAGCTCCCAGGTACGTCTCCTTCAGCGCTAGGAGCGAACGGCACAGGCGGCTCCTCCTGGGAAGTATGGCCAAGGGAATTTCTTCTTCTCTCTTCCGCTTGCACACACAACACACATATTCCAGGTGCGTGCCTCCGCGCGCGCGAACGCTCCCTTGCGCCGGCAGCCCGGCCGCGGCTGACACCCGAGGCTCCCGGGGCTGGGCGCCGGGCTGTGCCCGCTCGGCTGCGCGGGCACGGGCTGCCGGGACGGTCCACTTGGCTCTGGCTTCTTCTTTCAAATATCCTCAGTTTTGGGATGCTTAATAAGAATATTCAAAGCCAAACCAAAGGTCTAACGTATTTTTGGCTGCAGCAGAAATAATTATCCCCCGTTCAGCCCAGCTTCTGAAGTCAGTGGCTTGTAACCGCTGTCAGAGGAATTAGTTCCAAATGCGGGAAGCTGTGCGGGCAGAGCATGGGGGGTTCGCTCACCCAAACCGCAGCGGTATCCAGCCGCCAAAGGAGCAAGAGGAGCCTCCTTGCCGAGAGGGTGTCCTGGCGTGGGCTGGGGCTGCCCGCGCCCCGGATCAGAAGCATCTATCAGCAGCTCCTGAACCGACACCGGGGCTGGGCGAGTTCCCCTTCCTGAAACCTTGCTGGGTGCCTGCCCGAAATCCCCCCCTTAGGTAATCTAAAATGAGTGTCAGGCCTTATCCACACAGCTGGGAGCGTACTTGCAGAAAGCATAATTTGATGTCATTATAAAAAAGGGGGGGAAGTGGGGAAAAACGCGTTTCCAAGCACGGACTGCCCTCGCAGGAGAGCACCGAAATCTAAGCAGGTCAGCGGGCAAAGCCGGCGAAGGGCGATGCCGACGCACGCAGGGGTAGGCAGACCCCGGAACGAGCCCCCGGCCGAGGGGCAGATGCCCAGGCAGAGCCGGCCCCGCAGCCCGGCCGCTGCGGCAGCGGTTGGTACTCAGACTGCTCAGGGATCGGCCACGGGCCCGGGCCTTTTTTATTTCATGTTTTGAATTACATCACCGAAACAGAAAGCTGCTCATAGGGAATTCTCAGTCCGAAACCAAGCAGAATTATTCTATTAAACAGGTTACAATGAATAATTCAATCGTGCTCCAGAGGTGAAGGTGGCATCTATTATACGTATCAGAAAGGTTTTGTTAAAGGGGCAAAAGTCTGAGCTGTGGCGGGAGATGAGTGCCCAGAGTGCCCAACCCAGGGCCGCTGCTGGTGGCGGAGGCAAAATGTTCTCCCTGAACTGCTCATAGAGGTCAAAGTCCTACGGCACCTACAGCAGCCGATCCGTCCTGTCCGCCCACGGCTGCCCACGGCAGCAGGGATGGAGAGAACTGCATCCCCATCCGCCCGGGGCAAAGCCGTCAGACTTGGCCAGCCCAGGAGGACCTTATTTCGCAAGGTGGCAATTAAAATTTTATGCTCTGAGTTTTCCCTGAATGATTTTAAAACGTCTTTTCTGATGACTTCCTAGTAGCAAGTTGAGTAAATTAGAATCTGAGCGCAATCAACATCTTTAATTCAGACGCCAGCCCGGGGTCCGTCGGGGAGGCTGAGTCTGAGCGAGCTCTGCCTGCCTAAGAAGGTCAAGGGCTGGGTGTCCTCAGAGGCTTTGCCCTCGGAGTATTGTCAGGGAGGAAAAGAAACACCAGAAAGTAGGACACAGTCCCCCAACTAGCACAAAAATCCCACCCTGCTCAGCAAACTTCTTTCCCTCATCTGTATGTTTTCTGTCACATCTTAGGAGATGTGACTTTGATGATATATGAATAAAGAAGCATCAGCCAGCAGCCGCAACAAAACCGGCCCGCTCCCCGCTGCGTGGCCCCGGGGAGCCCGGTAGAGGAGCGATGCCCATCACCAGGCGGCGGAGGCAGGTCGTTCCCGCCGGTGGTCGGCCCCGGCAGCGGGCTGGCGTCCGGAGCCGGTTCCTCGAGTCTCCTCCTCTGCCACCGCACGCCCTGACGGCGCCCGCTGCTCCGGGCGGCTCCGCGCTCCCGTGTCCGCCTCGGTGCCCCGGGATGCCTCTTGCGTGGGAAAGTGTCTGTGGGAGCTGTCGGTCTCCTCCGCACTAACCCTGTGTGCCGCGGCGAGGCACCTGGCAGGATCCAGGTCCTGGATTTTTGTGTGGTGGAGCAAATCCCTCCATTCAACCACCCTGGTGCGACACAGCGCGGTGCTCAGCTGGGGCCCCGGAGACACCAAGGGCCTGGAGAGGGACTCGTTCCTGGGCACGGGACCAGGAGAAGACGCAGGCTCGGGCACGGGCCGCGTTTCCGTGTGCACACGCGGATGTGCCGCGTCTGCTGGCGCTGGGGAGGCTCCGTCCAGGCGTCTTCGCAAACACCAAGCGTTGTGAAACTCCCCGGAGCACAGCCCCGAGGCAAAACCTTTGGACGGAGACAATCCTGTTACACAAGGAGAGGGGTGGGAGAGTTTTTCTTTCCAATTAAAAGCTCGACGGCTCTGATACGCGGCAGCTGCAGCGGTGCGGGGTTGTTTCCCCTTCCCTGGTGTGCGCAGGCAGGGCTGGGGTGGGTCCAGCCTTTAATAAATTACAGTGCAGACAGCGCGCACAGGTCAGGCCGGCGGCTGCCAGCAGCCCGCACTCCTCAAAATGGCCTCGCGCGCTTTGCAACCCGCACCGCCGCGTGAAAGCGGGGACGGGACCCTCCGCGCGGCCGTGCTGCCCGGGAAGGGGCCAGCGACCGCGCGCAGCCGCGGCGGGTGATGTCCAGGAGCTGCCTCGAGCCATCAGCCAGGCTGGGCATTTCCCGGCGGAGGACGGAGCCGGGTCCTGGCACAGAGGGAGCGCGGGGGTCCCTGGGGAGGAGCGGCTCGGCCACCCCAGGGCGGCGGGCGATGGGCACATGGATGGGAGAGGCGACGTGGTGGGTACCACGGCCGGAGCTGCTCCGTCTCCCGCGGTCCCCTCCGCTGAATGAAAGGTGGTTTTGTTTCGCCTCCCGCCCCAGAGCCGGAGGTGTGTAAACAGGAAGAGTCGCTCCCCGCGCACCGGGAGTGTGGGGAAAAACGAGGTGTTGAAAAGATGACAACTGGCTCTGCCCAGGAGTTCACCTGAGGTGGGAGCGGGGGGAGACGGGGAGGCGAGGGATGGGGAAGCGGGGGCGCTGCAGGAGAAGAGGAGATACTTGGAAAATTTTATCTTTTATTTCGGGAGTAGCAAATATTCTCCATCCTTCCTGGTTTTCCAGTAAGGAAAACCTTCCGAGGTTTTCCACTTTCTTCCACCTTGAAAAAATAATGCCAGCACCGTCTGCCTGATGAGAGACGGAGGGGCAGTGGCGGAGCCGGGGCGGGCAGCAGGACGGGCAGGATGCAGCGTATGAAAAGCGCTCTGTGCAGCTCAACTCTCCCGTGGGCAATAAGGGCTGTTGAAGAGCCCAGAAAGAAGCTTTATCATGGAGTGTTCATCGCTGAGGTCATTTCTGCCCTTCCCCACTTCCAGCCTCCCCCTCCCTGCCCGGCCGGGGACCAGGCTCAGGGTTTCCTGAGGAGAGAGCCTGCCATGTCCCAGGTCCTCCCGGTGTCCCCACAGCCCGGGGGTGCCTGTTTTGGGGACCGCCGCACTCGAGGCACCGCCCCATCAGTGGAGCAGTCGGTCGAGGCAGGCACCATCGGTGCCGCTGTCGCATGGTGCTCGTGCAAAGCCCTTTTTCTCCAAGGGCCATTGGAGAAAATTGACATTTGGTGGCAGGACAAGATCCTTCCATGCTTCACAGCAAGCCCTCCCCACCACCACGCAATACTCCGGGGAGGTGTTATGCTCCGCCGCTGCTCCCTGGGGATGGATGCCCCAACACATTGTGATTTCTTTTCCACCCACAGCGGCTTAAGAGCTGCTCTCCAGGTCCGGGTGGCATTAGAGGACAGCCAGCTCCTGGTGACATCGCTGAGATACACGTTGTTACCACCTGGTGGCACCAAAAAAGTCGTCAGAGGAAGAATTAATTAATGCCAGTTGCAGCCCTTGGCTTGGGAATTTCAGTGCAGTTTTTGGGATCGCTGTGATTCGCTGTGTGGTTGTTAAACACCGAGTCATGTTTTATAGCCGGAGGGTTAATGTTCGTGGGCTTCAGGCTCACAGCAGGGGATGGGTTTAGGCTCAGGCTGCACAGTAAAATCAAAGGCGGGGTGCTCTGCCGCGGAGCTCAACGGCCCGCACCGCGCCGGTGCTGGCATGGCAATGGCACCACGTCCTCCCCCGCTCAAGAGCGGGGCTCGCCGCCTGTGCGACAGCAGGCAGGTGATCCTGTGGGATCCTAAATCCTTTAGAGTAATCCCAAACCTGCCACGCTTGGGCTGGTTTGTCCTCCCTCCCTTGGGCAAGGCAGGAGCGAGGACCAGGGACGCCCGTTTGGACCGGCTGCCTCCTGGTGCTTGTCAACAGGAGACCCCCGGGGCCGGAATGGGTCGGTGGGTGGGAAAAACCAGCAGAAATTCCTCCCCAGGCAGGAGGGAGGCTTCAACGCCGCAGCCCCCGGGGGTAGGACCTCCGGGAGAAGAGGCCGGGTCCCTGCGGGGGCCGCGCTCGCTGGTTGTTTACAGCAGCTGGCTCTCAGGGAGCCTCGAAGCGACCCTAAAACTGTCCAAACAAACCCCCATCTCACAGCTTTTCTGGCCAATGTATAATCTATCACCGGGTCTGCTTTATCGCAGGCGGGGAAGGGTGGAGCGTTGCAGGCGGTTCGCACAGCTGTGGTGCTCCCCGTCCTCCCGGGAGCGGGGGGCTGCGGCACGGCCGAGGGGGAGCCCGCTCCCCCCGTGTCACAGCATCTCGCTGACACCTTCGTTCCTCCCTGCCAAAGCCCTTCTCCATCCTCTGGGGATGGTACAGACAAGCACCCGGGTGGGGTGAGGGGAGATGGTGGGGCCGTGTCTGACAGCCCCCAGAGGGGAGGACAGCATCCTGCTCCGGCCAGCGCGAGCAGGGTCTTGACACGGACTGAGAAGCTGCCCAGGGGCTGGAGCCTTGTCTGTACCTGTGAGCATCACCAGTATCCCCAGTCATCCCCCTCCCCTGCCCTCCAAGCAGCCTTCCTCCCCTCCTTGCTGCGCCAGGCTTGCGCTGCGTGAAGACCACCCCAGTTTGCAGGACACCTCTCCAGCTTCCTCGCCAGCAGCTGGTTTCCCTCCAGAGCCGTGAGGTGACCCACGGGCGAGGGTGATGGAGGCTGCAGGGATGGGCCAGGGCAGCCGGACTCGGCCGAGCCGTCTCTGGGCTGCGCCACATCCCACCCAGCCCTGCGCAAGGCTGCAGGAGCCTCCCACGTCCTTCCTATCCCTGTGATATCGCTAAGCAGGAGGTAATTGAAGGCAGGACATCTGATGAAAGAGAGTTTAATTGCTTCAGGTTTCATACAGAAAGCATAGCTTAAATAAAGGGGAGGTAGCAGCTCTTGATGGTTTGAGAGATTTATGTATCTCAGCTGCTCCTGATCAGCCCCGGTCACCTCCAGCTCCCCATCGCGTGTTTTCCACCCTTCCAGGGTTGCCCTGTGTGTTGAAACGTTTGGGTGTCTCTGGAGGACTGAGCCTTGGCCCCCATTAATCCCCCTTCGCTAACCCGACAACATGGAGGAAATTGGCTTCAATTAAACGTGTAAGGTCTCATTTCCCTTTGAAGTCCAGAGCAGCACAAGAGACCGCTCTGGGGAGGTCTGGAGAATAACCAGATAAAACCGGGCCCAAAATCTTAAAACTGGGGAGTTGCAACCTAGAGACAAGCCCAAGCCTGCGGAGCAGCCTGGTTTCCGTTTCACCTCCCTTAGGAGAGCGCCCGTGTTTCCAAAGCAGCGCCTGAGCAAGGAGCAACACAGCAGGGAGGGGAAGCGATGCAAAGACGCCAGAAGCACCGTGTGTTGGCACCTGCGTGAGCCTGGGGCACGGCCATGCCATGAAGGTCCTTTGCAGGAAGGTCCGTTCGCAGCAGCCTTAGGCTGGGCATCCCCTCATCCACTCAGCCACCTTCCAAGGGAAGATAAACCTCCTCTGCTTGGGGACACTTCAGTTTGGGCTCTTTTCCTTTGAAGATGGAGAGAGGGTACCTGGGCACTGATGCCCCCAGGGAGCAGGCGTGAAGCACCGGGGTCCCTCTCTGCCTCGGAGGGGTCTCACAGCCGGTGCAGCATCCTTGCGGGGCGTGTGGGTGCGCACAGAGCTGCTCTGCTGCCCGTCTTTGGGACCTGGCAGTGCCCGAGTGCAGGGAAGGTTCCATCCAGCCCGGAGACACCCACTATGTGCTTGCTGAAACGAGCTCTGGAAGCACCCAGCCACGTTTTCCGCACCTTCTGGTGCACTGTGGGAATAACAGCTCACCAGCTACTGCCTGTCATCCATCCCGCTTATTTCCTGCGCAGGACCTGATTTATGCCTGCATCTCTTTCCTTTATGCCATCAGTGCATGCTGATAGATGGCCCCTCTCTCTGCTCTTGCTGTCCCCTTGTGCTACATCAAACCATTAATTCTTTGCCAATGTAAACCTGTCTCGCCTTCAAGACCTTAATTTTGCAAAAGCATAAACACCTTATAATCTGCCTGTCTTTTTCTCGCCAGCAAGCTCCGGAGCTTTCCCTCCCCTTCCCTGGGCCGTAGGTTATCTGGGGTGAGGATGCCACCACGGAGGAGGGAACGGCAGCAGCACGCATGGCCAGTGGGGCTGCCCCAGTCTCAGCGGCGTGGGTCAGCTGGGGGGCAGAGTCACCGTTCCTCTGAAGCACAAAACAGCCTCTGCATGTTCCTGGAGAGGTGTGGGAGGTTCGGCCAGGCCCGATGAGCCATTAAATCCAAGGGTCAAGTGCTTGGCAGGCCAGTAAGTGGCCTAAGCCCATCTTCCAGGTCTCCGAATAACACCCAGACCTTCTGTGCAGGGAGAGTTTTCATCCTGAACGAATCCTGGCGTTTCTTGTGATTTTAGTCCCGATGAAAGACTGAAAACGGAGCTTTGTGATGACCTGGGAACCAGACACTTGCCCACTGCCCCTTAGGGCTGCCCGCGCTTTTGCTCCGCTCCCAGCCTGGCTTGCACTCGCGGCCGCGAGCTGGTGAACAGACCTGGGGATGGGAGCTGGGGCATCCGCGGGCAGGACTCGTGCTCGCGGCGCGGAGGCACGTCAGGGTAAAGGCGAGTGCCCCGAGGTTCCCCCCAGCAGCGGCAGCTTTACCATGGCCAGAAAGAAAAAGAAAACTCCAATGACGTTGCAAAAAGCAGCCGTGCAAGCGCTGGGGCTGCGTCGAGAGACGCGGTGTCACTGCCCCGCTGCACGCCGACACGTGCCGTTGTTGCAGAAAGAGGGACGCGAGCAGCCCGTGTCCAGGCTGCGGCAGCCGAGGGCCCTGAGCAAACCCCGGAGCCGAGCTCAGCCCCGAGGCACAGGCAGTGCCACGGCCGGCGCGGCCTTGCCCAGCGCTTCGACCAGGTCCCTTGCTGACCGCCGCCAGCACCCCCCGGCCTCAGCTGAGGGCCCAGGGAGTCCCTGCAGACTTGTCCTTCCTTCCCTAACTTTCCTCTTTCCCCGTTTCGATTATTTGAGTCATTTGTCCCGATCTTTGGCAATTCCTACAGCATATAAAAATATGTGCCATTTCTCCCTTTGGGGAATGACGTGAATTCAGTTCCATGGCTGTAATCCATTTAGTGCCGGGTTATTAAAATGAAGATATCTTTCAGCGCTACAGACCTGTTAATCAGGGGAATGGCTTCAGAGGGCTTTTGTGGGCTCTGTTAATTTGTGCTGCATTGAGCCACGTAGAGCTGAGAGGAGCATTAGGGACGGGAATGAAGGGAATAAATCAATAAAGTGGATTGAAGAGTGCTCGGCTGGCTTGCTATTCTGCGGCTGCTGTGTTCTGACTTAAACGTTTTACATCCATCACAGGCTGCAGATGTAACTCTGGCTCGCAGGCAACAGGTTTTGTCCTTACCAGCCCAGCGTGTGCCGTGCAGGCGTACCGGCACGTGCAGCAGCCCTGCAGCGGGGCCCCGGCCGCCGCCGGCCGCCCGAGCTCCGCAGCATCACCCATCCAGTCTGGCGGGGCCTTCTCCAGGGGCTTTGCTCCGCAAAGGGGACGCAAAGTGCAGCTCGAAGCAGCGGCTGTGGGGTGCTGGGAGGGGACTGAGGCGCCTTTCACTTCGCGGTTGCTGCCTATTTGATGCGCAAACCGAAACGTCGCTGCTGAAGGCTGTGGGGTAGTTCATATCGTATCAAGCCTCCTACCCCGTCCAGGTCCCTACGCTGCCTTTGTGGTCTCCGGGCACTGGCCTTGGTGCCCCCGGGCCCGCAGATGGACACCTCCCGCGTACCCCCTCCTTTCTCAGCCCTTCTTCGGGAAGGTGCTGCCAAGCTTGGAGGATGCTCAGTGCTGACGTTCCTGCCCAGAAACAGCCTTTTGCTCTATCCTGGCAGAAACCGCTGAGACCAGGCTAGCACGACACTCCATGACAGCCTGCACAAGAATATGAAAATCTGTGTTTCTGCCCAGCTCGTCCAAACCAAGTGCCAGAGCTTGGTCTCCTTACAGCCACCTGGAGAGCATCTCCATAAGGAGCTCCCGAGATGGGGAGATGAGGTCTGTGAGATTCCTGCTGCTTCTGCGCAGCCACAGCGAGCGTAAAGGGAGAACCTGGGTCCTCCCACCTTTCTGTACGTAGAAAATTAAAGCCTTGAGCACAGGCTCTGAGGGAACTGCTATTACCCCGAGAAAGGAGAAGACAAATTCCCACCTTTTTTTTTTTTTTTTTTTTGGTGTGCCCCACCACCAGCTGGGGCTGCCCGCAGCATGCCCGCAGCCGGGCCGTTTCCCTGTGCCAGCACCCCACAGAAATGCAGCCGAAGGCCTGGGGGCGAGAGCTGGCCGGTGCCACGCGGTGCCACACTGTCAGCCCCGGAGGTGCCCTGGGAAGAAAAGTCCCCGCTCCCACCTTCCTTCTGGGCAGCTCCTCCCTGCAAGCATCTCTGACGTAAGCATAAGCACAGGGAGGGAGCAGTAATTCAAAATAATCATTAATAATTAGCACTGCTCCCTCTCCTATCCTGTGCCAACAGGTTGACTTTTAGAAATTCATAACTTCTACTAATTGGGATTTTCCTTTTATAGTAATGGCATTCTGGCAAACAAAAGCCCATCGTGCTACCTCCGCGCTGCCTGTCTCCCCATGCTTCCAGCAGGAGAATCTCCAGGGCTGTTGTAAATGCAACAGGATTAAGTGAAAACCCTCTTTGCAAAATACAGTTAGTTTGGCAGGTCTGATCACTTGTGGTTAATTTGCAGCACATGTCATTCTCTGTCCTCCTCTTGGCTAAGAGGAAGCTCTTGCTTCTGAAGGAAATACTGTATTTTCATTGGGTTTAATTCTTTAGGAAAAGAAATCATTCATGTCTCCTGACTTTGAAACCTGGAAGTCTTATCATCTTGCTATTAATAATGTTCTTTTTTGCTGGAATGTTACAGAACAGCAGCTTTTAAGTCTTTGCTATGGTCAGACAATGGGAAGACAGCATCAGCTCCATGCCTGTGAGTGGCTTTAAGGGAATTTTTAGGGAGTTAGATGCTGGAAGTTAAGCACCAAAGAGGTGGATTAGGATTGTTATCAACTCAATAGCGCTGCTTGGAACAAAACATCATACAGAGTTGTGACCTGCCTTGAGTGGTGGAGTTTGGGTTTTCCTACCCAGAGGCGAGACGGGGAGCGAAAGCACCACGATGAGGTGCGGAAAAACTGGGGAGATGTTGGGGCCCCAGCACGAGCACAGGCGACAGGGAACGACCGAGCAGGAGGAGAAAACCTGGCTGGCCAACCGGAGCTAACCCCTAAAATCGTGCGCTCCGTCCATACCTGCTGGAGTTTGCAAGTCTCAAAGATTTTCGCAGAATCACAGAGTTTTGCGATGGTAATCTATCATTAACAATCTCATTTTCCTAAAATTTGCTCCTTGGCACTCTGGGAGCAGCTGGAAAATGCATTTGTGGTGCCTAGATTGAGCCGGCCGCGCTGCGGCACTTCAAAATCGTGTCATGAGACTTTCCCCAGCACAACAAATCTCTCAGCTTTCAGACCCAGAAATCTCCAGGTCATCTTTATCTCCTTAACCTCAAACTTTGAAGGAAAAATACCCCCACTGGGGGACATGAGTGAGACAGTTCAGGCTGGGACGTCAGCCTGCCAAGGAAGGCGAAAGGCGCAGCAGCCGGGCTTGCACGGAGAAGTCCGCTCTTGCCGTTACCGGCAAGGCACCAGTCTCACCAGTCTCGCCAATCTCACAAGAAGTTAAATAAGTGAACAGCTCAGAAGCCCTCCCTCCCTCCTGGTGGCTCGACATAAGGACAGAATTATTTACCATCTAGAATATGTGGATGGCTCAGGGAACACCAGCCTGCTTAAGAGCCTTTTCCCAAGCACGGCTTGGCCTCACGCCTGCTCCTGGTTTCTCACCAAGCGTTGCGCTGGCTGCCCAGGGCCCTCGGACGTGGAGAAAGAGGTAGAAATGAAGAGTTTTGGTCTTCTCAGTGGGGACGAGCTGGCTCACGGTGAGTTTAGAGGGCAAGTTTCTCCCTTTTGGCCACAAATGACACCACTGGCTGTTGCGCCACGCTGGGCTTGTGGTGGTGGGAATTTTGCCCATCGCTGCCAGCCTGAGAGCTGGCACAGCCCCCGACGGGCTGAACCCCGGTTGTCTTGAGGACCGCACCGCGCTGCGGGCAACGCGGGAATGTCCCCAGCGGGAGGGAGCATGCGGAGATGCCGGTTTCGGGGGGCCGGGGCTGCGTGACGGGTCCTCCTGGGGGGTCCGGTTTTGTTTTCCCTTTGACTGAGGATGCGATGGGGAAACCTCCGAAATTTGATGTGGGGTTTTAAGCAGTGAAGAGAGCTTGTGGCGCCTTTGGAAAAGACATCAATAGCTGGCATGCCTGCAGCCCTGCCCTCTGCCTCCCTCCCCCCGGCCACAAGAGAGGGAAGGCGCAGGCATGAGGCACTGGAGCTGAGGTTGTGGAAAATGCTCTTTGTCGGAGGAGGAGAAGAGATTTTCATGCATTCTGTGTACATTCCTTCTGGGCTGGCTCTCGCTTTGTATTTAAAAGTCTCCTGGTAACTCGCTTTTTCTGTACTCTGCCTGCCTTTCATCTTTGTGGGGTTTTTTTCCTTTTTTTTCTCAGGGTCGGTTTCTCTCACTGGGTTTCGGGCTCTCCCCTGCCCACCCCTCCGCAGCTGCTGCTCGTGCCCTCATGGGACCACCATCGGCTGTCTCGGGGCAGCGGCTGGCCGTGGCTCCCAGGCGCAGCGCGCCGCCCTGCTCACCTGAGAAAAGGAGATGCCTCTGCCCGGGAGCCGCAAGACGCGCTCCAGACCCAACAGGAGACGGGAGAAATCTCTTCATTCCGGTGGACGTGCCATGGATCCCCACGCTTGGGCGTGGAGCGGCCGGCCTGGGCCGGGTGGCCAAGCCCCGGGGACAGTCCCAGCCGGGGGTGCGGAGGCACGGCTGGACGGCACGCAGCGCTGAAGTGGTGCTGCAAAGGCCACGTAGCAGGTCAGTGGCGGAAAATCAAGCTGAACATAACGGGCCCTAAACACAAGGCTAAAACTTGTTTCCCAGCTGCAGGACCCTGGGGGCTTTTCCTTGAGCCTTTGTTGGTTGGGCAGGTGGAATCCCACGCAGTTTGCTTCCTACCCCGTTCTGAATTCAGTCTGGCAAATATTTTGAGGTTAGGAGCCATCATGGGATATTAAAAAAAAATTTAAAAATCAACATCTTCCATTTTGGCCAGGTTACTAAAATGTTTCTTTCTTTTTCCCAGAGAAAACTTAGATGGAGCTAACATCGTCCTGCAGAAAGGTCAGCTTTCAGTGAAATGGTGTTGGGAAGATGATATAAAACTTTGTTCACCGAGTCTATTTGAGGGGGGCAGGTTGTGTGGGGGGGGAAAAAGACAAAAAACACCAGAGGCCTAAATGCTTCTGTCAGGGAATCGCTTGGAGACCATGAGGCAGCCTGGGGACTGTCCAAGGCTTCAGCTTCTATCGTCCAGATATGTCTCTTGCTCTTCCCCATTCCCTCTACCCCAGCATGGCCTCATCTCTCTCTCTCCTCTAATCCTGGGTTTACTGTCAAGATCCAGACCCATGGGATGTCCATACCACCAGAAAAAGATGCCTTAATCTTTCCAGCACATCTTCTGCATCGTGTTCCACATCGCTGCAGGAGTCTCTTGTTCGGGGCTCTCCGAGCAGGTTTGCAGCACAGCTTGTGTCTCCTACGTTGTCCCTCACCGAGGAACCCCACTGCTTCCCAGCCTGTGGGTAAAGAAGAAAATGTTGGGCTTCCCTTCCCCTCCTAGGATTTTATAGACTTGTCTTGTGGGCCCTTGACAGCTTCAGCCACCCAAACCCTGCGCTTTTTTTTTTCTTTTCTTTTTAAAAAGCAAGCTCTCTTTGTATATATGATAAATGCCACCCAAGACTTGGCCATTCTCTTCATGCCATTCACCAGACCGTAACACCAGGCTTGAGCTGCAAAATCCTCTCTGGGTGTTGGCAGCGTAGAATTAGCCATGATGTATGAGAGTCTCCAAAGAGAGATACTGAAAGATAAGTTGCTCAAGAGGTTTAAAAAATGAACTGTGAGGATTCGGGGTAAAGAGCGAGCCAGTGTCTGGCAGAAGGAGGCAAAACCCATGCTGGTTTTAAGAAAGCCCGTTTCATTCAGCCGTTTGCTTCAGCAATATTGGTCTCAATGTCTGCACGGCTCTGAAAGGAGATTTTGATCAATTTGTGCCTCTCTTACGACTGCACGTAGTGCACTTAATTTGTACGTCTTATGCAAATAGCAACCACTGTTTTTGTTTTAAAACTCTTATCAGCGGTGATACATGATTTGTTTTTAAACAAAGCAAGGCTAGTGTTTGAGTGATATTTCTCACTAATTGGAACTTACTGTGTGGGACAGAGCAGAAAGGGAATTTGCCTTTTAGCTGAGACCGATGAGTGCTCCCATTTTAGTAAAGCTGAATGCTGCTCACTACCAGCTCCTAATCAGGAAAAGCAAAGTAAATATTTCAGCACTTAACAACCTTTTTTCCACGCTTCAGAGCTTGGGGTGGAGAATACATTTTCATAATTGTACTTCATAACAATGAATTTGAATATATTTGGGGGAAAACCGGAAAAGTAGGCTCTGGGAGAGGCACTGTGCTGACGTGCCCGGTGCTGCGGGGGGCTGAGGGAGCGTGCCGGGGTCTGGCCGGCCCCCGTGCCGGCGTCGCCGCATTGCGTGGCCGCAGCTCCTCGGTGTCACGCCTCTCCTCCTTGCGGGCTCGTTCCTGGGGCCACACGTGCCCGCAGGCAGCTCTGCGGCCTCCGGAGATGAAGGGGTAGCTGGCGCGCAGGGCGGGAATGAGGATGCTCGTCCCCGCAGGCGCCGCCGCGGTGCACTGCCAAGTGATGCGTGGGGCCCGTCCCGGCGCTGGTTGCGCAGCTGACGGCACTGGCCTCACCCAGGGAGGCGGGTACCGGGGGTCCCACTGGCTGGTGCCCACGGAGGGGACCATCCATGGGGCTTTAGTTACAGGGGAACGCTCAGTCTGGGTGAGAAGTTGTGGTCCAGGAGGACTTGGTTGTCTCTTGCCAACACAAGCACATGGTTCCCATGTATACGGTCACAGCCCGAGGCAGAGCCCGAATCCAGACCCTCACCCAGCTCTCCGTCTTGGGAATGCCACTGGACGAAATCCTAAACTCCTAGGAAAGGAGGGTGGGTGAATGCCTGCCCCGTAAGAGAGCGATTTGAAGAATTATTCCTTGCCAGGACAGGATGTGACGATTTGCAAGAGGGGATTGCTGTGTCCACTCCTCGGGGAAAGCTTTGAGACGCTGCGTGCAACATGGATGTGCAGAAGGCATTGCTGGTGAACGGCGGCAAGGAAGGTGGAGAGGGAGTTGGCAGCTGGGTGCCCGTGGGCGGCCTCAGGCACTGGTCGCCGCTGCAAATGGGGACATTACCGAGCCGGAGTCCATCGCAGCAAGATGATGATGGTTCCAGGACACGGACTGCAAAGTCCTCGATGTGAGGACAAGTCACAGGAATAAAGCCTTGCAGCACACAAGGACAATCTGCCATCTTGGTGTCTGGAACGGGAGAGATCTCAACAGGGTTGAGGGTGAGGTGACCCGGTTGCCTTCAGGGCACTCCTGCAGCAGGAACATTACCTGATCTGAAGACAGAAGTGTTCAGTCCCTCTCCTCCTCTTGGTCTCACGTTTTTAGGGGCTGGCTCAGAAGCCTGATTGCTCCTGCTGTCCTTGGGACCAGCGAGAGCCAGGAGGTCATCTCCATCAGGAGTCTTCTGGTGGTTGAGGCACATCCCCTTTTGCGCAGGTGTCATCTCAGCTGGTTCTCCCTGGGGCACTGGATCAGTGTGACCATCTCTAGACCTCAAAACTTTTTTTTTACTGCAGAAAACTTGATTCTAAAGTTAATTTTTCCAGTCGACATAGCTGAGCCCAGTTGTATTGACTTGTAGGCCTTTTGTGAAGCTCAATAGATGTCTGGGGTCTTTCCCTTAAACTTTGAGACCAAGGGAATAGTCTCGTTAAATAAGACGGCATAAACTCAGCACGGAAGTTTTGCAGTTCATGCCAATTAACAAATTCAATGATGCTTTTAGTCTTTTTTTTTGTGGCCCAGAGACGGTGGGACAGGCATACACTGCGGAGGCTTGTATGCATTTAGAAAGGGCTGGTTAATAACTAGAATAGCTGCTTCCATATTGGAAAGATTTTGAAGACCTAGGGCAGCTCTGAATGAAGAGGAGCATGGGTATGATGGAGGACACCCTGCAGAGAAAAAGGGGGCACTGGCCTGCAGGATATCCTGGGATGGGGAAGACTGGAGCAGATTCGCTGTCTGATGGCCTCTGTTGGAAATTATCATAAAATCTTTAAAGCAAATAAAGTTCCCTTACACTGAAAAGGTATTATTTGAATGCTCTCTGAAAGAAGAGGTTTGAACAGCATGATCTATTCTGTCTCCAAAATGTCATGAAACATTTATATAGCTGCTCAGTTGGCATTAAAATCTAGGTCTTCTGCGGCAATGCGGCAAACAGCTCCAGGTCACTGGGATAAGTCCAAGATCTCAGGCGAGGAGTGGCTGGGGATCACTGGCGTCCGGCAGCCGCGGCAGTGCAGCTCCTCTGGAGCGAGTGACCACACGGCCACAGGCAATGCCACGCAGCCACGGCTTCTGATCTTAGCAGAAGAGTCCAGGCTGGAAACCAGTTTCCCCACACAAAGCTAAGGACTGCTTCTTGAAACACCGTGTCCAGCGCAGTAAGTACCGGAAAGGATGGAGAAAAGACAGAGAAGGAAAGGGAGGTGCCAATAGGGGCAGAGGGATCCTCCGTTCCCGTGGCCGTGGCGTGGGAGAGGAGCTCCCCGATGAGCCTCTCCTGATGGTGGGAGACGGGAAGACACCAGCCTGTTATTTTCAGAGGGCTGGTTACGTGGGCGTGAGTGTGGACATTTCGTCTGCTGATTATCTCCTCTCTCCACTTGTCCCCTTCCTTGCAGCCTGTCTCACCTTCCTCCTCCTTCACCGCCCCCTCCTCTCCCTCCTTCGTTCCCCAAGAGGCTGAACCACGCTGCAGGCACTGGCAGACCCCTCGCTGCCTCCTCTGCCTCGCGCTGTGCTCTGCCACACAAGCAGCTCTGCTCCTATGCCCGCAGGCAGCGGCAGGCACCGCTGACACCTCCGTAACTACGGAGAGGAGATGGGCGGGTGTTGGGAGGGTGACGGGACACGTTCATGCCTTCCACCCCCTCGGGAGCTGCCCTGGGCACTCGCTAACAGCCCACAGTCTGATGCAAGCATAAGAGTTTTCCTTCAGCCCGAGTGGTAAAGGTCTGTGGCTTTTGGTGAATATCCCATCTTTGATCCTTTCTCGTGGCTGCGGTTCCCTGTTTACACAGACAACCCACAGCTCTTTGTATCTGCACTCATTAACTCTTCTGAAGCATTTTCTGATCACCAAGATAAGGCTCCCAGTGTCTGAGCAAGGGCCCAGCCCACGACTCCGCGTTTCTGATCCTGCCCCGACAGGTCCCTCTGAGCATCTCGCCAGTGATTTGGGTATGTTGATGGTGGCAGCCGTCCCAGACAAACCCACGGGGGATGGATCTCTCCTCCCCGGGCAAGCACGCCTTTTGCTCCCCAGAAGGCAAACGTAGGAGGAGACCCACCTTGTGCAGGCTGCGCAACGGTGAGCCGCAGGCGAGAGCCCCGCGGGCAGCGCTCCACGGAGGACATGCCTCAGTTGCTCTGCTTCTTCACGTGCATTAGGGGGTTTTTGGGGTGGGTTGGCTTTTTTTTTTTTTTTTGCTTGCTTTTATCCTCCTAGCCTTTCTGGCAGGCTTTTGAACATACATAATGACTTGGAAGGTGCAGCAAAGGTTCTGGCATCTGCAGAGTATGGCGGGAGCGGAGCCAAGACGCGGGGCCGCACAGTGGTTTCATCCCATTTGCAAACTATAAGGCTGCCTTTGAGCAGAGGGGGGCAGTGCGAAAGAACATGTGCTAAACATCATGTTGGGAAGCTTAGCGCATTAAGGGGAACAGCGTGCTGGCTACGGACAAATGGAAATGGTTTGTGATTTGTTATAGGAAAAGGGGAGGCAAGGAGCAGTCTCTTTTGATTTAGGGTTTAGCAAACAGCGCTGGCAGGGCAGGTAGGATGGTCTTCTCTAGGTGTTTGAGCCAAGCAAGTGTCAGAGTGACATAAATCAGAGAGTTTTACCCATGTCTGTCAACCCTTTGAGAAGAACTCCTTGGTATCTGAGGGCTCATGCACAAAGAGGAGTATAGACACAAGGTAACGAGATGGAAAGAGAGTCCCTGGGAAAATAAAAACCCAGACACCAACCTGCAGCATGTGCTTCAAGCCTGGGCTCTGAAAAGCATCCCTCGGCCACCTGGGATGGCACAGAGATGAGCTGCTCCTGCTCAGCACTGCCACATCCTTCATGATCTCACATGCAAGTGGAAGGTGCCTCCAGTAGCTCCGGAGTAAATGAAAGACCAACTCGTTCGGCATTCACTTACCCGTAGCGTTTGCGTAGTTCCCTTCTGCCACAGCAGAGGCCACGAGATTTGATGTCCTGCGCCGGACCTCGGTTGACCAGACCGCTCTCAAAACCAAAATACCTGCAAGACTGAAAGACTTAATCCATCATCGTGCTACTTGGGATGGTGGTACGGACAGAAGAATAAACTTCAGAGCTGAGTTGTGGGTGCTGACTGATGGGATCGATTGGGTCAGGTTTCCTGGGATTTGGGAGGAAGGTTCAAAGCTGCAGTTAAAAACTGAAATCTCCCCTTCAAAGGAATTCCTATCTGTCCCTTACTTTCTCCACCCCGAGCCTGCAGAAGACTGTTTTGTCAATGCTGGGACAGTGGGCAGGAGTCTGATGACAGCTGCAGCCAGACGAGAAGCCCCAAGGTCCTGCAGAAGTGCTTCTCCAGACCTTTTTAAACTCTGAAACGCCCAGGTATCAGTTCTGGGGAAGAAAAAGGATCAAAGCAGCAGAAGGAAAGCTGACAGCCTTTCAGCAAAGGAAGAAGGGAGGCTTGCGCTGCCCGGCGGACGGGAGGCACAAGCACGGAAAGCTGCCTCGCACACCTCGCTGCAGACCGCGGCTCCTGCACAGCTTGGCCCCAGCGCGTCCTGCGGGCCAGGCAGAAGGGCCAGCTGGGGGTACCAGCTGGGCATGTGGGCTGCTGGATAAACCCCGGCTGGCTCCCACCCCAGAGACCAAGAAGCTGGTGTGAAAGCCCCAAGCATGCACGGGCTCAAAGCCTCTTCCAGCTGCCCCAGAGCTCAGCTGCATATCTGGGGACTTGGATCCAGGGCTGGACGTGTCTCTCCTTGTCCTGGCCCGTAGATCTCCCCGGAGGTGCTCCACGTCACGGCGCAGAGGCGGGGGTGTCTTCCATGGCATCTCAGGGGCTGCGACAGTCCCCTGCTGCTCTCCCTCGCCGCACGCTGAAGCAGCAGCAGGTCCCACGCCGATGCTGCACCACTGGCGGCCGGAGAGATGCTTTTCCTGGCACTCGTGCTCTACCCCAGTACGTGAACAACGGCAGGTAACAACTCCCTCCGAAACGAAGACTGTTGCTCCCGCTATTTCCGTGCGGTACCCGGCACAGCGGCTCCCCAGCCCACCTTGCAGCACGGCAGATATAAATGTTTGATACCCAATAACACAGCAGTGGCTGGGTGGTGACATGCATCAAACCGCGAGGCGTACACCAGGCTGTTCACGAGCGGGGAGAAGCTTCTTCCCTCTGCCTCGCTTACAGCTTTAATGGGTATAGCAAATAAGTCACACCCGGCAAGAATAAAAATGGCATTTCCCCTCTGTGATCTCACTGGGAGGCCAGAGACAGCAGTTCTGACATCACAGCTAATGAAATCAGTTTTGCTTTGCGAGGAGGCCCTGGCGCTGCCCCACGTGCTGGGCTGTGTAACAGGAGCCCCAGCCCACCGTGGGCAGTGGGGCACGGCTGAAGGTGTGGGCCAGCCCCGCTTCACCCTCTTTCCATCAGCCGCTCGTTCTGCCCCACCACTCCCCCCGCTTCTCTTTTTCCATTTGTTTGTTCATTCCTTCTTTATTCTCCGCAATTGTCCTTAATGGAAACAGCATCTCAGCAGAAGTCACCCTGCAGGAAAGCTATAGCACAGGGGGATTTTTGTAGATGGCTTTAATAAAAACATTGAAGGTCTGTTGTTGTTATAGTGCTGTGTGATCCATTAAGTCTATTAAATACAACAGAGGAAAACTGTGAAAAAAGCCAGAGGTGGCCATGATGTCACGAAAAACAAATGAACCAGGGCCGCTTGCCTGGTTTTCTCCAGTTCGATGGTACCACAGCTCTGCCCTGTGCTTTGCTGGCCATACCACAGAGCACGGACCTGCGTTTACTTGCCCTTCACTTGCCACGTGTGCAGGCGCGAGTGTGTTTGGGTTCCCATAAACGTGTCGTTTCAAGATATTAAATCCAAAGGATATTACAGCCGAGGGCCCCGGGAGATCTGCTCTCCCCTGCTGCGCACAGGCTCCTCTACAACACACGTGCGCTGGGCGCCTGTTGGCTTGCGTGCACGCGCAGGTGTCTCTGGGCATACGTCTGCCGGCTTTGGGTGGCCCGCGTGGGCATCGGGGCCCGGCTGTGCGCTCCCCTCCCCACGAAACACTCATCGGCCGCAGCCAGAGATGGACCTGACTCTACGTGTTCCTCCTCTGCCTGCCCGAGCTCCGGGCTGGCTGCAGGTTTCAACCTGGAGCCTAAACCAGGCTGAAATCCAGCCTTTAAGCTCGAGGACAGGCCTTCCGTCTCGGTACAGGGGGGTGGAAGGATGATGTGCCCAGCAGGGAGTTTTCCTTGCTGGGGAGTTGGCTGCACGGTGTGACATGCCTTCTGCAGAGGGGAGAGGTGGACGGTGCGGCCAGGAAGGGATGGCTTGAGGAAGGCGGTGGAGTCACGGCGTGGGACCTCCCCGGCGCGGCACGCAGAGCTCCAGCTCCCCCACACCGCCCCGGGCATCCCACCAACACAAATCGCTCCTCAAGCGCAAAAGCGGGACCCCCCACCGAGTTCTGGGGGTTTGATGTGCCCTCCGGCAAAGCCGTAGGCATCACCACCAAACCTCGCTCGGCGACTGCAGTGAGTAACGGCTGTCTGGGAAGTCCCTGAAGATCCTCCGGTACGAGAGTATATGGATTATATTTGTATTTAGCTCTTTATCGTTCGCACGTCTGTGTGCATCCTGGCTGGATCTTGCTCTGACCTAAGCCTTTATTCATACGAAGGGATGTAGCGAAGGCCGAAGACAGGAGGCAGGGGAGCGGGGAGACGGAAGGTCCGTGCCGTGCTGCTCACCCAGACAGCAGGTGGGAGAAGATGCTTGCGGGTCCGAGCACGACACGAAGGGCTGAAACGTCCCCAGTCGCTTGAGCTCGCAGCCATCCCGCGCGCAGCCAGCCCGCAGCCTGGGGGAACGAGCCGGGGGCAGATCGCTGCGCCAGCCCAAGGCAAGCAGCGGGGCGGGCTGGAGCCAGCCCCCCGCGGCCCCCAGCAGCTTCGGGGAGCGCTGGCAGTGGGCAGGCATCCCAGCAATTCCCTGCGCAAACAACGCGGGATAATCCATCTATGCTGTTTATTTGCACAAGATAATTTTTTTGTTGACATTCGAGAACCTTTTTCCTCTATTCCCCCTTGCCTGCTGTTGCTATAAAACGTCAACCCCTGCTCCCAGGGCAGCACACCAGAACCCTCCGAGTGTCAGACCGGGAAAGCTGATGGGAGCGGGACAGGCAGCATCCCGGAGCCACTGCAGATGTGGCCACACTGCGCTTTGAGTCTGGGCATGGTGAGCACCCGTGAGCCACCCTCGCCCGTCCTCTCGGCAGCGACGCGCGGCCCCGCTCCCCTCTCCCCCACGCCTGCAGCCTGCCCGCCCTCCCTGCGAAAGGTCCTCGTTGGTGTTACGGCTGTTAGACAAAAAGACGGGGCCTGACCAAAGTGCATCTAGAGCAGCGTGATGTTCCCAGCTGCAGCCAGATGTGGTTTCTCAAGGAAGAGCACAAGAAATAAGTCACACACAGAGTGATTCTATCCCTTGTGTATCCTCCCACGTTCTGCCAGGCCATGGTTTATACTTCTGGAGTTGCTTAATAACCCCGTGTTGGACCTGCTTTCAAAGGAGGCATCTAATCCCTTCTGGAAACTTTTTAATACCTTTGGCTACTACACTACTTTGTGGCAATGAATTACTATGTGACTGTCCAGTCCTTTCTCATCACCAGGCTTCCTGGCCATTTACCATCCACGATGACTTGAGAAGCGTATGCAGACTCTAAACAGAATCCCCCGAGACTGTTACCCTTGTGCATCCACCGTCCCGGTCACCAGCTACTGTAACTGCATTTACTGGCTGTGGCACCCAGGAAGCTACAGACAGTATTTGGGAACAAAGCAGCAGAGAAGGTCTGCGTATGCAGACTCCAGCATAGGAACAATTTGTAATTCTTCTGCTGTTATTATCCTGGTACACAAAGGAAACATCACTTTCCCAGGAAGCTGTGCCACAATGTATTCACAAATATCAGCTTGGGCTTTTCCAGTAAAAAGCAGTAAAAGGAGGTATTTCAAAACAAGGGATGTACAAAACCTGCGATGCAAGCTTGGAATCTACTGAGCACGCTGTGATTTTAAATACCCAAACACGAGGAATTAGATGAAGGAACCCTTCTCGTCTTTATTGGTTGTGCCTTTTTTCTTGTTTTCTTCCTCACGAGGGTTTTTTTAGCGGTCGTGCTTTCGTCGGTACAGCGACAGGCCATGAGACATCGGGATGTGCAGCATGACTCGCTGGTGTTCGCGTGAGACGTTCGCTGAGAGCCCGAACCGATTCGCTGCCTGACGTCTCGGGGCTTCAGCTCTTAATCACAGCCTTAAACGGATGCCAGCGTTTTTATTTGAACGTGGCACAGAAAGCTTTCCTCGCTCTCCAGGCCTGGCTGCCTGATAGCTGCAGACAGACACATCACTCGCTGTACAAGTACTTCAAGGAAATGTTGGCCAGTCTATTTTTACTCAGTAAATTGAAAGGCTGGAGCGTCTAATTTTGTGCTAAATATACCCCCGAGCAGAGCCCAGGGACGAAGGGGCAGGTTTGCGCAGCCCGCGATGCCGCCCCGGAGCGCCCGGCTCTGCTCCCACGGGAGTGCAGCGTCCCCGGAGAGTCGGCAGCTCCTGCGGCCGCCGCAGCCCCCACAGACAGCTCCGGGGCTCTCCTGTCCGACAGCAACGACAGAAAGCAGAAAAAACCCCAACAAAAATCCCAGATCAGTCTCGGGAATCGGCCCCACGTAGCCCCTGAAAACCCACTTTCAGTAGAAATATTGCTATTTCCTGTTCCTTTTTGAAGTCACCCGCAGAGCACGTATGGCTGCTTGGCTGGGTCTTAATCCTCGGAGCAGGACCTCTTAAACTACAAGGTTTTTTTTCTTTTCCTTAAGCTCACTGCAGCGGACAAAATGCAGGTGTCTGTACAATTCTGACTCGGAGCTAACTCAAGCAGGAGACTTCCTTGACTGCAAAAAGAGTGTTGCCAGAATTGGGTCTGAATAAAGAAGCCTGGTCTTGGAATAACAATATTCACAGCAATAGATTGCGTGATATAATGTACTATAATAAAAGATATTATGGTATTACCAAGAGACAGGAATGCAGAGGGAAGGAAGGAACAGACGTGACAATGATAAATCAATCTGGAGAAGAAATACCAAACGCAATATAGCCTTTGTCTACTTTTGTTTGAGACTGATAGATGTTTCCAGGTTCAGATAACAGAGCTCGCAGGAACGTACTTCTGCTCCTACTCACCTACTTACGCATTAAGCTGATTTTACTAAAGCACTCGGTAAACAATCATTGCAATGCATCTTCCCAATTTCCCCCGCCACCTCTCCGGCAGCTGTTACCCAGATGTCCACCGCTGCGCAGCAGGAGTGGCTGCACTTACAGGTAAGACAATTCATCTCCAAATTGCTCCTGATGAAGATAATGCGGGACTTAAGGCAGCTGATAATAAAATTGGTTCTAAAGACAGTCAATTAGGGAGCAAACGGCAAAAGAGGCGAAAAGAGACGGCGTCTCCCTGGCGTGGGCGGCCGAGAGGCTGCGGGCTCGCTGGGCTGGAGCCGGCCCCGGGGCTGCGGCGCACCCCCCCGCCCGCAGCGTGCCCCGACCCGGGGCGCGGTGCCTTCTGCCACCGGGACCGGAACCCTCTGCCGCCTCGGGGCGGTTTTGCTGCCACGGCTATGCGGCAATTTAACTTTTGAGGCCTCCGTTCAGCAAGGGGCTTAATCACCCGTCTAATTTCAAACACTTAAGTAAGTCCATTGACTTCAATGATTTTCTTCAAAGGAACAACCCAGATATTTAGAGTGGCAAGCCCTGCTGAATCAGGACCTTGGCTCTCTTCCCAAGTCTTTTCAGCTGGTCTTCAAATTGACCAATCGCTTTTATGTAGAGCTTTTTTTTTTTTTTTATCTTTGATGCTGTTAATTTACTTTGCTTTTGACTTTTAACCAGAGGGAACAAGAGGACTGCGATTTTTTTTTTTTTTTTTAACTGTGGAAATTAGGAGGGAAAAATGGTGACCTGTGACTTCATCCAAAGGTATTAGGCTGTCATTTCTCATAACGTCTCCCGGAGTTTCACGTCGCCTGTCACACTGTTCTGGCCAAGCGTTTTAATATCGGTGCTAAGGAAAATGATGGGATAACTACCAGTGGTTGGAACTGCTATTTTAACTAGCATTAATCCAGCACTACTAAAGGATTCCAGGTGGATTTGGGGCTTCCTCGCACTGTTTTAGGGTGCAGCCCGGCGCACAGCCTGTGGCAGGGCTGGCGGGTCCGGCGGGAGACTGCAAGCTGCCTGCTCCTGCCGATGGCTCAGCGTGGGCAGCGCTGCCTGCTGCCTGCCCGTCCCTCTGCTGTCCCTCCTCCGTCACACAATGGGCATTTTGGGGACAGCTGATGGATGGCAGGCCGGCTCAGACAACGAAGGCAAGTTGCCACAGACAGCCCTCATTTCGGTGACGGTCCTTGACCCCTGAAGGCTCTGTTGAGTAATCACGGTTAACAGCCAGGGGGAAGGTGACTTTAAGGGGCTTTGGCTTTTCTTTTTCCTTATTTATCTCTACCAAAAAAAGCAACACTTCTTCCCACTTTTTTAAGGAGCCAGGGGACAACATGAATGATCGCAGCGGCGCCATGCAGCTGGTCCCCAGCGGCGATCGGCTCAGCAAGGCGCGGAGCCAGAGCCCGGAGAAGCGGGTCCCCGCCGCCTGCGCGGGCTGTGCTCGCGCGCGGGACCCGCCGGCCGGGCGTCCCCCCACGCGGCCGGGGAGAGGAGCCGCAGCAGGAGCGGGGGGAGCTGGGCCGGGGACCCCTGCCCCACGGATGCTGGGTGCTCGCAGTGGGCGGGAACACCTCCCACACCTCCCCGGACACCTCGGCTCACCCTGGAGGATGCTCCTCCAGCTTTTCTCCTCCTCTTACAGGGAGGGAGGAGAGCAAAGCCCGCGGGGACGCGCGCCCCGGGACCCCTTCCCGCCGGCTCGTGCAGTGCGGTCTCCGACCGCCCTCCCTTCTCCTCTCCGCTCTTTTCCCTTTCTCGCCTTCTATTTCTGTTTCCACCATGACGTCCCCTCCCTGTCACCTCTACGCATGCCCCCCCTTTATCTCTGGATACCAAAGAGATTAGACCTCCTTTAATTACATATCTGTTTGGTGGTGGTGTCTCCAAGCTTCGCCTAAAAGCCGCGTTGGCTCAGCTGTTCTTGCGTGCAGGCTTTCTGCTTGGTTACACTTGTTTATTACTCGTTCATTAGCTTTTTTACATTGCTGGAGATCTGAGCCACTCACACAGCAAAGGCGGCTCGAAGTGACAGCAGCAAAAGCCTCTGCTAGTGAGATTATAGCCGCTTGCTGGCTCGGGTGGGAGAGATGGAGAGGGCAAGGGGAGAGCACTGTCTTTGTGCTCAGCTGAAAGGCCCCTGTCAGTGTTCGTCAGGCAGCCTCCTGGAAAAAAGGAACTTTCCAAAACCCCATGAGAACTGGTTAAATTAACCCTTTCCCTGGCGGCCACCCCCCGAGAGGCTGCGGGCAGAGGCGGGAGGTCTGCCCGCGCGCGGTACGCCCGCCTTCATGCTGCTGCTCGGCACAAACCCTCTTCCCCCCTTTATGAACAGCGTTATTTTTTTCACATCAGGACAGAAACTTCAAAATCTTTAAGTAAGTCAAGAAGACGGTTACCGGTTCACCATCAAAACAGCTCCGCCTTGTCCTTATGGCATCAATTCCCCCAGCACACTGGGGCCCATGGGAGAGGAGCGGCCACGGGAGGCCGAGCCTTGCCCCGTGCGGGGTCGGGTGCTTGTGCCAACAGCGGCAGCGGGCAGCAGTGGAGTGTGTCTTGATTAAAACCAAATTATATTTAATTGCTGAGGAATCCTGAATTAATGGAGCAGAGGGAACTAGGTGGGGAGGAGGCTGAATTGTCTGAATCGGCTGCCCGACGGCAGATTGTACAAACTACCTGTCCGTACAGCCGGCTGCTGTGCGGAGCAAGAGCATCCACCATGGAGAAACGCGCCCCTGCCTCGGCATCCCTCCCGGCTCCCCGCTGAGCACGGCCACGGGACGGCAACGCTCGCCCCTAAGGCTGCACTCCCCCGAGTTGCGCCCGGGGTGCGCAGCCACGGCGTGGTTCGTGAGGACAGTCGTCGTGCTGGCAGGCAGCTCCAGCGGTCCCGCGGGCAAGAGCCCAGCATCCCGGGCAGCGCTGCGATCACCCCGAGCCCTGCTCCTGGGGAAGGGGCTCGCTGTACCGCGGCAGGGGTGTTCACACTTAAACCTGACGGATGGGCCTGGGCTGCGATTGCTTGTACAGCATCTCCAGGAGGCAACCGGCAGGCCCCCGCCAGCCTCTCCGCTCCCAGCCAGGCTTCTGGGCTCATCGAGCTCCGCCAGCGTGGCAGCGTCGTGGTGGGGCTGGTGGTGCCCTCCAGATGCCTCCCCAGCTTGCCCCTGCCTGTCAAACACCGCTGGCAGCATCGCTGCGGGACTTTCAGATGTCACCGCTGCCTGCAGAGCCCCCAGTAACCACCACCCGACGCGCCTCCGAACCCCGGGGATGGCCAGGGGAAGAAAGCCCCGGTGGGTGCGAGCAACCCGGCTCCTGACCCAGCCCCTCCGCAGGGCTGTCCCTGCGGAGCCGGCCAGGCACGAGTGTCACCGCAGGCTGGAGCAGGAGGACGTTGGTCGCCGTGGCCAGCAGCCCTGGGGAGGGAGCAGGGGCCATGGCTCAGTGGACGTGCCTGCGGCTGGGATGCTGGCTCGAGGGGCGATAAATCCCAGCAGAAGCGATGTGCCCTGTGCTTTGAGCAGGTCCCACGTGGCGCGGTGCGGTCCCACCTGGTGTGACACAGCATGGCAGGGCATGGTGCCACGCGCTGCGGCATGGCATGGTCCCCCGAGGCACGGCGTGGTGCCCCGTGGGCTGGCGTGGCACGGTGCGTCACGGTGCCATAACCAAGCCGTGGCGCAGCAGGAGCAGCTCTGCGGCGATGGGCTCCCTGCCCGCCGCCAGTCCCGAACCCCCAGCGCGCGCACACACACGCTGACCGCATCGGCTGCACCGAGCTGGCCGCAGCCAGCAGCCGAGGCTCGGCAAGGCCGACTGCCATTGCACGCACTACTGTGACACCCCCACCTCGTGCCCATCCCCGTGACAAGCCCCCCGCGAAGAGCCACGCGAACTGGCAGACGACTCCGTGCCCACCGCGGCGGCCGCAGACCTTTCCCTTAAGAGAAGGAAGGCACAAGAGCACACCACCACAGGCCCTGGCGTTTTGTTTCCCAAAGAAGCATTTTGCACAGCCTCCCGCCCTCCCCCAGCAGCAGCGGCGCTAATGAACGCACCCACTAATGGGCTGGAAGGGTTTTAATTGCTTCCCCGCCACCCCCGCTGCCAGAGCCGGTGCTCCGGGGCACACGCGTGAGAACCGTTTCCTTTCACAATTTGCACTGTTCCGAAGGAAGCACATTTTTTCCCAACTCCTAATGAATATTGCAAATTCCATGGGTTTGAGGAGATGAGTCCTGCCAGGCTGGATCGCGCTCTGCAGAAACACTTTGTCACTAGCTGTTCTCATCATGTGCTCTTTAAAAGCCTGATAAAGTCTAACTCATGATTATGGACAGCTAATGTCTTCAAAGCCCGCACCGACAGAGTCTCTGGTTTCAGGTCATGGAAATGCCACTGTCACTTCGATGTCTGAATGTCCCAAACACGTTGTCAATAGGGACGTGAAACGCCCCGAGTCGAGGGAAAGGGAGACAAAGGGACGCGGGGCGGTCAGCTGCTCCCCAGCACGCAGCCGGCCGAGCCTTTCCCGCCCGCGCCGCCGCTCGCCGTCCCAGCCCCGAACTGGGGACTCAGCGTCGCCCCCCCAAAAAGAAAAGAAAACCCCGGGCTGCGCAGCGTGGGTGCGTGCCGCTCCACCACTGTGCAGGGAGACGTCCCAGCGCCGCCTCCCCCTCACCCGCGTTCCTGGCCGCGAGCTGTCGGCACGCAACCGGCACGCCGCCGTGACGCACTGGCGTTTGGAAATTTTTCTGTGCGCAGGTCTGTGCAGTGACAGCCAGAAGCCAGGGTGATGGGCAGCATCCCGGAAAGCTGTTTGACCTGCACGGGCACAGGCACGCTAATGGCACGGGTGGGATGAACACAGGGGATGAGCACGTTAGGAGCGATAACGACGATACGTTTAGAACGGGAAGAATGGTTTCTCCCCAAGCTAGCGTGGTTTTGAGGAAAGCCAAAATGGACTTGGTGGCGCGTCGCAGTCCTGTTAAATGAATCGCCAGCTGACCTTGCCACCTCTTTTTTAGCTGAGCTAAATAATAACAGCGCTTCACCCCCAGAGTTAAGACGTTTCTCTAAAGAGAAGGGATGCAAAGGACAAAGCCTGTCGTTCCTCACGCAAAGGTCAGGATTTGCGTAGCCGGAGCCGGGCTGTGCCCGGGTCGCTGTCGGCGGGCAGAGCACCGGCCCTGCTGAGGGAAAGGGACCGGGGTGGCATTGCCCGCGGGAGCGGCCGCTTGTGCGGGCGCGCGTGGAGGCGGGGAAGGAAGGAGGGCTGGCGGCGGCGGAGCCGGGCAGCAGCTGCCTGCCCAGGGAGAGCACCGGCCGGGGCAGCGCTGGCACCGGCCGTGGTGGGAAGCGCCCCAGCATCCCCGCTGCGCCCCAGCATCCCCCCTGCGCCCCAGCATCCCCCCTGCGCCCCAGCATCCCCGCTACGCCCCAGCATCCCCGCTGCGCCCCAGCATCCCCCCTGCGCCCCAGCATCCCCGCTATGCCCCAGCATCCCCGCTGCGCCCCAGCATCCCCCCTGCGCCCCAGCATCCCCGCTATGCCCCAGCATCCCCGCTGCGCCCCAGCATCCCCGCTGCGCCCCTGCTGGGACAGGCGCTCCCGTCTCTGCGGCTGGAGTTGTTGCAATGGGATGTTTAGAGAACACCGGTAGCACCTGGGTAATATTTACCCTAAGTTGATACTTTTCACTTTCCTAATGTTGAGACATCGCATTTTATGACAAATCATAATATTTGCTGTGAGCATATCACTTGTGCTCATTTAAAATTCCACGTGTTTACAAACACCAACACTGAAGTAGCCGGGAACGTACTTCACATGGCTGGAGGATGCTCAGATGTTGCCACTGATATTTACTATTCACACATTACGTCTACAAATATTTAAACGAGTCAGTCAAACTTTTTCCGGCAAACCGAAACATTTTGACATCGCCGAAAGAAACACGGAGGAGCCACCAGCCAGGGCGGGCGAGCACCCCTGCGGAGGAGGGAGGGCAGGGAAGCAGCTCTGACACATTTGCTATTAGTAGTATTGTTACTCACCGGGAATAATCATCTCCACCACGCTGGCAAGAGCGAGGAACCGGACCCCGCAGGGTGTCGCTGGGAGGGCCGGGGCTCGGGGAGCCGCCGTGCGAGCGGCAGACGCTGCCTCCGCCTCCGCGCGCAGCCGGTGGGCTACGGCCGCGTCCTCGCGCTTCTCCCTTTTCGTGGGGTAATTGACACAATAATTTTCTTCTGCGCCTTTCTCTGTATTTTAATCACCTTTAACATCAGGCGCTTTCTGGACAATTTGAACTTTTCGATCTCGTCGCTGTGCGCATTCCCCCGGCAGCCTTTCGGGCTCTGAACAAAACAAACACAAAGATTAAAGCTCATTTTTAATCTCGGGTATTTTTGGTAGTGCTTTCGCACTGCTGGTTCTTATTTCTCCTATCCATTTCGCAGTAATCACATCTCAGGTGGAGAGTTTAAATGCCTTCATTTTGCAAATGTTCTCCCAGGGAAACAGGAGACAGACAAGTTGTTTGAAAACCCTCCGCGTTATTCACTTCCCCGTTTTATTTAACTAATTGTTTTGTTTGTTTTAAAACTGTCAGTGCAAAAAACAGCAAAGGCAAGTAGCTACAACGGTGAGGAGTAAATAATTATAATAAAAAAAATATTGCCAAATCTTTCAATAAAACAGAGCAAGGGCGAACCTCTCCGCTTCCAGGGCCGCGCTGGGCGCAGCGGGTGACGCCCGCGCACCCCCGGCCCCTCCGGGGAAACCCTGGAGCCGCGGCGCGTCCTGACCCGCGGCGCGAGCAGCAAGCTTGCGTTGTTTTGGTACCGAAGGGAAACGTTTCAAACGAAACACTGTTCCCAAACGGACATTTTCAGGCAGTTTCTGTTTGCAGACACTGCGGCCATGGCCCCTCCAGAGCTGCGGGCGCAGGACTCGCAGCGGAGGGGCAAAGCAGGTCCTTAGCAAACATTTGTTTGACCATCTGAAAACATTTTTTTGAGGCATTTTAATTTCTGTACGGGAAGGTTCATAGCAAAATCCTTCATTTCAATTCTAACGCAATCAAATTTTAAGGAAGAAGCAGGAATATTGGTTTCCTGGTTCGGGGTTTTTTTTAATTGAAAGAAAAAAAATAGACAAAGAGTGATAACTGTACACAGCCTCACACAAAAAAAATGCTTCAAGTCAGCTCGCTTTGACTGAAATTAAGCGCAGACAGTTCGGTTTGCCCAGCAGTAGGCACGCAGACAGGCAGCGCTGGAGCTGTCCTGTGGAAAAAAGTCCACCCGGGTTCCCAGCACCAGGAGTGCCTCCACCCGGTCCCGTGCCCATCACAGGGCGTAACGCCGCATCTTTGTTCACCTCAACGCTCGCAGGAAGTGGCCAAGAGCACAAAGGGATCCCGCTTTGATCATAGAACAGTCCTTGAGATCCTTCCGTTGCCCGGCACAGCGCGGCGCCGCAAGGCTGCAGCAGCACCGGGGTAAATATGAACAATAAGAGTTTTATGGCTATTGAAAGCGGCAACGCAATGCAAAGAGCAGGCCCGTGGCCTGCTGTGCTTGGCATCGCCACGTACAGTGGTCTGGAGCGGGGGGGTGAGAGAAACAACTTCACTTCAGCAAGAGCTAACACGCACCGAGTTCCACCGTCCCGGCGCGGGTGTGCTGCGCCGGTGCCTTCCACGGCACCCTCGGCAGCAGAGCCTGCCGCGGCCGGTCCCCGGGACGCGGGGCCCCCCCGGGCGCGCCAAAGCCCCTCACCGCACGGCGCCGCCCGCTCCGTTAAACCGTAAGTAGGTCAGCGGCGGGGGTCCCGGTCCCCACGCTGACATGATCGGCGGCGATGAGGTCGCTTCCGCGCTGCTCCGCTCCCGCCACGCGCTTGTCAGGAGCCATCGCTTCCGAGCCAGGGGCCACGAGCCCCACGCCCCTCTGCTCCCCCCGTCCTTGGGGCGCCGGGACCCCCGGGCAGTGGGGTGACGGGCTGGGCGCGTGCGGGGAGCTCTCCTCCTCTCCCCGGCACGGGGGCTGCGTTACCAAACCCACCGCTGCCGGTGGCAAATGAAGCCCTTTGCTCGTCTCCTTGGCCAGCGGCTTCGCTCCTCCGGTGCGGTGGCTGCCAAGCATTCGCCAGCTGCTTCGTCTCATTATGGCTCCTGCTCAGCCAGGGCCGTGTTCTGGGTTTTTGGGTCACTGGGTTTCGCAAGCGTTTCCTAGAGAAGGCCCGGCACATATTTAGCATTTGGCGTTCGGTGTGGGACTGGCCGCCAGCCCCGTGCCCGGCTTTCCGCGTCCTCCCAGCTCCAGGAGGGCATCACGGGGCTGCAGCGGGGTCTCAGGGAGCCCTCGTGCACCCAGGGAGCGGGTGGGGAGGGGGCTGCAAGGGACTGACAGAGCTGGGATGTTTCTAGTCTCCTCCTGTTTTCTTTTGCACGAGGCTGAATATTTTATCTGGCTGCGTGCATCGTCCCTGAACTTAAAAATAGCTGGGTTCCTTCCCGGTGGAGTGGAGCAGTTTGCTTTTTCTAGATTTATCACGCAGATTTCTCATTCCCCTCACACCCAGTAATTGCTCCTGGAGACAGAAGGGCGAGGGGAGGGTTTCGTGCGCGGATTTGCCTGTCCCTGCCCACATGCACGCCGTCAAGCACCAACGCACGCCTCCACGCCGACACCGCCGCATCTGCACCAACGGCGCGCCAGCACGCATCTGCCGACGCAGCAGGTCTTGGCATGTAAATGTTTGCCGTCTTCGCCCGGTTCAGCTCGTGAAGTTGCCCCGGGCTGCCGGGGCGTTCAGCGCGTGGCGCGGAAGGGGACGGTGGGTCTCAGTCCTGTTCTTCAATAAACGGGCACTCCCGTGAGTAACCCTGCTGTGAGCGAGCCCAAGCCTGGCACGGCCAGGTTGTTAACGGGACGTGCCACCCCGTGTTCACAGAGCAGAGCAAGGTGCTACACTCGGTTGTTAAAAATAAATGGAGTTTTGGAGACGTCTCCTGAAGTTGGGTTGATTCTCCCAATATATGCCCTTCTCCTTGACTTGCAAATCAGGCTGGTATTTCAGGAGAATAATCTTTCAACTGACATTTCAGGTATTTCCAGGAGTCATCTGTATCGCTACCCTTCTCCGAGCGTTCCGTGCTGCTGTCACCAAGAAGCAGAGGGACTGAACTCCTCGCAGCCGCAGCGCTTCGGGTCGGGGATCTGTGCCGATTTATTTAAAGCACGCTGGAGCATCTCCCCGCCGAAGCGCAGCCGCGGAGCGACGGGCTTCTCCTCCCGCCCATTAGGTGACTTGCACTGCTGCACGACACGGCCTCGGGACAGCACTCGCCCTAATTGCTCAGCCCGGGAAGGCGTTTCGGCTTTGCAGACTGATGAAGTTTGAGTCCTGAAGCTGCAGGCCAGGCGGGTGGTTTGAACAAAGCAGGATGCAATTTCTCTGCTTTCTCTCCTCTCTCGGGGAGGTCACCACCATCTGCTAGAGCCGTCCCCGGTGATCTCGCCCAGAGGGACAGCGAGTAAAAAGCACAGACGGACTTAGAGACACAAAATCTCCTTTTCCTGCTTCTGTGCAAGGGTTAGGGACAGCCACGGAACGGGGAGGAGGGGACACACCTGAGCTCGGGCCGGGGAGCAGAACAGCTCCGCTCCCTGCCTCGCCTCCTGGCTCTGGACGGGGCTGCGTCCGCGTCGGGGAGAGCGAGCGGCCATTAGGCCACGCCGCATTGCCAGAGCAGGCGGCAGCGGTACCTGCATGCTGCTCCCCGCCTCCTCCAGCGGCATTTATGGGACCACCCCGCCGGAAAACGTCGGTGAAGGCAGCGGAGCGGTTGCAGCCAGCCTTTCTGCAGCGCATGGGGTGAGGGGGAGATTTGCACCACGTAGCCAGGCGCAAACTAGCACTATTTTCACCGCAAAAGCTGTTTCTAGAGCACCCAGCTGGCGACGTAGGGCGTGAGCGTACCGGCGGTGCTGCCGCGGCTGCTTGGCGGCCTGGCCGGTCCCCAGCGCCTCGCAGGCAGCCGTGCCGCCGTGCCGCGCGCTCTGCGCTCTCCAGCCCGGCAGCTGCGGCGAGATGGGGATGGGTGAGGATGCATTGATGGAAGCGCTCACGAGGACCCACACGCAACGCCGTCCCGTTGAAAGCGATGTGTGCCAGACCCAGACACCCTCTTGCTGGCCACACCTTGCAGTCGCTGCCAGAGCCCCTCTGACATTTGTTGCCCCGGCTTCTATGTTAAAGGAACATGTTCTTCTAGCAGTGCAAAAGCCCTCTCCTGAGCTAGCAGTGATGGGGAGCCTGGTCCGTAGAGGTGCCTGCACGGGAAGACTCCTCCTTTTTCCTGGAAGCACCGAGGTCCTGCCGTGTCCTGTGCAGGGCAGACCTCCGCGCCCCAGAGGGCACGGCAGGATGGAGCTGGAGGTGACGGGAGGGGCTGTGCAGCATCTATCTTGGCTGGTGCCAGGCATCGTGCGAAGTGGAAGAGAGTCGCCGTGTCCCCTTGCTAAGCCCACCCCTGCACCTCCTGGGCACTTCTTCCTTGACCCGATGCAGAATTTTTCCCTGCCCGTGTTGCCTCTGGAGCAGCAGCCCCAGCCTGTGAGTGGAAGGACACAGGACACCTTAATCTTGGCAAGGAGCAGCAGGGGGTCTGGACCGCAGTCTGCAGAGCCCTGGGAGACCCAAAACTCAAGCCAGCCCCCTCCCTTTCCCTACTCGCCATCAAGTTTTTGCTCTCAAGCTGCAGGAGTGCTAAATAATGGGAACCTGGGCCCCACTTGTTTACAGGCTGGTGTGACCAGCTTCCAGAGCATGTTTATAGAGAGATCCTTGTACGTGCGGCATGTTGGTGAACTTTTCCCTTCCTCTGACTCTCCCGTCCTCCCCCCCATGTCTCTCCACCATACGGACACAGCTGAGCAGCTACTAGATACTCAGAGCCGTGAAGGTTGATAAACAAAAGTGAGATAGGACATGGCACCAGAAAGACCTCAGCTAATGGAATTTTTAAGCTACTTAATTTGGGGGCTTGTCAACCTTGACAGCAACCCTTTAATAAATGATGTGGTGTTAATTCCCACCGAGTTCACTAGGTGTGGGGACCGGCGCTCCGCGGAGCGGAGCCCAGCACCCGTGGAAGCCAACTGTGGGGACGAGGCCAAGCCGGGGGTCCGGCAGCTCTCCCGGTGCTCCCCCCAGCTGCGCGGGGACGGGGGGTGCAGGGCCCTGCCGTCGGGCAGGGCTGGCCGTGGTGAACCGCCCGCCCGCCCGTGGTAAATCCCGGCAAATCCTCCCCACGCTCCGTGCTTTCCCCCGGAAAACAGCCACCACCGACCGCAGCCCAGCCGCGCCGGCAGCCCGCCGTGCCAAGGCGTGCGAGTGCCATCCAGCGTCTGCCGGCGGCCCCCGCCCCGCAGCGGGCCCCGGGCCCCGAGCGGCAGGTAGCCTGGGGACCGTGACCCCCCCGGCCGCTGGCTGGGGGCTGGGCACAGTGCAGGTACCCAGTCCCGGGCTCCCCTCGCCTGCGGCGTGGGCACGGAGTCCAGGGCGGGGGTCCGGGGGGGCAGAACGTCACCCACCTCTGTCTCTGCCACGGCACCCGGCCCCCGCAGGACGTGGTCCCACGGTGTCCACGCAGAGCCCAGCTAAACCAAGGGGCCAGCAAGCAAAGCCCCAGCCTGTGGTGTCCCCCAAAAGGTGCCACAGCCATCACTAGGGTGTCGGGGCTGCCTGGCAGGGAGCTGGCAGCAGGGGTGCACGAGGAGGCCATGGGCAGACCCCCACCAGCCCTGCAGGGGGAAGGAGCAGACCCGCACCCCGTGCGGGCGGGGGCCGTGCAGCCGAGCCCGCTGGCAGCAGGGACCGGAGGGACGCTGCTGGGTGGGGGACACTGGGGTGAGACCCTGGGAGGAAAAGAGGCTGGAGGGGTTTCTGGACCCTTCTGGGGGGTCTTGCTTTGCTCCTGGCAAGACGCAGGCAGGGCACATGCCCAGCTGAAGGCCATTAGCAGGGGCTGTAACGGGTTCTGGCCCGTTCCTCGTCAGGGCTCTGTGGCACGTGCTTCTGGCAAGCGCCTGAAAATTAGCTTCAGAGTTGCTCTAATCGAGGTCTGGGCTGCACCCAGCCCTGGCAGCCCTTCCCTCTTTCATGCCCGGATCCAGCAGCCCTTGTGCTACGTGAGTGCTGTGAGGTGGCCTCGGACTCACATCTGTCAGGCACAAACCTGCCCATCCTTGGAGCGGCCACCCTGGACCAGGCTGGGCTGAAGGAGACAAGCGGTGGCACAGTGTGGTCAAGCTGTGACACCCGTCACCTCCCAACCCCATCGGCTGCTTTGGAGGGCTTGCTCTGTTGTGGGGTCCCGAAGGCTTCTTCACTTCTGCTCCACGGGGAGTGACCCAGCCCGCTTCAGTTTAACGAAGGTGAAGTGACAAGGAATAAAGCCAAAAGCTTTCCTGCGGCAGCATTTGGGCAGAAAGCAGTGACGGGGTAGCAAACAGCACTCACCCCTTGCGAAGGGCAGGCACCAGCGCTGCCGCAGCCGGCGTGTGGAGACGAGCCTTTGGCCGCTGGCGATGTGGAAGTGGCAGCAGGAGCCAGGGCTGCGCGCGCGCGCTGAAGCCGCCGAGCGTGGCGGAGAAGCGAGGCGTTAGGAAGCAAGTATCCAGGCTGGGAAGGAGCCAGATGGCAGCGGCGGCGGGGGAGCAGACGGGAGATGTAAAACATCCTGCGCCTCTGAGAGCGCCGAGCACCCTGGTCCTCCGGCTGCCTGGAGGGACCCCCTGCAGCCCCAAGGGCCGTGGAGCTGCCAGGGACATGGGGCCAGCAAGGACCCTGCCCTGGGGCTGGCGAGGCAGCAGCGCCCAGCGCGGGCTCTGTGGGTCTCCTGCCCATAGCTCCAGGCTCCTTCTAGCCCCTCCGCCTCCAGCAGCCGTCCTGCTCTGCCGTGCCCTTCTGCTGGCAGCTGGCTGTCCTTGGAAAGCCTCCTCCCTTTGGAAAGCCTCTTCCCAGCCCCTTCCACAGCGGCTTCGGGAGAGAGGGCAAATGCCGCCGTGCAGCGCAGCAGGGACGCGCAGCAAGCACGGCATCCAAAACCTCCCGCACAAGCAGCCCCGTCCCGCAGAGCCCCAAGGGGCAAGCGCTGCAGGGGAGAGCGCTGCCCCCGCTGCCCCCAGCTCCCCCTGACCCCCCCGCACAGCGGGGTCCCAGGTATGGCCGAACGGGCAGATCGGTGCCCGGAGGGCTGAGCTGAGCGGTTGGGAAAAGAGCCTGGCTCTTTGAGAGTCCACGTGCACAGGCGTGGTGGTAGGAGAGACACAAACAAGGGGCCTGGATGCCCGGGCGGCAGGAGGGGGTAGACCCAACAAGGTGGTACAAGGCGTTGAGCTACGAGCACTTGCAAAGAATTGGCCTTGTCCCACCAAAACTCAGCCATCACTCAGCAGAGCTCCGCTCCTGTACGACATAGAGGATGAGCTGGAAAAGGGTCTCCTGTACCCTTGGGAACGACACCCTATACCCCAGCTCTCGGGCTGCGGGACGCAAAGCTGCCAACTCCTCATGGGTCCTTCTGTGCCTCTGGCCCTGAAGCAAAAATGTCTCCAACTAGAAGTATTCAGCAAAATTAGCTGAAAATCCTGACTAGGTGTGAGACAGCTGAAATCACATTTTAAAGCAAATTTCTCATTTCCCAAATCACTCTTGCCTGCCTCTAGAAACGTGTGCAGGAGGCCCCCGGTCTTGTGGGAAGAGGGGAGTTGATGAAGAGCCAGAGGACCGGGCGGGATCAGCAGCACCGGGACCCATGGCTGGGGCGGGGGGCTGCGGGGCGGGGGCTGCCGGGCCAGATGGCTCCGAACGCCGTGGGGTCGCGCCGCGCTGTGGTAGATCCTGCCCGGGGCCGAAACGGCCAGCTGAGCTGAGCACTGAGCTGCGCTCTCCGGAGCTTTATAGCCAGTGAAATTAATTTTTTAAAAGTCCCTCTATGATCGCCGGTATCTAGCGATTGGCTGAGAAGTCAGATGGCCTCCGGCCACCCGGCCCCGCGTCCAGATGGCGGGGGAAGGCCGGGGGAAACCCGAGCCCGTGCCCGCCGGGGAGGAGGGGGGTGACGGGGCCACAGTTACCAGCGTGCGCTGGGAACCCGTGCAAGAGCACGAGCGGAGCAGCACAAGTGACGGCGGGGACAGATCCAAACCGCTTTGAGGGCAAACAGCTCGGACAGCCCGGAGCCGGACCTGCCGCTCGGCTCCTTTGCTTTCCAGCTGCCCGGACCGGGATAAATCCCCTCCTTGCTCCAGCCTGGCGGCCCAGAGCCGCTGCAGGCATCGGGGACAAGGTGGGAGAACAGCAGCTCACTGGTGCGGGCAGGAGAGAAGTGAGGAGGAGGAGGAAGAGCGCTGAAGCAGGGGGAGAGCACGCAGGATGGGCCCAGGTAGGAACCCGGTGGGCAGCTGGCCCGGGCGGGACGGTAAAAGCCAGTGCATCGGTCGCAGCCCCCGTTACCTCTGATTTCCCATGGGGCAAGCAGGTGTAGGGAGCCCAGGGAGCTGCGGGCCAGGCTGAGCCCCAGCAGATTCGTTTCATACAAACCACCGCGGGAGAGCTGGGTGCAGGTGGAGGTGCTCGTTGGGAAGGGGCCGGCTAACACCGCGGTGCTCCTTGTGCCGGGGGCGTGAGACCAGGCAGGGCATGGCCGCCTGCCTGTCGGGAGAAAGGGGAGGGCACGGGTCTGGACCCCTGCGCAGGGGCTGCACACCCCAGCCTGCCTGCAGCGCCCGGGGGATTTAACCGGGCGCCTGCACAGCCCTCCCGGTGCGCCCCATCCCCGTCGCGCTGCCCTGCACGGCAGGAACAGCAGCAAACCTGGTCAGAGCAGGAAATTTGGGATCTGGCATTCTGCTGCCCGGGCCGGGGTGCTGCTGCAGGATGCCACAGGGAGCCCGTGGGGCCGGGGAGAGCAGCGGTGGGCGAGCACCCGCAGATGGGAAACACTAGCACTGCGCTCTTAAAAAAAATCTGAGCCCCTCATTACCAGTCGCCTCCAGCATCCAATTAGGTGTCTGCAAATACTTGGGACCAGGGTGGCTTAATTATCATGTCTCTTATTTCCCAGGCACCGGCAGCCGGACAGCACATCATGCACCCACAGGCTCCTCTCCAGTGTTCTCTTTCGGAGCCTCCCGCCCCGGGTGTTGGCTTTGCAATCTGCAGCAGCTTTTCTCCTCTTCCTGCTGTTTGTCACCAACTTTCTGGAGCTGCCAGACGGACGCCGCTGCTCTCACGGGAGGAGGGAAAGCGTGCCCATGCTCGGGGGATGCGCCGGCCTGCCCTCCACCGCGGGGGCACGGGGGACTTGCTGGCTCAGCCCGGGCGCGGGTCCGTCCTCAGCCTTCCCGTGGGTGCCCGGATGGATGGCAGGCTCGCTGGGAAATGCCAGCCTCTGCTTTCCCAGCCACAGCAGGTCAGAGCGCCGGGGGAAGCAAAACTTCACCAGTCCAAGCAATTACTCAGGATTTTATCATTCGAAACTAAAAACAGAGCCTATAAATAACCAGGATCTTTGTCTTAATAGCTGCATTTCAGCGTATTTTTAATTATCATTTTATGAATGGGTGCATTAGACTATATTTAAATACTAACTTAGCCATGCTGTTAATGAGGCAGGATTGTTATAGGCCAGGTCTGGCTGTATATTACGTTGGTATATACATATGCTTCGACATCACATTTAAAAATTAGCTATTTCAAGCGTAAAATTATAATTGGTTTGTCTAATAAAAGGATAAATAAATATCTATTTAACTTCATTACTGTCAAAGGCAGGAGGCTTTTCTCCATTGTCTCCTTAGGGTTTTATGGCAGAAAAGCTAATTAGCTGTAATTGGGTGGATCTGAGGCGAATGAGGCAGGCGCAGCAGCGGTGCTGGCTGGGAATGGGGCACCAGTGCCTTTCCCGGACTGGTGTCCTGGTTTCTGTGGGGACGGCAGCCCCACTGGCCCCACAGACGGGCTCTGCCCCCCCCCTCCCAGCTCGGGGCGTTCCGCTGGGGCGGGCGCCCGTGCAGCGAGGTAGGACCCCGCGCTGCTTTGCAAGGTCCTTCGGGGTCCACGAAGGAGTTGACTTTTGTCAACTTTTGTCTTGGGGTTTTGACCCCAGGTATCCAGGCTGGGAAGGAGCCAGATGGCAGCGGTGGCGGGGGAGCAGATGGGAGATGTAAAACATCCTGCGCATCGGAGGGCACCGAGCCCTGATACTTGACTTTTGTCGGGGTTGACTTTTATGTTGTGATACCTCTCCGCCGTACCTTGCCCCGAGCTGGAGCAGCACGCGGGGCACTGGGATCCCAAACGCTGGCCGGGACCTCCAGGCTCAGCCGGGGCTTGTTCATCCCTGGTTTGGGAGAGATCCTGCTCAAAGGCCGGCATGCACGTCCCACACCTTCACACCTTGTCGCAGTGGCCCTGAAGAGCCCCTTCCTGGCCATAAAGCAGGAGGAGACCCGGCCCAGCTCGCCCCGCTGCCGCTTGCCGGAGGCAGACCTGATCCGGGCAGGGGTGCTTCGCTTCGGGACTCTGCAAGGCTGGTTTTGGCAGAGGGGTTTCTGGCTGCAAGGGAGGATTTCAATGCCTTCCCTGTTTCCCCTGCAGGATCTCGGGCACAAAGCCTAAAGCCTCTCCCCACCCCGTGCCCTGGCGAGAGCAGGTTTTTGTTCAGCCTGCTGTGCCTCTTTGCCGCTGCAGGGGGGCCTGGGGGTCTCGCTGCCCCCCGCTCCAGGCACCCCCCGGCTCCAGCCTCTCGCTCTGGCCGATGACAGCTGCCCACAGCCAAGACCCCGTCAGCCAGCAGAAGGGATTCAAATGTCCTTTTTGGACAGTTCCTGACCCAAAGGAGGAGTTGCCATCGGCCCTGATAAAACCCCACGCATGCCAGGCTGACCGGCTGAGCCCGGCTGGGTTGCAGCCCCACGCTGATCCTCTGCTGCTCCTGCTCGTTTGGCTTCCCCCCTCTCCCGCAGCTCACAGCCCAGACACCTCCCTCCCGGACGCGGGGACATGGGAGGGAGTCTTGTCAGACGGCAGAGGACTGTTGCATACAGCGATGTCTGCGTGCACGCGTATAAATTTCCTTTGCATATGCTATTTGACGTGAGGAGAGAGAGAAGCAGGCCTGACACCCGTAGCAAATCACCAAGCTGCCAACAAAATCTTTCCCTTTTTTGTTTTTAAGAAAGGGAGAAAGACAGAATGCTAATAATTGCACAGCCACCCCCTAATGATGAACGCCGGGCTGGGGGGAGCACGCCTGCGCGGCGGGGCATTAGCATGGAGGATGTTGTCTGGGTTTTGCTTATCAGTTCTGCTTGTTGAGCGCGTTCCAGGGATGGAAGAAACGCCAACAGACAGCGTGGAAAATTAATTTTTAATGCCTTTTATTAGTGCTTAAGCCATTCTGAGAGGATGAAATAATCCCTGTTTAGGTGGAGTGGCAAAGGTCTTGGAGGGCTGTCGGGAGGCTGAGCCAAAATTATCCACATACGTCTCCCCAGGGCTCCGCAGAGGCTGCAAACCTTGGGAGCGGAATCGCCCGCACACCCTGCGGTCCTGCGGCACCTCCCGCACGGCCGTTCAAAACAGGCAGAAAGTTTTCCTCCCATGGAAGGGAGCGAAGAGCCTCGTCTCTGCCCTTCCCACCCGCCGCGGCCGCGTGGCACCGCTGCCTCCGCCCAGCACGGTGACAAGCAGCGGCGCAGGGCATGCGGGAGGGTGATGCAGACCCCTCCAGGAGCGGGTGCAAAGCCCCCGAGAAATCCTTGCAGGCAGGATGAATCCGGCCCCACCTTGCAACGGGCACCAGCTCCTGCACCCTCGCTCGCACCAAAAGCCGACCAGAAGGGCCAGAGCCATCCCCGGGTCTGCAGGTCCTCTCCCCCCCGGAGCCACGGGGGCAGGCGGACAGGGCTGGAAAACCGCTGCCGTATGTCCCCGTCCCCAGCAGCCCCAGTGCCGGCGCCGACAGGGAGGGGACCCCGTCCCCATCCAACGCTCCCAACATGGTCGCTGCTGCCAGCGGGCTGGAGGGGCAGCTCTGCGTCGGGACGGCGCCGGGGAAACGAACCCTGCCCGTGTTTCTCCATCCACCGGGCCCTGGTGAGAGCCTCTTAGTGAGGAAGGACAACTGACACGTCACGGCTCGAGGAAGGGAAGGTTTCGAACGGCAGCGGGGCGAGCCGGCAATGGGCAGTTCGTGGCTGTTAAAAATAGGTTCGTTTGCCTGGGGCCGGTGCTCACTGGGTGATCTTGGAGATGCCATCTGGCTTCACGCTCATTACAGCATCCTCGTTAGCGCGGCGGGTACCTGCCAAGGCCAGCCTCCGGAGCGGACGGCCGCGCCCGGCTGTCCCAGGCAGAGCCGGCGCCCACGGCCGGGCGTGCAGAGCGTCCCCAGGCAGGGCTCCTGCCGGCTCTGCGGGGCGTCCTCATCGCCACACGTGTCCGGCTGGGAAGCGAGGCAGCTCCGCACCGGAGGCGAGTTCAGCTCACAAACGTACCAACCTCTCCTGCCTGGGCTGCTTGCCCGAGGCTGAACTTCCACGGGAAAATTTCAGCCACAATAGTCCAGCCGTTCCCCAGGGTGACCAGGAAACTTCTTTTTTTTTCCCCTCCACATTAGAAATTCTCGTATCAGTTCACCGAGGAATTAATATGCCTCACGCTTGAGAGCTGACGACTGCCCTGGCAGAAGGCTGCTCCTGTGTCAGAGATGTGATCCTGCGGGAAGGCCAGCATGGGTTCGGGTAATTAACACCTGTATCGTGACACACGCTCACAAGAGGGCTGAGTTAGACCTGTACAAATGACCCCTTTTGTTCTTGTATTCTTTTCTGCCATCTACTTGCCTTTCAGTGCATGTCTTAAGCGCTTGTGATATACTCTCAGCCCACTTCTAAAGAATTTTATCTCTGTGCATGCATATGTATGTGTATTTATTATACACACACGAGCTTATCTCTATATAACACACACGTGTGGATATATTACACACTTGCCCCAGCGCCCGAGTGACCCGAAGCAGGAGAGGATCTGGCTGCACCAGCTCAGCGGCCACCGTGGGGCTGATGCGCGGGGGGTGATGCTCCGCGCCTGCTCCCGGCCTGCGGGTCCCCGTGTCCCTGGGAGCTACAGTAGGGTAAGAGCAGTGTGCGTGCCCACCCCCGAGCTGCCCACCTTCCCGGCATCTCCTCCCGCGTGCCCACCCCCGAGCTGCCCACCTTCCCGGCATCTCCTCCCGCGTGCCCACCCCCGAGCTGCTCTCCTTCCCTGGCACCTCCTCAGCTCGGACGTTCGCCCCGGGGTGCCGGAGGAGGCGGAGGTCTCTCCCCGGGAGGAAGGAAGCTCTGGAGAGCCTCTTCACATGATGAATTTTAACGTTTCTTTCCACATCCAGCCCAAGCGCAAATCCCTTCAAAGCACCAGCCCAGCGCAGCAGAACTAATTTGAAATGTCACCGAGGTCAAGCCTGGCTTCCCCAGCCGTTAACCTGCCTCTCAAGCTCCACACTTTATATTTATTTACATAGTCGCGTATTTATTTAAGCCTCAGATCGCAGATATAGGGGAGGGGGCACTTTGCTTGCAGGGCCCCGAGCTGCCGCTGCTGTGGGGACAGCGAGGGGCGGCTCCTCCGAGGGGCTCCGTGTAAAGTTACTCTTGTCAACGATGCTGAGGTTACAGCTTTCAGCTCTCCTGTATCTTTCAGCCTTGGCTTCCCAAGCAGGTAGGAAAGCGTAGGGAATGTTTCCACAGGTGCATTTGCCGCCAAAGTTTGGTCATTTCCCTGTTTTCTGTCCTGCTTCTCAGCCACCCTGGTGAACCATGAGACTTGGAGAGCATCTGCACCCAAACTCCACCAGAATCCCCCTCACCTGGGTTCCTGTTCCCCTGACCACTGTCCTTGGCATTACTGCAGTTTTGTGCTACCTGCAGATAAAATCAAAATCCTTTTTTTTCCTCCTGCTCACCGTTGCTCTGCCCCTCAAAGCCCTCATGCCGGGCTCTCACATCCTTCACTCCCCAGGGAGCTCTCACTCCCCAGGCTTCCCCCCTGGACCAGCCTCTCTGGCATGGATGGAGACAGCCTGATCCTCTCTGCGCGAGGAAGCACAGCGCTGCCGGTGCATGCACCAGTGTAAGCTGTTTCATGGGAGAAAAACCTCCTGAGAGCACCACTATCCTTCTAAATGCTTTTCCATTGGGATGTGCCAACTAGGAGGTTAAAACCTCCTGCTGAGACGTGCCTGGGACCAGCTGGGACTACTTATGAGTGAGTGGGTGCAAAGTGGGTCTCTGGGAGAAGGGGGATGCAGAGAGATGCTGTGGTTGCTGGAGAGGAGGGATGCTGGGGCTGGGAAGGTCTGGCTAAGCCAGCCGGCGCAGGAGCAGCGGCACCTTTGACCCCACGCCGCTGCGTGCGGGGAGCTGCGCGGCACCGCGGCTGTTTCGCCCTGCCGAGCTCTGGCTTGCGTGGGGCAGGTGCTGTGCTGGGGAGGAGGTGGGCTTTTCACCATTTATCCCCCGTGTGGTCCCACGTCCTGTTACCCCCCCGGAGCCCCAGGGGGTTGGACAGGCTGTGGGAGCGCTTCTGCGGAGGGCACTGTCTCCCCATCGCCCTTCCAGCTGGGCAGTAGTGTGTGTGCAGTGTGAAATGCAGCCTGACCTTGCCTTTATTTTTTTTTTTTTAATTTTTGTTCTCATTGCTCACTTGCATGTTTAATTGAAGGCTGTGGAGCTGGCTAGCCTGTGGTTTTAAAAAACTTTTTACAAAAGCTTTGGCAGGGAATTAAAGGAATTCATAGTAACTTGAAATTAGCGGGACGATCCAAGACAGATGTTGTGAACGAGCAAAGAGGAGCTTACCTGCTGTGTCTCCTCTCTGCTGTTTCTAAAAGATACTAATTTGATGCTTTTTTCTTAAAAGCAGGCACCTCTAGGCTAGGGTAATGAAAACCCATCGCCCTCTTATGATATTCCAGCGCCGCCTTCTTTTCTTGCTTTCTTCCTCCTGCAGCGTGCCCCGCTCCTGACCCGCGGGGCCACCGGCATGGGCGGGCACGGTGCCGGCTGCCGCAGCTCCGCCGCCGCACCCGGAGCTGCCTCCCTGCGCACTTGCCGTCCTCCCTGGGCGCTCCAGGTGACACGGCGAACTCACGGCCGGCTCTGTTGCCGGCGAAGCTTTGCGCTTTGGCTTTGCTTTTCCTTCCGGGCAGGAGGGTGCAGCTCCCAGGGGAGTTTGGTGCTTTGCTGAGTTAGTAACAACAACGTGTGTAGGGGATGAAAGGGGGAAAAAAAGGCAAGAAGTGGAGCAGTTCTCGTATTTCCGAGCCCATCTCTCTGGTGCAGTCGGCGGGAGGACGGGTGGAAGGCTCCTCGTCAGGGGTGCGGATGCTCTGTCTTCTGCAGCAGCAGCTTTGGGAGGTTCGTGCCCAGAGGGATGCGCTGGCTGCACAGAGCATCTTCCCCTTCGCGGGCTGTGTTCGTTTGCCTTTCAAGGGTGCCCCGTAATTGTAACGTGCCTTCAGAAGAGCACAGAGCTGGAGAGAGGAAGGAGGTGTCAGGCTCGTAATGAGGTTAACCTGCTGCTCTTAAAGGAGGCTATGACAGGGCAGGTGGAGAGGAGCCTGGAGCGGCTGTGACAGCGGGGAGAGGGATATCAAACCCTACCAGAACAAAGACAAGACAAAAGGTTTTGAGGAAAAAGGCTTCTTGTCAGCAAAGCTGTCAGTGGGCGAGATTAAAGAGCACCTGCCACGTTCCCCGAAGGTTGTGTTGCCGCTCTCGGAGCCATGCGGCAGCGCTGGAAATAGCCTCGCTTTCCGGCCGCATGCCGGGGCTGAAGCTCTGCCTGTGCCCTTCCCTGCAAACCCGGCGATGCCGTTGTGCAGACCCGGCCCGTGCTGCCCGTGTCCGGCTCTGCCGGTGCCTCTGTGCTTTAAAGCCCCCCCTCACGGGGGTTTTGCAGCCCAGAGCTGCAGCCTCGCAGCCCGCCCACGTTGTGGGCTTGTAAGGATGCCCCAGCTCCCGGCCAGCCGGGGGGTCCTGTACGGAGAAACACATGGGTTTGGCGCTATAAACTGCCGTGGGGCCAGACGTGGGAAGCTGGCGTGGCAGTGGGAGCCCCTCCTCGACATCCCTCCTCCCGGCTGCTGCCCGCCGCTTGGCAGGCTCGCTCCGCGGCGCGGGGCTCATGCGGAAGGCATGGCTGCCCGTGCGCGCCGGTGTCCGCGGGCACTTCGCCCATTGTTTCATAACATCAGATGCTCCGGCGTGTCCAGGAAGGGCACCAGCTGCCTGCGCATTCAGCCCCACAGCGTCGGGACAGCTGGGCTCGGGCTGCCTCCGCCTGGGCTCTCCCAGCTGCGCGGAGGGAAGAGAGCATCCTCTTCCCCGTGCTACCGCGAGCGGGGCACGGTACGGAGCGGATCCCCGGGCTGCGACGCGGCCCAGGTACGCTCCGGGGGCTGGCGGCTCCGTGGGGAGCGCGGCGCGGGCGCCTCTGAGCCGCCGCTCTGGTGAAGCGGCGTGTTATTAAGCGCAGGGGGGCTGGAGCGGACCCGGGGTCACCAGCTGGAAATGTGCAGAAGATAATCCGAAAAGGCGCGCGTCTGTCAGCCGCTCAGGTGTTAGCAGAAGTTAATGAGAGTCTCGGTGTCTGATCTCTTGCAATCAATTCCGCTTCCTATCGCTCCGCGAGAGGTGAATATCCATGCTGCTGTGATGGTGACGCTGGGTGACGTGCCCGCTTTCAGCTTTGATGCCAAAGGAAATTGCTGGATAACATTGCGGTGCTGCTCGAGGCAGGGCCGGGGGAGTAAGATTATTCTCCCGGGTGGCCCAGCTCAGCGGGGAGGTTTCTATTTGAGGTACAGTCACCTAAGAAAACTGCTCCCTCTCCTTCCACAGAAGCAAATCGCCCCTGGGTTAGGAGAAAATGTGCCAAGCGATCAGGGAAGAGGGACGCAGCAAGGAGCGCGTGTAGCGGGGGACACGGTGAGCGGATGGCTTATTTGCTAAAAGCAGGAGACCTACCAATTCTTCCCCGAGTGCAGGCTTGTTTAGAGAGCCTTAACGCGGGGAGAGGGATCCTTGAACAGCATCTGCTGCTGCTGCCCCGGCGCCGTCGGGGCCGTGCAGGGTGCGTACCCAGTGCCGGGCGGGATGCTCCCGCCTGGATAAGGAGCTGCTGGGACGGGTGGGACACTAAAACCTCTAGAAATCTTCCCTTGCAGAAGAAGCAACAAGACAAGGAAAGATGTATCCCTAACTTTGCTCTTTGATTATTTTCCTTCAGTGAAACTCTGGGATGGATTTTCATTGCTCAGCATCAGTTACTGCTTTGCCAGCCTTCACGTGGGACCCGCAGGCACTGTGGTGAAGGCACCACGTCACCTTCAGTTTCGGTAAAGCCATGGAGGGGTCACTGTACCTTGCTGCTCCAAGGCTTAGAGCCGGGAAGCGGGGCGAGGGACCAGCGCGGCACCAGCGCGCACGCTAAGGGACAAACAAGCCCAACGCAGGCAAGCCCACCGGGCGGGGAGGGACGGGGATGGTGCTCCTCGTTATGAGCTGTATGCAAATGTGACGAGCGGAGGGGATGTGCAACATCGCACCCAGCTGCGGGCTCCTTCTGAAGCGCAAATCCCAACAAGGGGCCCGTCGGCACCGCACAAGACAGCGTTCTGTACACAAACCAGCACAGATGCGCTACTGGTGACACTCGTGCCTGCGATCGGAGGAGGGAAAAGCAGGCAGGAGGCTGCTGGAGCCCTGCTCTGCCCAGCCAACCGCCCCGGCGGGGCAGGAGGGGCTGCTGGGGTGGCAGGGAAGAGCTGGCGGTGACCAAAAAGAGTTGGGGAGAGCACGTCTATGGAAGTCAGTCACTCTGTGGAGCCTCGCTGCAATGTAAAACTCGTGCTCTGAAGGGAACAGGGTTGGTGTCCTGTCCCCAGCCGGTCCCATGACACAAGTCTTATGGCCCTGTCAAGTTTTAGCTACCTTTTTTGAAGTAAAGTGTTTTTACTTTAGCCTTCGAGAGTAAGGAGGAGCTTTCCAGGAGCCTCTTGTGTTAGCCACAGCTCAGATGGCATCGAAGCAATCACCGTGCCCCCGAATGCTGCTTTGTTCTTCACTTTGAGAAGTAAAATTCCTCTCGCTAGAGCCAGAGATCCCAAAGATAGCAGGAGTGGTGATGACACTGCTCCCAGTGAGAACAAGCTATTCTCCAAATACCATCAAAACCAACGATGACAGACAACCTTGACCGTTCCCAGGAGATTAGTGCGGGTTCTCACTTACCCTTGTGTGTCTGGTGGCAGCAGAAAACATGTCCCGTGGGCAAGAAAAAGGAGCGTGGCTTCGCTGCCTGCCCTCCCTTTGGGGCTCTGGGGTCCCTGGCTGCCTGGGTGGGAGGCAGGGTGTGGGGGGAAGCTGCGGCCCCGGTCTCTGACTTCCCGGGAGAGAGGGACTGTAGCCTCTGGAGCAGCCTCCAGCCTGGACGTAACGTCTGCGCCTCCGCGGCCTTAGCTTCAGCTGCTCGCGCGGGGACGCGGATCAGTCTGCAGGCAGTGCGGACTTGCTGCTGTGCTCTCTTTCATGGCGAATAAACCGCCCCAACACAGCCCGGCAGGTAATAGGACTTCCAAGGAGATGAGGTGGTCAGAGAGAAAGGTGCCCCTCCGTGAAGTGGGTCCCGGAGGGGGGCTTGCCTCACCCCTATATCACACTCGAGAGATTTTTTTTTTTTTTTTTTTTTTTTTTTTAAAAAAAAAAAAAACAGTTAGCTGAGATAGAGACTAGGGCTGCAGGCCCAGGAGGGGAGCGGGGCTGGGCCTGACCCCCCGGGTCAGCCCCTGCAGGGCTGCCCAGCCCAGGGGCTCCTCTGCGGGCTCTAACCGCGGCCGGGGGATGCTGTTCTCTGACCGCGCGGCTCTGTAACGGCCCCTCTGCGCTGGCTGGTGCCCGGCACTGCCAGGGCTGGGGCAAAACTGGTAGAGGTGGCAAGTTTGGACTTGTGGGATTTTCACTGACCTGTGACCGCAAAACCCAACAAAAGGTGTTTCAGGATAAATGTTGTCGTCTGCACTGCTCCTCCCCTCCTGGCAGCCCAGCCCAGCTCAGGACTCGCCAGCAGAGGTGCGGGCAGATGCCACGGTTGCAAGACAAAGCATCTTCCCTAAGTCCCCCCCAGCCAGCCGTGTCCGTGATGGCTCCGGACAGGAGTCTCGGAGGAGCTCGGAGCTCACATCAAGTCCAGGTTTCTCCCAGTTACGGTGGGGGGAACCCCGGGGGATGTGGGAACCGCGGCATTCTGATGCTTTGAGAAACCTGTTCTTGCAAATCCCGCCCTGTATGAGAGGGGACGCGGAGGAGGTGACCGGCTGAGGGGCTGCGGTGGCAGAAGGCACCCGTCTGCAACGCGGAGCGGAGGGAAGACGCTGCTGCGCAGCCTGAGCCTTCTGCTGCTTCGGGTGACGCTTCTGACGCCCTTGCTTTGTCGCTGCCTGAAACCGTCTGCCTGCGCGGCCCTGCCCTTCCTCCCGCCCGAGCCCTGGGAAGAGCTGCGCCGGCTCGTGCAGCAGTGCTGTCCTGCGGACGGGAGCAGAGGGGCAGGGGAATTGCTGGGTTTGTGCGCAGCCTCCGAGCAGCCGAAGCCTTTCCGCTTGGCTTCGCTTTGTTTTACCCCTCAGGGTCTCCTTCCTCTCATAAGTGCGTGTACTCCTCGCGCGCTGCCTCGGGGCTCGCACGCTCTCCCGCTGCTGTGGTCTCCTGGACGAGAGCAGCGAGCTTCGGCTTTGAGATACGCGGCAGCGAGCTTCATCTTGCGCTCGCTGCTGCAATGGAGTCTGTCCCAGGGGTTACTGCACCCCCCCAACCTTCTCCCTCTTTGGTTTGTGCAGTACGAGAGGCTGCAAAATCCTCTTCTCCCCTTCGCAAGCTCTTGCAGTCCCGCCCTACGGAGCCCCGACTGCCTCCCAGCACCCCGCCATCCGCGCGGGACGGCCCCAAATCACTCGCTCGTGCTCACGGGGTGGTTTAATGGAAATCCAGCCGAGATAATTTTTCCGTAGCCACAGGGCACGCGGTGCTACTTTAGATGGCACATTTCGGTTCTGCAGGATCCGGCGAACAGCCCTCTGTCAGCTTTAGGAATTTATGAGACCTTTTCGTGCCTTGGCGAGCCGAGGGCCAGGCTAACACAAGAGCAAGGGCCAGCAGGTATAAATTACCATGAGCTCCACTGGCTCCGCTTTGCCAGCAGAGAAACCAGCCCCTCGGCTTCGTGCTCTTCCCACCAGCCGCAAGTGAGCAGCGTGCGGGTCCCCTGAGCACTGGTTCTGTTTTGGGCCCATACGGGGCTAGAAAGAAAGTCTGGGAAGTGTGTGTGTGTGGAGAGAAATCTCTGTATATGCTCTTTATATATGTCTGTGTGTGTGTGTTCATAAAAATGTTTAGCAGAAGCCAGTACTTGATCCAGCGCCACCTCCAAGTGTTAATCATAATAAATTGGAAAGGGAAATAATTGCTGTTAATAAAGGGGGGAGGTGCTGCTGTGCCAGCGGGGTGCGGGGCGGTGAGTGCCCGAGCCCCCTCCTCTCCACCCGCTCCGCAGCCCGAAGCCGTCCGGGGCTGCCCCACTGCTGCTTTTGCGGCTCTCACAGGGACAGCAGCCCCCAGCCCACATTCGGGCCCCTGCCCGGGGGTGGTGGGCTGGAGCATCGGCAGCGGGTGGGTTGTGCCGGTCCCGTGCAGGCAGCACAGGGGGCAGGGACGCCGGCACTGCCCGCTGCCTGCCAGCCCTCCCTATGGACACGGCAGCGAGGGGAAGCATGGCCACGCGCTGCCAGAGAGGGCTTAAACATCTCCGTAATTACACCAGCTCCCCGAAGACCACGCTCTCTTGAACTATAGCCGTTACCCGACGATTCGTAAAGACTCTTCGGGGACGCGGAGAGGACCGTTCAGCCATAATTACCTTGGCTGCCTGCCACCGCCGGCCCGCCGCCGGGTGCCAGGGGACCGCGCGGCATCGCTCCAATTAAGCGAGGGGAAAGCCGGCGGCGTTTGCCGCTCTCCCCACGCCGAGACGGGGAGGGGACCGCGGCCCCGGCAGAGCCCCAGCTTGGCTGTGCCATGGGGAGAGGGGGACCTGGGGGGCCAGACGCGCCGTTCCCTTAGCAGGGAGTAGGCGCGAGCCGTTTTACCGCTCACGCCTGTTCCCCGCTAGCAAAGCGCGCCTTTCGCTTTTTCCCGTTTTGGGCCCGTAAAACAGGCGCTGACAGAATAATTTGGCAGGGTGCAGGCAGCAGCCCGGGGCTGACTAGGTGGCCCGGTGATGCCGGGCTGTCCTACTCGTGTCCTGCGTGGCTCCCGTGGCCCCGCAGCTCCCCAGCCGGGGCAGCGGGGAGCAGGAAGAAAGGGTGCCTTGCTCTGCCGTAGAGGGATGTGTCATTCTATCACACATCACGGCATTTTGCCCTGGCAGCTTGTCACCAGCTGGGCTGTTAAAATTCCCTTGAAAAAAGAGGGATCCGTGGCAAATTACTGATTCTAGGATAGGTAATCTGGCTACGTGTGATTGATTGCTTTGATACTGCAGCGTTCGGTGCTCTAGGAAAGCCCGGCGAGAGATGCGGCGATAGCGCCGTGCCGACTGAGCCGTGCGGACGGCAGCGCTGGCACGTGGCGGTGGGGTATTCAGAGACAGCAGACAGACAGACAGACAGACAGAGCACAGTGCGTCCCGCTATGCCAAGCTGCCCAGGTTGTCCTCGGCCCTTCTGCTTGGGAAGGGGATGGGGACAGGGAGGCTTTGATGGCCTGTGCCACGGCTCCCCGATGCTCAAGCACCCACTGCCGCCAGGAGCCGTGTCGGTCCTACCCCTTCCCCAGTGCCACGTTTTGGGGGGAGCAAGAACAGAGGCTGGGAGGGCAGGAGCTGCAGGGATTGCAATGCTGGTACCCGGCCGTTACATTTTGTCCCTCCTCACCATCCAGAAGGGGCATCAACAGGAGAGCCAAATGAAACGGCATCTCCTCTTGGAGATGTTAAAATAAGTCAGGAAAAAAAAGGCGCTTCTGGAAATTCAGTCTGCCTTTTCATATATTTGACCACACCAATTCTTAACAAAAGAAAACGCAGGCTCATTACACAGAAACATCAAACCAGCCAAGATAATTATCTCTAATTAGTGCTAATTTAAAAGTGAGGTCTGTTCTATAGCTGAATTGTTGCATATTTCATTAGTTCATTAGATGCTGAGCAGACAACGCAGATAAGAGAATCAGTTCATTGGGATGATATAAATTTCATCCTCCCTTTGCCAGGAACAGCTTGGGGGTCCGTCTTCACAGTACAAGCGATGTGCTGGGCCACATAGCCCAAACCCACCAACCCGGATGACTCAGTGGTTCATCCTCCGGGGAAGGTTCGCTGAATACCATGTTAACTTTGCAGAAAGAAAAAAACAAGAGGGAGAGAAACAAGCGGTTCGTCAGTCAATGTTATTATCTCGCTGTCTCTGCAAATATCAATCTATTAATTCTAGGTCTCTCTCGGTGCCTGGATGGGGAAGAAAAATGTTGCGCGCTTCAGATTCACCGTCGTGAAAGCGAAAATTCACCAAAGCGGGGAGCGGGCTCCAGCCGAGGATGCGCCTCGGGCTGCCGTCCTCCCTCCCGCAGGCAGCGGGGAGGGGCAGAGCTGCGCCCCCGCTGTGAAGCGTGCCCCCCGCCGAGCCCACCGGCGGCGTGAGGGAGCACCTCCCGTGGGATTTTGTCTGTAGGGGCCAGCGGAGGATTTCCACCATGTCGGGGCACGCTGACCACCTAACCGCTTCTGCTGCCCGGCCGGCTCTGCGGAGCTCAGCTTCCCCGGCGCCGACTGAGGAGGGGCTGGTCCCAGCCTGGGGACCCTGCCGGGCAGGGGCCGAGACCCTGGACTGGCCTCGTCTGGGAAGAAGACTTTGACCCACGTGGGTGATCCTCCAGGTTTGAGCATACCCGAGGTCTGGATGAAACTGGGGACAGGCATCGGTCCTGTCTTGCTCCAGGCACTCCAAGTCTATCAACTCTGGCCCTTTGGATTCCATTCCCATGGCCAGTCTTCCTCATCCATCCCCTTTTCCATCTCTTCTTCATCCCCTTTTCCATCTCTTGCCAGACAGGCTTGCTCCGAAGCAGGTCCTCCCTCTGGCCACCACTAAACCGCAGCCTTCAGCCTCGCGCCCTGGGGGGAAGCCTCCCAGGCCAGGGAGGGTCTCTCCCCGCGGAGAGGGGCTGGGAAGCCCTGAGCCCGGCCCCGCGGGTTCAGTTCATCTCCGGTTCCCCTCCCCAGGGCAGGGCTTGGCAGCCACTTCTGTTACTGGGGAAACAAACAGCTGGTTTGGGAAATGTTGGATTTTCAAAGCTCCGCTTGGGCTCAATGCGGAGCTGGATGCCGTGGGACTTGCAGTCAGCCTGGAGGGACAACTCCGAGCGATACGTGCAACGACACCAGAAAAGGACCACGTAACAGCGGAGATTTCTAACTCAGCAGAGCTGTGCCTCATACAGATCAGTAGCATCGCCTTTTGTAATGAATGTAAGTGCCAGCTCTTCCCTGAAGAGCATCTGGAGGAGACGGTGCCGCGATGCTGAGGTGTCGCACACCTTCCCCTACCAGCTTCTGGTGCAGAAGCCCCCGGTTTGACTCTCGCAGTCTTGAACCATTTACCTCCTGCCGCAATCCTGCCTGGCCCAGGGAAGCTGCGACTTATGAGATGAAGAGCAGAAATTGGCACTTAAGTGATGATGAGTGAGCGGGAATAAAGCATGTGACTTTCAGATCCACTTCAAGATTGCAGGAAAATAACCCTTTCCGCTTGTAAACTATACGTGGGCTAGGATCCTTGTGAGACACATACCCCTTCTCCTCACCCTGCAGGTTTTTAATCAGATTAACCTGACTTTATGAAGCTTTCAGCTGCAGCTGCCGGTGGAGTGAGGGCCCGGCTCAATGCAAGATATCGTCAAGCAAAAGGCAGGGGAGCTTTTAATCCTCGAGAAGTTACTGAGCAGGAATACAGTAACTGAAGAAAGTTACTGCAGGTGTTTGAAGCTATAATTAATCTTTGCGAAAGAGAGGAAAGCTTCAAGTTCTTTGAAGGAGCAAACTTCGGAGCTCTGAAGCCTTTCAGCAGGGTAAATTGAAGGGGGTGAAATATCCAGAGGAAGAAACGCTGCCGCGAGGCGCAGCTACCGGCGGTGGGTTTGGGAAATCTGGAGAGGAGGCAGTGGGGAAACCCTCCCGGTACCCTGGAGTGAAGGAACCAGCAAATGAGCGCGGGGATGGGAAGGTGTGGTAATGACTCGACGGGGGACACGGCTAATTGAATCGTCTGAAAATGCCGGTTATCAGCGTATTCCAGGAGTCGGACCCAAATCCCAGCCTGGGTTAGCTGTGAGGTTCCTGATGCCGAAACCCTGTCTTCAGAAGTGCTGCTGGAGAGGCTGGACGTGGCTGGATGAGTCCCCACCAGCCTGGAAACAGGAGACAGCAAGTGTGTCACTGCAAACAGCACCAGAGGGGACCCAGGTACAGTACCCAGAAGCATCAATCAGTTAATGGCCGCTGTTACAGACAGATGACAATTGTGGACATTTAATGAACAGAAATTTAACTTACTGATTAATCAGAAAGTGTTCCTCTTGCTAATACTCGCCTTATTAAGCAGGCATCCCCTTCCTGACTGGTCCCTGCCCTCCCTCACTGCCAACTGGCGCAAAGAGCAGGAATTTGGGGAGCAGGAGCTCAGGGAACTGGCACAGTGACAGTGACTTGCCCGAGCATCCTCTCAGTCCCATTCCCACAACACCATCCCGAGAGCCGCCTTGTTCCTTCTGCCACTGAGTTTCCCCATCTTCTCCAACAGATTTCCCGGAAAACTGCTGCCTCCTACATAGAGGTCTGCTTTGCTCGGTCTCACATAGGGTCCTGCCTTCACCCTCACATCTAGGAGCCTTCCAGTAGCTCGTTAAACAAAGCTCTACACATGATCCCTCGTCTTCACTCTACGAGAAGATTCACATGTACCAAAGCACTTGATATAATTCTGCTTTAAATGTGTATTCTGAGGACGTCATCAGAGAAGTTGCACTCCAAGAAGCCACCACTGGTGAGAAGGTGCTCAGGTTTGTGATAGTCTCTTAGATTTTGGGGAGGTTCTTTCCTCAGGCTGGGAACCACCCTCCAAAGCTGTTCTCCACCAGCAGACCCTTACCAGGTCCGGTTTCAGGAAAGCGCTCTGCCCAAGCTGGGTGTGGGAGGTGACCGTGGAGCGTAACGGCTGGGTGAAGTTGTCCGTTGTTCACATATTAATCAGACCTGAGCACAAGTCATGGGACCAGCCCACAGCAGAAGAATCTGGCTCTTGTGGGTCTTGACACAAAAACGGTCTGGCTTAATGTTATTGCTGCTTTGACAGCCAAACCTTATTCCCGGCCACCCTGGCACAAGGAAGGGGCACCAGGTACAGGCTGGGGAAAGAAGCTGCTCCACAACTCATTCCTCCCTCCCTCCCACCATCCTCTAACTGATGGGCTCCTGCCCCCACGGGGGACAGTCCTGCCCAGCGGGTCAACAGCAAAGCCAGTACGAACCCCAGGGCTTGGGCCTCTGATGTTTGCAACCCTAACAGAAAAAAAGACAACCTCAAAGACAGTTCGAAATGTGGAGCTGGTTGATGCCGTGCCCTAACCAAAGACACCCATGGCTCCACGGCTCCCTGCTCCCCACGCCGCTGTTCTTCATCCAGGCGCTCCTGCTCCCCCAGGCTATGGTACGGGCCCCTCCGTGCCCCCCGTTATCCCTCACTCTGTGTCTCCATCAGCTGTCACCAGAAGTAATGTTTAGATTTCATGCTCAATATTCCTGATGCAAGTCGCACATCAAAACCCCAGCAGGGTGCCTGGGAAAATCTAGGCGAGAATATCAGAGGAATCTGTTTCTACAAAGCACAAGAAATCAACAAAGGCTCTGTTTGGGGATTGTGTTTTTCATCCTGGACCATACATACAAATAATAAGTATAGACTTGGGGTTTTTTTATTATTATCACCCTCCCTGATATCAATCTCTCCTTTTCATGATAATAAATATTGACTTGTGCTGTTAGAAAATGACTTCTCCTATCTGCTGCTTATCTTTCTGCAGGCGTGGCGGTGGGGATGCGGACAGCAGGATCCATCAACGACCGTTCTGCTCATCCCCACCACCGCTCCAGCAGCACTGGAGGGCCACCGAGCCAGGGGTCTTGGGAGACCTTAAATTATGTGTTGGGTTCTTCTGTCTGGAGCTGGGCTGCTGAATCACAGCTGTGATCCTCTGTGTCTGGAGGGATGGTTAAAACAGTCCCCTGAAATATTGCTTCTTTCCTCACTCTCCTGCCACAAGGCAGGACAAACACCTTCATAAACTGCTGATGATGGTTTTTCTTGTTGGTGAACAATTTCCTATACCGAGGCATCTTCGGAGCAACGGCCTCATTCCTTTGGTGTGTCTGTATCGTTCCCAGCACAGCTCTTGTGCCACGTTCGTTATCTTCCACGTGGAATTTTTTTCATGCCAGCAAAAATGCACTCAGGTTATTATGAGAAGTGAAATAAAAATAGCTCCTTTGCCCAGAAGAGCTCTCTGGTTATACAAGACGGATAACAACCCGGAGCAGAGGGAAGGGTAGTGCCGCGGGCTGGCTTGTAAAGTCAGCCCTCCGTGAGCCCCCCAGCAGAAGTTCAGCTGTGACATGGAAAGATCTGGAAAAGGGGACAGCTAGGAGAGTCTGGAGAACGGGAGTGGGTTGGGAGGAAAGCGCCAGGCAGCTGGGAGGAGGAAGAGGAGGAGGAGGGGATGAAGGCAGCCGGGGCTGTGTATCGCTGAGCGCTGGGCTCGATCTGCAGCCAGGAGGAACTCGTGCCCTGCTCGGCGCGAGGGCCACGGCTCGGCCGCCCGCCAGCCCCGAAACAACGCGCCGCTTTTAACGAGGGACACCGCAGGCGAGGAGCCCATCACCAGGAGGGTGACGTGAGGGTCCCTCCTTCTGCCCAGGCAAATGCTAATGCAGAAGGTGCAATTCCAGCCCGGCAAACCGCTGCACTGCCTTTGCTGGAGGCTGGGGAGGAGGGAGAGCAAAGAGCGGGGTTTGGCAGTCCAAAGATTTCCAGCCTTTGCTTGGCATGAGAAAAGCGTTTACCCTCATATCTCAGTACTTCCAGACTTAACGTGAGTACAGCCAAAATCATTTTCATGAGATATCAACAAGATCTACATGAATAAACTATAACAATGTTTTCTTCAAATCCAGGGAGTTCTTTTCAAAACTGGAGCCCTGGTTCAGAGCACCTGCCAGCCTCAGAGCAAACCACAGGCAATTTCTGCTGGGGAAAAAACCAACAACCCTACTTGTTTCATTACCTATCTTTGCCCTTAGGCACTCTCAGGCTACACCTGAGCCTGGGGGGCCGGGGAGAGGGAGGAAAAACAATTGTGCTGCATTTAAAAAAAGAGATTTTTATCAGAAATCTTCTTTTATTTATCAGCTTTATTAAAGTGCCATCTCCCAGAGTCATGGGGTCATGAGTTAATCTCAGCTTTCAATTAACTAAAAATACACGTTTCTCACTGTGGGAGCTGAGAAGTTAGCCGAAACGAGGAGAACCCGGCCATGCTTTCCGCTTTCCCCCCCTCCCTCTCTTTGGGGGAGGCTGGCTTTGGAGACCTTGTTGCTGATGGTACGAAGTTGGGCGATTGGCTTTCATTCCCCGGGAAGCTTTCGGCTGCTGTTCTGGGCGCGGGTTCGTGCTTGCTCCTGCGGTACCCCGACGAGGGCATCGCCCCGGCCCTCGGTGGCCGCAGGAGGAGCTCCCAGCAGCCTGGCAGAGCGGATCGGGCTGTTAACAAAGTCAATTGGAGAAGTTTTTCCCCCTGAAAGGAACCCTCCGCCGATGCATCCGAACAGGCATCCCAGCAGGGGAGGCAGCGCTGCCCCGGGGCCCCCCGAGCCCAGCCCCTCACCTCCCGGGCCGGCGCGGGAGCAGGATTTGTAAGCTGTTGACACGGACATCCTGCATAGGCGATGGAGGCTTTTCTATCGGAGAGCAGACACCTCCAGCAGATGCTTTCACTAACAGATTTATTATTGTTGGTGAGGAAAATGAAACCATGTGGAGCCGGTGTGCAGAGCCCAGGAAAGAAGCTGGCCACTTGGAAGCAGACGGGAATTTCCTGAAAGGTGAATATGGCAGAGCATTAAAAGACAAATAAATAAAAAAGCCTTGCTTTATTCCTCTGTCTCAGCCGTGCTTCAACTTGCCCCCAAAGCCCAGGTAATATAGGAGCCGAAGAGCTGCCATAAAGGGCCAGCCCGGAGCTCCACGTCGTCTAAATGCACGTCTCTCCCAGCGCCCGCTACCAGATGCTGCAGGAGCGGCCCGAGGCGTCCCATAAAGAACATTGACGGGGCGTTCTGCACAGATGAGCTATTCCCACCGAGCTCCGCGGAGACCGAGGATGCTTTAGCAGCTGAGGCAGGAAGGTTTATCTCCCCTATATTTTTCTCCTGTTTGCCCGCCCGGCAATAATACCAGTGCTCCCGGTGAATCCACAGCACAACTACTCGTAAGCACCATTATGGGGTTTTATCTCTGAAACGTTCTCGCCTGGAAGCCGCGGAGCAGCAGGCGCTCACCTCGGCTCACCTCCCTGCAGCAAAACGGGGGCCAAGAGCCCAGCAGGTCGCCGGCCAAAGCAGCCCCCGTCCCGCCGAGCCCCCCGGGCGATGCAAAGAGCCGCAGCCGGGAGGGTGGGCATGCCCCGTGCCCGGCTCTGAGCCTGGCAAACCGACGCTGGCTTGGCAAAGAAGAGAGCTGCCTCGTGGATGCCCCACAGGGCCGGCGTTTTTCCTGTGCTTGCTTCTCCCCGTGATCATCTCGGCTCTCACTGCCTCTTCCCTGCCTGCCACATTGAGCCCAGATGTCTCCTTTAAAGGGGAACTGCGAAGTTTTGTTTAAAATAACACCATTTAAAAAAAAAAAACACAACACAACCCTTCCAAGATCCCCAGCAATTAATCAACTCTACGTGCAGGCTCCAAACTTGCAAACACGTTGGGAAGCAAACTGCTTGAAGCTTAGCTTCCCCCACGCTCACCTGCCAGGCCCCAGCCTTACGATTTCGGGTATTCCCTGCCAGACGCTGATCGTGCCTCCACCGAGCGCCGTGAGTCAGACCCGTGTCCCCGCCCAGGCAAGGCTCCAAGTCGATGCAGAGGGAGGGCTGCAAGGCAGGGGCTAGTCTGGTCCTGCATTCCTTCGGCACGGAGCTTTAGATGTTTACCTGAGAAAAAGGGGAGAGCTGAATGTCGGGAGTGGCATAACCTGAGCCCCGCTTGCAAATTCCCACCGTGCTTGACCGCAGGATGTATTTTAGGTCCGAACAATGAAGACTTGGGTCTTTTTCCCTTAGGCAGCCCTAAGTCTGAAGAGAAGTGGCCAAGGCGGCAGGGGGGTGAGCAGGCTGATCTGCAGTACCACTGCGCTCGTGATTCTGCTCTTGTCCCACGATTACTCTGACGGCTTCCACCGAGCAGCCCTGGTCTGCCGAGGGACTGCTCTGCCTCTCGTCTGTCCTCCCTAAAACCAGCCCTGCACTCGCTGTGACCGTGGGAGACAGCAGAGAGCTGCAGCTGCCTGGTGCCACTATACTTGGTGACTATGAGTCACTCGGTTCCTCTCTTTTCTTTTCTCTTTTTATATTTTCTTTAGGGATCCCGCTAGGCAAGAGGCACTTTGCTCCTCATCCTCATCCCCAAGGGCATCCCCAGCTCGCTGGCTGCGGCCCCATCTCAGCAGGGACGGCGTCTCAAGCCCCAAATCTCTAAACAACTCCCTTCCTCCCCTGACCTGCTCCCCGCTCCCCTGCCCTAAGTTTTAATTTATCAGGAGAATTATTAAAACAGCCATTTCTCAGCTGTCTAATGTTTCAAACCCCTGCTCTCATTCATCCGATAAATATTTACAGAGCTTGACATTGTCTTCAGCTCATTCCCTTCTGCGCCAAACAATTCCAAACACTCGCTTCCCTTCTCCCGCGGCTCACGGCGCGGGGCTGCCCGCCCCGGCATGGCCAGACCCACCTTCCCCTGCCCGCACCCCTCCTCAGAGACTTGAGAAGGGGGAATTACGCATCCCTCCTTCGCACTAGCCCCCTCTCCCTCTGCACGGGCTCCGGCATGGTGCCCGTGTCTGTGCTCGCCCCGCCGGCAGCCGGGCTGGCGACGGTGAGCGCCGCAGGGCAGAGACCTGCCCAGAACAAGGAAACCAAACCCACTCCTTCACCGAGAAGCCTTTTCGGGATGCGGCGCCGCATCCGTGCTCTGCCGCAGCCTGTCGCTCGCCTCAGCGGCGCTGGAGAAGCCAGGACAAACCGGTGGGAGCGTTTCTTCACCAAGCTTGTTTCTGTCTAAATGCAGGATTTCATCAGAAGTGAGATCTCTTGTGGAGGCGCATTGATTTTGATGCCTTTTCAACTTGTTAGGTCAAGGACTCAGCGGTCACCTCCGAATAGAGAGAGGGAGGCAGGTGACCACAAATCAAAACCCCAATTTTTCTGATTTGGAAATGGATGTTTCAACACCATCCCATTCTGCAAAGCCTTACAGGAGGTCACATTGTGTTTCCAGCAGAAAAGAACAATCGATTTCAAGCTCTTGAAATTGTTGAGAAGCAGAATTGCCATCCCCTGCCAGTTTGATCATAACACAATAATTTCTTTCCACATTTTTTTTTGAATTAGAAAGATGAAGTCTCTTCTGCTGCTGCTTCTCAAAACATTTTCACGGGGCCATATCACAGGTGGGAAGTGCTGGGTGGTTGGTCAAGGAGCCTGAGGTCCCCGACGAGGGGAACCTCTCCTTCAAGCCACATGATTGATTTCTCAGGAAGGCCCATAATTCCTCCAAGAATCCTGCCAAAGCAATCAGCTGGCTTTAAAAAAATGCACTCATCATTTAGCAAGGGGTTTTTGTTTGTTTGGTGTTTCTCTTGCGAGCAGGCTTGCTGAAATGCCACTCCTCTCATTCCTGGGACTGTGCAGCGACGTCTCCAAAATTAGCAATAAATCTTTTCCAGCACTGACAAATGGCTGGGCCAGCCTGGAACTGTACCGGGGGCTGGGACCTGCCAAGCTGCCAGCGGGATACCTGCTCCAAGCACGGGGCCAGCCGAGGCAGGAGGCAGCACCCAGGCTCCGGGCTGGGCACCTCGCAGGCATCGCCCCGTGCTCTGTGTGCGCGCGAGCCCATGGGAGAGAGAACAGGGTGGAGGAAGAGGCACTTCATCGCATATGCTCTCCTCTGCCGTCCTCCCGCACGCTGAACCCATGCAGCGCTCTTCAGATGCACGGCCACCAGCTCACCCACAGGATGGGCCATCAGCTCACCTATAGGATCCACCATCAGCTCACCCATAGGATCCACCATCAGCTCATCTATAGGATCCACCGTCAGCTCACCCATAGGATCCACCATCAGCTCATCTATAGGATCCGCCATCAGCTCACCCATAGGATCCACCATCAGCTCACCCACAGGATTTCCCAGCCATATGCCAATGCTCTTTCCAGTGGGTTAGGGAGAAGGAGAAGGAGAAGGAGAAGGAGAAGGGGAAGGGGAAGGGGAAGGGGAAGGAGAAAAAGGAGAGACCACCTTCTTTGACCTTCTCTTTTCCCACATGCCTCTACCCAAAAGTCAGTCACAATCTGTAGCAGAAACAAGGGTATGACAGCAAGTGCAGGAGACAAAGGGCATTAAGAAGGGGCATTTCTGGGAGATACTTTTTTTTTTTTTAAATGCTGGAGGGCTTCAGGAGTTTGTGTTTCACTGACCAGCCCAGAGAACTGCAGTTCAAAACCCTTGAGATGCGCTGGGGGTCTTGCCTGCATTGCTCCGAGGGGCTCTCCCAGCTCAGCACGGGACAGGGCTCTTGGACTACGTTTTCCAGACTTCTGAACGGGAAGTGGGGCTGGATTTTTTTTTCCAGGCATTCATGCGTGGTGAATTGTTAGCAGCAAACCTTAAATTCTCTGCCTTCCCTTACAATAACTAAATAAATGCCACATGCAGGCGGTTCCCCACAGCCTGGGCATGACGTGTGTGTTCGTTATAGATTACCCGGTACTTCTAAGTCACTGAAAGATGGGGAATGTCGAGGAAAGACATGACGTTTCACCCGATTTCAGGAATGTGTTCTGTTATTAGAAAAGCAGAGCTTTTTTCATGCGAAAGAATTTCCATTTTGGGGTCAGCCTTAGCTGCGCCCTTTTCCAGGGGGAAGGCTGGTGTGGGGCACCCACAAGCCCCCCGTGCTCCTCTGATGCGGGGCCATTTTTGGCTCTTCTTGCACCCCCACCCGCTCCCTATTGCAGGCTCTGCTGCCTTTCATCCCACACACACAATTTTTCTGGCTGAATTAAAAATCCCCCCGCACCTTTTCCTCCCTCTGCCACCCCCGCCCCCAGCCTGCCTGCCTCCCTCTTCCCCCCATCTGCGGGACCCCGGCAGGGAGCAGGGGCTCGTCCGGGGCTGGCGATGGGAAAATTAAAAATGAAACATATTTGTGTCCAGCAGCTGAGCTCTGACCTTATAACAAGGGGATTAGAGGCACTTCCAGGCGGAAAAGGGGAGCCGGGGGTGCTCAGCGGGGCAGCATTGCCCTCCCGCTGCATGGCCCCCTCCCAGGGGCTGCCGGCTTGTAGGGTTGGGGTCAGGTTTACTGGTGTTAGAGAAACATGGGGTTGCTTTTAACGGGGTGTCGTGGAGAGCCCCGGCACGGCGCCTGGCACGGCCCCGCGCCCGCTGGGGTGCAGCTCTGCCCGGGGGGCTTCGCGCCGCAGCGAGAGAAGGGGCGCAGCCGCGCTCGCCCCGCTCTGCTCTGCCACCGGGGCTCCTTCGGCCGCTCCGTCAGCGCTCCGCGCCCTCCGCGTGTGCCAGCCCAGGACCTGCAGAACGCAGGTGGGGAGCTGAGGCTCCTCCGTTGCCTTGACCTGCGTTCCTGCCTTGTCACCGTCCCTCGGCCCCCGTCCCCGGTACCTCCAGCGCTCAGCCGCCACGCGACGCAGTGCTAAAAGGACGTTCGTTGAAATGTGGCTTGGACAAGAAAAGTAAACCCATGTATCAGCATCTCATCAGCCTTTCCACCCGCCTGGCAAGGTCAAAGCTTCACCAACAGCCAACGTGTTAGCATCACTCCTCTCCATCTGCCCGCTGTTACCCTGGGGCTTGCTCTGTTTCCCCTCTCAGAGCCCATTTTCTGTGGGGCACAGGGTTTTCATACCTTCACGGCTGCTTTTGCCACCCGCTATCTGATCGCTTCTGCAGGCGAGGGAGAAGGCAGGAGGAGCTGGAGGATTCATTCATTAGACGTCACGCCGAAGCCAAAACCCCCGAGGTTTATCTGGCCAGCCCTGAGGAGAAAACTGTGACTTGGCTGAGCCCAGCCAGGCCCCCGAGGAGCCCCGCGGGGTCCCGGGGCTGAGTCCCCGCTTGGGAGCCCCCGTCCCCATCCAGCCTCTGCCTGAGAGCTTCGGACAACCTGCCGCTTCAGCTGCCGGCGCCTCCGGCAGGCTTCACTCCGAGGCGTGTCCAGCACCAGCTCCTGCCACTCTCCCACTGTAATTAGCTTCAAATAACACGCATAACCCACTCGCTTACACTCACATCCCTCACACTTACATCTATCAGCCTGAAAGGCTTGCTTAGCCGTGTGATTGACATCTAACAAGACAACTGTGGCAACAAAGCCGCCAGTTGAGACATACCGTTTTTAACTGCAGATTGGTATTTGCAGCACTAAAGCGATGTCTCATTACTTTGCTGTAGTGATCGTGTTAAACACCAATTTAAACCCTGATCACAAAAGAGTGGAACACGAGATTCCAGCCCGACGAGCGCTGTATGGCAGGGAAGAGAACTCTGCAGTCCTGCAGCCCTGCACTGCAGTGCCATGGAGAGAAACGAAAAAGGCCTTTTTATCTTCTCACCTACCCGCCACGGGCCAATACGGGCCTGTGCATTAGCCTCCAGGGCTTCCTCCAGTCTAAATTTAAATGGCTCAGGGTTTCCATCACTCCCCTTAGGATACTTTTCTGAAGTTGATCGAGTTGCTCTGCTCTATGAAGTTTCCCTGGGAGTCAGCCTAAATACTTAATTTCTTCCCCCTTTGTCCTAATTAGAGCTAGCAAAATAATGAGAGCATTATTTACAAATTATTCAAAGCTAAGACTTGCACACAAAAATTCTGTGCAGATGCAGCACGTTTGTGGGGAGCACGTGTGCGCCATGCACAATATACAGGACCCTCGCACGGAGCTATGACTCAGCTGGCCCCGTGGAAGTTCACTCCCCGAGGATCCTCCCAAACCGTTCGGTGCTTACACCCTTCCAGCCCTTAGAGCAGCCCTTCAGATTCGCCTCTTCGGCCCTCCGGAGGCTTGCGCTTCGGCTTGCACGTGGTGTCCCCGCGGGGCTGATGCTCCAGGGTACCATCCCAGCCAGCCGCAGGACGCAGAAGCTCCTTTTCCAGGCGCAAAGCACAGGTCTTGCTCAGAGCTGGTCTGCCCTGGCGTGTGTCTGGAGCTCTGTCCTCTCTGCCCCCTCTGCCCCCGGTCCCTCGCTGCTCCCCCGGAGAGGAAGGGTCCCTGCGAGCCTGGGAGCCCACCACGACGCCTCCCAGCAGGAGGCTGCCGGTGAAGGCAGAGCCGTAACGCTGCAGGGAGCAGCGCGTCTGTCTAGAGGGTAATTTTGTCCCTGTCGTGGAAAAATGCCTTCAGAAGAGGACCGAGCAGGATATGAGCGCATTGCAATCCACCATGTGCTGCCCTTGAGTGGAGAGGGTCTGTGGAGACTTCGGTTATAAGCCCCTCTTTCAAAGGCTTTTATTACATACTTAGTCATAAAACTTTGCCTGGGGCTGACTTGGCAAACGGGGCCTCGGCCCGGAAGCCAAACCCTTTTCATTTTTTAATAACATTTCATGAAAATCCATTTGGCCCTTTGTAACTCGGACAGGTGGGAAAACAATAGAGCTTTCTATTTCCAGCCCCCCTCGCTGGCCAGGCTGCTCGCCCAGCGGGCTGCGGGCTGCTCCGCGCGTGCCGGGACCCCCAGTGCAGCCGCAGGCGATGATGTTACTGTGCTGGCTCCAGCGACGAGGTCTGTTCGGCAAAGCCCCCCGTCCTCAAGGGGTCTGTGGGAGCTGAACACCACATCCCACCCCCGTGTCAGTCTACTGGGGTCGTGTTAGCCCACCCTAGGGCGGCGTGCGTGGGGCGGGACGGCTGTGGCCAGCCCACGCTGCCCAGGCGCTTCCCGCACCGCCTGGCCGCAGGACCGGGGGTCCTGGCTCCTCCAGCCCCCGCGAAGCCCCATGCCCCCGCACTGCCCCGTGCTCGTCCCCTGGCCGGGTACCCACATTTCCCCCGAGCCCGTCCCTCCAAGCTGTGGTCCGAACACCCACAGTGTCACAGCCCTAGAGTCCCCGTCACAAACGCACGAGGTGCTGTCAGCGCAGTTGGGAGCCTGTTCTAGGGAGAGAGGTAAAACCTGAGCCCCCCCCCCCGCCTATCGCACCTTCCCCTCCCTTGACAGAAGTTCCCGTCCATGGCGGGGTCGGCGGCTCAGAAAAGCTCTCGGCAGGGTGAGGGGCTCCCTTGGCACCGTGAAAGCCAAGCTGTTCGCTGGAGCACCCATGCAAACAGCTTTCTGCAACCAACACTTGCCCTTCCCAGAGCTTTTGTTCAGTCCTCGCCCTCCCACATCCCCCTTTCCCAGACACCCTCCCTTCCCTCCTGCCCCAAATCCAGCCTGCGGCCAGCTCCTGGGCGTGGGCAGGGTGCCCCAGGCTGGGCTCATCTCCACCCTGCCGCCGCTTGAGCTGCTCCGGAGGCTGCAGATCGCTGGATCCGTGTCCCCCTCCTGACAGCCCCCACCTGGGCACTGAGCCCCCCGCTCCCCACGCCCGCTGGGTCACCGAGGATTGAGCTGCCCCAGGGAGGCAACGGAGGGAGAGACCAGCAGCTGGCTGGCTGCCGTGAAGTTCAAAGGCGTGTTAGATGGGTCTCTTGGCACCAGGCTCTATTTTTACAGCTTGTACATTAATGCTACCAAAGTTTAAACAATTGCAAGGGACCAGCAGGTTTGAAGGGAAAGAACATGTCAGGTTTAGTGCAGCCAGCATGCGCCGAGCCCTGCTCGGGGGGATCTCCCAAAAGCCCCGGCACACAAGCTCAAGTGCAGCGGGGTCCCTTGCCGTCCTGCGGAGAGACGTGGGGACCAGGGGACAGGCAGTGTGACCACGCCAGCACGGAGCGCGGGGCAGCGCCTGCTGCCTGCGCCCAGGGAAAAGAGACGCGGCCGCCGCGTGAGCCGAGCTGTACGGGTGCGCCTGGGAGAGGGATAGGAGGGTACGGGGGTGCCTGCACCCCGGTGCCGCGGGGCCGGGCTGGCACGCAGGAGGCTGCCGGTGGCACGCAAAGGAGCAGCCCCGTCTTGAAGAGGGAGCAGACAGTGACCCTAGACGGACAGAGGGGATAAGCCCCCCGACACCAGCTGCCACCCCGCTCTGCCTGCGTCTCCTTTAGAGCTTGCAAAGTGCTGTCGCTGGAACGCCGCTCCTTAGAGGGCTTCGGGGGCAGTTTAATACCAGATCTGTGTTTGAAAGGTTGGAGTTATGAGTCTGTCAGCATTTCCATTACAGGGCCTGATTAATTTGGGGGTATGGGGTAGGGTTAGGAGTTGTCATTCCAGATGTGAATTTTTGTTTTAATTCCTCTTAAAAAAAAAAAAAAAAAAGGTTTAAATCCTTTAACTTTGTGTTTTCCCTTTCAAAGGAAAGAAAATATGTGCCGTCTGGGTCTGTTTTGTTTTTGCTACAGAGCTCCAAATGCTGTTTGCCAGGTTCATGGCCATAAGTGCTTTCACTTGGACCAGGTTCGCTCTCCATCCTTTATAGGATCACCCCGATTTCAGCCCGGGGATCCCAGCCAGCATAGCAGGAGATCTGCCTGAAAACAGCCCAGGCTCACGGGAAGGAGCTGCTCAGGCCTCCCGCTGGTTTCTCCTCTGCACACTCGGAGCATCCGCGGCCCTTCGCCGCGGGGCGGCGGGTGCTCCCGTCACCCCTGCAAACCGCTAATTCCCCTGCGCATTCTGCTGTGCTCCCCGTCGCACTCGTGCACCGCGTTCCTCACGTTAACTCCATCCTATATCGGGAGCGTTTTCTGTTAGCACTTATGCCTTTCATCCTCCTAAATGCTCCCCTGCCAGCTTTCCCTTGTTTTTACATCACAAGAAAAGACAGGGACTCGTACACCTAATTTAAATATCTGTATTTCCTGAAGCGCCCTGGATGCGGTGTATCTGTGCTGCGCGGTTTGTAGGCTGAGGAACGAGTCTTGCTGGGTAAAAACCAAAGCTTGGGAGGGCGGCTGAGCTCACACCCAAGCTCATTCCTTATAAATTTAGGAAATGCTCCCAATACGGTTAAATATTTCATATCTTATAACACCACTCAGGTGACGCCCACGAAGCGAAGCTGTGCCTATGCTGCTGACACCGGCACAGCTGGAGCCGCGTAAGCCTGCAGCGCGGGCACGATTCAACCCGTTTTCGGTCGGCCTCAGCACGCCTTGCGACGGGAAGCCGGTACCGTCGCCCCCTCCGCGGGGCTACCAGGAGGCGAGTGTTTTGCCCAAGCCTTGGTCCTGCAGCTCCCCATCTCCCGCCGTCCCAGGGAGCTCCGGACCTGCATCCGCCCCGGCACGGAGAGCTGCAGCGCGCTGCCTGCGCCGCTCCAGGGGTCAGCGGGGAAGCCTGTGGAGCCGGTGCTGCCTACGTGTGCGTGCGAAATGCAGGCGAGGGAGGGAGGGGAGCCCCTCCAGGAGGAGCGAGGGGGCTGCGCCGGGGGCTGCAAGGGCAGTTCAAGGAGGCAAACATTTTCCTGAAAACCAGAGGCAATTCTCCGGCTGCCCTGTTCCACTGCGGCGCGGTGTCAGCATCCGAGCAAAGCACTGGAGGCCTCGTTGAGTAGTTACTCAAGTAAATTTGTCCCTTGTTGGGTTTTACTGGGAAAAAAACCCATCCCAAGGAAGGGACGGGACTGAGCGGCACCGGGCAAGGTCCTTCCCATTCCCGTCCCTCCCGCCCCAGGGAACGCCTCGGCACGCCTCCGCGCAGTCTGCGAGCGCGGATGGCATCCTCCTGCTTTCCCATTGGCCTCCCCGTAAGAGAGACAGGTAAAATCATATTTCTATTCTGCCCACTGTTCTTAAGCCCGTCTAATTTATTAACCGCTGTCCTGTTACTTTAGTGGGAGGGCTTGTTAGTTTTCATGATTTAATCATTACAAGGACCTTAACGTTCGACAAAAGCAGTGTGCTGGGGAGATGACGTTTACTCTGACAATAAAGCGAAGGCAGAGATTTTTCACGCCCCTGGGAAAAGGGGTCTAAACCCCGTGGTGGGTGGGTTTGCTCCAAGCTGCTCCATTTTCCATGGCCCTCCTGCACGTCCCACGCCGCTCCCCGGCCACGTGCTGGGGCGCGACTCAGAGAAAGGATCCCAGCTGCCGACTCTCCCCGCTGCCGCGGCTTTGAAAGATAATTAAGAGGTGGTGGACTCAGGATGCAAGAAACGGGCCCAGAGCTCTGCAAAGATAAAAACAAAAGCACCAGGATTTGCTGCAGCTGCTTGGTGAGATGCGGCGGGGGCTTGTGCAATGGCGAATTTCCTTTTATTGCCATCTTTTCACTTGAAAATCTGCCTGGCAGCTTTTCAGCTCTTTGCAGAGAGACTGTTGTTGTTGCTACTGCTGCTGCTGTTGTTGCTGCCAGGAAAAGACTTGCAAATAATCTTCCCATTAAAGCTGACTCGGTATCAAACTCGGTATCAGCATTTTCCCGCGAGGGCTCGTGCGGGGGCTGAAGGAGCTGGGCGTCAGGCGTCAAGTGGCTGCATCTGCGCCTCACAGAGCGGCATTGTCGGCGCTGCCCGGCCCGGCGGGGATGCTGGGGAGCCGGCGGGCGAGCTGGCCACTGGCCGGCTGCCGGCGCTCGCTTGCCTTGTTCCTCTCTCCTGCTGCTCGAGCCCTTCTTGAGACCTTGGAAATGCAAGGTCTCCGGAGAGAGAGGAGGGGTAAGGCTGGCATCCCCCACCGAGTGCCCGCCCCGTGCCCGGCGGCTGTGCCCAGCGTGGGGCAGCCGGGTTTCTCCTACTGGGGCTCCTTTGTGAGGACCCCAGCGATGGGGATTTTTCTGTTCACTACCTAAGCAAAGGCTGAGCTCTGATTTCCAGAGCTTCTCTGTAACTGAGCTCGTTTCCTCCAGGCGCCGAGTCTCCACGCGCCGCGCTGCCCTAGTCCCGGCCGTCCTTCGCGTCCCGCCGCAGAATGAGCTGTTTCCTCCCTCGCGCAGCCTTCGGCAGAGGCAACGCGGCGGACAGGGCTCGCCCCAGCTCGGGCTCTCTGGGCTGCCCTGGGCGAATCGTCGGAGGAGCTGTCGGGAGGGAGGCAGGGGAAGCCCTTCCCGGCGGCAGGGTCTCGGATCCCAGCTCTGCAAACCAGCTGCGGCTCTGCCTCCTCTTTAACCTGCCTCCGTGCCGGGGTGGAGAGAGGAGTGCACAGACGAGTCAGAGCTGGAAAACCGAGGTATCCCAGGGGAGACAAAACCTGTCAAGACTAGAAAAGAAGAGAAGAGAGGCGTGGATGGCACGGGCAGAGCTATACCCGCTAGCTGGTGAAGGGCTGGATGGGGAAGGGCTGAGCACCACTGGGGTGGACGGGCTGGGCAGCCGAGAGGTCTTTTCCTCCTGTATCTCTGGCTGCCCTCTGACCGACTGCGGGGTGGGAGCAGCAGGGATGAATTGGATAAAACAGAGAGTTCCCCACTGCCCTGTGTAAAACTTCGCCTAACGGCAATTAGAATTATTTTTTTAAAACTAAGGAAAACAGCTGGAGAGGCCCAGATGTCACAGCAGCCTTCCTGGCCGGGGTGTCCGCACGGGGCAGGAGTGAGAGTGACCGCCAGCAGCCCCTGAAACTTTTCCGTCTGTAGGGGCTTGTTTAATAAATAGCTACAAAAATGTATTAATATAATGGCACTAATAGCTGTGCAACTACGTAGGTAGCTATCTGCATCCCGAAAAACCTGCTGCATAATTATGCCAAGTCATAACCTACGTGGTCACATTCATCCCGCAAGCAGATTCCGTGCTCGTGGGGATCCACAAGCATCCTCCCTGCGTGCCCAGCAAAGCCTCTGGGCCACCAGCCCCTCACGCCCCACGTGGGCTCCTGCCCAGTTCGCATTTCACACAACGGATGGACTTTCCTCCCAAGGAAAGTCATGCTTCCTTATTAGGAGCAATAGATTAATTGCTGACATAAAGAAAAACTGCAGGAAAAATGCAGTTAAAGAATCAAAGTATGATCAAGGGAGAGGAAACCATTTCCAAACAGAGGGTATCTTTGGCAGGGATCTGACACTGCCCCTCATCTTGAAGGCTTCGCCTTTGCCTCTATTTACTGAAGTCCCAGGAGCGGCCGGCCTGAGGGAGGCCGTTTTCCAGGAATGACTGCTGATGGATGGGGAGCTGCCGGAGGGCAGGGAGGAGGGAGAGGAAGGCTCACCCCGCCACCGAGCGCCGGGCCGGGGCACGACTGCACTCGAGCGTGCCCTGCGCCCATGCCCACGTGCTGCTGTGCTGCGGGGGTCTCCCCCCACCTCGCTCCGGTCCCTGGTCCTGGTCCCCAGCCCCGGTGCTGGTTCCCTGTCCCTGGTGCAGAGCACCCACCTGAGCTGCTCGCCCTGCAGAGGCTCAGCAGCCCGGACCCCGACGCTCTGGCCCTGCTCCCTTTCAAGTGCAAAAGCAATTCACAGGGCGATTTTCACAGCTTTTTAAAAATAATTCCTATGGTCGCTATTATTTTATACAGTTCAGGAGCCTAGCCATGGGAACGAAGCGGCCCCGGTACGCATCCTCCCCAAGCACCACGCCATCCAGCCAACGCTACAGATAATGCCACGATCGATACGTGCCTGGAAGAGAGGTTTAGCGGAGAAGTGCGGATGGCTCTCGGGATTAGCACGGGGGGCGCGGCCAGCAGAGCCCTGCGAGGGCTGGGGCGAAGGATGCTCGCTCTTCGCTGGGAAAAATAACAGCCGGGCTATTTGTGGAAGAGCAGGGATGTGGGCAGGCGGCCTCCTCGCCCTTGGGGCCAGCCGCAGAGGATACAGCTGAAGATTTGGCTGGAGAGCGGGCGCTGCCGGGGCTTCGCTCTCCTCCATCACCGCCGCTATCGCGGCGCCCGGCGCTCGGAGCACGGGCTGCGGAGTTGCAAGTGGGGTCGTTCTGGGAGGAAGGTGCCGGAGCGGCGGGCAGGCAGGGAGAGGGCGGCCAGGCGCCCTCCAGAAAGCCTCGGGGGCAGCTCCAGCACCTGCTAATCCCGGAGCTGTTAATCCCGGTTTTACAGAGCTGAGCTTATGCACAGAGGTGACAGAGCCCTAGACAGAAAATGAAATTTCCAATTCCTGCCACACATTTTTTCCACAGCTTTTGTGCATTTTCCCATCTCTCCTCTCCTTTTTTCTCTGCTGGTTTTCCCTGCTTTTGCTGGCCAGGCCCAGAGTGTGGGGAACAGATGTAGGTGGGAAAGGGTAAAGGGGAGGGGGCTTCTGTGTGCTGATGAAATTAGTCATGGAAATGCAGGCAGCATGTGCGTTCGCACGTCAGCCTGAAGTAAGTGTATGTTTTTATGTTTCCCAAATGAGGCTGGGAAGTGGACAAATAATTGTTTCAGGGTTTGGTTTTAGTTAATTGATTTTTATTCTCTGGCCAATTCTGACGATGTGGGAAGCTGGAGCAGCCGGCCAGGTGAGAGGATGCTCAGCGACGACCAGCGCCCCGGCCCAGGGTGGGAGAAGCCCCACACCAGGGTCTTCTGCAAGCCCACCTCGCACTTCTCCTTCCACCGCTGTGGTCCCCAGGGGACGGGCAGGAGGGGGCCCGTCCCTCCACCATCCCCGGCCACCCCACCCTACCAGCACGGCAGCGACGCCCCGGGGACCGCGGTGTGTCCCGGTGTGCGAAGGACCGTCTGTCACCCCCTCCTCCCCCGGGGTGTAGCTGCGGCCCCCCAGAGAAGCACCCTTCGTTAGCGGGCGGCCCTCGCTGGCAGGGAGCTGCCCGCCGCGGGCAGCGTGGGGAGGAGGAGGGAGAGAAAACGGGTCATTTTTCAAAGTGATGAATGGGAGGAAAAGAAAGTGGAAGGGCGGACAAGGGGAAGAGAAGGGAACTGATTTCCAGATAAAGTTTTCAGGACACTTAAATAAACATCTCGGCCAGCGGAGCGATGGGCGGGAGGGACGTGTGGGAGCTGGGCATCGCTGGAAGCATTTCAGCAGGACACTTCAAATAAACAGCATTTAAAGAAAAACGCGTGCTCTCCGTCCCGGGGGTTTTCCTCCGAGATTCCCCCTCTGCAATTCCCACCGTGTCTCCAGCTCGGCCTGAACCTTGCAATCATCTCCTGTCCCGTTTTGCCGCCCAGCCAGGGGGAGCCTGGGCTGGGGGACCCTCACCATGGCTGCGCGTCGTGTCCCCCCCAGCCCTCCTCTCAGGCGTGGGGAAGAGCGGCTGTGGGGCCCCAGGGCCCTTCGGCCCTGGAAGAGGAGCAGGGGAGGCAGAGCCATCCCGTCCCGTCGCACCCCACTGCCTGCTGCCGCCTCTCCTTCTTCCTTTCAAGAACAAAAGAGCAAAGGGGGAGAGCAGAAATTGCTGAGCCATTAAAAACAAAAATGAAAGCCCATCAATGAATTAATACAGCATTAAATGTTAATAATTAGGGGATCGTAAACATTTATGGGAAGAGATTAAAGCCAAGTTCTGCTCCATTAAATTGCTCACGTGGCCTCTGCTTTCCACCCACCTCAGGGGAGGGAGAGAGAACACGGGAGAGGAGCTTTGCCCACGAAGGGCCCTTTGCTCCCCCCGTCGCATCCCCTGCCCTCGAGGTGCTCGGTGCTCCGGGGTCCCTGGCAGTTCCAGCCCTGCCAGCAGCCCCCGGGGACACCCCCGCCAGTGGGGACGGCGCTTCCCATGCACGATGCTCTTCTGAGCGATCCGGCGGGATTAGCTCCGAGAGGCAGAGCCCACGTCCACCGAGAGCCTGGCAGCTCCCGCAGCGAGCGCGCCGGGATGTGGCGGTCGCTCCTGGCCGTGGCAGCAGGGAAGCTCGCCTTGGAAACCGTGTTTTGAGTGTCTGAGCGGGGATAATACCACAATTAATCATCCGCTGATCCTTCTTTCACTTATTTGTGTTATTTAGGAAGTTTTTGAAGTTATTTCCAGAGGAAGGGAGGACAAGCTACCTGGGGGGAAATGCTGCGCAGGCTCCTCCTCTCCTGTGCTCGCGGCGGCCCCGTCCCCACGTCGCAGAGGCGGCTGGGGGCCGGCAGCGGTGCACCCCGGCCCGGCTGGCATCGGCCCGGCAGCGCGGGAAGGTTTATGGCAGCCCTCAGAGCGCAGCCCGGGACGAGCTGTTATGCTCGGCGCACAGGGCTGGGCTTTTTCTACCCCACAGAGAATACAAACGTTTTATTTTTACCATTTAACTAATTGTTTCTTGGGAAAAAGTTTCTGGTTTATTCAGTGAAGATATTCTTAATGAACATTTTTTTTTCTCACGGCCCGCTGCTTCTGCAAAAAGCACCATTTTTTCACACCTGTGACGGGATCACAGGAGGAACGTGAGGAATCTGCCAGGCATCCCCGCGCTGCCGGGAACACGTCGCAGCGATTCTCCCTCGTCGCGGTGCTGCCTGGGAAGCTCCGTCTCTGCCCGCATCCGGGGAAGGAGGAAGGTTCCCCACGCCGGCACGGCTGGAAAACGCTCCGCCTGGGCCCGCGGCCGCGCCGGCGACCAGCCTCCTCCCAGCCGGGCGGCCCGCTCAGGGAGCTGGCTGCACGGGGAGCTGGCTGCACGGGGAGCTGGCCGCACGGGAAGCCAGCCGCACGGGAAGCCAGCCGCACGGGAAGCCGGCCGCGGGGCTGGTGGAGATGGGCGGCTGGTGGCCATTTCGTGGGAGCCCGCTCCCGCCCTCGGCACCGCTGCCCGCCCCACGGGCTGCCAGGCGGCCGGCAGGCGGGGGGAGCGGGCGGCCAGGCCAGCCCGGCGCTTACGTCCCGGGAAAGGCCCTACCTGCAGCCTGCGCCGCGGGCTGCCTGCAACAAGGCGGGCCTGCGCAGCTGTGGGCAGGCGGCGGGCGGGCAGGCGGCAGGCAGGGAAGGCGAACGGGCCCCACAGAGGCCCCGCGGCCCGTCCCGGTGGGCCCGTGTTGCTGTTGGCCACCCCGCACGGCTCCGGCCCTGCTGCGGGCTGGGGCTGGGGGTCCGTGGTGGCGAGGGCCCTTTGCGACCGAAAGCTTCCTGCTGGGGACCCTTCAAGGGCAGCCCTTCCAGCAGATCTAATTATACAAACAATTTTGTTCTGCTTCTCCAAATAAACACAGCGAGGTCTGTGGGATGTGGCACGATGGGAAATTAGAAACGAGAACGCTTGCTAATGGGCTCCTTAGCTGCAGGGGTAAACATTATTTGAAAAGGCCCCGGCCGCCCCTCCGACAGATCCACTCGCTCCTCTCCCCTCTTTCCTCCCCACCTCCTCTCTCCCCCCCGTCGCACCAAATATTAACAAAGCTTGCAATTTAATCAAACCTCTGAACTGTGAAGGGAGACTTCTGTAGATTCGATTTCAAGGTTTTTCCCTGTTAAGATTTGCATTGAGAAAATTAGATTAAAATCCTGCGTGTAAAAGGAAAGGGTCGGGGGGGGACACAGGCATGGAGGGGCACGGAGGGAGGAGGAGAGGGGGCGAAGAGGGGCCCCAAAGTCTGGCTGTCAGCGGGCTGGGTCGAGAGGTGACTGGCTATGGAGCGAGACGGGGGACCCCCTTCCCTCTCCAGTAGCCAAAGACCAGGGCCGGGCTGGGGCCCCGCTGCACCGCCCCAGTCGGAGGCTGCTCCGGATCAGGAGCCGGCGCCCGAGGAGCTTGCTTCCTCCACCCCCCCACGCCTCTTGCAGACCAGGGGTCGGGACAACCGATGCCCGTGAAGCTCAGAGGATGAGGAGGGTGTGGGAGCCGGAGCGGGGCTCATCTGCCGGTGAAATGGGAGAACCGCTTCCCCGTGCAGCGTGATGCTCGCCCCGGCTGCCGGTGCCTGAGGCGAGCTCTCCGGCACAGATGTGCATCTTGGGACTTGCCAGCGCTACTGGAGCCTCGTGCCCGGGATGTTGCGGCTGAGCTGGGGAGACCCCGGCACAATCCCACAGCGATCCCGGCTCGCGCAGGTTGTCCGCAGCCCTCCCGTCATGTACACACACAAATGGGGTCTATCAACACCCCGTCACCAGAGGAAATCTAATTCGAGCCAGAGTCCCTCGATGGCGGCTTGGCAGGAACATGCTGTTGGCCGGGACTTTGTTTTCATTACTACTCCACGTAATTTATAATTGTATCGAAACCAAAGAAGTAATTGCAGTTGCCGTCCTGCTCTGTGCCTGCCGGCCCCGCCAGCGGTGGGACGCAGGAGGGCTCATCCCATGCCGGGGTGCGGGACGGAGCGTCGCGGCCGGGGCAGGGCTGGGGGCTCTCCGGGCTCGCCTGCCCGCCGGGGTCGGACGCACGCCGGGATCGGGGGGTCACACAGCACTTCTGCTGCTAAAGAAGCCTCTGAGATGGGAAATGACTCTGAGCAGAGGTTTTTCTCAGCCAACTACACCAGTTCTGCACTTTCTGCATTCGTTTTGGTCACACTGAAATCTTTAAATCAAATTTTCTTTTTTCCAGATTAAAAACCTCCCTTTGACATTTCAACAATGAAACGCGTTGATTTTTCTCTCGAAAATCCTTCGCTTTGAAAACGCCCTTCAATCCTACTTTTTAAAAAGTAATGCTCCAGAACAAAACAAGTATTTCCCTGCAAGTGAAACGTAACATTTCATTAAACCTGGATCAATTCCTTTTTCACTTTTTGATTCCCCAAGACCAAGTCTTTTCCAGCGGCAGCTCTCACCGAGGCCCCTCCACCCTGCCTGAAATGTCGCAGCGTGGAGAAGCTCCAGGGAGCAGAAGGTATTTGGCATCTCGGGGCGCGTGGCTTCCTACGCAAGAGCCTGGATGCACGCTGTAAAGCCAAACCTTGGGCAGCTAGGTTTGCTGCTGAAAGGTGAAGTTGCACACGAAAACCGCAGATCCATGCTCGTGTGACCGAAGTGGGAGCCCGGCTCGGGGTTGCTGGTGCACCACGCCTGACGAGAGCGTCTCGCAATGCAATGGGACTCACTGCAATGCAGAGCAAATGTTGAGCTCCGCAGTGGCAGGGGCTCAGCACAGCCCCCAGGGCGATGCCGTGGGACCCTGTGCCGCGGCTCTGCTGGGTACAGGGAGCCCTGCAGCCCCCCGGAGCCTGCTGCACCCGCTGCCCATCCTGCACCGGGCAGGGGGTCCCGCTTCGGTGAGGCAGGCTGTGGCACACGGCCAGCGCCGAGGGAGGTACCGCAGTGGCTCAGCGCCGGGGCAACGATGCGGGTGCAGATTTGGGAGGAGCTGGGACCTGCTGGCCTGCCTGCCGCTCACCTGTGTTTAAAGTTTTAAACCTCCTGTCACATTAATTCATGTTTTGCCTCACTTCTTGGTTTTTATTGCAGCTAACTCATCTTCTCTCATCAGTTTTGCAGAGCCTGGGATCACACCAACGGTGCCTGCTCGCTGCCGCACTGATGTCACGTCCGAGCTGGCCAGCAGCGACTCTCGCTGATGGTGGCACCTTCCAACCCACAGTGAGAGCGGAGCCAAGGGAGATGGTCCTCAGGGAAAGAGAGGTCAAGGGAATGATGCCCCCAGAAAACTGCAGGGCAGCGTCTTTGATTAAGGGGACTGGCGTTTCTCCTCCACCACCCAAGCCACTAAACCCACTGTTTCCAGCTCGGAAATCCCTTCGCTCCTGCTCCTGCCTGCTGTCACCCTCCAGCTCTGCCCCACCACCTCTCTGCGTAAGAGATGCTGCCACTCCCAGGGCTGTTACAGCTCCCGGCTGGAGGCGCGGGTCCCTCTGCGACACTCGCCGAGGGAAAGCTGCCCGTGCTGCCGGCGTTGCTCTCCCCTCGTGCCCTGGCAGGGCCGGGGACAGCCCCGCAGCTCCGGGTACCCGCTCGGTGCCAGGGTCCCTCATCCCGTCCCCCATGCCCAGGCGCCGGCCGGAGGGGAGCGGAGGTCGGGTACCGCCACCCTGGCACCTCCCCTGCTCCCCGCATCGCCCCGGGGACGGTTCTCGCTGCCCAGAAGGATGGTTTCTGGCCTCATCCCCTGTCCCGCAGCAAACCACCACCTGAGAACAGCCGGGGGAGGACACACGTGCTGGCAAAGTTCAGACTGGAAGACAGAAAAAGACGGGCTGAGAGGGGGAAAGAGGAGCTGTTAAAGGAACCCAATCTGCCGGCCACGCCAGAGCGGGCGGCTGGACCCGTCTGCGTCTGGGGCTATTGAATCACGAGCTAAGTGGTTTCCTCTCCACCTCGCTGGGGAGCGGCTTTTATGTTCCACTCAAAAGGTATCCTCCTCAAACAAGCGGAGACATAATGGGGCGAGCACCCATTAAACAGAAGGAAACGAGGGCATGTTAAACATGAAATATTCATGGGGGCTCTCGCCAGCTTGTTAATGCATTTGTGTTTGCAAAATACCTCTGGCTGGGGAGCAGGGGAGGGGGGGCTGCGCGGCCGGGAGGGGCCCTGGGCGCGGTGAGGGCAGGGGGAAACAGCGGAGAGGGTGGCTGCAGGGAGGAGGACGGCAACTTGTGCCTGGCGGGAGAACGGGTTGTTCATAAAAGACCCGCTCGACATCGCAGCGGTGGACACGGGCGGCTAGCGGCTGCGCACCCCAGCCCCGACGCGGGGCTCCCTGCTGCCGGGGTGCCCTGTGCCCGGCACGCACACCGCGCCCCGAGGCGCTCAGGCACTGCCTCCGCTGCCGCGGCGTTCCGGGGACCACGGGGTCCCAAGCTCCGCGGGGCTGCGCGTCCCCGACCCCGCACTGGGAGAGCAGCCTGCCGTGGAGGCCTGTAGAGCATTCCTCCGGCTTCCTACTACAGGCACCTCATCGCTGCTGCAAAGCCCGCTGCCATATATTTACTGGGGCGTTACGAGATAGCATCAATAATTAAAAATAAACTACAATTGTCCAAATGGGCGAACAAAGTGCATCAGGTGATGAATTGCCCTGGCTATGCAAAACAGCGATTGCTCCGTTGGTTGCTAAGCCATAGATTTCGTCCACTCACAGTGGGTCTCCCGGTCATTTAAGGCAAATTAGGGAAGCTCTATTGTATTATTATTATTATTATTATTATTATTATTATTATTATTATTAAGTTTGTAACACAGTCTCACGGGTGAGTGTCGCTAGCAAGAGCGGCATTCATTCATCTCGCATGAAGAGCTGGCCGACAGCGGCACGGTGCCGTCAGGAGCCGGGAAGGGGCTCGGCCACGCCGGCTCTGGGGTGTCTCTGAGCACCGAGGGAGGCGCTGGGTTGTGAACCTGCCTCTCCCCAGCTTGGGCACAGACGACAGCGTTGCGTCCTTTCCTTGTTCCTTGTATAGCCATTCCGCCAACCCACCTCTCTAGGAAGGGTTTTACTCTCCAGCCAAGAACAGATAGATCACGCCGCAGCGCTAAGGGCGCACGCCTTTGGTATTAAACTGGGGCCAGAACGGCCGGTGCTGGCACTCGGCAAAGCCCGTCTCAGCTGCCCTGGAAGGCTCTGCCTGCTGGGCACGTCCCCGTCGCGCCAGGCTGCTCGTCCCTCCTTTCACCTGGTGCTGCTGACGGTGTCGGAGCCGGGCAAGCCCCCGGCATCCCGTGCTGCCCCGCTGCGGGGAGAGGACCCGCTCGGGGGGCACGCGGGAGGAGGGACCTGCAGGGGCTCCTCGGGCAGAGCGGAGTGGCTGGGTGGGGTGCCAGCAGCCGAGAAGGGCAGGAGAAAGAGAGCACGTTTAGATGAAGAACAGTTTTTTAATGATTGCTATTTTTTACTTCTAATTAATGAAAACAGGCTTGGGATAGACAAGCAGGAGCGAGGCAGAAAGAAGGATTAGAGCAGCTTTGTCACTGGCGTTCCTGGAATTGGCTGGGGTCTCGCAGCCCGGCGGCGAAGGGGGAAGCGAAATCCGATGGACCTGGGGCGAGAGGAGCGTTTTGCAGTGGAAAAAGTCAGCATGTAACAAAGCCGTAAAAATGTTGTTCGTGCCTTTGTAAAAATCTCTCACTCGGAGGAAGAGGCCGGGGAGGGAGAGGGTCTCACTGAGGAGCGGGGAGGCTGGAGGCTCCCCTTGCTAAAGGCCAGGGCTGGCAGACAGAGAGAGGGAGATTTTGCCTAGTTTGATGAGAAATACCTCACAAGTGTGAACTTTTCAGACCTCAAGTCCCGGAGAAATGGGACCAAAGTGCAAAGGGGAAAATGTTGATACAGATCAGGTTTATGCTGTGCAAATACATTCTTACACTGGTGTTTGGGAAATGCAGTCACAGACTGGGCCAAGGAGGAATTAACAGCGGGTTCAAAGGCAGCCTGGGCTGAACTTTTTATCAGAAATTGCCTGTTTCTGTAACACCTGCCTGCCTTACCCTGCGGCTTTTGCCTTCCAGCCCTCCGCTAACGCCCAGTCCATCGGAGCGCAATGCCGTACACCAGAAGCATTTCCCAGGCTCGTACCAGTGTTCATTCTGCCAAAACCCAACTGGAAAAAAAACGGAGTGATGGAAATGTCCTGTGGGGTCCCGAGGGGCCGGGAGCATTCCCTCTCCTGCCAGGGAAGCCGGGCAGTCCAGCTGTGCCACAGTCCCAGCTGGCTGCAGCGCTCGTGGGGACCCAAAATCCAGCCCTGAGCATCTCCAGCAGAGCTGAGGGCCCTTTGGGAAACGCAGCCTCGATCGCTTCTTGTGAGCTTGGCCTTTTCCTCAGACATAGCCGCGTGCTTGGCCCGGCACGTAGTTCTGGGCTATTAATCCGTCTCCCCGTTGCAAACCTCCCAGGACTTTGTTTTCTGAAGGGGAAGCGAGTTGATTATTTCAAATTGATGTTCAGGGTCATCAGCCGAGCTCCTTCCCACAGACAGTAACTCCAGCCAGCTCCCTGCTCGCGCCGTGATCTCAAACCCCATCAGCAGGATGGGCTCGTGTTTAGAGTTTTGACATCATGAGGAGGGTTTATCCCTACCCCCCACGATCTCGTGCAGCTCCCCACCGTACAAATGAAGCCTGCTGGAACATTTATTTAAAATTTCTCTTCCTTTTTGGTTCCCAATTTCAGGTCAATGAACTCTAAGTAAATTGGCCACAGGCGCCCGGCAGCCCCCGACCTGCAGCGCTGGCGAGCGCAGCCCCTGCACCCCGCTCTGCTCCGCTGCAGCTCACCTCCTTTTCTTGCACAACTTTATCCCGAGGAAAAAGTAAGTTCAGCAACCTCGACGGGTCTGTGGGATTTGCCTCAGCTTTTCCTTATTCTTCGTGGGAGTGAGAGGGAGATGAAACACGCCTTCCCCGGGTTTTTAAGAGAATCGATTCATTTTTTTCCGCTTGAAATGGCCATGCATTTCGTTGCCCTGTATTTTATTTTAGTAGTTATAACAATAATAATAAAATCCAGAAGGAGCTTCTTGCTTGCTGTGGGAACAATGTTCCAGTCGTCCCCAAACGACACACCATGCAAAGCACAACACGAACACCTCCTTAGCCTCTGGAGGGCATCCACTGCAGCGCGGGCGCGGGCAGCCCCGCTGCAGCCGCAGACGGAGCAGGATGGCTCGGCTCTGCCTGCGCCCCGAAAGCGGGGCCAGCCCCGGCCGGGAGAGAGCTGCTCGCAGGTCGCCGCGGCTCGGCAGTGCTGGGGACATGCCTGCCCTACCAAAAGCAGGGACCAGCTATTCCTGGTGTTAAGTGTCTTAGTATAAGTGAAAAAATCTCCCTCCAAACTCTTTGCCAGCTCCGGAGGGGAGCACCTGGGCTGGGACTTGCCGTCTCAGGGGCTGTTCGAGCAGGAGGTAACCACACACTGCGGCCAGATGTGAATCTGCTCTAATTATCTCCGGCTCATTAGCACCAGGGCAAAGGCAGGGAAGTTTCTCCGGCGAATGGTGCTGCATCAGGCGCTTGCTGGAAGGCTTCGCCTCTCTGGACATTCCTCATCCTTCCTGAGCCGTGCCCCTCCGGGCACCGCCGGCCCTGGGGCTCCGCGCCGTGGCGGTGAGGACCGGGAGGGATGGAGGAGCGGCTCAGCCCACCTGCGGGACGCGAGGCAGGGCTGGCCGCTGCGAGGGCAGCAGAGGGTGGGCAGGATGCGGTACCCGCGCATCCTCTGTGTCCTGCAGGGACGGTGGCACCGCAGCAGGACAAGCCTCCGGGCCACCCCGGAGCTTGAGCCCCCGAGTGACCCTCGTGTGCGCTCTCAGGGGCTGGAGCCCTCCCAGCACGCCCATGTCCCCACCCAGCCCCGAGACATGTCCCAAGCCGTCCCTTGCGAGAGGCCTGGGGCACCCGGACCCCCATGGCTGGGCCTCGGGTGGGGGGGGTTCACCAGGGAGAGCGGGTCCAGACATGCCCTCACAGCTCACCCCAGTCCCACCCGGGCCCAGTTATTTACTGCTGGGCTTATACTTCTTCTTTCTTTTCTTTTCTTTCTTTTTCTTTTCTTCCACTGGTATTAAGAGCCTAAAAATAGCCATGCTCCCCATCTCAGCCAATACTGTAAAAACAGGTTAACACAGCCACACTGTGGAATGGCAGCCATCTCATTTGCTCTGAAAACAAATTTAAGGCATTAGTCTCTTTCTCTCTCTTTTTCTGCTCTCTCCCCTCATCACAGTAGGCGCAGATTTTCATACATCCCCATCCTGAGCTGCAAGGGAGGAAAAAATGGCTTAAAATCAAGCGACCTGCAGGCTGGGCAGAGGCAGAAAGCAGCTGAACCCTCCAGTGGATGGAAAAGGCTGCGAACGAAACTTGCTTTGTGCTCCGACCGCAGGTCGTTACAGACCAGTGGGATCCTTTATAAATAATGAACCAATATTGATTGCCTTTGCCAGTAAGCACAGAGTGACCTTTATTAAAAATACACGAAAAACTCACTTAGGGAAACTCGCTGACTTCTTGCTACAGACAGATTTACACAAAAAGCTGATTTGTCCCACAAGAGCCGGAAATGAGGTAAATGAGACAGGCACGGGGAGCAAGGTGCCAACGCAGCGGGCGCCGCAGCCCACTGCCCGCTCCCGCGCTGCGGCGGCAGCCGGCGACCGGCCGCACCATCGCCCGGCAGAGCCGCCCGGCTGGGCGCCCACCGCCATCCATCGGGCACCCCAGGGGAGAGGGCGCAGGTCTCTGCCCCGGGGAAGCCGCAGGACACGAGATACTGGGCCCCGGTGCAATTACGGGGACGGGAGGGAGCTCGGCAGAGGAGGGGGCAAGGTGAGACGTTAAACTCCGCTTCAGGGCGTATCGCACAACAACCCACTCGGGCACTTTTGATGGAGCGGTTTGCAGCCGGCCCTTGGACTCCACTATTTGCTTTAAATTGCCCACTCAGCACCCGGCACGGCGCTCGCCGGGCTCCGGGAGCTGGACGTGGCTCCCTCGGCCGGGGGCGGTGGAAGCGGCTCGAGGCACCGTGTAAATCTGGGAATTTGCCTCAGAGCTGCCCTCCGCTTGCCTGATCTCCTGGGGCTTTTGCAACAATTAATTATCTGCTATACAATCGCAAGATCATTCCTCATGGCCAAGGTTAAACATCCCAGTGCTGCAGAATAGCATTCGTGTTAGCTCGACATAAATCTCGCTTATTCCCCAGGCAATGCCGCTGCTTCTGATTCTTTGTCCATAGATCAGAGAAACGGGCAACAGCGCAGCTCCAGACGCTGGAAGGGAGATTAAGAGCTCCTCGCCCCTCGGCCGCCACTCGGGCTGTGACCTACCCCTCGGGCCCCTCCTGTCAGCAAATTGCTCGTGACCCCACGGCAGCTTTTGCCCGCGTGCCACTCGCTCTGCAGCCGGGGCTGGCGAGCTTTGCCGCGGGCGGCCTTCGCGCGCCGGCTGTTGGGGCGGTGTGGCCGGGGATGAGGATGCTGCTTCTGGGCAGATGCTGGGAAGATGCCGACGCGGAGGAGAAGGGGCTGGCGGAGCCCCAAATGGCTCGGGCTGTCCTTCGTCAGCAGGGGATTGATCCTGGCACCGAGATGAAATAAGCCTCTGAGGTCTAGAGGCTGCACCAAGGAAAACAAGGAGAAATGGCGCTTAGACACTCAGATCCCCAGACTTTAAATCATCTGGTTCTCTTCCCGAAGGAGAGGGGGAATCAGACGTGCGCGCTGTCCTCTAGACGGCACATGCCGTTTGCTCTCTCACACGGTAATTGCCTGCGTATGCAAAGTGACTGGGAGATATTTCTCTCTTTGAGAGGCATTTACACACAGCCCTTTTCCACATGGGAATGCGCCCGTGTGGGCACACGCACAGGCATTTCCAGGAATAAAAGCATCCCGAGTTGCAAGAAGCGCGTGCGGGACGCTGCGCCAGGCAGGGAAAGCCCGTCCCAGCCCGGACGCGGGGAGCGCGCTGCAGGCCGGGCCCAGCTCTGGTTATGGGGGTGTCCCCAGCCAGACCAGGGACACAAACCAGCCTCCACCGGCCCGTCCCACGCCGCCACGCGAGGGACCACGGCCCCCCGCGCCCGAGGGGGGAGCGGTGGGGACCGCACTGCCCGCGTGGGATGGGGGCTGCGGGCTGCTGCCCCCCCATTGCCCACGCCTTCCCACCCCGAGAGCCAACGCGCCGGGCTCTGTCCCCACGGCCAAGGAGCCGGCTCCGTTAGCCCCCGCTGGACTTGGCCAGGCAGCCTTTTTGGGTGCTCGTCCGCTGGCGCGTCTGCTGGGCCCCCCGGCCCTGGGACCAAGCAGCGGCAGGAGAAAGTCTCTCCCCGTTCCTCCGGTCTCAGCGAGGACCTGCAAAGCGTGCAGGCTGCTCTGGCACGGGTTGCTGGGAGCAGTGGGGGCTGCTCCAGCGGATGTACGACGCTAAAAAGTCAGCGCGGACCAGGGCCAAGCGAACAAAGGTTTTATTAATTGGAGTGCATGTGGGTAAGTAGATTTGATCACTGAAGTCAAGGGAAGTACATTACTTCTGGCTGTGGAACAAATGCCCCTGGAGCAAATGTGTCTGACTGCTAAATTAATTCATTTGGGGTTTTATTTTGTTTATTTTTTCCTTCCACTGTTTTTGGAGAGGCATGGCTAGGTGCTGAGCATCCAGCACCGGCACTGCGTGCCTTACAGGTTTCTCGTACCAGAGCATCCCACTTCTCCTTCTCATTCCACCTCCCTCACCACCCCCTAGCTTCCAGGAAGAGATGTGCAAGCAAAAGCCGTGTTTTGTCCCCAAATTTCTGTTAGACTCGCCTGGAAGGGCAGCAGGTCGTCCGCACCCCTTACATCGTTCGCACGCTCCAGCTGAGCTGAGGCACAGAGCAGAGCAGCCTTCCCCAGCATAGCCCTCCTGCCCACCGCTATTTTATCATGAACGCTGGCACTGCCCAAACAACGCGGCGAGACAAGAGCGCGGCGCTGGAGCGCGCCCCGAGGCCAGGCTGCGCCGCGTCCCGGTGTCCCCCGGGACCTGGTGGCGGCTGCGCGTTCCCCGGGAGGCTGGGGTGGAGGGGCTTTTCCCCGGGCTCGCAGCGGCCCGTCAGCCTGACAAGCGCCGCAGCATCCTCCGTTACCGCTGTACACAAGGGGCCACTGCAGACCATCCTTGTAGCCCAGCCCCGCAGTCAGGTCGGCAACAGAAGCCATTGCACGGCCAGTAAATAATTCACGCCGGCAAGCTGGCTCTGCTCACTGCCACTGCCTACAGCCGCAGCCCGGCTGCCTGCTCGCCGCGGGTGGCTCGTGCCGTTGCCCTGGAGAAGCCGGTTAGCCCACTGGGTGCGGATGCTATGGCTCCGAATCGGCAAGGTCAGGGTCCGCAGCAGCTCCGCGGGCGGCGGCGGCGGCGACGAGGCACTGCCTAACGCCCGCTGCCCCAGGGAGAGCCCCGCGCTCGGCGAGACGCTGAAAACGCAGGTTTGGAGAGGGGCCGTGCTTCCTATCTCACGCTCCAGGTAGCCTTCGAGTAGCTCCTTCTCTTAACCCCATCGCCAGAAAGACGCATTCGCTAGAGGCCGGTGCTGACTCCAGGACTAACCCGGGTTTCTTCCCTACACGCGCTCCTGTACGGATGAGGGTCAGAAGCGGGAAGGCTTCCAGCCAGCCGAGAAGCGGTGCCTCGGGACGGCTTCCCCGGGGGGCTCCCCCCCCGGGAGGCAGCGCGCACACAAAATCCTCAAGTGGATCTAATAAGAAGTGTAATTGATTTGTAAATGGAAAGACGCGGCACCGCTGCCCGAGGGAGCAGAGGTCCGCAGCTGAGCCAGGCGTCCCAGGCCCCGCGGGACGTCCCAGCATCCCGGCTCGGGATCGGGACTGGGGAGCGGGTCCCATCCCACAGAGAGACCTGCAAGTTTCCCCTCGCTTTTTTTTAATTCTTTTTTCCTAGACATCAGAGTGAAGATGATTTTAAGGGCTTGTGGATTTTTTTCACATATAAAAATACAAAACAAACGGTAACTAGGCACTTGGCTTTAATGATCATTCGCTCCATTTGCACTCCAAAACGCTACGGAGAGACGATCTTAATAAATACATAACAAAATGATCAGTGTGTTCCCAGAACAGCTCAGGTGTTGGGGAGGATGCGGTTACCTGGGGCCACGTTCGCCTCTTCACCTCTGTGACCTGCACTGCACTGGGATTCAGAACTGGGGTGACAGAGGGACGGTATTTGCATTTTGAGAAAATTTCCCAACTTCACAAGTGGATTGTCCTCAACTTCCTGCAGAAGTCTCTTGACAGAATGGCACTGATGGAAGGAAAAAACAACCTTTTTCTCTAGAACCCTCCAAATGTTCCATTTTGGAGCAGTCGAAGCAGATTATGAAAGGAAACAGACTCTCCAATCACAGCCCAGGCAGGAAGGCTGGAAACAAGTGGATGCAAGCATGAAAAGTGATGTGCAGTGGGATGAGATAAACTCCCTATCTTGTTTTGGCCCATTATGGCATATTATTCATCAAAACACTTTGTTGAAATCAGCTAGCTCCGGGTTTTGTTAATTTTCTCTGTTTCAAAAAGATCAGGCTTTGGGGAGAAAAGTGCCAAAAATAGATGTTTAACTAGCTGCAGCCAAATGGTCCTTGAGTTTAGCCTGTCATCCCGGGTTATTACTTCACTTATATCCCCGTGATAATTTGGGAACCATTTCCCTGAGCCAAGAGGGGAGGGACGGGGGAGGCGGATAACACGCCGCCTTGTTAAAACGTTCGGGATATTTTCCTGGATGGCAAGAAGCAGCCAGGATTAAGTCCTTATCCCGTGGGGAGAGTTATTACAGTATGCCTGGGCGAATTCTTTGCATGGACGTGAGATGATCTGTGTGTCCCGCAGCAGTGGGGTCCCTCGCCCTGCCCCAAAGCTGACGGAGAGAAACAAATAAGCAAGCCCAAGCGAGCAAACCTCGGGCATCTGTGGATGCTGTTTTCTGCGTTTAGCCAAGCGGGGCTGGCTTCCCGGTGAAACCTGGGTGGTGAGGGAGGGCAGGCAGCGGGCTGGGGTCCCGGCCCCCGCAGCCCCCCGCCCTGCGGGTCCCCCCACGCACCCGCAGCCTCTGCCAAGCGTTCCGACGTGCAATCAGGGGCAGAGGAACGAGAGCGATGCCTGAAGACGCCCTTGATTTTCCGGTACCAGTCGCAGGCTCGCCTCGCTTGGCTACGCTGGGCGCGAGCTCCCGAGTCTCCGCAGCCCCGACGGGCGATGCTCTCCGCTCCCTGGCCTCGCACACGGCAAATCAAGCACCGGCGCTTCTCTCGGACCGTCCCTTGCGCAGCGGCACGGGCAGGCGAGCGGGGCAGCTCCAGCTCTGCCGCGGTGGGGGGCACGAGGCGGGTCCCCCGGGAACGGCGTGGGACCCCCCAGCTCTCCCTGTGCTGGGGCCAGAAACACCAAAAGGAGCCCACGCACCTCAGCAGTGACCTGCGTGTTCCCACTGCAATCCCCCCGATCCGTATTTCCTACTCCTTCTGCTACGTCCAAGCTTGGCCTCCCTGGAGCAAGGACAACCAGGCAGGAATGTGCTTTATTTTTCACATTTATTTATTTAAATTTTATAAATCAGTCAAAGCCACATTTTCTGCTGTTCATATTTCTTTGGATCAGCCTCAGAGCAAGGAAGGGCAGCTCAGCAGCCCCCTAAAGCAGCTTAGTGTTTTTTACACCACAGCGGAGCAGGAAAAGATCATCAGTGAAGGATTGAGCCAATTAAAGGAATCACTGAGATTGGAAAGGACAGGCTGCGCACATCTTGGTGCAGCTCTGGACTTCAGAGGGTTTATCAATATCACATATTGCCTTTGTATAATTTAATACCCTTTAAGTAATATTATGAAACAAAAGCACCACCTTTTAAGTAATATTTTGAAATAAAAGCATGTATGCTCTGCCATCCCAGGGGGTTGGGATTTCGTTCTTCTCCCTTTGGGACGGTGACTCCAGGCCAGCTGGTTTCACGTTCCGTCTTTCATTATTTTTATTGTCCGTTTCTCCCCTCTACTAAGGTCAGCCAAATCTCTGCAAAACGCCCACAAAGAGACGATCTTCGCAGCGAGGGGGAACTCGCTCCCCACCAAAGCCGCATCGAAGGGGAGTCTGTCATGGCTGGATCGTGTTATCCAGTTGCCCAGGACCCTCCCGGGGGCAGAGCAGCCGCCCCCCGCACAGCCCTCCGGCCGCCCCCACCCCTCGCCGAGCTCCTCACGGCTCAGTCCCAAGGCCAGCTTCGTGAAACTTGAGGACAAATCATGCCTTTTCCGTTAAGGCTTTCCAGCAACACCAGCGAGCATGCTGCAACATATGCGATCTGGTGAAAGTCATTAAGCCTCCGTGGTGAACCGCTGACGCCCCTCGTTGGGTCACTAGTGCTCAGTCCCTCGACGGATTTCAAAGGGTCCAAAACCTCCGGGCTTTGCAGCATCTCCGGCGGAATCTGCTTCTGCTTCCTTGTGCTCTCTCGGCCCAGGGATGCTCCGGTGCCGACCGCATCCCCGCTTCCCACCACAACAGAGATAAGTATTTCCAGGTGGAATACAGCAGGTTTGGTGACTTTTGTTCATGAACTCATTGCGGACCCGTTTCAGTTGTGACCTTTGGGATAAACCTGGGCTTCCCCAGAGGATGCGGTGTGAGGGTGGCGATTTGGGCGGATTTGCTGTGACCCCGCTCCGGCTTACGGGAACCGCAGCTGCAAGCAAAGCCTGGACTTGGGGCAGGTCAGGACTGTCGGGCTGAAGCCTTTCCTCGCCCCCGGGTCGGGGGAGCGGGGCTAGCGCCTGCCAGCGTGTGGGCACCGGGTTGGGGCTGAGCCCCGGGCACGCTGGCATTTCCCTGCACCCCGCACCACCAGGGAAAGAGGATGCCAGCCCCTTTCTCTGCAAATAAGGCAGCTGGAGAGATATGAGAGGAAAGGACTAACTGAAATATTACAGGGAGAAGGTCAAGCCAAAGGGTAGAAGTGTGGCGGGTAGGACATCATGGGAGCCGTGCGGGCTCTAAGCCAGCCCCTCCAGATCCTGGCAATGCCTTGATCCACCTTTTTTGGAAACATATGTGTACGTGTTGTGAGCGTGGGCAAGGCTGTGACAGGGAACTCGGCCAGCCTGCATCTTTTCTGTCATCTTCTCCTGCTCCCCTCGCAGCGCCGGGCAGCTCCCGAGGGCCGCTGGACGTGACGAACCGGCTGAAGCAGCGACTGCGGGATGAAGCCGGCGATCTGGTTTCAATAAAATCAGCAGATTGTTTCATGGCTGGATGGGAAAGTTGTGAGGCTCCAGGATTTGCTCTTCTGGCAGCTGGATCCTGTTTGTCCATCGCCGTCTCCCTGGACTGCAGCTCCCACTCCACCTCTCCGGAACAGGCTTCCCAGAGAGGTGGTCGATGTCCCAGGGCTGTCAGTGTTTAAGAGACAATGCCCTTAATAACATGCCTTAACTTTTGGTCAGCCCTGAAGTGGTCAGGCAGTTGGATTAGATGATTGCTGTAGGTCCTTTCCAACTGAAATATTCTCTCCTCTCCTCTCCTCTCCTCTCCTCTCCTCTCCTCTCCTCTCCTCTCCTCTCCTCTCCTCTCCTCTCCTCTGGTGGTTGTGCTGGCCGGAGCACAGTGCCTGCCATGGCACCCAGCGCACCCAGAGCTCCGACCTCCTCTGGGGACACAAGACAAGAGCGTAAAGCAGAAGATAACAGTCAGGTCTGAGAGCTGAACGCTTCTGCTGATTAGCAGCTTTCCAGGCCTTTGGAAACACAGGCAGGTTGGATGGACGGGAGGGTTTCCAGGGAGAGCTGGGCTGGCTCGCTGGGCTGCGCAGAGCCTCTGGCTCGTGGCGCATCGCCCTCTCAGGGCACCCAGCCGAGCCAGCGCCGGCGCTGGCAAGTCCTCTGCCCCGGCCTGCTTGCGAGGAGGGCACCTCCCGCACGCCGCGCAGCTGAACCGGCGGAGCGGGCTGGGCTGCGGGATGAAATCCGCGGTTGTCCCCAAAAAGCGTAGCTGCCCCCGAGCGCGGGGTGCTTGTGGGGACAGGAGGCAGAGGTCCGGGAGCATCCCCTGGCTCCGGCGCGGCCGAGCGCTTCCGTGTGCAGCTTTGATGGGGATATTAAGCACATGCTTAAAGCTGAGCCCGCGCCCCGACGCGCAGCTCGGCCGCAGACCCGGCGTGAGTTCAGAGGCAGCTGCGCGCGTAGAAATACTGGGCGGTTTTCTAGGTTACATTTAGCCTTTCACTGTACCTTTAAATTCCAAAAGTGATGTGACTTCTAAGGAAAAAAACAAGCCTTTCGAGCAGTAAACAGCTGTTTCCCCTCTTTCTATAGAAGAACAATTTTAAAAACACTAAAAAAGTTACCAACCCTGGGTTTTTTCGAAGTTGTTTTGTGAAGCAGGGCCATTTCAGGGGTCTGTCAAGCGTAGTCGGTAACAACGTGACATGTCCAGTAACGGCATCACCAGTAACCAGCTTGGCCTCCCTCCCTAGCTTGGCTTTATTACAGTCCCTCAACTGGCCCAGCAGGAATTTCTGCTCCGTATTTCAATGAACTTGCAGGCAGTAAAGGAGCGTGTACAAAGGAAGGGGTGAGTATTATGTCAGTTTTGTGTATTGCAACCCCTTTACTTACAGCCCCTATATCTTCTGCGCTCTGGCAGGGGCAGAAGCACTAACTTACTCACTCCCACTGCCTCCATCCCCAAAGTGTGCAGTTAATCCCAAAGCCGAGGCTGCAATATCAGCTTTCTGTTCTAGCCAGGACAGAAAAAAACCCAGAGCAGGACAGAGCAGCTGCATTTAGTGCCCCATCAGCTAAATTTCAATGAAATCGTTTTGATGAATTGTTTAGGAAGGGAAAAAAGCCCCATTAACTGTACATTTGCTGTTAATTAATAGTCTGCTTTTTCTCTCCTCTTTGGCACAGCACTTCCGAGCAGTTCGGCGCTCCGCTGTGAGCACAGCATCTTTAACAGGCACGGCAGCAGTGGGGGCCGGGGCCGGCTGATCCAGACAGGCATGAGCTGCAGGCAGGGAGCGAGCCGCATCGGTATCACCCCGGGGAGGACGACTTCTCCGAGCCCCGTGCCCTGCTCCAGAGACACGATGACGAAGCCACACCAAGGCATGAGGAGTGGTAAAAGCTAACGGCCTCTGATCGCTCTGCTCCGCTGCAGGGCTGCGCCTGCCCCAGCCCGGTGTCGGACCACGGGTAGCACCCGTGGGTGGCTGTGCCGTGTCAGGGGGCAGGCGAGGCGTTCCTCAGCTCCTCAGTTTTATTATTTTTAATAAATTCTCTTTTCGTGTATTTATTTTCTGTACGTATCTTGTAAATATCTCTGGAATGTTATTTGAGAGGAATGTTGGCCAATATCTCCTGGAAAACAGATGCTGGAGTTGCTGTGGGGGACGGGAGCAGGGCAGCCCTGTGCGCCTCAGGGGTGGTGGGTGCCCACAGGTCCTGGCCAAGGCTTAAAACCAGTAGCAAACGCACACAGTAGGCAACTGCAATGAAAGAAAAGTTTTGGTGAATGATTTTCATTCATAATTACCATGCTGACGTGCCCACGGGACGTTTCAGGAGCCAAAGCACAGGCAAGAGGAGGGAGCAGTTGCACGGCAGAGCATCTGCCCGGCTCCCACCCTGCCCCTCTTCCAGCAAGCCAAGGGCTCGGCTGTGGCGTCCCCGTCCTCAGTGCTCGCCAGCACAGGCAGCCCTTGAGCAAAGAGCTTCGTCATCTGTCTTGGCCCGGCTCCCCGGCTCTCACGGCCATAGGCTGCATTTCACCGTTTCCGTAGGAAGCCCTTACGGTTTTGAAGCCCGGAGGCTGAGGGCCCTCTCGCAGAGAAGCTCTTACGTGGAACAAATCCTCGGGCTGCCCAGCTTTTCTTAAGATGTCCTATCCCCACTGAGACCTTCCCGGATCCACCACTCAGGAAAGAAATCCTGGCAAGAACCCTGGCGAGCATCCTGAAGTGCTGCACAGCTCTAGTGCCGGGTGAGACACGCCGCCGCGTGCCTGCAGCCATCGTGTTTTGTGCCGTTCGCCTTCTCGTGCGGTTCGCAGGCATGTCCCTCGGAAAGCTTACAGCGGGGAACACGGGAGCGGAAGCTTGGGCCACAGAGAGAAATCACCTTGACTCAGTCCCCCGGCAGCATGTTCCTGTCCTGGTCTCCCACCAACGCTGTAAGAGCCACAAGTCAAGGGGAGTTTAAAGTTCAGCATGCTTTAAAGGGGTTAAAGAGGGACATGAGCATGATTTTAGATTAAACATATTGATAGATACATAAGTACCTTCATGATTTTCCAGGATCAAATGGGAAGGCACCAGCAACGTCAGGGGCTGAATCTGCACTTGCCGAGGGATCCTTTGGGGCTTTGCCAGCAAGGTCACCCTCGCTCTTCCTCTCCCAGCTCGCCCATTGCCTCCTTTGGAAAAACTTCAGTGGTTTGTTTCTTTTCCCTTTGACAGACAAGCATGTTGTCAAGAGCCTGAGGGCACTAATAGACCCTAAAGGCCCCAAGCAGCTTCACCTGGAGCCTCCACCACACCCCTGCCCATGGGTTCAGGAGCCCATTTAAGCTCAGCCCTGGGCTGTAAATCCTAGTTTAAGCTCTGTTATGGGAGTGCTGGTCTTCAGCTCAGTCACAGTTTATGGCTGTTCCTGCTCTGCGGATCCTGCTTCTATGTTTGGGACTCTGGTCCACAGCAGACTGGGGTGAGTCACTGCTCAGTACTGCCTTCCTCTAATGGCTGATGGGGCACAACGGGGGGGAGCGGGTGCTCTGAGAAAGTGGTAGTGGGGTTTTTGCCCCCCTGTTGCCATAAAGGTGAATGGCAGAAGATGCAAAGTGGTCCTGGTTCTTTTTTAGGTAGGAAGAAACTGATTTCTTGTCACAAAAGTGGTCTGCTGAAATACTTGGTAAAATAGATTTCAGGAAACTGGCTTGGTTAGGCAGAGCAGAGGGCTTGTGGCTGGGCTTGACAGCAAGATGGTGGTGTGCAGGAGGAGGCTGCAGGGAAAAACAGGGTTACAGAGCAGGGAAACCCTGCCTGGGTGTGTAGAGATGGTGTTAGGAAAGCCAAAGCTCACCTGGTCCGCAAACTGGTGAGTGGTTTCAAGGGAGTCAAGAAGCTCTTCCACAACTGCATTAACAGCAGAAGACCCCACAAGTAGGCATGGGACCAGCCCTGAAATGGGGGGAGGGGGAGTGTTTTTAGCGATGGTGGATATAGTGAGATGCAGACACTTGGACCTTCTCTGTTTCGGTCTTTGCTGATGAGGTTTCCTGGGGCAGAGAGGTCCTAGTGGCAATGGAAGGAGGATGCAGACAGGGATCCCCAACCAGGCAGGAGGGAGAGCGTAGGTGGAGCTGAAATGGTGATGGTGGAGTGTCTGCTCCAAACCTGCTGGCACCTGCGCTCCATTGATTACTTTGGCTTGATTTTTATCCTGTCCCGGGCAAGTTAACCTCAGCTTTCCACTTATTCCCAGCGACACCTCTGCCTGAGTAGGCACCTCAATACCGAGAAGCTGCGCTGCGGACAGTATTCTCGGTCTCTGTGTGATTCCCCCGCTTGCCGGGCTGTGTGCGTGCAGGGGGGTGATGGCCGCTCATGGCCCCGCTCCTGTGCAGCACCGTGGTGCTGGTGCCCAGGAAAGAGGGAGTTGGGGCGCAGCTCCTTCCTGCGCACGTGGCATCCCACAGCATGTGCCTGTAAATAGTGTCAAAGCTGCAATGCTTTGGATATTGGGAGAAATTCCTGTACTTGAAGGAGTGGTGAAGTGTTGGCACAGGCTGCCCAGGGGGGTGGTGGAGTCACCATCGCTGGAGGTGTTCAAAAAACGTGTAGATGTGGCCCTTCGGGACATGGTTTAGTGGGCTTGGGGGTGTTGGGTTGATGGTTGGACTTGGTGATCTTGGAGATCCTTTCCAACCTTAACGATTCTGTGCTCTTCATGTTCTAAAATGTAAAATACCCAGACAGTGCTGAGGTGGCCAGTCAGCCCTGACCAGCCTTGCAGGCCTGTTCAAAACTCCTCATGTGAGTCTCTGGCTTTTCTGTATTTAATTTTCAGTTGTATTTTTTTTCCCTGTAATTAATCCAGAAATGTTCATTCAAGTTAAATTTTAATTTAGGAGAAACCAAAGCCTGTAAACATGGTTTCTTCCAACCCATCTGCATCACCTGGGCTCAGCCCTGCTAGAGGAGGAGAGAAAACCTCAGGAGCATGGCTTGTGTGTTACTAATTGCTGTACCTGCTCGTCAGAGTGCAAGGCCAGCACCTCCAGAGCAGGGCACCTGGCCACAGGAAAGGAACAGACACCGAACGGTGGAAGGGCTTGTGAGCCTGCAAGCTTCTCTCCTTTTCCAGCTGTGCTGACTCTTCCAATAAGCGAGATCAGCCACAGATGTTGTCTCACGGTTGTCTGCTGCAGCACAGGCGCCGAAATTTGCCGTTTGACACTGCAGCTCCATCACAGGGGACAAAAAGCCCGAACCACCTGTGACAGGCAGCTGCCAAACCCCTTGGGAGAAGCAGCCCTGCGGAGCTTGCTGCCTGTAAGCCTTCAGCTCCAGACACGGGGGCCAAGGAAAGGCTCCCGCTCGTCTTCCTCCCCGTCCCGCGCTACGTGCTCTGACACGAGCTGTTCCCTCCGCCGTCTCGGGGGGTTTGACTCCTGGTGGACCGCCGCTCCTCCGGCGCCTCCGCCCGCCTGCCTGGCCCGGGACCGGGGGATGCGGGATGCTCGGAGGCAGCCGCCTCCGCAGGCGCTGCCCGGTGTGGCGCAGCCCCTGGCCAGGCGCACCCCGAAACCCGAGCGGTGCCGGGGACGTGCAAAAGCCGAGCTGGGGCCAGGGGCTGTGCTCCGCTCCCCGCGTCCCGACCTCCGAGCCGTAGCGACAGGCAGAGGAGGAGGGAGCGGTGCGCGGGCAGGGCGGCTGGCAGGCAGGCCGCTCACCTTCGGCGGTGACTCTCCATTCTTTCAGGTGTTTGGGTTTCCTGCAAATAAGCTCTGGATTTCCTGGGGCTTTTTTATTCTTCTCAAACTACCGTGGCCTCCAGCTTGTGCTGGCAGATCCCTGTGCCTGCACAAAATACCACTGCTGTCAGCCAGATCTCCAAGTCTCTGCAGGAATCATTACAGGTTCAGGTCTAAAAGCTTCCTCGGGGGATTTCTTGCCCTTAATTTTTGACGTGCATGTTCAGTGTTGGCTTCACCTTCGGGAAGCATTTTCTCTGGGCACTCCATAGCCGCAGCGAGCCCCGGTCCTGGTGGGCGAGGGGGGGTGCACCGCCCCGCTTTCTGTGTCTGGGCTGCAGGTGTCTGGGCCGCCAGGTACCAGTGCAATGAGCTGCTACAAAACCTGGGCTCTGCATCCCTCTGAGTCACCACCTCAGCCCAGAGGAAGAAGCTAATCTGAGTCTTTGTACAGAGTCATTCACCACTGTGCCACATGCTTAATTATTCTGACTAGAAAGAAGAGCCCTGGTAACATTTGGTGCAAATTAATGATGGTTTGTTTTGAAATGCAAATAGTTTTTAATCAGAGGGGGAAAGGTGGAAATAGACACTACTTAGTTTCTACATTTTAATTTTTTTTAATGAAGCCATGCATCTGTGTTTTTTTAAATATATATTTCTCTTAATACAGAGAATAACTTCTGTGTGGGCTGAATTAGCTCTAAATGAAAGCAAACAAGGCATAATTAGAAACTGGTTCAATTTTTTCCTTCTGTTTCTTTTCCTCTGTAATGGCAGCATTATAACAAGGTGTGCATCTAGGAGGGGAGGGAAAGCACCCCTGCTGAAAGCGTGCCCATCTGCGGGGGGGCTGGCCGTGAGGCTGGCACGGAGGAGGATGGAGAGGAGCTGCAAAACAGTCTCAAGCTGGAGCTGGGCTGAGCAGGGAGCTGGGCAAATGCCAGGACTCATCCTGGCTGCTCTGAGGCTCCCGGAGGAGCAGGATAGGGCCCCTCTCCCTGCTTTCAGCCCTGCCAGCGGCTGCGTTGCTGCAAGCCCCGGTCCCCGCACCCAGACGGCCCTGACCGCTGGGAGCTGCTTCTGCCAAGTGGAGGGAGAGGGGCCGGTTTCCAACAGCATCTCCACGTGTGCATCTGGGAAGCTCCCATTTGGGAACGGCATGAGTTTCTCATTTAATACGGTACCATGCTGCATTCTTTTTCTATAAAGAGACCTCATTTAACTATAGGCGTGTTTATACATCTAATTAAAAATTGGTCATGTTTAATTGATTGCATATATCATTACTGCCGCCTCATTGCATCCGCAAGCGCGGTCTAGCAGCACTCGGAGCCGCTTCCCGCGTGTGGTGCAGGCACAGAAACGCTGCTACGTGCCGCCGGTTCCCCTCTGCTCTGCCCTCGCTGGGCTAGCGGTGCCCGTAAGCCGTCTGGCCTCTGGGAGCTCCCACCGCCCGGCTGCTGCCGCCGCTCGCTGGGGAGCATCTGGGCAGAGCGGCGAAGGAAGCGGGTGCTCCGAAATACCGCTGGGGGCCGGTGGTTTCCAAAGCCCTTGGGGCTGGGGAGGAGAAAGCCATTTTCAAGGCAAGGCGGAAGCTGGAGAGCCTTCTGCCGTGTCCCTCCCACCACCCCATCTGCGCTGGGCAGGCTGCTGCGGCCGGGTCGGGGCTGCGGCTCTCCGGCTGGCGGCTGCCTGCGCTCCCCATCACCCTGTGCTTGATGCCCCCCGTGGACCCCCGCTCCTGCAAGCCCCATGGCGAGGAACACGCGGGCTCCTTGGGGTGGGAATCTGTCCTGCTGTAGGAACAAGGGGAGCGCAGGCAGAGAGCGTTGCTGGGGGACGGCCACCACCCCGGCAACGATGGAGAGCCCGAGCCTTGTGTGGCACATGCACAGCCATCTCTGCCCACCCTGCCATCCTCATACACCGAGCACCGCGGCCGGCCCGGCGGAGGGCGGCCGCTGCGGCAGCGATGGGGCACTGCTTGTCCTCCTCCCTGTCACACCTCTCCTGGGTAATTGAATCAAACTGTCAGCAAAGAGGGGATGATGATTCAGCTCCCACCAAAGGCTAGACTATTACCTAGCAGCTTAATAATGAAAACTGTCATCATTCCTGCAATAAGGAAAGATAAATAAGTTATTAAATGCAAGAGCCTGCCACCCTCCCCGGGCAGGGCACCATGCCAGAGGAATATTAACTTCTGGCCACAGCCTATCTGTTCGGGGAACAGGGAGGAATACCCTGAGCGTGCTGAGAAAGAGCTCTTTCTCCTCCACCCAGCTTTGAAAGGGCTTCTGCTTGCTCCGTGCTGCTGCTGTGCGCTTGGCAAAGCGAGAGCCACTGCTCCCTGCTCCTCCTCAAAGGCTGGAAGATAAATACGGTTCTGGAAAGGGAGACAAGTGGAGAGGACTGAGTCTGAGGAGGGGCTGGAGCAGGGTCTGAAGAGGCACGTTGTTCGGGCTGGGCTGCTGAGCCTAGTCTGGAGCAATGAGTGCATTAACCAGCTTTGGTGGCACCCTCCGCTGCAAGCCAGGCGAGGAGCCGTCTGTACAGCGTCGTCTGCGGGCAGTGCCGCGCCGTGAAGGGGCCGGTTCAGCATCCGCCCACGCTGCACCCAGCTCCGCTCAACAGCCAAAATCGCCCTCCTCTCCCCGACGGCCCCTGCCAAGCTCACTGCCTTGTGGCTCAACTTTAGCGCCTGCCAATATGTTGCAAAACAAAAGACACAACTGATGTGGAGAGGAAGAGGTGAGAAACGGGAAAGAAAGGAGGAAAGAAGTGACCTTTCTTGCCCAGCTGTATTTTACCGGGGGAAAATCCATGAGCTGTTGCGTGACCCGCTGGGAATTGGAGGGAGCAAGCCCTGGTGCTGCTGCGGCGGCAGCTGTGCGCTGCAGAGACCCGTAGGTGCCGTTCTGCAGAGCTAGCCATAATAAATGACCTTCATAACACCTTCCCTCTCAAATTCTCCAACTTTCCCACTAATAAACAATGTGGGTGTCTCGGCAGTCCTATCGTTTTATCTAGAAATTGCTCCTTCCTTCCCTGCTGAACAAAGCATCTTCCACTGAGCCTACAGCGACGCATTCTCCTCTCCAGCCTTCTTCTGGGGTAAGTCCTCCCCCAGCCTTCACCCCCTCCCACACCCCGAGCTCTGACCCCCCTCCCCAGTGCTGCTAGCTCCTAGGGGATTAAAAAGAAAAATATTTGCTGATGTGGCACCCCTCTCTCTCTCTCTCTGGGCTACCTCAGTGCCACTTTTAGTCTCAACACCGCCCCTGGAGTGATTTTTTTTTTAATCACTGTGTTTACATGCACCTTCTGGAGGCTGCTAAAGTGTCCTGACAAGCCTCTGAAATCAAAGGCTTGGAGCTGCCCCAGGGGCAGGGACCAAAGAGAAACCATCACCTGGGCTCCCGCCGGGATCGCCTGGGAAGGGCTGCAGGAACACGCCCGGCGCGGGCGGGTGGGCTCTGGTCCATGCAACCCGCAGCTACCGCCCGCCTTCCCGCCCAGCCACCCACAGCGGTGCAGGTCCTGACACGCCGCGCTCTATTCCCACCTCGGCAGCCCGAGCCCACAGACGCCATTGGAGACCACAGGCGAGTTTCCACGCTTGGCCGGAAAAGAATCCATAAAGTTAGCGAACATCTTAAAAATTAAGCATCTAATGAGCCCTATCCTGAAGCCAAGGGCTTGGTTCCAGTTTGGCACTGGCTCCGTACCATGCCCTTCCCATAACGGCAGACGGCTCTGCTTGGCTCTGCCGAATCCCGGAGCAGCCTCTGGGTGCCCTCTCCGGGGGCGCGGGGCCGTGGAGATGGAGCGGGTCCCGGGACACCGCCCCCAGTTAGATGGGGGGTTAGACACCCCCCCAGGACGCAGGGGGGAAGACGTGACCTGAGTTCGCGTGCTCTGGATTATCTCATCAGAGCCCCTTGCGCTCTCACTCCCAGAAACATTTTACTCCTTGAATATCCTTTATCAGGTCTCGTGCCACCGATGGCTCGCGTTCCCTCGCCCCCTCGCTTGCGAGAGAGGGTAGCTCTCTGGGGAGGGTCATTCACCTGCGCCTTCGGGCTAAAGCTAAGGGCTTGTCCGTGTTGCAAACACCTTCGTGTCGTGCATCCTCGCTGCGCAGAGCCAGGCCAGCCGCTGTCACAAACACAGCAGCAGCGAAACCTGCAGGCAGCTCGGAGGGGACCCGGGAGCCAGGCTGAAGGCAATTTGTCAAAACGCTTCATACTTCCACGCTTTTCCTGCTATTAACAGCGCAGCACCCAGCGAGGGGATGAAAAAGACCTTGGAGGTACTTGGTCTTGCGGCAGGAGGGGACAGCCTCTTCCCAACCCGCTGCGTGGGGATTTCCCTCGCACGTCACCCCTGGGCAAAGCTAACGGGGGCGGTACCTCCCCTTCGGCCTCCCCTCCTCCCCATCAGTCTGCTTAGGGCGTGCTGCACCCCGGCTCATCCCTCTTGCAGGCGTCCGGGCGCTTCACCCCGCCGCTCGCCCACTCCTGCCCCACTCCATGCTGGACCAGACCCCGGTCCCAGGGTCCCTGCCCGCCTTGGGCTGCTCCTCTGGGGACTCCTTTCCTACAGCCTTCCTTCTGCTGGCCAGCCTTCCGCCGTTCCCTGCCCTCGACTGCTCTCCTGCCATCCATAAAAATATATAGAATATAGAACATTATTTTATGATGTACTATAAAAAAAATAAAATCCTGGAACTACAAGACACGTGCCAAACCTCAGCAGCACATGCAGGAATGCCTTTGTTCCAGCTGTTGCTGGATTGCCTGAGCTCTTCCCAGCAGAGTTTGAAGGCTATCCCATTTCTCACTGAGGATGCTGCCTACGTTTATTGCTCCTCAGATCTTGTCCCTTCCTCCTGTAAGAGCCCTCTCCCTCCTTCCCCAGGGCTGAGCCTCCCTGCGCCTGCCGAGCGCCGGCGGCGCGGAGCCCCTCGGTGCAAGGAAACCCTCGGCTCTTTCTAGGGTTTCACTGAGGCGCTGGCTCCCGCGCGGCCACTTTGGGGAACCGCCGAGCCAGGAACCGTCTGTGTTTCTTATCAGGGCTGATACCTATAAATCACTGGGGGATGATGTCCCCCACCGGCACCCATGCCCCAAGGTGCCAGCCCCGTGCCCCGAGGTGCCAGGTCCTCGTTTCCCTTCCCCTCCTGGGCTGGTGAAACTTTCTTATAAAACCTGTAAACCAAGCTCCATAAAACTCCCAATTCATTCTGCAGATATTTCCTGCGCTGGGGCTTTCAGCAGCATCTGCTGGTTTGAAGTACGCTTTTTATTCGTCCTGGGGGCACCATTACTTTCTGCTTTAGCAGTTTTGCCTGCTCTGTAGTCTCTGCCAGGCTCCATCCACGGAAGAGAAAATTGGTGAAAGAATAATAATTATGATTGTTATAAATATATATTTCATTGCGGTGGCCCTTTGTGCATGTGTTCATCACTGATGAGGAGACCAGAGGGGAGAGCGGGGGACGCTCAGCTCGGAACAGGCTCCCGACGGCAGATGCCGCGTCCTGACCCTGCCTGGTGGGAGGGCGGGCAGCCACCCTCCTCCTCCTGCTCTCCTCCTCTTCCTCCCGAGGCACCTGCCGGGACAACCCCATCTCTTCTCCCTAGAGGGGCCAGGAGAGCTGGACGTCTCCAGAGGCGGGTGCCGGGGGGGGCATGCTCTGGGGCAGGCTGGAGCTGCTTCCAAGCTCATCCATCCATTGGGATAGCAGGAGGAGGGTGAAGGGAGAGAGCAGCTGAGTTGGGGATAGGGGGGAAAAAGATGCGCAAAGTGGGGCAGGGGAGGAAGTGCATAATCAGGTCTTCTGGACTCTGCCTCAGTTTCTTGATGGACATCTGCTCTCTTCCAGCTGAGTGGAAACACAAAGCATTGATAATTTTGTCTGTAAGTGATTCACGTCAGCAACCGGCAGCAAATTTCTCCTCTCATCAGGGAATTATCTGAACAGGGATTTTGTGAGCGAGTGTAGAGGATCCTTCCCCTTCTCTTAGAAGGAAATCTTTTTTCCTTCTTTCAGCAGCCGTGGACGACCACCTTCCCTTCACGTCCTCAGCTACGCAGCCCCCGCGGACTGAGGGTGCTCCCGGCGAGTGTCCTGGCCCCTCGCTGCCACTCAACCTTCTCCGCTTTCATTTCCTGCTGCAGGACGGTCGAGGTATTTCCTGTAGCCACTTCACATTTCCTCGAGGGTTTCTTCATTTCATCCTCAATGGGATGGCCTGAAAGCAGGACAGCAGGCGTCGTGCAGAATGGGGGACATGGGAAGACTTTGTACTAATCAGCATTTCTTGGCTCATTTTTCCACTGGCCTTTCCACTCTGAGCAGCCCTCCCCTCCTTGCAGATCAGACTAGATAGATAATTATATATGGTCCCTCCTGGTTTTGAAAATCAGGGAATGCAATTCCATCTGCGAGCAAGTCTAATATTACCGCTGTCAGATCTTCCCACTCCTTGACCGCAGCTCCTGCCAGAGACTGTCTGTACTGTGGCAGCTGCCGCTGGGGCTTCACTGGGTCATACAGAGAGAATGAGCCCATGGTGGATGCCCTCAGCTATAGACGGAAAGTCATCTCTGAGGTGCTTGCTCTTCCGCAAGCTCATTTGCCATAACTCCTCCAGAGGACCTGGAGCAGGTTGCCGTGGTTTGCCTTTGCAGCAAAACAGAGAAGAGGTGGGAGAAAACCCCCCCACATGCGTTTACCCCAACCTGTTCCTACCCCACAGGACCACATAGGCTGCTCTCAGCTCCAGAGGGGCCCCACGCCGGAGCCGAGCACCCTAACCCGACCACCAGCATCCCCCGAGGGCTGGGCAGTGCAGGCCACGCAGACAACGTGCATCCTCCCTGCCCGGCGCCGGTGGTGAGGAGGGGAAGGGGCGATGTCAGGATGAAGCCAGATGTCTGACAGATGCCAAAGCCACTTTTGGAGACTAGCATTGCCACAGCTGGGATACGAAGTCAGAGGAGCCTGAGCCCAGCCGGGATCTGCCGTAAAACACATGCCTTTTGGTTTCAGCGATGTGTGGAGCAGCCACGGGGATTTGTCTGAGAACCTGGGTCCTCAGCCATAAGCAAAACTTTTAAGATGTATTTAAACTCCTGTGGGATAGACGTCCAGAGCTGTCAGCCTGTCACACAGCACCCACCTCTCTTGCACAAGCCCCGCACACAGCACCTGGGGGAGATGCCAGCACGCTGCTCCTCCTCCAGTGCAGGAGCAGGGTCCTCCGGAGCTGCCGGCTCCCCCGGCCCCGGCGTGCTCCCCGCCGGGCACTTGCTGACACAGGCCAACCCCTTCAGAGCTGTCTGCTGCTCCCTCCCGGGTCTGACCCCATCCCAGGGACTCGCTGGGGTTAGAGGCTCCTGCTCGGCCAGATCATCAGCTCATGCTGAGCAGCTCCGGCAGCTCCTCCGAACCACCTCTGAAGCCAGGCCAGATGCTCCTGCCACCTTGGCAATGAGTCACGGAGCCGGACCAGGAAGGAGTCTCCTTCTGCCTCTCCAGCCCTACATATTGCAGCCCGGGAAGGTGAGAGAAAAAGATGAAAATACATCAACAACCAGAGCTTGTCCAAACGTAGCACTAGCTGCAAAATCTAGTATTTTTTTTTCCTTATCTGCTGTAAGGTTGGTTGTAACTTGTGTGGGGAGCCTCCTCCCAGCCTGCTCAGAGGAGACAGACCTTCCCTGTCCCACCATGGGGTCACCAGCTCCTTCCCCACCTCCCATGCTGCTCTGGTGCGTGTATCCCGGCGAGGGGAGCCAGCTCGCCGCAAAGCCAGAGCATCCTGCTGTGGCCATCTCCGCACCACGCTTGCCAAAAGAGCCTTCCCAAACACCCTGGTATCTGTCTCCAAATGTAAACAGACATTTCCATGGAAAACCCGCGGCTCAGCTCAAACAGCAGGTCAGGGATGTTTGCTGAGAGCCTGGTGTCTGAGCCCGGAGAGAACCCACGCAGCCCAAAGGGTCTCCATTTCCCTTGTTTGCACACAAGGAAGCTGCTTCTCATGGTAATTTGTGCTTCAATAAACGTGAAATAAAATTCATTCTGCCCTTTCCCAGCTGGCGTCATCACCATTTCCCTCTGTTTATCACATCATAACCATCGCCCCGGCAACCGCAGCAGGGATGCCGGCTGCAGGTGGGGCGACGCCGGCTCCGCGCCCCCGAAACAAAGATCCCACTTGCAGACGAGCGTCTCCAGCGGCACAGATGGGAGGGAGGGAGGCTGGGAGACAAACGCGAGGTGGGCGCAGAACGGCTTCTGAAGAGAACGCTCTTGGCAGCAGCCGACGCCGGGCAGCACCCGCGCGCTCTGGAGGTGTCTGCCCTGGCGACGCTGCCAGCGTGGGCATCCGCACGGCCTAGCTCCAGCTCCGGGAAGGAGCCACGCGGAAAACCCAGCTCGGGAGGGAGGAAGGGAGTTTGGGTGCAGTTTGGTAACCCGGTCCTGGTGCAGGTTCATTTCTGCGCCCACTCCTGCCCTCCCGCCTCGCTGCGGCCCGTCCTCGCTCCGCGCCTCCCCCGCCCCGTCAGGTACGGAGCTCGTCCCTTCGAAACCGCCGTCACGCCTCGCTCCTCGCGGGTTTGTGTCCGTTTAGCCCCGCACCGCTTTGATTTCGCAGCTCGCTGCACGAAGGAGGCCGGTACCCTCCGCTGAGCCCCCCCAACGCGCGGCGCGGCGCGGCGCGGCCCGCGGGCGGGTCCTCGCTCCCGCCGCTCCCGCCGGCCTTGCCGACCGCCGCGACCGCTGCTGAAGGGCGGCTCCCGCGGCACGCGCAGCCCGGCGCCCGCCCGCGCCTCCCGCGGTCTCCGCCTGCCCCCCCGCGGCGGCAGCCGGCACGCGCGCCCGCACCCGCGCGCACCCCCACCGGGACCCGCGCCCGGACCCCCGCGTGCCCGCTCCGCGCCCGGGCCCACGGCCGGCCGGAGAGCCGGTGGCCTCCGCCGCTGCGGCGTCCCGCGCAGCGCTGGGCTGCCACCCGCGGCGGCCAGGCTGCTGGGGGCAGGACCCAGCGGCTCCCTCGCATCGCCGTGGCTCGGCCGGCGTTACCGAGGCGAGCCCCGCGGCGAGCCGGCGGCCCCCGCGCCCGGCCCGGCGCCCTGGGGATCCCCGCAGGCGTCGCCGCGGCACAGTGGCTCGTCGGGGTGCCGGTCCCGGCGAGGCGGGGGCGAGGGCCAGGAGCCGGGCGGGGGCGCTGGCCAGCTGAGCTCCCCTGCGGGAAGGCCCCGGGACACGTTCTCCCGACAGCTTGCACCCAGTGAGAAGGTAACGAGGCAAGGAAAGCAGCCAACATGGCTTTCTCAAGAAAAAAAAACACGTCAAAGACCAATCTCATGTTTCTTTTTATGACAGAGCAACAGTCTTAAGGATAGAGAGAAGCAGGAGTTGTCCTACATTCTGCCTTTAGTGCCTTTTGATGTTGTCTCTCATGGCACGCTCATAAGCAAGGGAGAGAAAAACTGAAATGATTGTGAACTGGGTGCTCCCTGCCCAAAACCTGCGCTCATGGAGAAGTTACCCACTGCTCCCGTCAGGCTGCATGCGCGGAGCAGCGTTTCAGAAGGGCTGGCTCTGGGCTCATGCATTCATTAATGGCTTGGTTGATAGAATGAGAGTCTGCCTGTTTATTTTGCATATGTGATGGAGCAAGAAGGACACAGGAGTAGGATTTGAATTTGAAATGATCTTGAGAAATAGGAGAAACGATCTTGGGGGAAAAGTGAAGCACAGCTCAACGGGAGTCGATGAAGTTCTGCCCTTAGGAATAATCAAGTGCGCAGAGAAGCAGGAGGAGGGCTGACTGGAAAGGCAGGCTCTGAGAACCGCACTGGACCTCAAGCCGCACATGAGTCCACCATGCTGCCCTGAGAGAGAAGGTCAAAGGTTGCCTGGGCTGCCTAGACAGCAGCAGCATTTTTGAGACACGCAGAGTACAGGCTGTCCCCTGCTTTGCCCTGGAGGTGTGTCAGGAGGAGCAATTTGGGGCATAGCAATTCAAGAAAGATGTGGGAGAACACCAGAGAAGGATAAGAGAGATCAGAAGGAAATGCTGAACCATTGGGGGAGACTTACTCAAGAAAGATGACTGAAGAGGGCACATAATCATCTTCAAAGACATAAACTTTGGGGCTTATACCAACCTAACATCAGTCCACCTTCTTTAATGTCAGCCACTTGTGCCAGCGAGGATGAGATGGGTCCTACCTGCATTGAGAACGGGACCTCCCAGAGGCCTCCAGAGCTGGCCTTAGCAAAGCCAGGCCCTGAGGGCAGTTGTCTTCTCCCCCTGCCCCACACTCTGCGAAGCCTGTGGGCTCCAGAGCCCTACTGCCACATGCCCAGGAAGGACACACAACTGGCCCAGCAGCCAAGGGAGGGGTCTGAATGCCGGGATCCCCAGAGGACCCTTGTGCAAGGCTCTCAGCTGGCGAATGAAGATTAAACAGCCAAGTAAGGTTGCCTTGCCTCTTATCAAAGAGCCGTTGCTCTCCCCTCCGCTTGCAATGACTCATGCTGTGCTGGAGCACTTTCCCCAGCTCATCTGGGATGTATTACTGCCTTGGACCCCACTCTGTTTCCTTACAGATGTGGATTCTCCTGGAACATCTGCCTCCTCCTCCTCTCCAGTGTCTCTGCTTCTCAGGTGTCCCCCTCCCCAGCTAACGAAATGCAGTCCCCTAAGCAGGGCTCCCCTTGCCTTGTGCCAGGCTCCTGGGAGCCCCTTGCAAACGCGCCCCGGAGCCAGCGCTGGCTCTGCTGCTGGCGATGCTGTCCTTCCCTGGACATTTCCTCCTGGGGGACTCCCCAGGCGTGAGCTCCCACCCTGCGGGGGGAAAGGTGGGTGGGAGCAGGCTGGGCCATGCTGTCAGCCCCCCTGGAGGCTGCTCCTCCAAGGAGAGGGGTCATAGCTGTGCCTGGCAGTGGGCGTTCGTCCCACGAACAGCAGAGCTGGAGTGGGAAGCCGAACCCGAACCATCCTGGCAAAAGCGAGAAGCAGCCAGGAGGCAGTCTGGGATGTGACAAGTCTCAGGCATCATATGCGTGAAAGGATGGAGAATTTTTGCCAGCAGGTGTGATGCTCAGGTACGCCAGAGGTGAGGGACCACCTGCGGTCCCATCTGGGGGTGAGTGGGCACTAACCCTCCCCGCAGTGAGCACCCCAGTTTAACCCTCCCTGCAGGCCAGTGAGCCCCCGCTGCAGTCACTGCTGCTTTGACAAAGTGGCCCAACTGTTTGGAAAGAGGATGCTCCCCCTTTTTCAGAAGACAGAGAGGTTCAGAAGCCATGCCCGTTCCTGCCCGCTGTGCCCAGCTCTGCCTGCATGGGTTCTCCTGCGGGTTTCAGAGCCTCTTCTCCCAGGCCGGTTTAATTCTGATCCGCAGAGGGGAAGAAGGAAGACATTCAAAATCAAGGTAGGGAGCACAGATCCGTTGGATCTTCATTACGAGCTGCCAGCTGACATTTCGGAGGGGGTGATTACATACCCCTCTGTTTAGTAAGGTTTAATTTAACTGTCTCAGAAGCCCATACGTCTTTCAGTGCCTGGGACAGTGGTGACTCAAGGAGGCAGCAGAGCTAAATCAGATGCCAAATACTGATTCCTCTGCACATCCCCAGGGACTGATGCCTGGAGTTACTCTCACCATCTGTCTTCCCGCATGCAGCCCCTGGAGAAGACACACGCTCCTTCAGCTAACAGTGAAGACGGCAAAAGGACAAATGCTTTCATTTCCAAGCGTATGGATTTTCTGTTCAGGTATTTTGGGAATGCGCTGCGTTAGGGGAATGTGTTTTGTTTGTCTCCGTAATGGGACGTGGCTGCGGCACTTCGCTGTAGTATCGGGTGGTGCACTAGTGCCCGTGCTTCACTGTGTGTCGTGGATGGTTGGACCGACTCCTCCACATCCCCTGCCCAGGGGAATCTTTCAGGGAGGTGTGTTTGTGCTTTGAGATCCTTGGAGGAAAAAAATGCGTGAAAGAGCATATGTATTGCTCCTCGTGCTCTCACGCCAGGCAAGCTTGGAGACTGAATGGGTTGGCCAGAAACTTGGGATGTATGATGGAAGCATTTTCTTTCTAGGTAGGACACATCTTCCTGGGAATGAGGCCGGTATTAATAAACCATCAACTAGCAGCCAAGTTTGTTGTGTTAACTCAAAAGTAATGAGGTCGTTGTGAGTCACTGGGAGTCTGGGACGTGGGGGTAGAAATCAGCTTGGAAAAATACCAGATCAGGCCAAAACCTGGAATTGAACCGTTTCTCTTTCTTTATGGTTGAAACTATTTAACAGTTTATATTCTTCACATTATTCTTCACACCAGGAGGAGGAGAAGGCTGGGACTGTGGCCACCCTCCCCTTCTCCCCAGCCGCTCACCTCCACAGTAGCAGTTCCCAAAGGCTTTTTGTTCCTCAAGGGACACTCAGTGGGCAGTACACCCACGAAATGTGGGAAAAACACCCATTTGCAAAAGTTTTCCAGGCTACAGGTGTCTGGGGATGTTGGGGAAATAGCTCGGTGGTGGGGTGAGATCCGAGTCAGATGAGTTCTCATGGAGAAAGGGAGCTGCGGTGGGAAAAACCCTTCTCCCCAGCTTTGCATATTCATGTATTATGATTAACAGGCTAATCCAGTGCCCCTCCCTAAACTCTGACAACCTCAATACCCATCTGCACTTTTGAATTACCTTTTTCCCTCCAAAGTCTGGCTCTTCAGACCACCCACAGTATTGCCAGCAACTCCTTATCCCCCCCCCCTTACTGTCTCCAGGGAGCTCCCTCCTTTCGCACATCACCACATTCGGCTGGGAGCAAAAACCCAGCTCCAAACACTGGATGCCCAAATCCAGGCAATCCAGCCTGAGCTTCTCTCTGCTGCTTAGTCTCCACACACAGTTGTGCCCCTGCTACACCCTTCCTCAGCTCTTCTTCCCATGCTCACTTTCTGGCATCTTCCTCATCCAACCACCCCCAACCTCTCTTCCTCAGCACCCAGAGACGTGCGAGAGCATCTCTGTTTGCACGGGCATGCCAGGCAAGGTGGCACCTCATCCTCCTCCCGTCCTCCCTGCAGGAGAGCCACCTCTTGCCCTGGGTCAAGCCTCGCTCCTCCTGAGGGCAAGTGCAGGCCCCTGACCTCCGGCACCGACCCCGATGCCGGCGGCTCTGCTCCTCGCACCGGCATTGCCACGTGCTCTGAAGTACCAGCTGCTCGGCTCGCTTCAAGCAGCGGCCTGCCCTCCCTCAGCAGACCTTTGTCCATGCCCAGAGGGGGCTGAATAGGCTTCCCCTCAGGTGGTCACATACCAACACCCCCCGCCCCACCGTCAGCGACAGCCACGAGCGACCCCGGCGCTGCCCAGAGCTGGCGGAAGCCTGCAGCCAGGAGCATCCCAAGCAGTGGTTAAAGCTCACAAAGGTTGCTGGAAAGGCATTGCCCCGCTGCCCTCAGAGCTCAGGAACACCCCGTCTTTGCTCTAGAAACTGCTCCCCGGTAATCCCAGAGCAGTGGAGGTTAATCCGTCTTCTTAGGGATGAAAACTGAAACAGGAGAAGGAATATATAAGCTCTTCCAAACTGTGAGACACAGCAAACCCATTGGATCAAGCATTCAGAAAAGCCCCACTCTGACCATCGATGATTTTACTCAGCGCTAATTTGCAAGTCTTTGCATTCTAGTTTCCAACAACAGTAAAACCAGGGCTTATGCAGACCTGGAGGAAACTCATCCGCATCCCCGCCAGCTTGGCTCCCACGGCATTTCTCAGAAGAGTGGGGGAACAACCCTGCAAAGAATGAGCTGAAAAGTGACATATTCACCCTCCTTTGTTTTTGCCTCCATCAGCTGCAATCTTCTTCTTCTCTAATTCCTGAAAGGCTCTCCTTGTAATTAACTTCGCAGGAGCATGCGAGCAACGCGACGCTGCAAGTTCCTCAGCAGCGGAGGCAGCCGAGCAGATAAACCTGCAGGAAGCCAAGACTGGGCTTTAGCAATACCCGTCCCAGGCTCTCGTCTGCCTGGCAGGAGCCCGGCACGGAGCGATGCTGCTGCTGCCTCTCCCCGATGTCCCCCTGCTTGCATGGAGCCGGGCCACCACAGCCGCAGCCCCCGAGGCGCCCGCCCGGACCCCAGAGCCCGGAGGGTTCGCGCTCCCCACAGCCCCAGCCTCGGCTGCACCGGCTGCCGCTGCTCCCCCGGCCCCGGGGGGTGTTCGCTGCAGGTACAATTTTTATTGGATTTTGTTAAATTAAACATATGATCCTGTATTATCTGACCCAGCTCTGAAATCTCCCAGGCACAAGTAAGCTCTGCTGTCTCAGCTTTTCATTTACATGTTTATTTACTGCCTTTCAGATCACCCCGTTTGCACTGTGCGGCCTCTGATGAATAAATAACCAGTGCCCTTGTAGGCCAGATTGATTAAATGTATTTAATTAATGAACCCAGCTCCCCTTGAGGACTCTCCCAACTAAAATACTGAAACCAGCCTTTTGTATATGACACCGCCAGGACCCATCGATTTGCAGCAATATGAAAAGAGGAATAATTTAGTAACCCCACTGACGCCGTAACAAGGACATCCCCGCGGACGGCGAAAGGCTGCCGAGGGGCTGGGTCACAGGCGGTTCACACGTGCCTTGCTCCCCCTCACCGCTCGGCCACGCAACGCCTGCGAACGCCTGTATTTCTGGTGGCGGTGGCTGTCTGCCCTCGCCTCGCCGGCCATACCCGCGCGGCTGGAGGGACCAGGTGCTGGGGAGCCGGCGCTGCCGGCTTACTCCCAGCCGGCATCGAGGGCACACGGGAACCGGAAACAATGGGGAAAGAGCAACGGTCCTCCAAGGGAAAAAAATAATCTGCTGCAGTTCAGAAGGTGCTTACTCCTTTGCTCAGGCCAATGAATGGGTTGAGGGGAACGGGCAGGGCAGGGGTACTGCACGAAAGAAGTACAGAGACGGTGCTGGCAGCCAGGCGGGGCGTGCTGGAGGAAGGCTCGCAGTCCACCCGACACTACCACGGGAAGAGACTTCAGCGTGGGCTCGCCATCAGGATCATTTTAACTTGTTTCCTAAAAGACGAAGGCGGCGCGGCTGGGCCGGGGCCGGCTGGCGTGGGCTGAGGGCAGCGGTGCTGGGGCCCTCTGCGGTTGCGCAAAGCAGGGTGTGCCAGGCGGCAGCTACCGAGCCGCACGTGCAAATGAAGCAGCGTGAAGGTGCCCGGGAACCGAGGGGAAGGGGAACCGCGGGGCAGCCCCCACCCCGCTGGCGGGTCGGCACTGGGGTGGTGGGGTGGCAGCAGGGACTTCAGCTGGTCCAGCACGGAGCTCTCTCCTCCCACCGCACGTGTGTGTGCCCTCGTACGCCACGGAGGAAGATCTTCTCCAAAGGGGAAAGCCCAGCCGGGCACGGATCACCACCGCGCCCTGGTAGCTGCCCGCAGAGCCCGGCGGATAACCGCGTTCCAGGCAGCAGGCAGGCAGGCAGGGTGGATGGTGCCCCAGATGCCAGACGCAAGGCCCCATGGCCCCAGTGCGAGCAGGAAACCCAGGACGAGCACTGCACAGAGCTGCAATTCAGGCGGAGGCAGCACTAGTTTCAAGGACGGGGGGATTTAAGGAGACGGTGCTGCCGGGGCGGGAGGCAGCGGGCAGGATGAGCAAACAAGGGCAGGGAGGGGTTCTGGCCCCGCACTTCCTCACTGGCGGGTGCCTGACCTGCAGAGGCTCACGAGTAGCCTTCCCGAAATCCGCCCCTGAATCTTCCGCCCAAATTCTCCATCAGCAAATGTGATGACAGGCAGATGTTAAGAGCTCCCCCAGGCCACTGCTCACCAGGCAGGTTGCTGAGACATCGCGATCCAAGGCTCAAAACCTGCTCTAAGCAGCTCTGTGCACAGGCACGCAGCGATTTGTACCCAGGGACAGGAATTGCGGAGCTGTTGCGCCCGTGGGAGGCTGCGCCCAGCTGCTGGGGACAGCGGGGCTGCAGGGGGGTGGGGACCCCCGGGGATGCCGCAGCCAAGGTGGTGGGGCTTTGCCGGGGGCGCGGAACCGTACCCCGAGCGGAGAGCACTGGGGCTGGTCCTCACCAAGGTCAAACCTGGAGGTTTCCAGGTGAAGGGAAGAAGGGGCAGGAGTGAGGAGCCCATGCCGGGCTGGGGTGGGGAGAGCTGCCCGGGGCCAGCCTGAGCACCCGTGTGCTGGGGAGCGCCTAGCTGAAGGGGACGGGCCGTCTTCATCCCGCAGGCGTGCAACCGGCGTGTTCAAGCAAGCTGCCTCCCCGCTGCCCATCCTTCCCCGCTCGCAGGCAGACGGCAGCCCCGCCAGCACCTCGCCCTGCCGCAGACCTTGCCCTGCCAGCATCCGCAGCATCCTAGGGAAGATGCCGCATGGGTTTATTAATTAGTCCATTAAATTATTGCTGAAGCTAATTGAGACCCACACGTTCCCCCTCCGGCCCCCTCCCCGCCGGCCGGCAGCTGGGGCAGGAAGATGCCGCATTACGAAGGATCAGTAGCGTGCAGCTAATTAGCTGCCACGGGATGCCGTTGGGAGCATCCAACGCCAAGCGTGCCGCGCGTCCTCCGTGCCGCCTGACACAGACGTCTGCCAGGCTCATCTCGGTGACGATCATCAGGTTTTAATTAGTCTCAAACACGATTCCTGTCACAAACACTCTGCTGGGGGTTGTTTGTTTTAATTTGATCAGGGACAGGCAAAGAGAGGGGGAAGAAGGAAGGTAATTAAATTTGACTAAAAATCTTGGAATGCCATTAAAGCTGATGTCCTCATTTGCATAATCCACTACCCGCAGCGCCCAAAACTTCCACCAGCCTATTTTGACTGTTTTCCCCGCACGAGAGGACGCGGTCCCGCCGCCCCTAGGTGGCACTGCCCCCCGCGGGAGCCTGCGCGGAGCCCCGCGGACGCGCGGGGGCGAGGGCCGGGGGGGGGGAGAAAAAACAACCCTGGCTTGCTTTTAGCGGGGGGGGCTGGGGGGGGACACACGACACACTGCAGGTGAAGTGGTTAAAACACCCACACCCGGGTGAAGTGGTTAAAACACCCACACCTGGGTGAAGTGAGGTGGTTAAAACACCCACACTCGGGTGGTTTTTCTCCTCCAGCCTGGGGCTTGCCGGAGGTAAGAGCTGGGGTCAGCCTGCCGTGGGTGGCCAGCCCCGGCGCGGTGCCGGGTTGTGCTGTGGGTGAGACGCCAGGAGAAGAGGCAGCGCCACAACAGGATGTGGTTTAGCGGGCACGGTGGTGTTGGGTTGATGGTTTGTCTCAATGATCTTAAAAGTCTTTTCCACCCTTAATGATTCTATGGCAAGGCTGGGTGGCTCGCCAGCAAGGCCAGCGCAGCTGGCTGCGGCTCCGGATTCCCAGCCTTGGGACAGCTGAGGATCTCGGCGCTGTGGTTCGGTCCCCAGCACATGGACAATGAAGCAGCAGGTGGGTGTAAGATCAGACCGAGCATTTCTCTCCTCGTTCTCCCTTTTCTGTGGCTTTAAACAGCTCCTTTTGTCCCTTCATGCTTCCATTTCCCTGCTTGTGTTTCCCTGTTTAACATGGAGAAAATACTATTCATAATTTCCCTGCTTGGCTGTCCATAAAGCAATTATCTGATAATTATTTCTGCTTGTTGGCAAGTTAGTTCTAATGATGTTTGCTAAACATTGGATTATTATTGCGAATGCTGCTTCTGCATGTGGAGTCAGGGCTGTGATTTCTAGAGATGGTTTCTGAGAGAAGTAGGTTTCACAGGCAGGTGCTTTGTTTTGTAGAGATACCAGTCAGAGCTAGAATTTGTGATGCTGTTAGGTTTTTCTGGTCATACAGATAAAATAATTAAAGCAATAAGCTTCCACTGAGTGACAAACAGGTGTTTGATGATGGGTAGAATTAGACAGTAAAAATCCTGGACTCTTTGGGAGGAAACACAGAGATGAAGAGGGAATAGGGATGTTGGGGGAGGAGAGGCAAGGATGGACGTCTTCTGTCTGTCCCTGGGATGTGCATTTACAGCCACATTCCTCTGGCCATTTAAAGCAGGAGTATCTGCCGCTGTGCCCCCAAACCCATCAGGGTGGGAGCCAGGTAGCAGATGTAGGACACAAGCCAGGGCGATGCTCTGGAGCCGGCCTCTGCCCGCAGCCGGTGCCCGCTGAGGGCTGCTGCTGCTCCCCAGCCAAGCTCCTGCCAGCCTGGCTGGCCCCTTGCAGAGACGTCCCTCCACCCTGCCCAGGAAGAGGAGATGATCGCGAGACGTGTGGGAGACCACAGCAGCCAGGAGAGCTGGCTCTGCAGGACCCCGGCTTGCCCAGCCTGAGCACCAGGATCTCATACAGAGCAGCTCAGAGCAGCCCCTGCTAAGTCGGCAGTTTTGGGCGTTTCTTGGAACCGACTGATTCACCTCCCACTGCAGCCATCCCTTTTCAAGCCCTGGAGACCGTTACGCAGTGCTTGAGAAATGCTGTTAAAGCATCCTCCTTTCTGGAGGGTTTTTCTGTAATCAGGACCTTATACCACGAGCCCCAGGGCATCGGAGGACAGGGATCACCCCTATGCCTCGCGGAGCTTTCCCACAGAGATTTGCCCATTGCTCTTAGCTCTCTAAAAGCACACAAGCTTTTCTCACTGCAGGAGCCATTGTGGCAAGAAAGCCCAGGAGGAATAGCAGAGCGGTTGAGCATGCAAAGCACCCAGGCATTTGCTGAGAATGACGCAGAGAAAACTGGAGAGACGCTTCGTTTCAGCATCTGGGTGGGCTTGAGGGGAAGGGGAACACCTCGGTTAGATGCACGAGGCTACCCGAGCAGCATCGGCTCTTATTTAGCTGGGAGATGGAGCCCACCCTTGCATCATTTGGCATTGCTCCTTCCCCACAAACTTGCTGGGAATAAAACGTTAGAATGAAGGAAGGAGAGAAGCAATGTGCAGGTGGAGCCCCGAAGTGCTGGGAAAGCCAGTCCAGGTGCTGGCGGAGCAGAAGAGGCTCCTGCAATACAAATGCTATACAAAAAAGGACTGAAGAGACGGAGAAGGATGAAGAGGTTGAGCTATTACAGGAGCGGTGGAGAGGGGAAGCAAGTGATGTGGACAAAATGTGGGAGGCTTTGGGGAGCTGAGGACGGTTTGAACGAGGCTGCGCTGGCTGTGATGGAGGGGCATCGTGGCTGCGCTTTGCAGCATGCACAAGAATAGAAGGAAGCTGAAATGCCACCCGCTCCCAGCTGGTCTCCAGAGGCAGCAGCACCCCTCCGGAGAGCACCTGAGGAGGAGCTGCCGTTTCCAGTGGCACTGTGGAAACCGGGCCTCTTCCTCCAGCAGGATAAAGCTGTCAGTGCCAGGGATAGAAGACCGGCCTCGCACCAGCAGCATGTTAGGAGCTCGTCACCTGACAGTTGTTACGGCAACTGAGGTGATGTGGTGGTGTTCCTTCCTTAAAAACAGGAACGGACTGCACTTACTGCGGGCCCCAGCAAAAATAAGGTGTCACAAAAAGGGATCACACGCGCAAGCAGGGTAATGTCTGTCTTTACTATGGATGTGCCTCAGGAGCGCCCTTGGAAAGAGTCCCAGCTCTTACTGCTGTGGTCCTGCACACCGAGTATGGACCGGCCGAGGGTACTGGGAGGATGTCATCCTCTCTTATGCCTTCTGCAATGATGCACAGAATCTGCAGGAAGCTGTCCTCCTATTTAAAAAAAAAAAAAGGTCTAATGATGTGTTTGCTCTCACTAAAAGGAGAGCTGGAGCATCCTCCAAGCACCTTTCCCTACCGGTGTGCTGTTGCTTTCTCTGCTGCCCCGTGCCTGAAGCATGAAACATTTGCAACATGGCTGGAGAAAAACAGGCATCATTCAAAAGTCCTTGCTGTTGCTATTCCCTGTATCCCCTCAAAATTCAGCTTATATTTGGGGTTGTTTATCTTCTCTTGTGCATCTTGCAGCTTTCCTTTGATCACAGTTATGGGGCTCTTGCCGAGCTGTGTTCCCTGCCCTGCTCTGGTGGGATTTTCCTATGGCAGGCCACCAAAGCACTGCCATCTCCTTGCAGTGCTGCAGAACAGGCATGATACGCGCAGGACTGGCATGTGGGATTTGTGTAGCACTTTAAATCCTTCAGCTGAAGGCAGCCCAGTTGTCCTCTTTCTCCCAGGTCCTGGGCTCTCTCTGCTGGGAGTCCCAGGCTGCCCAAAGCAGCCAAGGGCACAGATGTCTGAGGATGCTCTTTAATACAGTATTCATCAGAGCCCCAGGAGTTTCAAGAGAAATCCATAGCTTCACAAGACAAGTCCAGATCTGCAGGGATAGAACGACCTAAAAGTGTCGAAAGGACCAGCTAGTAGCAAGAGGAAAGTTGTGCTGGTTCCCCAGTAAAGCCCAGAAATGGCTTAATCCTTGTCCAGACCTGGTGGCCTTCAGGGAGCCAGTTCTTCTCCTGGGCCTGAAAACTCTGGATTTCCCCATGGCAGTGGCTTCCAAACATCTTCCCGCAAGGTATGTAGCACCTGTATCCCTCAAGATGCTTAAAGCAATGGAGAGTATGAACCCTAAAAAGCAGCACAGCTCAGTATTTGCATCTAAAATCCAACATTGGAGCAAAGTGTTATGATCAAACTTCTTGTCTGCTTTAAGGTTGGCAATTTCAGGCAACTTCAGCATGACGACTGGAAAGCAAAGGCCCAAATATTTTCCTGTAACTTATTCTGCAGTGATCCGCAGAAGTAAGAAGCGTGTAAGTTTGCAGAATATGGAAGAAACTGCTGAGTGTGCCAGCTCAAACGGCTTTAGCTATTTGTTCCACTTCTTCCCAACCGTTGCACAGCCCAGAGCTGTTACAGACTGGTCCACCTCTGCCCTGGTTGGTCTCTGGTGAAACTGGTTCTATTCCTCTCTGAGTTTAAACCATAAATGAGTTGGGTAATTATTTCACTTCAACATTTGTAGCTTTGTTGCCTGCAACCATGTTTCTGCCCAGCTCTGGGAGCCGTGAGCGCTGGTCTGGTGGTGGTGGGTTCGTGTGCTTCCTCCCCAGCTCTGGCAGCCGGATGGTGATGTTGGTAGGAGCTCACAGCAGAGCGGGGGTCAGAGCTGTTTTACAAAGCAAGTGCTAACTCAAGTAAAGCTAATGTTTCTCTTTAGCTTCAATGATGTATTTTCCTTTATAAATTCTTTTGGCCATCCAACTTTCAGAATGGTTGTTTTCTATTTACTAATTCCCTCTCGGTGGCTGCCCCTACTTTCATGGGAACTGCCTCATGGCAGAGGCAATCTCAGTGGCAGTGGAGATGGATTTCACCAAGGGGTTGGAATTTCAGCGTGAAGACCTTCACTGGGCTGCCACCCTCACTGACAGTCCAGCAAGCCCTGCAGCATCCCCTCATCCACGCGCACACACCGATGCTGCCCGGCACAGGGTGCTGGGGCAGTGTCAGTGTGCGTTAAAATGAGAACACCACGGTAAGAGCTGTATTGGACAGCCATGTGCTAGCATTTACCCTGTTCCACAGAGCATGTGTAGACAGCAGCCTTTGTGCGGCAAGGAAATGTTCTTCGGTCCTGTTTTGCAGTGGTAATAGCGAAAATTTCCATCAATACTGGGGGTTTTCAACCTCAAATGGCTTTGCAGCCCACAGAAGGAAATTAGCAGCAGTGAAGTGCAGCCACATCTGGAGCAAGCACACAAACCGCGGAGGGAAGAAGTGCTCAGAGGAGAACAAGCAGGCAGAACACTTCTCCCCAGCTGGAGCTGACACCCCAGCTAACCTCTCTACGCCACCAGTGTTGGAGTTTATTACAGACCATGAGTGAGCCAAACCTTGAGTATGAATCTCATTAAGCAGTGGAGCATGAACGTGCCCTCGCTCTCGGGAAAGACTTTGTCTCCTGCTTCTTCCAGTGCCCAGGACCATCCCCTTCCAGCAGGCACTTGTCTGTCTTCACTTACCTCCAGGTTTTGTGCCTATTTGTGCAATCTCTTTTTCCAGGATGCTAAAAAATGATAATGCGCAGGAGAAGCGCAGAACGATGTGGAACTCCATGGGGATTCGCATGTGGAGGGCAGCAGCTTCCTGCTGGCCTTGCTGCACCCCCGGCAGTGGCAGGACATGGCTCCGCTGCGGCAGCGAGGAAGGTCGGGGTAAGGACAGCGTGCGTGAGCTCTGGTTCGCGCTGCGGCTCACGGCACTGTCACTCAGTCCAGACTGGATTCTCCAAGTGCCGCGGCACTGGTGTAGCCCTCGTGGTGTTTGCTAATGAGAGATTTCTGTCCCTTACCCGTGAAGTGGTGTGGCAGGAAAAGCGCTTCTGGTGGGGGAAGCGGCTTCCCAGGGCAAAGCGCAAGCGTGGTGCTGGCAGTGGGCTATCGCAAGGGCTGGGCTTTGCTCCAGCGGCCCCTGTGCTGCAGGAGTCGGGATCAGACCGCCCGGCTCTGCGGCATCCCCGCTTTGGAGAGAAAAGCCCCAGAGCTGTGCGGGAGCAAGAGGCCAAGCCTCAGCAGCACGGAGGTCAGCACCACTGTTCACAGCAGAGCCCTCCTTTCTGACATGCAGCCCTGTCTGCCTCCTTGAGAGCCTTTGGGGCGTTCCTCGCAGCCACCCCGGTCTGGGATCAAGCCAGCCGTCTCCAGAAGTCCACCTTTGGCTCCTGGGTGGACCCAGGAACTGTTTGCTGGGGCTGGAGACGTCTGCTCTGTTGCTGTTGTGTCACCCCTGAGCCTTTCTCCTCTGGACTTCGGTCTCCCCGCCTGCCATGGGGGCAGCAATCGCTCCCTACCCAGCCACGGAAAAACGCAGTTTAAATGAGCCTTTGCTGTCGCTCCTCAGCCCCAGCTGGAGAGGGCCGCTGCTGGGAAGGGTGCTGCAATTCCCAGTCACGCAGCAGCAGGCAGCCGCGCCGCGGGCTCCGGCTGACGGCGGGCGCTCTCCGGTGGGGAGGCAGCTTTCGGGCGCTCCAGCGAGGACTGGCAGAAACTGTCTTCTCGCACGTCCAGGGAAGAAACCCCTTCCCAGCATATGTGCTCCTCCAGAAATGGCACCCGTCGTTCATAGAAAAGGACAGAGCTGAAGAGGTGCGGTCTGCCCCGGCGCCTCGGGGCATCTGCCCGGATGTGCAGCGACCTCCGCAGGAGAGGGGCGGCAGAGACGGAGTCCGCAGCCGCGTGGAGCGGCAGCGGGGGCCAAAGTGCTGCCGCTCTGCGCGGGGAGGACTTGGCAGGCCGCGGCGAGGCGGCTGGGCTGGGTAGGGCCCCTTTGCTCCGGGCGGCACTGGCAGGGAGGGGAAGGGCAGCTTGGCATCTCTGTGCCAACATGGACCTGCTGCTCCGCTCCCATTTCTCATCCGTGCTTTCAAAGGTTATAAGGAAGAAGAAAATAATAAAAGAACTCACCAGAAAACCCACTCTTTACTCCACTTGGCACTTTTTTTCATGATGGGTTTTTCAAAGCGGCGCTAGTCCCCACGATTGGGCAGCAGAGGCAGCAGCTGGTGCTTGCCAGGCAAGGACAGGCCCCATGCAGGAAGGAAAGTCTGGGGCACTGTGTCTTTTTAGGGCAGGACGGAGCTGGAATTGGTGAGTTGGAGCAACTGCAGGTTGCAGCAGTTCATCGCAGAGCAGCTCTGCAGAGGGAGGAGCGGTGCTCTCCCTGCCGCCCCTGTTCCCGGGGTATCGGGCGCTGCCTCCGACTCTCCCTTTGCGGTTTTGTATGAAGTCATTGATTTCTGCTTCTCTGACGAAGTGGTGTCTGGGAGCTGTTAACCGCTCCATATGAGAGAAGTGGAGAAGGTGATGTGTGTGTAGATGGACTGTCCGGGGGGGTCGTGTACAAATGTGTGTGTCGTTAATTATTACTGTGTTTTCTTACAGTTCAGCAGAGAAAGGTTTCTCCTGCCCATTTGCTTGTTATTTGGCAGGCTCACAAACCTGTGACCTTCTTCCTCCCTGTCCTCTTCTGCCAGCTAATAAATGAATCTTTTGGAGGAAGGTGTTTTCAGGTTCGCTGCCTTCGGCTCCTCTTCACTGTTAATATGGCTGATAATGGGATGGAACTTTGCCCAGGTTCCTTTTTCACTTTTCAAAGCACCAGTTAAAGTTGCTTTTTCCCCTATTTGCCCTCTCCTCCGTCTCTCTTCTGCCTGGGGGGTTAGATCCGAGGACAGAAGAGGAATGCAGAGACCCGCCGAGGTGCCTCCCTGCTGGGAGCTGCGGATGGATAACCTGTGTTTAAGTGGGCTGATCCCTCAGGAGCCCTGCTGCCGGCGCTGCCTGCTGGGACCGCTCACCGTCCCGCAGGACGTGTGGCAAGCCCGTCTGCAGGCTGGGTGCCGGGAGCAGGGCAGCCGTGCCCGGCAAGGCCGTCCACGCGGCACCGGCAGAGCGGGGAGCGCTGCGCAACTTCACAGCGTTTTCTCTTATTCACAGATCAACATGTTCACCAAAAAAGCTCTGCCATCCCAGGGTCAGGCGGTAAGGATGCCTGAATCTCCTTGTCCTTGAACCGGCTGACTTCTGTGCAGCAGGAATACTGAAACCCCCGTGCCTGTTGATGTGACTGCACTGGGCACAGGCTTTGTCCGGAGAACCGCTGCGGGGGATCGTCAGGACTGAAACGCACGCTTCCAGCATCTCGCTTGGCCACAGTCGTTGTCCTGCTCTGATTAATCCTTCACGTCTCGCCAGCAGCGCCCCATTCCTGCAGGTTTCTTGGTCCATCGGAAGTCAGTCGTGCGGACAGGCTGTCAGCACGGGATGCGGCTGTGGAGCCTTCTCTGAAGATGGGAGCAGAGCCTGTGCCTGTCCCCACCAGGGAGGTCTGGTGCTGCCCAGCATCTCCCTCCCTTGCACCCACAGACCAGGGCTGTTTCAAAGGCTGCTCTGAGTCCGGCTCTGAAGATTCGGAGCTTTGCCTGGAACTGTCTGTGGTTCAGGCACAACGCTGCTGCTGGCTCTGGCATACTCGGGTTTGGGTGGGAGCAGGAATCTCCCTGCCCCTCGGGCAGGAGGGTGAGGATGGGCAGGTGGGGGGAAGAGGCTGCTGACTTAGGGAAAGATGGATCAGCTTCACATTTGCCTCCTCTGCCTCGGCCCTGCCCTCTGGAGGCAATTTCTCCAGCTGATGAGCATATTTCTATTACAACACTGAACCACAGCTGTTTTGCTGAGCTCAGCATCCCGCTGCCCAGCTGGGAGCAAGGCAGCAGGCTCTGACTGCTGTTAGACGGGTGAACAAACCCAGTAATGGCCCCAGACTAACGGTTTCATCCAAGCCATCAAGTCCCACAGCAGCCCCATCACCCGCCTCGACAATGGCAGGGACTGCCCCTGCCCGGCCGAGGGCACCGCTGGGCGCACGGGGCGTCGTGGATGTCGGCCCGGGGGCGAGCGGAGCCGGTCTGTGACGCGCAGCCCGTGGCCTCGGACGCGGGCAGAGACTCCTCAAATGCATGGGGAGGGGGGAGCATCAGGGAAGTCGGGCCTGAGTGAGAACGGAGGGATTTGGCACGAGGAGTCACGCAGTGGAAAACAAAGGGAAAAGCTGGCTTGAACTGCTCGAAAGGAACATTATCCATGGAGGCGGCAGCCAGCTCCAGCGGGGAAGGCGCGGCGCAGGGCTCTGCCCCACGGATGACTGCGGAGCTCTGCGAAGAGGTTGCGCTTTTATAATCCCAGGATATAAATCTAGGCCACGCAATTGCACAAGTCCTCTCCGAGCCCCTCGGGGCTCTGTAGCGTAATGTATCGCTGGGCTTCATGGCCGGAGATTTAATGCGTGTGGGGAAGCGTCCAACGCCCATACATCATCGGGGTGGTTGGTGGGAGGCGCGTCCCCAAGAGCTGGAGGAAGATTGCTGCCAAAGGGTGTTGGGCGAAATTTTTTGGCCTGTTAACGCGGGCTTTGTTAAGAAATACGAACTTGGTGTAAAGGTGCCAACAGTCTGCAGGCCCGCGGGGAAAGGGTGGAGGGAAGCACGGCACGAGGGTGGCACGTGGAGGCATCACCGCTTCTGTCAGCTGGGAGCCAGAGCCGAGAAGGGGCTGGGGTGATGCCCCGGAGAGGTGCCAGGCAATGAAACATGGGGTGTAGGCAAGAGAAGGTGGGTGCCCCTTGGCTCCTGCGGCGCTTCCCCAGGGGCGCGGGCTCCGCTGCCGCGTTGCGCTGGAAGCGGCACGGGCCGCGAAGCAGGACGCCCTTCTGCACCGCGGGGAACCCCACAAGGCGCTGCCTCACTCCCGTTCCTGATGGAGCATCTCCAGCCAGGTCCAGCTGCGGAGCCGAGTCCTGAGCCTGCACCTCCTCACCTTTGCAACAGGTCGCTACCCTGATCTCCCTGTTTTGCCCACAAGCCACCCAAAATCCTGGCCCAGACCTCCATGCCACGAGGATATTCCTGAAGGCAGGTTCCTCGGCTCAGGCCCATCGTTGGCTGCTGGGGCTGTAACATCCAGGCGGCTGCTCTTCCGTGGTGCACCCGTGGCTTCGCACGGGGACCTGCGACAGGGGCAGGAAAGTCTGCAGAAGAAATATCGTCGGTCCCTGAAACAAATTTTAATTTGAGTTTTGAGGTTTTTTCCCGGCTGCGGGTTCGCAGGCTCTGCAGTTACTGCTATCGGGCACCTTGGCATCCAGCAGCAAATGCCCGAGTTTGATCCTTGAGGCAGAAAATGGGGTTTGTGTCCTGACACCGAGTCCCCATCCAGCCCTCGAGACTGAAGCGACTCCTTCAAACTGCCGCAGCAGAATTGCAAAGCCTCTGCGGAGGGTCTAAGATTTGCATGCAAAGAATGTTTTTTCCAACAGCTTCTTTCCCTCTCTGACAAAATGAAATATTTTTGCCTCTCTTCCACTTCCTCTTCCCTCACCAGCCTCGCTCTGTCTGGCTTTTAGCTGCAGACTGCCTTTAGATCTTAAATAAATTTGATCTAAAGCCACAAGTACTTTAAGTTAAGTTCTTCTGGAAGCCATTCCCTGCTTCCTGGCGCCCCGGCCGCGGCAGGGCCAGCTCACGGCTGGAGGGGAGGCGGGGGCGGGAGGGAAGGCTGCGTTCCTGGACCCCGGAGGAAAGGGATGTTGGTACCGATGACAACCAGGAGCCGGGATAGAAACAGTTGTTGAGTAGTTTTAAAAGCACCAACAAGAATTTTGCTAAGTTTATTGATAAGCTTTAAATATATCAGTAGGAATGTGCAAATGAAAGGGGGAATATGTATGTCGTTTAATCCCACACACTTCCGTCCTTGGGACGAGCAGAGGTAGGACAGCAGGTCCTGTGACCCATGTAAAGATTTGCTTTCCAGCAGCAGGGGAGGGGTTAAATTTTTACAGATTTTCTGGACCAGTAACAAGCGTTTGGAAATGCTGGGGAAAGGAGACTCCAAGGAGAGCCGTGCTCGCTGCAGATGGTCTGGGAGCTGAGCGTGGAGATCAAAGTCGTGGGGGTAGGGGTTGCTCTGACTGGGACCACCTCTCCTCCCTCCCGCTCCCAGCTGTGAAACAGCTCAGGGCGCGGGTGAATCTGAGCTGGAGAAGCCGTTTCATCTGCAGGACTCCCCCTCCCACGCTTCCCACCACCCCGGTCCATGGGGTTTCCGTGCAGCACCAGGAGCTGAGGAAGGGCTGCCCCCGTGGCCGGCAGCCTGCAAAGGCGGTGGCGGTGCCACCCCTCGTCCCTGGCCTCTTCGGAGCCACTGAAGGGACAGCCCCCTCAGCGGAAGGACCACTGCCCAGGGCGGGCTGCGCAGCACTCCTCTCACCCTCCTCCCTGCGTGTGCACGGGGCGGGGGGCAAAGGGACGGGGAGGGGCTCCCGGGGGACCACAGCATCAGCACGGAGAGGGGGGCAGCCCCTGCCGCTACCTGCAGCCCACCTGGACCCCAGCCCACAAAGTCCGTGTACCCCGACGCGCGCTCGGATGAAGGCTCGGGGCGGTCTCTGCCTCGCCGCCGCGGCGGCTGCGTGCCCACACCGGGATGGCTGACAGGGGCACGTAGCGCGGGGCTGGGGCAGAGATCCCCGTGGATGCCACTGGTGGGTTGGGTCCATCGGGCCACTGGACGTGGGTGGGTGCAGGTACTGACTGCAAATCCAGCAGAGGGCCCTCCTGGGGAGGAAGGATCCTTCCTCCTCCTCCTTCTCCTCCTCCTTCTCCTCCTCCCCAGGCTGTTCCGGGGCTCCCCTGGGGGGTGCACCCCAGGGTGCCCCATGCTGTCTCCGGGGTGGGGAGCGCAGGCGAAGGATTCATTTCCTTCTCTTCTTCTTTCCTCACCATAGACGTCCCCTCCCTGGATTTCATGTGCAGACGTGCCCGACCACCGCTGCACCGGCGTCTTCCCCGGGACGGCGATGGCCGCACAGCGTGTGGCTTCCCGGAGACCAGTGACAACCTGTAGCATCCCCGGTGCTGGCCTGTGCGCTGCCGGGAGATGTCGGCGCGTTCGTGTACGTGAGCACGAGAGGACCCGCAGCATCTCCGTGTTCCCCTTCCCTCCTCCCTCCGCAGCCCGGGAGGTTTCCAAGCCTTTCGGGGCCGGGGACTGCCCTGCCAGCGGCTGCTGACATGAGGCTGCTGCTCCTGATCGTTCTGCCGTCGCTTTTCTACGCTTCTACAAGTAAGTGGGTCTCTGCAGGTCACGTCGTCCAAAGCGGGGCGGAAAGGGTGTTGGGGGGGGCACGTTGCAGAGAATTTTACTGGGGGATTTTGATACAGACCCTGGCACAGGGATGCTGGCTGCCTGAAAACAGCCATGCTCCACCAAGAAAGTGCTGTCCTGCGAGGAGAACTCGTGTGCCTGGTAGCGCCGTGCTCTGTACTGCTTACTGCTCGCTTCGCTGGGCATCCGTCTTACCCGTAAACCCGGCGAGAGCGGCAAACTCTGATTCTGCCTTTTATCCACGAGAAGAGCGAGCACGGGAGCGGAGGGCGAGCAGATGCAGCCGCCGCACCGATGTCACGGTCCGAAAGGGGAGAGAGCAGGGGACAAAAACCAGATCCAAAAGCGACACTTTCTGCTGGAAGTTAGGAAGGGGGATGGTGGAAAGGCAGGCGCTCTGCTCTGGTCCCGTTTTCGCCTGATTTGCTGGGGGTTAGTTTTGCGGATGGCAATGCAAACTGTTCCCTCCCTGCCTGCCCTGTGGGAGGGAGGGGATTAAGCCTTTCTCTCTGGCCAAACAGTTAATTGTTCGTGCCTCCTCCGAGTGGTTTGCTTTAGGTGCTGCTCGACCCACCGCGGTACGGGAAATTCAGGGGGATCTGTGTGCTGTGAGAAGGGGGCTGCAGCGCTGGGCGGGGGCGGCGGGGACGCACCCAGGAGCGGGACGGGCGCTGCATCCCCCGGCCACGTCCTGCGTCCCCGGCGCTTCGCGGGCACAGCTTACGCGGCTTCTTCGCAGACAGAGGCAACGCCGACCCAAAGGCGCGTTTCATTCAGCCTGTTAGTTTCCAGAGAATTTGGCTGTTTTCTCGGCGATGCGCGGGCTTCGTTTGCGATCCCGGGTGGCCCTTGTGAAAAGCCGAGGCAGATGCTGAGGTTAATCCCGGCCACGTTTGGCCGCCGCCTCTGGCTCCTCTTCCTTCAGCGGCCCCGCGGGGCTGGGGCGGGGAGGTCCCCGCCGCAGCACGGTGCCCGTGCCCACCCCGTCCCGCCTCTGCCAGGGACGTCAGTTTAGCCAACAGACTGCATCGTCCGAAAATCACCGGTTTCCTCAGCATTTTCCCTTGCCTGAAACACACACTTTGCCTCGGGGTTGTTGTTTGTTTCGATGTCACCTTCTCCTCTCTTGTCTGAGGTTGTTCTCTGGTTTCTGCCCTGCACCACCCCTGGTTTCTCCAGCCCTGGGGGGTTAATGCAGAACGAGGCCCTGTGAGCGTGGCCGGAAAGCGTCAGCGCGGCTGGGAACCTGGGGCTCGAGCGTCATTCCTGAAAAAAAAATAGAAGCTATCTGTGTTTATATAAAGAATATATATATGTATAAACGCTTCTCTCTCAGTATTTACGTAGCTCCATATGTGGATACGCTCTCTGCAATAGGGACCTGGAGGCCCCGGAAAGTTTCCTGTTGCCTTCTGTGGGTCCTACATAAATTCAGACTAAAGGAACAGCCAGAAGCCTGCGTGGCATGAGAGTCTGCAGTGGAGAGCCTCCCTGGATAACTAGAAATGGAACCGAGACAGGAAAAAAATCCCTCTGGAGGGACGCGAGCTCGGGTCGGAGGGTGGGGAGAGCTGTGTCCATTCGCAGGACGTGGGGAGGGTGAGGGACAGGCTTCCCTCCACGGGGCTGCAAGAGGGCGAGAGCCAGGGGTCTTGCACTATCCCCACCCCCCTGCGTTGTCTTTTCTTACTCTTTCATCACCCAAAACGCCGTCTTAAGCGGACACGTTTTTCCTTACGAGCCCAGCCCCTCGCCAGCGTCCGCTCCGCAAGGGCAGGACCCGACGGCACCTCTGAAATCTCATTTCTCCTGCCATCATTCCCGCTTCTTTGAAGAGGTTTCCCATTTGGGCGATTTGCGGTGAGATGCTCTTGATTGCCCTTAATCTTTGTCCATGTTTGAATTCACGGGTTAGGTGTTTATCGCGCAGGGATCCTGTGCCAAACAGGGCTCCCCGCCGGCGAGCACCCACAGGGAGGTCTCGTGGTGAGGAGCAGCTTCCAGCTTCTCGCGGGTACTTCACACTGATATACAGCGCAGACTTGAACTGTTTTGACACAAACGACATTTTATTTAGTTTTTCACACGTGCTTTTATCATTGGGTGTGATCTGCCAGCATGAGGTATTTTTAATAAACGCGATAAAACTCTTTTATTGAAGCATTAACACTCAACAGTTCTAGTAGAAATAAACTTACACTTAAACTTGGCTCAAATTTTTATTGTATTTGCTGCCTCGGAGAAACAGGTGCTTAGGAAAATCAAAAGGAGCAATCAGATGGTGAGTTTGCATTCGTCCATCTTGCAACGCGGAAATCTGTTAGAGCAATTGCTTGCGCATGCCCTCTACGAGATACCCATGTACCAGAGCTTCCCACTGGTCTTTGTTCCCTGCTTGGCTGGTGTCCTTGCTCAGCTGCTGTTTCACACCCGCCTGAGCCTTCAGTGACTGATCTCGACCCGCTGGCAGAGCGCGACTCCGTCCCTTGTAAAGCGTTTTTTCTGTGCTGCTGCGGTGCTGGTCTTAGTGTATAAAACCAAATCTTGCAAAATCAATTCCCTTTCCAGCTCCGTTGTAACTAAGAGGTAGAAGTAAGAGACGCATTCTCCCTTTTCCCCGCTCCGCCCGGTTTTCGGCAGCAGCCTGACTGCCCGGGAGGAGGTGGCGTGGGTCGTGCCGTCGCCGGAGGAGATGCCTCCGAGCGAGGTGTTATTCCAGGCACCGGCTTCATTCCAGGTGGACGGTTTCGTGCTGATGGTGATGTTTCCGTTGCTTCCCAGCAGGATGGAGGCCAGCACCTAGAAAGCCATTTTGGAGCGACGCAGGCCGGGAAGGCCACGTGCGGGGTCACGCGCGGCTGGTGGAGACCTGCCCCACGCGTCTGCGGGAGCCGGCGCCGGGCGGCAATGCTGGCTGGCTCCAGCCAAGGGCACGGCTTACCCGTTTCTCACTCTCCCTGTTGCATTTCCCTAACACCCACCGTTGCAAAGCTGGTGTAATCTGGAGAGCGGAGTCTTCCTTCCTTCAGACACCCGTGACATTGTCATGGCATTCGCAGGCTGGGCGGGGAAGACCTCGGGCACACGCAGCAGCCCTCACCCGCGCCTCCGGCGACTTCTCCGTCCCAGCCTCGACCCATGTCTGTTGCGTTACCAGAAGAAAACAGATGGTCTTGCTCCCCGCTAAAGGAACAAAAGATCCTGCGCAAACAAATGTTCAGTGATAAATTTTTGCAGCGTTTAGTAGCAGATACGCTTTTTAACGTGCCAGGCAGACAGTCATTTGTCTGACAGTTGTTACGCGTTTCAGCGTTCTGCAGTAGCATGTGCGATACGCCCAGGGGCTTAGACACATCTAATAGAAAAGTATAGCCACAAGCATTTATAAAAATCTAAAATTACTTCTTGGTTTGCAAAAAGACTAGTCAAAGGGTCCCGGCCGATTCAAGGCAGGAGGCAACGCGGAGCAATGGCGTGGGTCTGTTAAAAACGTCACTTGGACCCGCTTTATGGCTTCAAGTGGACAGAGGTCCCTTAAAGAGGTGCTTGGGATGGCTCCAGTTTTCGGGAAAGATTTATGGAGCCACAACAGACTCTGCTCCAAATCTTAAAACACTTTGAATCATGTTGGTTAAACCCATTGCGTTTTGCGTGGATTTGAAGTCCTTGTTCTCCCCAGAACAAATGCCCCAGATGTGTCGGTAATCCCGGGGCAGGCTGGTGGGACCCCAGCCATCAGAGAGGTCCGGGCAGGGATTCAGGAAGCGCACGCCGTTTACGTCTAGCTCAGCCAGCTATTGCAGAAAGTGGGGATATTTCTAGTCTAATGGAAAGCTTCCTCAGGTCCCGGCATGACCTGTCTGCGGGAAAACCTCACCGGTGTGGACAAGGCACTCGCGGTTCGGCTGCCGGGCCAGCCAGCGGGGATGGCATCCGTGCGACGCTGCCCACCGGGGTGTTGCGAGTCCCCACCAGTCACCCCTAAATCCTACCCGTTCCCGCATCACGCCGCGGTGCTTGCTGATGGTTACCGGGGTCCCTGTGTGTGTGTGAAGCAAAGTGCTTTTAATTACAGCGTGCACCATTAGCCGTTAATAGCCTTGGCAGTTGGAGAAAATCCTGAGCCGCAAGCTGGGCCCCGCAGCCGTGCTCCCCCCGTGCCCGGTGGCTGCCGCTGCCCCGGGCCCCGATCAAAGCGGGCTGTGGAAACGTTTAGCTGGATCTGAAGCAAGCCTCTGCCGTGGATAATTGCAGGATATTAATGAACAGAGCCCTGGAGCTGGCTGTCCTCGATGGCTCTGATGGAAAGGGTCAGCAAAAGGAGAGCCGGAATGCCCAGGGAGCTTTGCAGCCGGGAAGGGGTGGGCTGGGGGGGCTGGGCAGGAGGGATGCAGTGGCCGCTTTATTGGGGCTCTCCGCTTCCATGTGTTCCTCAGCAGAACTGCCTCTGCCCGGGTCTCCTGGCTCCAAGGAGGCGTTTTGCCAGCTAAAAGTGCTCCGAAAGCCAGGGTTTGGGTCCGTCTTTTCCCCTGGGGCGTGCTCGTGCCTCCCCGGTGGTCCCAGCACCCCGGCAGCTCCAGCTTGCTCCGGCCGGAGCGCAGTCTCGTGGGGCACTGGTGTGGCCATGCTGGTCCTCAGCAGCAGCACAGGCACCCTCCAGCCCCCCGCCCCACTCTGCCCCCAAAGTCAGCGGAGCTGGGCACCGAGCAGGACGCGGCCCCAGGAGCTCAGCACCCCAAAGGCGACAGCACAGCACCCGCCAGGGGCCCGGGGGTGGGAGGTGCTGCCCCAGCGCTGAGCGTCTCCTCTTCCTCCAGCAGAGCCCCCTCCGATCCGCTCCCGGCGGGACGGGCATGCCTGTCCCTTGGGGCAGTTTCCCTGCGGCAGCCTCCCCGCCTGCCTGCCCCAGGCCCGGCACTGCAACGGGGTGGATGACTGCGGCAACGGAGCCGACCAGAACTGCGGTAAGCCGCCAGCCCCCAGGGAAGAGGGATGCCCTCCCAGTAACCCTCGGATCTGGGAACACCGGGACCACGCGTGCATCAGAGCAGAGCTGGGAGCAACCACAGCAGGAGGAATCCTGGATCCGCTTCAGTATCCAGCTGCTTCCCCGGCTCTTGCGTTCGCACGCCATCCCGGCGCAGCGGCTGTCTGAGCCCCCCAGGGAGGGGCCCGTCCATCAGGGGTTCTCCCAGGCTGGAGTGCAGGAAAACCCCTGTTGCTACGGGGCTGGGGAGTTATTTCTGGGCCGTGGTGGGAAGGCGGAGGGGCTCTGCACTGCCGGTCAGGACGTGCGGGTTCGGCAGATTTAAAGACACAACATGAGCTCCTTTTTTGGTGCAGTACGTAGGGCCATTGCGGAGCTCTTTGCTCAGGGATGCCCGGTCTAGGAGTGTAAATGAGACTGGACAAATTTATACCCTCCGGGAGCTGGTTAACTGCGAGGCTTGGATGCAGCGTCTGGCTCAGGATACCCTTAAAGCGGGTGGTGGGATGCTGGAAATAGAGGAAAGGAAATTTTGTTGTGGCTGCACTTGGAGACACACCACGGGGCCGGATGAATCTCCATTCTGCCCCAGTATGGCTGTGGGGCCGGAGCCAGATCTCAGGCTTCGTGCGACCCAGCACGCTCTCCCGAGGCGGCCGGGGGTTTGCTCGGCGCCGATGCCCGTGCGCAGCAGCCGGCGCCTCTCAGGGAGGTCCCCGCTCTCTGCCCCGCCGTGGATGACAGCGGCTGGCTGCAGACCTTGGGCGACGTGCTGGCTGCGAGGAGCAGCGGGACGGCGGTGGAAGACGAGGGTGACGCCTGCTGTAAGCTGTCCTCCCCGGGGCCGGGCACCCTTCCCCGCCCCACGGGTCTCCCCTGCCCCGCACGGACCCCCCGTGCCCTCCTCTCAGGGTGTCCCCTGTGCTTGCCCGCAGGGCTGGAGCTCTTCCCCGAGCGGTGCCGGTGCTGGGGAAGGGCTGTAGACTGCCCCGAGCGGGACCTCGCCACTGTCCCCTGGGTCTCCTCCAACGTGACGAGGCTGTGAGTAGCAGTGGGTGCACGCACCCCCCTCCCTCGGGAGAGGCACGAGCGGGGCATGCACTGCCACCCGGCAGGAAAACAAGCTTCGAGGCAAGGAGATAAAATCCCTGGCTTTTGCTTGTTGTGCCCGGATCCAAAGAAGCGAAGAGCCCCTTCCGTGCCAACAAACCCCTTTCCGCTGAGCTTCAGCTGCTTGCTGCAACCCGCCCACAAGCAGCGTTGAGCTGGGAGCGGGGAACGGCCGGGTCCTGCCCGGGATGGGCCCTGGGGAGCCTGCGGCACTGCCAGCCTCTGCCTGCGACGCTCGGGGTCGGAGGCTGGCAGCAAGGTCCAGGCTCAGGCCACCCTTAGTGTGCAAAAAGCAAGGGCTAGGAAGGGAGGAGAGTGAAAAAAACCTTCATCTGCGGCAAATAGGGCTTGCAGATTGGGAGGGCAATTAGCAATGTAGTGTTAATGGGCAGCAGCTGCCTTGCATTTGGTTTGTATTGCGCAAGAAGAGGAGGAGGGTCTAGCCTTCACTGTTTTCCTTTGATAAAGGTCTTTCCTCTGTCTTAGTCTGCTGGCTTTGGGTTTGATTTTTTTTTTTCTTCTGTGTTCCTGTTAGGGACCTGAAGAGAAATAAAATCCGTTCTCTGCTGGACAATCAGTTTGCCGGGTACAGGAGTCTGAAGAAGCTGTGAGTATGGCCTTTCTTTATCCTGCTGCCTGGCTGGCTCGTAGGCAGGGCAGAGCAGGGGGTGAGCAGTCAGCCGCCGCGGGGCCGTGCGTAGAGGAGCGACGTGCGCGCTTGTCGCGACAGCCTCGTCAGGGCAGCGCGCCCTGATGGGACGCTCCGTTGTCCAGACAGCAGCTTTTTCAGCCCGTGGTGCCCGCTGAAGTCAGCAGGAGCCTGCTACGGGCATTGCGAGCTCCCGACACGCAGCCCCACCGCGGAGCAGCCCCCGCGCCGGCCGATAGCCGTCCCGTACGCGCGGCGGCCTGAGGCACCTCCCGAGCGAGCTGCCCTGCGCTGGAGAGCCCGGACCCTTCGGCTCTTCGGCCCGTCGCCTTTCTAGGCTGCTGCACCGGGGGGCTGGAGGGACCCAGCGGAACGGGGCGAGGGGGAGAGGGGTGCTGGGCGGGATGGCAGCTTCGTACAGCGATGCCCGCGTGAAGCAGCTCACGGCAGCCGCTTGTGCCTGTTGGGCGTCTGTACTTGCAGCTTCCTTCCCCTTGCCTGGAGGAAAGGAGGCGGAGAGGGAAACCAGCCTCTCCCGGGCCGCCTGGGACGAGGAGCCCGTGGCAGAGCCGAGGCTGCAGCCTGGACCTCCATCCCCGAGCACCACCGGGGCCGGCTGGCCCGTGATGCTGGGCAGGCAGCAGCCAGCCCTGCGAGCCGTGTGGCTAGCATCCTGTGAGCCACGTGGCCAGCGTCCTGCAGATGTGGGCACATCGCTCTCTTTCTGGGGACGATGGGCCCCGAGAATCCCTTAGAAAACTTACTACTTCTTCAACCTCTTTTTTGTTCCCTTTTTTTAAAAATAGGTTTTTGCAAAGCAACAAGATCTGGTTGATCTCGCCCAAAGCCTTTGCTGGACTTTCACAGATTAAAACGTTGTGAGTAAAGGCGTCTGCGGTACAGGGCGCGGGGAGGGGAGCCCTGGGGCGGACGCAGCCCTCCGCTCCTCCCGGCGTGGAGGCTCGAGGTGGGTTCTGAGCCCTTTCTCTTGCTCCTGCAAGAGCCGGTATCAAGCGTGCATTAAGCTGCAGTCACATGTATTTTGGATGAACGTGGAGCAGAGGCGTTTCTCCTACTAGGAGGACGGCTGTCCCCATCTCCACGCTATCCAGCCTGAGCTGGCATCCTGTGTTGGAGCTGCTAAGGGAGGTGGTGCCACGGGCACCGAAGCCGGGGGCCATGGGCAGCTCGGGAGGAACAGCTTTAGCAAAAGCGGGGTTAATCGGCAGCGGTGTCTGAGGATCGCTCTCCTCCTCTGCACTGGTTCCAGGTTCCTCAGCCACAACAGGATCACGCAGCTGAAGCCCCGGGTTTTCGAGGACCTGCATCGCCTCGAGTGGCTGTGAGTTCCTCTGCCGGTCCCAGCAGCACCGGAGGACGTGAGTGATCCTGACGCTTCCTTTCATTTACCAAGAGCAAGAGAAAATGGGTGTGATGGTTTCGGGGTGTCTGTGGTAACACGCCCGCGGTGGCGACGGGTGCGATGCCCAGCTGGGTCTCCACCTCTCCGCCATCCCCACCAGCCCCGGGGACCAGGGCACGCTTGGCCTCTTTTATGAAACTCCTATTTGAGTTTCCCTCCCGTTACTTGGGGTCAGGTTTAGCACGGAGTGGACACGATCACCTCTGAAATCTCATTCTGGCCAGCTGGTCCCCATGGCGGCTCGCCGTGCCACGCTCCCCTTGCCGGTCCGGAGCAGCCATGGCAGCGGCAGGGCACGGTGATGGGCTTCGTGCAGAGACAGCCGCAGCTCCCGGGCTGGAGCACCAGAGGTTTGTGTATAAGAGGCTTTAAGTGCGCTGTTAAACAGGGAGATCTGCAGCTCCGTCACCTTGAAAAATAAACGCCTGAATTGAAAGTGCAGCTGATATCCTTCCCCTCTGTTCTCAGCAGCTCTCTTTGATCTGGGCTCATGCGGCGTGTGGTTTTACACACGGAGCTTATAGAGGTTTCACCACAGAAAAACCGTAAAGGCCACTTTACAAGGTGGTTCGTTCCCGTTCTGCATTTGCAGGAGCAGCTCGGGCAGGCCTGCCACCCCCAGGCTTCCCTCCTCTTACTTGCCGTGGGACCAGCGCAGTTTTTCCTTAAATCAAGGAGGGAAAACAGAAGGATGAGCAGCTCGCAGAGGGTGGTCTGTGGTGCAGACAAGCCAGAGGACTTTCAAGAAGCCAAGCACGGCCCTGAATTCCCCAAATGGTTTCTAATTTGTCTTATTTCACAGAACAAGAGAGGAAGAATCCAGCAGACCCTTGAGTGTGAAGGAATCCAGGCTCTGCAGCTGGATCCAGCACTTCAGCCAGGGCTGCCTGGGCAGGATTCAAGGGGGGGACGGGCTTCAGAGGGGGGCAGCCCCCGCCCGGGGATGGGGAGCAGGGACAGAGCCCCCTCCTGCTGGGGCAGCGCGAAACGTGGGGGGCCTTCCCCCTGCCCCGAGGGTCCTGCTGCCTCCTCGCCCTCTCCGGGTCCCCTTGTCTCACGTCTCCCCTTCTCCTTCCAGGATGATGGACAACAACAGGATCGCCACGATCGTCCCCGGGATGTTTGCAGGGCTGAGGTCGCTGTATTTGCTGTAAGTAGGGGCAGGGGCAGCTCTCCTGTGAGGTTTGGGGAGACCCCGCTCCTGCGGGGGTCTGCCTGGCACCTTCTGCACCACTTCTCCAGGCAACGTCTAGCCTTTTTCAGGGCAAGCCAAGGATGCTGTGGCTTCCTCGCCTTGCCAGGGCGCGAGGGGTGACGGTACGAGGGGGGTGTCTGTCCCACTCCCGTCCCCAGCAGCTCTGCTGGTGCTGCTGCTCTGTGCCACCTCCTGCCCTTGGCACGCTCCGCTCAAAACCGGTGTTCCCGGCTTTTGCTTGGGACAGGGCCAGGCAGGTGCCTGGGGCGTTCGGCCTGAGCGGAGCCTCAGCACTTACTGACGAGCAGGACGGGCCGGTGCCTGCGGTTTGGGTTGCTGGCTGCGTTCCTTGAGTCAGCGACTGCAAACAGGACCCGATGCTTTCCCACACCACTGCCCCTCTGCTGGGTGTCTTCACACCAGGTCATCTCGAGCCAAGGGGTTTTTAAGGTCCAGCCATTTCCAAGATGGAAGTGCAGGCTAATGAATTTGCTCTAAGCACCATAAAAACAAATTTACCATCACTATAAAGATGACCTTAACACAATCTCCTTAGTCCAGAATATGGATCAGAAACCTTGGCAGCAGCCCTGAGTCAGTGTTAGGGGCAAGGTTTTGGCTGTTACAGTGGGAAAAACGTGTGTGAGTGTGAGTGCACACGTGCATCTGTGCACTTACATCTATCTGACCACGTTTTAAGGTGTATTCCCTGGGCATACACCTGCAAGGAGAGTGCTTCGGCCACGGCTGCGGCTGCGGGCTCACACCATCTCTGCTGGAGATGTAACTGCTGGATGCGGCTGTAAAAGCCTGAACGTTGGGTTTGGGGATGTGCAGGACTCGGGTAGCTGCTGCGCCCAGAGGAGCCATCGGCACAGGGGGGAGAGGGCCGCCAGCGCTGGGGGAAGGGGGGCTGTGACCCTGGACTTCTCTCCTCTGCAAAACCTGGGTAGCACTCGGAGCTGCGTGGGCTGCGGGGGGATGGAGCTCCCCTCAGCCACACGTTTCCACGTCACAGGCAGCAGCACGGAGCTGCTTGGTGACGTACTCTGTTTATTCTTCTGCATTTTTGCTCACAAATCAAATAAACTAAAACTGTGGTCACAAAACGTGCAGTGAGGAACGCTCTGCACACAGGCATGTGCAAAAGTGCTGGGAAAAACACCACTGGGAGTTCAGGCTATAGATTTCCCTTTACTGGCTGTCACTCCAGGCTCGCTTGCTGCTGCTTTCATGCACCATTCTCCTGGTGACGTGCCCGTCACAGCTCACTGGAGACCATCTCCTACAGCTGCTAAATGTGCCCTGTGCCGTTGCCTTTACATCTTGCCCAAAGCAGGTGAGTGAAGCTTGGCGCTGCCATTAACAGCCGCCTGTGCCAGGCCTTTGGCTGGGGCGGTGGCAGCTGAACTCGCTCCGTGGTTTTGTGTGGCCGTGGCTGCTCCGCCGGGGCATGCGCAAGCCGGTGCAGCCGCAGCCACGCTGCTCTGGGCTGGCTGCCGGAGGCCCCACCGGCCCTGAGCTCGTCCCGGGGTATCTGCGCCAGCACCCCATGCGGTGCGGATGTCCCGAGGCCGTGGACCAGCAGAAAGCCCTCGTGTGTTCCAGGAGCAGCAGTGGGACCACATCCGTGCACAGGGCTGTGTCCCGGACGGGCGTACGGTGCAGTGACCCTGTCTGTCCCTATTGCCTCCCGACCAGGTACGCGCAGAACAACTCTCTGACTCAAATACCCAACGCCTCCCTCTGCGTGGAGATGCCGGAGCTGAGCTGGCCGTGAGTACCCTGCTGCCGGCAGCGAGGCCGGGCTGCCCGCAGGGCTGGCCGGGGCTGCCGCCGGCGCCGCTCCCGTGCCACAGCTGGGCTCCTGGGACGGACGTGGGGCGGAAAGGGCTGGGAGCATCCCACAGCAGACGGGGATGGGGGTGAGCAGGAGGTGAAGCAGCTGGGCGAGAAGGAGCAGATCATGCTGGGCAGCCCCCAAGCGCGGCGGGTTGCCGGGGGAGAGCCCGGGGGACCAGCAGCCACAATCGCCTTTCTGCAGGGAGCTGGAAGGGAACAGGATCCGGGCGGTGCACAGGGCTGTCTTCCAGGAGTGCCACGACCTCAGGGTGCTGTGAGTACCTTGGGGGCACAGCCGTGGCCCCCGCTTGCTGGGGGAGACCCTGTCCCTTTGCGGGAGGAGGGGGGTAGCCCGCTGCTCTGGCTAGACAAGGGGCTGCTGTCTCGCCTTTAACGGTTTAGCCGCGGTTGCACTCGGCGTCAACAGTGTGGGCAGCTTCACGGCTTTTGTAGGGCCGCGATGGGGGGCTCCGTGCAGGGTGGCTGACCTGCGACGGGGAGCTGGTGGGCTCGTCCTAGTGCCCTGGCACCAGCCCATGGGGGCTGCCCAAATCGGATGGGGACCTTCTCCAGGTGGAAGATAGTGTCAGGACTCGGCATGAAAAAAAAAATTCTATGGTGTGCAAATACAGGAGCTCGCAGCCAGCCCCGGCCCTTCCGCTGGCAAGCAAATCCCCTAAGAAGTACCCCTGAGGAAGGCCATGAGGCTTGTGAGCCAGCTCTCTGCAAGTAGCGTCTGTTTGCCCCTCCTGCCCGAGACCTGCTCCTGCCCCGTTTCCTCCTGGCCCCGGGGCTGAGCTCCCCACCGGGTGCCCTCCCAGAGCTGACAAAAGCAGAGGGTTTGCATCGACAGGCCTCTCCCAGCGTCTAGCTTTCCCGCACGTGACCGTCACAGATCTCCCGAAGAGATATGTGAGGCCCCAGGAGATACGGACAGGAGAGCTGTGCGCCATGCAGGCGTGATCGACGAGCACAAGGCTACCGGTGGCCACAGGGTGGTGGCAGGGGAGCAGAAGCGGGACGGGGAGCCGAGCCAGGGGCCGGGCGGTCACGGATACCCCGAGCACGGGGCAGGCATCGCAGGACCCCGTCCCGGTGCTGCCGGGTCAGGGCAAGCAAATAAATCCAGGGCTCATCTGGAGAGTAGCTGGGAGGGGGCTGGGGGATCGCCTCCGGCAGGAGCTGCTCTCCCCCTCCTGCCCCAGCTACGGCTTTCCCGCGACGCGCAGCAGAGTACGCCTCCGCCCCGAGGCGAACGCAGCAGCCGCCCCGTGCAGGAGCGGGGTGCGCAGCCGGTGGTAGCGGCAGAGCGGAGGCACGGGGTGCTGCTGCCTCACAGCTGCTCCCTCCCCTCGCATGGGGTTCTGCAAAACGCTCTTCAACTCCCTGCAGCTCCCGCCGGAGGCCCCAGCGGGTGACGGTGCTGAGCAGCGCCTTTGGAAGGCTGCTCTGGCAGGGCCTTGTAACCCGCACCCACCTCGTGGTCCCTGGCCGGGCGCGGAGAGCAGCCGTCCTGGGCTGGCCCATGGAGAGCTGGAGATGTGGATGGGGCGAAGATCCCCTTTGCCATTTACCTGATGGTCCTTGGGGACCGATCTTGGTCCTCCTCTGACCACTGCCCCACACAACGCCTCTGAGGATGAGCGCTTCGGAAAGCTCTGCTGTGATTTTCCAGCCGAAGATTGCTGCAGAAAGACCCTGGTCCCCCGTCCTGCCTTTCTTGGAGAAGCCCCGATGGGCATTAAATCCCCCAAATGTACACCAGCACCTTTTTTTATCCAGTGAGAGCTGTCAGCAGACCCCCGTGCCGGGTGGGTGAGCTGCTGCCCCGCCATCCATCCTTCCTCCCGCAGCCGAGCCCGCCGGCTTTGATCCGCAGCGTGTTTCCTGGGGCTGTTATGGCAGTGCCATGGAAACATCCCTACGTGCAAGACGGACGGTATAAACACACCCCGGGTGGAGACAGCTTTGCGAGCCAAGGCAGCAGATGGGGCAGGGGCTCGTGCTTGGGCTTTGAGGGACAAGCCATCTTGACGGGACTCCCCCCATCTCCCCCCAGCCTGCCCAGCCACCCCATGAGCCACGTTACAGCAGGCTGCCCTGTCCGGGGTCTGAGCTCAGCAGAGCCCGGCTGCTTGATGTGAACCTCTGCCAAGGAGCACCGTCCCTCGGTCATGGCACTCGTGGGGTCCCCCAGCACCTTCAGGCATGAGCCATCCCGCAGGGCTCTGCTCCTGCTGCTCTGAAACCACTTGTGTTTCTTGGTGCACCACTCAGGGTTTTTACTTCTGAGCCCTTTAACTGGTTCTGCTCATCTTCCACGCGTCTGCTGGGCTCTTCTCTGAGCGGTGGGCTTGTGTGAGATGGAGCCTTGTACCTGAGAGCTGGGCTCTGGCTTAGACCTTCCCCACAACAGCAGAGCATTTGGCTGCTGGAGGCGCCGGTGGCGGCTCGGCGCATTTGGGAGGGACGCGGCAGGGCTGGGTGCACCCCGCGGGTCAGCCCCGTGCAGCGCCAGCACCCCGGCTGCTCACAGCCAGTCTGGAGGTCGGATGATGCTCCCAAAGGGCCTGCGGGGCTGCGCCGTACCCGCACCCCCTCTCCCCTTCTTTCTCCTCCAGGATCCTGCGCAGAAACAAGCTCAGGTGGATCCAGGATGGGACGTTTTCCAGGCTCAGCAAGCTGGTGGAGCTGTAAGTTCCCAGCCATGGCCCGCCCTGACCACCCCCCCCCCCCGCTCGGGACCCCGCTCTGCCCCCCCACCCAGGGCACCTCACCACTCAGCACCCCTGGGTGCAAGGCTTGGTGCCCTCAACGGCTCCCCAAACACCGCTCTCCTCCGCACAGCGACCTGTCATCCAACGGACTAGACCAGCTCCCCTCCTCTCCATTGAACGGCCCGGCTCAGCTCCAGCAGCTGGGAGTCCCGGGGCTGCGCTGCCCCAGGGCTGCCCCTGCGCCCTGCCAGTGACGGGGGGCCCTGCAGGACCCCTGCACCCCCGCCTCGTCTTGGCTAGGTGTCCTTGCTGCGTGGTCCGTTCGCTCACCAGAGCCACGGTGGCCCCGGCAGGACGGTGCCACCACAGACCCTCTGCTTCGGGGCTGCAGACCCGTCCCGGGGAAAGGGGGGTGCTGGGAAAAGCCACAGAAAGACACCCCTTTGCCCTTGCTTCCAGCTACTCTGGTAGCTTCCAAGTGGAAAAAACACCATGTCTTGTTTCTTTTTCAGGAATATTTCCTATAATCCCTTGAAAGAGATCTTCCCTGGCCAGTTTGAGAGCCTGCCCCAGCTACGGTCTCTGTGAGTCCCACAACATCCCCGACCCCACAGCATAGCCTCTGCCTGCGGCAGCCCCAAGCCCAGCCTGGGGCCACTCACAGCCTCCCCTGCACAGGTTTCTCTTTGGAAAGGGAAAGCAGCTTGGAAGGGCTGGGGATCCCCAGCATCCACAACCTGACCCTCCAGAAGCTGACCAACCTCTCCCACATGTGAGTGGGGGGAGTGGGGAGGGAAACCAGTTGGCTCCTACACCCGTGAGCAAGTTACTTCAGCCCACGGGCAGCCCCCAAGCATGATGATACTGTTTAAATCCCCCCGGAGCAAGGGGGTCTCTCCTAGTCTGGGCTTACTTGGAGCAAGGGGAGCATTTGGGGGAGCCGTGGGTGCCCCATCCAGGTGCACCTGCGATACAAAGGGTGACCTGCGTTTCCGAAGGTGCACGTTGCATAGGTGATGTGGGCAAGGGGGACTCTGTCAGGCCCAGGCATGCCAGGCCGGGTGCTGAAAGCTGTGCTTAAGTAATCCCACCAGGTCCTTTTGCTTGGGTCTGAGACGACAAGCCAAGAACCCCCGAGATGTGCAGGCAGACAGGCTGGACGGGCGTTGCGTGCAGGGGGGAAACAGCACCGCGCTGCCAGCTGTGAGTGCTTCAGCTTCTCTTTGGAAGGAGAAAAAATATAATTAATATTCTCCAGATGCATGCTTTAAAGTACCTGTAATGAAAGACAACTGTACATCTTCTTTTCCGTAATTGGTCTGTTTGCGCTATAAATACGGTACATTTTCTACCTGACTTGCTAATAAGCAATCATTTTCTCTCCTTTTATCTATAATTAAGCAGAAATGAGTGTCGCACTGCAGTTTTGTAGTCATCTTCTAATGTAGTTTTGCTAAGCTCATATGGGTTGGCTTTTATAAGGCTTGAAAAGATTAATCTGAAATAATATGCAGGGGAAAAAATATGAATCCCTGTTAATGGAACTTGAAGGATTTGAGTAAGGGATTGATTTTTTTTTTTAAATGTTAGTTTGTGGGAATCATGGGTTGGAGGAAAACACTCCTGTATTTATCAGTCGACAGTGCTGAATAGCAGCAGATTTAAGAGCGTGGCTGTGGTACGTGATCCAAAAAGCACGGGGGTGCCTCCAGGCAGTTTTGCAGAGGCTTTGGGGTGTTGCTTACTTAATCTCCAAAACCAGCTGCAGAGCCGTGCAAACGGCGAGCCCCTCGCTCAGCTCCGTCGTGCTCCGTCCCCTGCAGATCCCGGCCCGGGGCTCCTGGCTAGTGAGGCAGCGGAGGCTCTTCCCCACCCAGACAGGGAAAAACGTGGCCGAGGGGCTGGAGGGAACCAGGCAGAGGGACTGTGCATGCCGGACCGTGCTTGCTCCTGGTCCTGGTCACAGCCAGGAAACCTTCCTTCCCCCCACCCGACAGCTACTTCAAGAAGTTCCAGTACTGCAGCCCCACGTGCGCAGCTGCAAGCCCAACACCGACGGCATCTCCTCCTTCGAGAGCCTCCTCGCCAACATCATCCTGCGCGTCTTCGTCTGGGTCATCGCCTGCCTCACCTGCTTCGGCAGCCTCTTCGTCATCTGCATGCGGTCCATCGTCATCACGGAGAACAGCCAGCACGCCATGGCCATCAAGTCCCTGTGCTGTGAGCTGGGTGGCGGAGGGGCAGGGGCCGGCGGGGGGTGCGGAGGGGACCGGGGCGGATGAGCTGCCCACCAGCATCTGGCCCAGGGAGGAGCTGTCTAGCTGACGCCGGCCCCCTCCAGCGCAGCCAGGGCCTGTTTGCTGCCACCTTTCCCGTCGTGCTGATGGCAGATGGGTTTCTGGGCACCCCTCTGTGCCTGGGGCGTCTCGACCCCTGCCCTCAGGTGTGTGCTCAGAGACACCAGCAGGCAGCTCTTTTTTTAATATATGTATAGATATGTGTATAAAGCCAAAGGCTGCCCAGTTCTATGATGGCTTTATGCCCACGGCATTAATGCAAAGGGCTACATTTGCCCACTGGTGCTTCTTTCTGACTGCACCTTGTCTCCCCACCAGGTGCAGGTGGCCTGATGGGCATCTACCTCTTCGTCATCGGAGCCTTCGACCTCAAGTACTGGGGCGAATATAACAAGCACGCCCAGGCCTGGATGGGCAGCCTCCAGTGCCAGCTGGTGGGCAGCCTGGCCATGCTCTCCTCCGACGTGTCAGTCCTGCTGCTGACCTACATGAGCCTGGAGAAATACTTCTCCATTGTTTTGCCATTCAGCCACCACAGAGCTGGCAAGAAGCAGACCATCTCAGTGCTAGTGGCCATCTGGCTTCTGGGCTTCTCCCTCAGCATCATCCCCCTGTGGTGTAAGGAGTCCTTTGGGAACTACTACAGGAGGAATGGGGTGTGCTTCCTGCTGCAGTCCGAGCTGGGTGAGCTGCCCAGCGCCCGCAGCTACTCTACCACCATCCACCTGGGTAAGGCCACCTCGGGACTTGGGACCTGGGGATGGGGACGACGTGGGGTAGGACGAGCATCTCTCGTAGGAGTGGGGCTGCTCCGCCCAGCCGTCCCCTCCAGGGTGCCACCAGAGCCTGCACCGCTTCCGTTGGCGGGATGTCTGACTTTTCGTGGTGCTGCCACCCAGCTGGGACCCTGGAGTGCCAGCTCTGCCCTCGGTCCCGGGCTGGGGAGGGTCCCCGCTCAAGCCTGGTTGCTGTGCCCAGCCTCACCCCAGAATTGGCCGTGGGCATCGCTGGGCTAAGGCTGGATGCCAGACTAGCCGGGACTGCCGAGGTGTCTCGGCCCCCTCTAGTGATAAGAGCAGGGGTAGTCCTGCTGCCGGCGGCCATGCTGCCGACGCCCGCTCGCGAGGTTTGCACCACGGCTATGCTCAGAGTGAGACTTCTTCCTCTCCAGGCTTGAATCTCATGGCTTTCATCACCATCGTGTTCGCCTACTCCGGCATGTTCTACTCCGTTCACATCACTGCATCGAAAACCGCAGAGACAGGAGTCTGCTCCCAGGAAGTCGCCATCGCAAAGTGGTTCTTCTTCATCGTCTTCACCGATGCTCTCTGCTGGATACCCATCCTCCTCCTCAAGCTGCTCTCCCTGCTGCAGGTGGAAATACCAGGTGAACCCCCATTCCCCAGCAAGGTCCTGAGCCCACCCCTGGCTGCTGCCCGCCCTGAGGCCCTGGGCTGGGCACCCCTTGATGTAGTTTGGATCTCTCTTTGCCCACGTGTGGGCTGCAAGGGCAGACGGACAGCGTTGCTCGCTGCCCTGGGCCCCTGCCTCTCCGCAGGGAGCAGCAGCCCTGACCCCGCCGTGGGAGCCTGCCCGTCCAGCCACGAGCCCACGAACGGCATCGCCCCCCTTTGCCGCGCGGGCTGGAGCGGGAGGGTCACCCTGGGCCGGGGCAGCCCCCCCTTGGCTTCCTAAGGTTGCGTCCTTGTCGGCACAGGCACCGTCACCTCTTGGGTGGTCGTCTTCATCCTGCCCATCAACAGTGCCCTGACCCCATCCTCTACACCCTCGCCACCGCCTCCTTCCAGGGGCGGGTGAAGGGCTGTTTGCAGACCAAGCGGCTGGCGCGGCACGAGCCCCGCAGGAGCTTCACCCCAGTGCCGCGGCAGGCCGGCAGCGCCTGAGCCTCCCCGGCGGCACGAGGAGGCCCGTGGCTGCCAGGCAGCCCCTCCAGCCCCACAAGCAAGCGCGTGGCTCCGCTCGGGGACGCTCCTGTGGCGGAGGATCATGAAGCATGCAGGCCTCCTCATCAGCCAGCAGGTATCGTTAGTACTTTATTAATTACACGGACGGGAAGAGCAGCCCCCATCCAAGTCAAACGATCTGTTGCAGTTGCATATGATACAAAAGTCCCTTAAATACAAAATACATGTCTACCCCCAGAGTTATATATTAATATTCCAACTGTACAAGTATTTATAGATAGAAAAAAAAGAAATATTTTTAAAAAATATTAGGAGAAAAATCACTCCCCCAAACGTTAGTTATATTTTTATATATATATATATATATAAAAAATATATATATATAAAAACACAGAATACAGGCTGGGTTACTTTTTTTTTCCACCAAGAGAGATAGATAGGATGTATTACGGCAAAACTGACACTGGGAACTGCTCCCAGGCGTGGGTCGTGTTGCCTTCCAGTTGGAACGATGTCCGGTAACTTGGGTTCCTGCCGGAACGGAGAAACCAGGTCGGCTCCCGGGTGCTGTTAGCTATGGCGGACGGTTTCTCCGTGGAGGAAGGGGAGGGAGGGGAAGGGGAAGGGACATCGCCGTGGCGAGTGGCGTTAAACAGGCAGCTCTGCGCCCAGGAGGGGCAGGGGCTCTGCCCCCTCTAGCTGCCCAAAGAGGGGCGAATCCACCCAACCTGACCGCAACGGCTGGGACGGGACTGGCCCAGCTTGGGCTACCAGGCTTTGCTTGCCTTGCCCCCTCGTGCGCTGGGCCGAGCACAGCCCGCGGGTGCAATGAGACCCCCAAGGAAAGGGGTGCAGCCGTGCTGGCCGTGTCCCTCCCTCCCACCCTGCCCCTCCGAACCGCCCCGGTGAGGCACTGCCCCAACTCCAGGGCAGCTGCTCCGGGCTCCGGGCTCGTCCTGCCCCTCCAAACACCGGGAAGGCCCGTTTCCAGAGATGGGCTGCCTTGGAACATCACCCACCCAGCCCCCGCTGAAACCTAGTGCCCAGGAGAGGGCTTTTAGCCGGGCAAGAGCCAAGGCACAGGCCTAGAGGCATTTTTCTTCTTCTCCTATGAAATTCAGCACCAAAGGTAATGGCAATAGGCTCCTCCTGCCACTCAGCAAGGCTGGCACTCGAGGCATACCTATAGATCTATATGTAACCTCCCTCGGCACGGCACCCTCGTCCACTGCCGCACAGGTTCGCACAGTGACTTCCTGGCTGTCCCCCCCGGGTGCCGCCGCACACGCTCCCCCCGCCGCTGCCCACCCTTCACTTCCCCACGCAGCGCCGGGACCTGCAGCCGCGGCACCGTCCTCCCCGCTCGCTTCTCCCGCGCCTCCGCGCCCTCCCGCTTCGCTCCACGCACCCTCGGCCCACGTGGCTCACACGGGGGGGACCCAGCCCGGGGTCACCCCCACAGCCCCTCTCTCCCTCCGCTCACCAACCCCTTGGGCAGGGACCACGGACCGCGCGGCTTCGCTGCTGCGCACAACGCACTGAGCAGCGCGCTTGAGCAAGGGGCGGCTGGAGCAGCAGCAGCAGGGACGGTGGGAGGGGGAACGCCCGGCCCAGGGCAAAAGCACGCTTGTAAACATGTGCCTGCGAGCGTGCCAGCCCCTGCCTCCCCCTCCACGGCCGGCTGCCCATGCTGCGCTCCGCTGCGAGAGCCCCAGCCCGGATCCACCAGCGAGTCCACGTCCCACAAGACAGAGCATCTTCCTGGCATCTCAGATCTTCGTCTCTGGGCCATTGGGACTCAGGGCTGGGAAGGAGTCTCGGATCCTGACCAGCTCCATGGCGCAGAGGTGGCCAAAGACCTTGTTGTACCACTCGGGAGACCGGCCCCTGGAGAAGGGAACAGGCAGGGTGAGGGGGCAGAAGGGACCCTGGCAAGCGCCGAGGGGCGGCGCGGCGCGGCGCTTGCTCGGAGATGGACATGCGGCGGGAGGGACTACGAGACGCTGAACGAGCATGGAAAAGGGAATACACCTTCCCGCTCCCCACCGCAGACATGTGGCAAAATGGGGGAATACCTGTGACCCAGCCGGGCTCCCACCAGCCCGGGACGACACCCAGACTGCCCCTTGCATCAGCCCGCCCGTCCACCGCTGCACCCACCCGGCTCACCGCAGAGCAGCGCGCCAATGCCGCGCTTCAGACGCGCGGGGGACCCCGTGTTTTCTGCAGAAGCCTGAAGGGACTTGCTGTCGCACTCGGAGCCACCGGAGGAACGGCCAGCACCGTAAGACCGTGGCTCCTTTCCCAGCGACCGTCTGGCAGCTAAAACCCGGCCCCAGCCCAGCGCTCCCTCCCCTCCGGGCAGGCAGGCGCCATCCTGCGCGGGCTGCAGCCCTGCCCATGCTGCCAGGCCAGGCAAGCGGAACGACCCACGGCTCCTGGCTCCACCGCTACCCCGCCGCTATGGCGGCTGATGCAGCGGCACCGAGGGCTCCCCTCACCTGAGGTCAGCTCTGCAGATGTGGGTCACTCTGGAGCGGCCCATGGCGCTGGGCTCGATGAGGTACTGGGACGTCAGCGTGACGGCTTTGACGCCTCCCTCCACCGGCAGCTTGTCGTGCTCCACCGAGATGGAGATGAGCAGGCAGGCTCCCCGCGGCAGGTCCGTGCGCCAGCACCTGTGGCACAGAGCAGCCTCGCTCAGCTCCCGACCCTGCGTGCCCACCCGTGGGCAGCCCCTGCCAGCCCTCGGGCCCTGCTCTGGGAGCAGGACATGGGGCACCCTGTACAGTCCAAGGGCTGGGGCCGGATGAGATCCGCCAACCCGAGACCACACCCTCCCATGCAGGTCTTTCCTTGCCCTCACCGGAGCACCACGCAGTCCCTGCGCGGGTGGGGGGCCATGCTGTCCGTGACGTAGTGGTAGACCTCCATGTTCTTGTCCAGGGCTTCCACCACTTTGCTCTGCAGCAGGTCCTCATCCCAGAGGTGACGCTCCCGAAGCACCCGGTGCAGCACTGTGGCAGGAGGGGCCTCGACATCCGTGGAGACCTTCCACAAGCGCAGAGGGTGCCCGTCCCCAACCTGACGGGCCGAGGTAAGGGTCAGGCAGGCTGTCCCACAGGACCCCCCCAAGTGCTAACCCCCAAGCGGCTTTACCGACAGCTCCCACTGCCATGGAGCAGCACAGTCACATCCGCTGGCTAGTGAGTGGTGGGGTGAGGTGGGAAAAGAGCTGCTCTGGGTGCTGGAGAGGCGCTGGACACAGGCACCTAGCTCCTCTGCTAACAACAATGCGGTGGGCTCTCTGCCGGGACTGCTGGGCACGGAGCACCCTCCATCCCAGAGCTGTCCATCTCTCAGCCCCTGCCTCTGGCCCGGGAAGGGGTTGCTGATCCCTCCTCACATAAGAAGCACCAAGGGGTTGCTAGCAGGTCAGCAGGTGCCTGCAGGGCCCATGGTCAGCCCGTACACATTTCCCCGCGTGACCCCAAGCCCCTCTCCACACAGTGGCGTTTACCTTCTTGCAGGAGAGCTCTGTGTTCAGGGGCCCCGGGGTGCTCAGCCACCCTTTGAATTTCTCCGATGACTCTTTGAGCAGGTTCTGGACACTCTGCTCAAAATAGGAGTGTAAATCCTTGCTTTCCCCCTCACACACGAAGTCTGTCAGGGGATGGGGGTAAGCATCTGCTGCCATATAGGAGCTGCTCAGCTGCAGCAAGATGTCGTGGGAAACCTGCAAGCCAAAAGCATACAGGTCTTCAGCAAGCCAGAGGGATCCTACGTGGACTTGGTGAGTGGTCCTGGGCAGCTAGAAAACCGTAACTCCTCATCCCACCAAGGAGGAGGGAGGATGGACAGAGCCTCCCTGGACATATGTCCTGCAGCTTGCGGCGGGCACCACCACAAGATGCAGCTGGCTGTCACGCCCGGGGCTGGCCGACCAGCGGCAGCTGCCCCGCTGAGGGATGGGTGCCCTTGTCTCTCCTTACACTGACTCCACAGGACCAGCACCCCACCGGCGAGGTCACGCCTGCCACTGGTGGCACCTGGGGCGGGTGACGCTGGGCTGGACATGCTGCAGCCACCCACCTGGAAGAGCTTCTTGCAGTCGGTGATCATGTGGGAGAGCCCCTGCGTCGCAGCCATGTTCTCGTTGAGGTCCTTCTGGTCAGGCTTCCCCATGGTGCCCCTCTTATGTATCGCCCTGCGGGGTTGCAGGCAGCGCTGGGACGGGGTGTGCATCCCGCCCGCCTCTAGCCCCTCATTGCTCTGTGTTGCGGAGCAGAGCGGGGGACCCCCACATCGCAAAGCAGAGCAATGGGGGGCCGGGGGAGAGCGCAGGCGTTCCCGCCGTGGCTTGCCCCGGTTCAGTGGAAGGGGCGAGGGGGGCTGCAGGAAGGCTGAGGAGGCCAGAGCTAGTTCAACCCTTACCTCGGTGAGGTGCTTTCCTTCTTGGACACGTTGAGGTGGAAGATGGAGGGGGCCAGGCACACGGCCAGGTTCCCGGCGGTCATCTGGTTCTCCTCCGCGGAGGCGATGTCGCTCAGGAAGTAGAGCAGGGTCTGCAGCACCTCCCGGTTCTCGTCCGGCATGAGAATAACAGCCGCCTGCACCGCCTGCAGCCGCTGCTCCTTCGACACGACTGCGGGCACAGGGCAAAGCTGGTGGTCAGTGGGTCCGTCCCCGTGGGCCACCACCCGTCTCCATCACCTCTGTCCAAACACACGGAGAGATGCCTCCTCGCTGGGAGGCCCCGACTTTCGGCCCCAGCCCAGCCCTTACACTGGTAGATCTGCAGGAAGGTGTCCGTCAGCTTGCTGGTGAAGATGGGCTCTGGCAGGTCGCGGAAATACTGCTTCAGCAGGTCAGCCACGTCGTACGCCGACTGCCCGTCATAGTTGACGTTGTCGGGGCTGGTTTCGTTCATGTGTCGGAGCGCCTGAATCCGGGACTTCACCCCCGACTTTCGGAAAATGCCGACCTGCCGGGAAAGAGCGGGTTGGTGCCCGAGCGCAGAGCGGGCACCGACGTGGCAGGCATGCGGGCGGGCTCCCGTGGGATGGGCGAGAGGAAGCCCCTTCCCCAAAGGCCTCTCTCCCCTGCCACCCAGAGGAGAAGCCTGAGTGAGGGATGGGGTGTGGAGTTCCCACAGACAATTTCGCCCTCCCACTTCACCACAGCCCAGTGCTGCAAGAGGTGAACAAAAAGCACCCCTGCAAGCTAGTTTCTTCCCCAAATCGCAGCGCTGCCGCACAGCGGGAGGCTCGGAGCCGCCCCGCCGCCACGCCCGGCGGTCGCGGCATCACCTGGTCCAGGCACTGGCTGCGGATGTAGCGCATGGCCTGCTGGATGCTCTGGGGCAGGGGCTGCCCCGTCCGCTGCACGTTGATGATGGGTGGCACCCCGAAAACCATCTTGTCCCTGTAGTCGGGGACTTTACTCCGCTTCATGAACTTGGGCACAGTCCTGCGGGGTGGGACAGATGGACGTCAGTGCAACAAACGGCTCCCTCAGCACCACCTCGCAGCGGGGCGCAGGACCCCAGGTAACACACGTACACGCGCTTCTGCCCTTTTCTGAAAATAGGCGAGGCAGCTTTCGGGCAGGAGCTGCAGCACCTTTTATTGAGCCAAAATGCTTTAATACTTGACTACAGAAGGAAACCACTGTCCTGGTCTTACGTCGCTGCGGCATTTTTAGTGCCCCATAAATGCCTGCAGCCCCCCGGATGCAGACGGTGCCGGGCACTCAGGCGTCAGCCCCCAGCTCGTGCTTGCAAGGATGCCCACGGCCATGCAGAGCAGAGAGCGCTTTGTTTCAGCTCTTCCCCCTCCCTCTCCATCATCTTTGCACACCGAAGCTGCCCCAGGCTGCGCAGCCCAGGCTGGGAGGCAGCACCTGGCGCGGCGCAGAGCTGCAGCCCGGGGACACCGTCCTGGTCCCCCTCCCCACCGGCTCACCACGTCCAGGCTTGCTTGTGCGGCACGGAGTACTTCTCCATGATGGCGGTGAGACGGAGCAGGGAGCATTTCTGGAGCAGGTTGAGCTGGGCAGAGGACTGGCGGTTGATCTCCAGGGAGGCAGAGTTCAGGCTGGGCCGGTGCGAGTTCTGGAAACTGTGCCAGCGCAGCTTTCTGCGGGGAAAGGCCGGCAGTGGCAGAGCTGGAGACCCCAGGGAAGGGCCCTTCCCTCCTCCAGCACCCGCTGCTTTGGGGGAAGGTCCGGGCACAGCCGGGCTGAGCCCAGCGGTCCCAATGTCAGACCTGGTGCCGCGAGTGCTGCTTCCCCCTCCTGGGTGATGCCAACCCAGCGCGAGAGGGGGCCAGGGAGAGCAGGAGAGATGCTCCCTCTTGCCTCCAAGGACTGCTCCCTCCGCCAGCTTCCCCTGAAACAACCAGCACCCTCCCACCTTGCTCCGCAGGCTCCCTGCGCCTGCCCCAGCACCCAAGGGCTGTGCCGGGCTACAGCCCCACCAGGAGCCCCAGGGAGAGCTCAGACGCTCAGGGTGACGCATGCCTACAGGACCACCACGCCATGGCAAAGGGGACGTCTCCACACCCGCTTTCTCAAGAAGAAAAGACGCCCCAATGAGGCAGCACTCTTTTGGGAGCCTGCTAAAACCCTTCCCAAGTCCGTGCTGCTCCGGGAAGGCTCCGGCACAGCCCCAAGCCCAGAGGGCACAAGCACCATTCCCAGCTAATGAGGAAAGACACCCCTCTCCATCCCCCTCCAGCGTCAGCCTAGCAGGGGCTAGAGAAGTCACAGAATTCAGCAACAGCCAGAGTTTTCTCAGGGGAAGCCCAAGGGAGCACTAGCCCACTGGAAGCAAGTGCCTCCTTCGTTTAGACCTGTTATTAGTAAATTAAAAACGATTGAATTGCTGGTCTATGCAGGCAGAGAGGTGGCAGCCCGTACGCAGCAGGCAGCAGCTGCAGGCAGCACGGTGGGCAGCGGTGGCTGGCAGCCGCCAGAGCGCAGCCGCGGTGCCCCCGCCCGCACCGCGCCAGGGTGCCGCTCCACCAGCATCCCTGTCCCTCCGTCCCGCTCCTGCCACCGGGGAAAGGGCGACCGTGAAGCCAGGGCTTGCAGGGCACCAGCCTGCGCCCCTCCAGCAACGGCTCCGGTCCTGCTCCCTGAGCCACGGCCTGCGCATCCCTGCTGGCAGAAGCACTGGTGGGATGGGGCCGGGCTTGCGGCGGGCCCCTGGCTGGCAGCACGCCGGCAGCTCAAGGAGCGAGCCCTTCCCAGGAACGGTGGAGGGGAGGAGGACGCGGCCCCAGCCCCAGCCCACGCCTACCTGCAGGGCCTGGTGAGAGACGCTCCCACCCCCGAGTCCCGGCGCTCCCGCATCTCCAGCTCTTCGGCCTCATTGAGGGAATTGCCCGTGCTGTCAAAGTCGCTGGCAGAGGTGCCGACATCCGACATGGACCGCTCTTCGAAGTGCAAGTTGGAGGGTTCCCCTCCTGAGTCCGACTCCTCCTCCTCCTCGCCCCCCTCCTCCTCAGCCAGGTCGGGGGAGATGGCTTTATACCAGAGCTCCACCTTCTGCTGCAGCCCCCACATGTGCTGCAATATGTCGTCGAGGTTCTCATAGGTCACCTCCCCGTCCTCCTTGCAGAAATCCTCGCTGCTGCCGAACTCCGGGACGTTGTCGTACACGCTGATGCGGCTGCCCAGGGAGCTGCAGGAGCCCCGCCGCCGGCGGCAGGCGAAGCCCCGCGGGGAGGACGAGCCCTCCACGCTGCTGCTGCTGCCGCCGCCGCCTCCCGCCATCCCGACGGGCACGTTCCCCGATTTCCAGTGGGTCAGGGAGCTGCCGCCCAAGGGACACAAGCTCTCGATGGAGAGGGATTTGGGGAAGGTGCCCGGCTTGTGGTCCTGGGGGATGTAGACCAAGCAATCCCCCCAGCACGCCTGCCGGTGCTGGCACTCTCCAGCAGCCCAGTCGCCGCCGGCTGTCACAGCCGTTTCGTAGTCCTCCAGGTACATTCCACTGCGTTTCGGGTCAGAACTCACCTTGCTCCCTCCTGAGCGCAGCAAGAAGTTAGTCCTGTACGATACCGAGAAGAAGTGTTTTTTGCCATGGAAAGAGGCAGATATCCCTCGTTTAGAGCAGTTGGCCTTGGTGGCTGCAAGGTCCCCATTAGTCTTCAGGGAGGCCCATCCTGGTGTGGCCATGACACCGCCATGTGGGGCCACCTTCTCGTCTGGGTCGGCTTTCTCTCTGTCCTTCCGTCGGAGGGACTCGATCCTCTTCAGGAAGCTGCGAGACCGTCTCTTCTTCGGCTTCTCCTTGGAGCCCTCGCTGTGGCCTGAGGGCTGCTCCGGCAAAGAGCGCTCGCTCAAACTGCGGCCGGCGGCGGCGATGGCAGCAGCGCAGATGGGGGGCGGGGAGGCGAGTGGCACGGCCCCAACGCCCAGCGTGCCGCTCGTGCTGCCGGTGCTGCCGCTGCTGTGCAGGGACACGGCCTCCGGGTTGGTGCTGAGGTCCGTGAGGACGCTCTCGCGGCTGGACGCCAGCCGCATCGCGGAGCTCAGGACCTCGGAGCCCTGGGAGAGGACGTCGATGGACCCCACCCGCGACCACCTCTTGCTGTCCTTCTGAAAAGCCCACCGGTCGCTGATGGCGCACAGGTCTTCCTCCTCGGAGTCTTCATTCTGCAGGCGGTTGAGGACAGGGGACAATCAATCAGTCAGAGCCGCAGAGGGTCAGCGCGTCCCCCCGCTCTGCTGGGACAAGCACCCCAGCAAAGGGCACAGTGCACAGCACTCTGGTCCCCTCTGGCAACGGAGAGCTCCAGGAGCCACCAGGCATCCTCTGCCCACGCCCAGGGGCCATTCCGCGCTGGACAAGGGAAGGTGCTGTTTCCCGGCTACCTCTGGATGGCTCGCAGGCAGTCGGGACATCCCTGCGGAGCCTCCCCGCAGACCCCGGCCACGCACGGCAGCGCAGTGAGGGATGCAGGGCAGCACCCCTTCCCAAGCCGAAATATGGGCAGTCAGGATGAGCAGGGATAGACCCATGTAACGATTTCCATATGCTAAACACCAAGCTGGCGTGCACTTTAAACGTATTATTCATTAAGGGAAATATAAAAGGTTTTGTTATTAATATGCCAATATTAATTGTTGTTTGTGACACAGGCTGGTTTCACCCGCTGCCAGAGCCTCGGAGAGGTGCAGGGGCACCGGGCACACACAGGCGCCCGCTAGTTCAGCCAGGCACCTCCGGGGCCGTGTCCGTCCTCGGAGACAGTGAAACAAATGAACAGCAGCGCCGGGTGCTGCTGCGTGCCCAGGGGCAGTCCTGGAGCACAGCGGTGTTATTCCAGGAACGCAGGATCGCGTTCCCCCGCGCCCCTCGGCCCCTCGCCTGCCCTTGAACACCCAGGACTTACCTGTTTACGCTGAAAGTGGACTTCCAGCTTCATGGAGGCACATGTGTTCAGGGTCATCAGCCTCCTGCAAGAAACCAAGAGAGGCTTTACCCGAGTCCTGGCCCCCGCTGGGGCCGCAGTGCTTTCTTTTTCTTTTTTTTTTTTTTTTTTTTTTCTGTCTCAGAGCCCTTGCTGTTTGCTGTCACCTGTCACGCAGCAGCTGCGGCTCCGGGGATCGGAGGGACACGTGGAGTCCAGCGCAGCTCCGAGCGTGGAGCCCCGAGCTGCCCCCCTCTGCGGGCACCCCGCACCTCCGCCACCCGCCCGGGCGCCCAGTCACACCAGCCTTCAGCATCGGGGTGACACCGCTCGAGCACACCAGTGGCGCAAGCGCTTGGTCGTGCGCCAGCGGGGATTTTGCAAGCGTAGCCATCGGAGCGTCACTCCGCTCCCTCCGCGCGGGCACCAGGACGTCCTGGCCGTGCCTAAATGCCTGCAGGCAACCCAGCACCCTGCGTTTGCTCTCCCACAACCGCAGCTTCAAAGGACGCCTGTCTCCCACCGCTCGCGGCACCCCAGTGCTGCCAGCGCCGTGCGGGTGCCGGCCGCCTCTCAGGCAGCATTTGCTGGGTGTCCCGGCTCCCTTCGCCTGCCCAGGGTTTACCCTGGCTGCGAGCCGGCCCCACCGACGGCTGTGGGGGGCAGCCACGACCCCCGTCCCGCCGCCTGCAGAGGAACAGCCTGGCCCCGCGGGCTGCCCGGGGCGTTTCTGCTATTTCCAAGGGCAAGGGGGGAAGAGAACATGTCCGAGGGGGTCATTTTTTTGGAAGGGCTGCACTTTCCAGTGTCCTTTTAGACCTTGTTAGGCAAACACTGCACGGGGCCACCTCAGGGACCCCACCTCAGGCAGGGCGGGACGGTCAGAGACCTCTCGGCACCTCCCGCCTCGCTGCCACCACCGGCAGGGAAAAGCAGGACCTCGCCGAGCACCCGGGAAGCGGCGCAGGGGATCCCCTCCTGCCCGGCAGCACAGTCTCTCTTGGGAAAACAAGCAAGTAACAGACGGTTTTCCCATCGCGCCTCCGGTCTGTTCGGCAGCAGGGCGTGTGGGAGGGACAGCGAGAGGCAGCGCTCGTTCCTCGGCGTGGAGTCAGCGCGGGGGCACGGACACGATGATGTGGCCCAAAAGCCAAAGCGGGGCTGAGTCACCGCGTGCCAGTGTGACACACAGCCCGTCTGGACAGATGGACACTGGGGCGGGAAGGGGGGGTTCCCTCCTTTTGGGTGTTTGCTCTTGCTCACACTGGCAGCGCTGGGAGTTTCCCCTCCGAAACACACGCTGCCTCCCTGCAGGAACACACCCCGCGGCATCTCCTGGAGCTATTTCCAGCCCTGCTGCCGCAAGGAGTAGCGTGTCCTGGTGGAAAACGTGCGGCAGGGCTGCATTGCCAGGCACCGGGATGACGAACGTCACTCGAAGCCAGCGAGCACCGTGAAGGCAGCAGCCCTTGGTCAGAGCAGCCGACAGAGCGCTTGGTGCAGGGAAGAGCAGGGACCCACGGGCACGGACCTCACCTGCGCAAAGCAAATCACAGCGCAGACCGACAGCTCCCGAACCCCCGCCGTGAGCACCCGCAGCTCCTAACGACCTGCGCAAAGCGCTCATTAGCGGCCTGCGACTTCCATGGAGCCCCTCGCACTGCACCGCTGCTCAGCAAATCCCTCGCTGCGGCTTTTCTCTCTTTCGCAGGCGGCACGTGCCCGATAAGCGAGTGAAACCGTCCGCAGACATGATTTCATCCACAGGCGCTTTGACCTGTTGCCTTATGCCAACAACCAGGCAAGACCCCTTCACTCTGGTGCAGAGACGTGGTTTCCAAACTCTGTTTTGTTTTCAGAGACGTTATGAAGCATCCTTGCTATAATACAGCAAGATAAAACGCACGCTGGGCAGACACGGCTGCCTCCCTGGGGACCACAGCCCATGAGGTGCCACCCAGGGCAGCCGGCGGCAGAAGGGGAGAGCGTGGGCCGTGGGGACGGCAGAACTGGGTCTCTCTTTGCACCTCTGCTGTTTTACAGTTCAGCTCTGACCCTTTCTAATGCAGCTCTGCAGGCTGGAGTTACGCAAGTGTGAAATTAAAACACAGCCCAAAAACCACACAAAGAGAAAAATTATTCCTGGGAAACGTTTCTGTTCTCCAGGAGCTCTGTATGATCAAAATAAAAGACTGTCGTTTCCGCGGCACCACCCAGCGGCCAGCAACACTGTCCCTTTCGAAAGGCTAAAGCATCCAAAATCCCGTTGCAGAGGGAGCGACAGCGCCCAAGTGGGCTCTGAGCCACAGCCAGGGTGTAAGGCAGACACCCCACAGCACCCACTGCCTGGCCAGCAGCCTGGGCAGCTGCCCTGAGCCCTCGCCCAGGGCATGTCCTCGCCCGGGGCACGTCCTCGCCCTGGCTCTGCTGCCCGCCGCGGGGAAGGGGTGCGAAGGAGCGTTACCTGCACAGAGATTTGAGGGAGTCCTGGTCCAGGAAGCTGTGGTCCTTCTTCACAGCGCCGATGTCGAGAGGGAACAATGAGTCTGGGGAGGAAAGCGAGAGGAAAATCAGCGGCCGTTTCTGAGCCAGCCACTCCATCGGCACAAGGGCCAGAGGTGAGCGTGGGAGGAGCGGGATGCTGCGAGAAGCAAGAGGAGGAGAGATGCTGAGGATGGAGAGCTGGGGAAGCAGGAGAGCAGCGGAGGGGAAAGGCGAGGGAGGCTTCTGGGCCGTGAGTGCCCGTCGGAAGAAGCGAGAAGGCTGGGGCATCGCATTGCCACCGGGAGCTGCCGCCCGTGACAGCCGTGGCCGCGGGAGGGGAGCTGCAGAGAGGGACGGTTTGGTTGGGCCGGCCGGCCGGCAGGCAGCTCTCTGCAGGCCAGACTTGACCCGGACTTCCTCCCAAGGACTACTCGTTGCCCACGGCTCCAGGAGGCAGCCTGAGAGCAAGAGCAAGAGCAAGACACAGAGGGGTCTGGCGTGGAGTGGCCGGGGATGCCCTGGTGCTGTGGCGAGGAGCGCAAGCCAAGTGCAGAGGTGGCGGGGAAGAGTCCAGCAGAGGAGAGGGGTGGAAATAAGCCCCACCAGACCGGGAGCAGGAGGGCTTGAGGCAGCCCAGATGCTGGGAGGGGATCGGTGTCAGGCAGCAGATACACCTCCCTTTGCCGCCTCCTCAGACCGCTTCCCCCTCGCAGGACAAACCACCCGGTCACTGCGCCGGGAGCCTTGGCGGGGCTGGGACAGTTAAAGCCCAGGGGAAAGGCTCCTGCTGGGCTGGCTTGAGCCCTGGGTGAGATGAGCAGGTTCAGAAATAGGCATCAGCCCTTTGCAGCGCTTTCAGACACCCAGGCAGGTACCACCGCACAGCTCTGCTCCTCGGGGGTGCCGGCTGCACACCCTGCAGGGGGGATAGGGACCCCCCTCGGCACCCCATGGTGGATTTTGGAGGGTGGCCACCTCCCTAACACTGCCCAGGAGACATCTTGGTGTCCCATGAGGCAATACATTACTCATGCATTGATTGCTCATCGATGACTCCCATCTCCCACTGATCCCCCAGGGTCAAGAAAGCATCTCAGCTCCCCTGGGGAGTGCTAGGAGCTGCTAAGAGGTCTCCCAGGGGCAAGAAAGCTGTACCAGTGGCTCAGTTGCTCTATCATCTCATTCAATCCCCTCCCACGCCTCACAGGCCATGGGTCGGGTCGCCACAGGCAGATACGCTCGCTGGCCTCAGAGCAGTCGCTGGGGGACCACCCAGAGGCGGTACGCGCCCGGGGTCTTCGGGCAGTGCTCTTTCCGGGTCAGTTAGGTGAGGGTGGTGAGGTGCCCAAGGGCCTCCATCCAGCTCCTTGCTCATCTCCGTGCACTCAGAGACAGCTCTGCTGGGACTGGCTGTGTAGGACCTGGTCCATTAACCACAAGTGTCTAAGCCCAGCTGTTAATGAAGCTAACGAGCGCAATTACCAAGGGGATGCTGAGCCCTGCCAGCTGGGTAGAAAAACAGAATGAAACACACCGAGGATGTGGAAAGTTTTGCTCAGAGAGGCTGGAAAAGGGTCGGTTTATTCATAGACGCCAGCACCCAGCACCCGCTCCTCGCTGCCCCGGGCCGTGAGCACTATTTGGGGCCGACACCTGGGGCTGGGTCTCCCCTGCAGGAATCCGGCCAGCCCTTGCACGTGGCCGCGCGAGGAACCTGCCGTCTAAAATAGAAACCAGAAGCAAACAGGCAGCCTGTAAAGCCATCACCCGGGGGGCAAGAGTGTGGCTGCCGCACACGTGTTGCGGGGGGTGGTGGAAGTGCCCGGCCAAACAATAGCCATCGCTGCAGCCCGCCAGAGACCTGGCTTCCCGCTATTGTCCCGGCCAGCCGGGGCCGGCTGCAGCCACTGCGCCTCGGCACCGGTCCCCCCAGCAGGGACCAGCAGTCCCGCCGTGGGTTTGAAGTAAACACAGCTGAGCCGGGGGCGAGACCCACCACCAGAATCACCCTGCAAACCACCTGTGGGTGTGTGGCAGAGGAGGTGGGAGCGGGTCCGTCCCGGGAGCCACGCGGCGTGGGGACCCGGCTGTGCCACGCGCTCAGAAAGCACGGACCTCGCTGCCAAATAGTGTATCGGGGCAGGGCGGGAGCCTGCAGGACGCATCAGCGGGGAGGGAGGAAACGCTCACTCTCCGGGGTACCTACGTCGGCCGCCTCTGCGCTCCCACCCACTGCAAACACTCACGGAACTACTGAAGAGCCGATGGCTCGCCAAAGCCCGCCTGCCCTTGGCCAGAGCGGCCGCCCCGCGGCTCCTCGCAGCCCTGCCTCAAGGGGAGAAGTGCAGGAACGCAGGAAAGCTAACAGCACGGCCGGCTCTCCAGGCCATGGCCAAGTCCGAGGGCAGAAGGCTTTAACACATGATGGTATAATTAGCAAACAATCCTCTCCATCCTCCCCTCTCCCGGCAGCCACCCTTGGATGAGAGACCACAAACGCAGCAGGGACTGGGATCAGCGGGGGAGGCAGCTCTCACCTTCGTAAAGCTGGGCATACTGAGGGAATCCCGCTGCGCGCAGCCAGTCGCAAGCTTTCTTGGCTTCGATTTCTGAAAGAAAGCAAAGAACCAGCCTGAGCGTCCTGCCCGGCAGCAGCGACGCTCCCCGGCGCGGCAGCCCGCTCCCCCCCAGCTCCCGCGGCGCCGAGCCCGTGTTTCACGTGCACGAAGCAGAGGAAACGACCGGCTGCAGCAAGGGGAGCCGGCGGCTGTGCTGGTGGGCAGCGCTGCCCCTGCAGAAACCGCCCGGCTTTAGCCTCTCTGCCAGCACCAGGGAGGAGGTAACGCAGGAGCGATAGGGCCACAAGGCACAATTTTAACCTCCCTATGAAACACTGAACCCACCAAACCAAATACAGTACTTTGCCAGGCAAGAGAGGAAGATCTTTATTTTTAATAACTAGTTCAGAGCTCATCAAAGCTTAGGGCCGGTCACTTTTGCAAACATCCTCCAGAAAAGCCTGCCAAAGAAACTTTTCCTTCTCCTTCCTCCTTCCCACCACCCCGGACCACCACACCTCTTCTCTCAAGCTGGCGTTCATCCTGGCAGGCACCAGAACCCTGACAGTTTTCTACAGCCCCTGCCTGGCCTGTTCCCATCCCTCGCGCATGGTTCAGCTATCGCCTAGATGAGCCCATCCAACAGCCAGCACTATTTTCTGTGAAATTTCTCAAGTTTACAGAACTTGAGGGAAAACAGACCAAAGCTCACGCAGCCAAAGCAAGCTGCTGCCTGGTGTCGGCAGTCCGTCGGTCTGCTGAGATTTATATTCCTGAGGGTGACAAACATTTGACCTCAAGTGTAGAAAATGCAACTGCAGTTTCAGGGTCTCGCCCGTCCGTCTCGGAGGCACCACCCAGCACAGACTGGACTGAGGCTGGATCCACCCAGAGCAGATTGCAGTGAAACACCCCAATTTCATCACCATCCATCAACAGTCTCAGCCAAGAGCTCTGGCTGCATTTCCAATTAGAAATCTAAAGCTGGGGGGAAAAAAAAAAAGCTCAAAACAAGCAGTTCAGTTAAGGACGGGACCAAGCCAAAACCCTGGACCCAAATACTTCAAAAGTTTTGGGAAGAAGTTTTGGAATAAGCATCTGCATCTGGGTCCAAATGGTGCAGCTGTCCTTAACCCTGCCATGAACCCAGCCGAAATTCTGGGGCTGATCCCTCCTGCCCTCGACAGGGCTCAAAACCAGTAACTCCAGTGGAGACCTCAACCCTGGAGCACGACCGCATCAGCCCGGTCCCCACAGAGCACCGCATCCCTCCCGTGGGGGAAGGCGCCCTGCGGCTGCGACCGTACAGCCGGGAGGGCACCAAGACTCCTGGTCCACATGAATGGTCTTCGGTCATGACAGCTCCGGAGAGCAGATCCCTCCCGCAGCCGCAGGACGGGCATTTCCCACAGTCCCCCGCCAACGGGCCGCCAGACCCCGCTCCTGCTCCAGCACTGCCCCTCCTTCGCTTGCAGCGGAGTCGCTGGCCGCGGGGCCATCGCGGCCGGAGGCTGCAGCTCGGGGTGACCCCAGCCACGAGCAGAAACACCAACCTCCCAACCCGCTGCCGCCCCATGACGTCCCGACCCCAGCGCTGCCCACTGCCCCCAGGGAGGGACGGGTCCGGCGTTCCCCCCCAAGAGGACAGGGAAGGGCAGCCAGAAGCAGAGCCGTGTGCCGAGCTTACCCCTTACGGCGGAGGGGCCGAACTGGTAGAAGAGCATGGCCGGGGCGCCGATCGGCACCGCTCGCCCGTCCAGGAGCCGCGTGACACCCCGCGTGGCCGCGGCTGCCCCGCCGTGGGGAGCAGCGGGGCCGGGGCTGCAGCCTGCAGCAGGATGCGCCGCGCAGGACTGAGCTCGGCCGCCCGTCGCCCCGGTGGAAACGAGGAGTCAGAGCACGACATTTCCTTCCCTTCCGCCGCCTCCTCGCGGCGCAGGGGCTGGCGGGGGGGCGCGGGGGAGCACGGAACCATAGCACGGGCTGGGCGGGAAGGGACCGTCAAAGGCCATCTAGCCCACCCCCCTGCCGTGAGCAGGGACAGTTCCAGTAGAGCAGGGTGCTCAGAGCCCCATCCAGCCTGGCCCGGGATGTGTCCAGGGACGGGGCATCAACCACCTCTCTGGGCAACCTGGGTCAGGGTTTCACCACCATCATTGTCAAAAACTTCTTCTTCCCGCTCACTGCGGCGAGTCCTGCATCCCCCCCGACCCCATGCAGCAGGGAGCAACAAGGGCAGGGGGGCTCTGCCCACCCCACATTGAAGCGCTGGCACAGAAAAGGTTTCCAAGTGTCCCAGTCCCGGACGGAGCTGGCCGCCAGCTTCCTGCTCCGCCCGCCCTCCCCACAGGCGTGCTTTCCCAGGGGAGCGCAGGAAAGGACGGGCAGGCAACCGCTCCTGCCGAGCACACGGGTGGGCTGCGAACCCCGCTGTGCGCGGGGTCACCCGCCACGAGCCGTGTCCCCAGCCCTCCCTGCCACCTCCCCGGGAGCTTCACCGCCAGGGCGAGGTGACGGGGGACCCAAACCCTGCACCGGGCAGCTGGCCCCACGAGTGCCTGTCTGCAGCCTCCGCTGGAAACCCAGCCCAGGGGAACGCTGCTGGAGACCCTCCGCTGCCCGAAGCCGGGCAGAACGGTGCTGGGCTGAGAAGCCACGAGCAGCAGCAACGGAGACTGGTTTCCGACAGATGTGCGGATTCTTTGATGTCTAATAAAGGTTCATCACATTCTACACCCACCCTTCAGCAGGGCTGGGAAGTGGGTCTCATTTTCATTGGGCAGCAAACGACTTTCATGAGCTGTAGTAACTGAGTATCTTTGTGATCTGTAGTTTAAATATGACAGAAATTATGCCATTCAAGTTGTATTACAGGAGGAGCAGGCACACAGACACAGGCAGACAGGCACACAAACACGCACGGAGTCCACGCTTCCCTAAGAAACAAGAGGCTAAATCCCACGAAGCCACCTTGCCACCACACACCGAACCCAACCTCAGAGAACTCCAAACACAGCCCCCCAAGCACGGGGCACCCGCTGCCGCAGAGCAGTTCGGCAATGGCACGAGTCGCGCCAGCGGCACGCCGGGGTGCATGGTTCCCCCCCCGCACCTTACGGCTCGTCGCTGAGGAACGAGGAGCAGATGAAGGTGGGACACAAAAAGATGGCAGCGCTTCCCCCCAGGCTTTCACGGAGGGGCTGGCGGTTCCGGGCATTCCCAGCTGCGTTTCCTAAGAAGACTCGCATAACCCTTCTCTGTCCGCCGGAACGCGTTACCCCGGCGGTCAGGACCACCGCCACCCACCTCTGAGAGAGGAGAGCAGACGCGCACGTAACAAAGCTGCCAACCAGTTTCATGAAAGCAGCCGAATGGGTAGCTGAGAGGCCCCGTTACAGCTCCCGCGTCAGAGGCGGCTCTCCGTGTGAGATGAGCCCTGGGCTACCCCCCGGGGGGAACCAGCACCAAGGCACTCGCTGGAAAAAGCTCCTGATGACGCACAGCCCTTATGAGCCACCAGAGAATCCCCTCCAGTCAAAGCTTCCACCCTTCTCAGGCAGCTGCTGAGGCTGGATGGCGTTTCCCAAGGAAAAGGCACCCACGGCCACTCTCCCCATCTCATGTACCCAGCGAGGGGCACACGCTGGGGAGCAAGTGCCGCCGTGGTCCATCGGAAATGCCCCGAGCAGGTCCGGCGGGGGCAGCTCCACCAGCACGGCTGCTGCAAGGCAACCCGGGGATGGAGGGCACTGCTGGCCGGCACCGCCCGGACACCGGGAACCCGGACCCCCCGGCACCGCCCGGACACCGGGAACCCGGACCCTCCGCACTGCCCGGACACCGGGAACCCGGACCCTCCACACTGCCCGGACACCGGGAACCCGGAGCCCCCACACTGCCCGGACACCGGGAACCTGGAGACCCCGGCACTGCCCAGACACCGGGAACCCGGACCCCCCGGCACCGCCCAGCACACCGAGGCGAAGGGCAGAAAGCAAAACCAGAGAAAGACAAGAGTCTCTCGTTTTGCTAGTGAAAGTGGAAGAAAAGGATGAAAACCAACATGAAAGTGGAAAAGAAGGACAAAATCCCCCACCACCACCTTCCTGTACAGCCACCGCGCTCTGGCATTTCCCAGAACATAACCCGCTGGCGGGGGAGCACCAAGACCCTCGCCGGGTCCGTGGGTGCTCCAACAAGGATGGCTTGTGGCCGTGGGATGTCTGGAGCCTGATATCTCTCCCTCAAGTGCTTTTGGGGCTACAGCTGCCCCACCCCTGACCTGGCACAGGCGTGGATGGTGAAAAGCCCAGGAGATGCAATAAAAGCTCCAACATGAGCGAGCTGGAACACTGGAGGCAAAGTTAATCATGGGCAGGAAAGCCACTTCCCAGAACCCCGGCTCTGCACTTTCGCTTTGAAAATCAAAAATAAAAAACGAGAAGTCACACCCCAGGATCCCAGCTTCTCACAGCAAGTTTCCAAATTCCCCATAAAAAGTCCCACACAGCCAATTAGTCTGTGAAAAGAAAACCACATCGTACGGTTGCCCATACGTTACCTAATGGAAAGCCGTGAAAGCAGCTGCCCGGCAGATGCGGGCGGGAGCGCCGAGCCTCCGGCTGTCACACTCCAGCGCTAGCGGGGGGAACACTCTTTTTGCTTTTCTTTTCGGTGTGTTTTCTTTCCATCCCGCCTTAAAATAAACTGTTGCCTACAGCAGTGACTATGCAGAAGTGGAGCTCAGCTTCCCTCCCCAGTCTGTAAACAGAAGTACTTGCCTGCGTTTTACAGAAATGACAGAAAATCCTGACACATCTCCCAGGCCAGGAGATGTGCCTTCACGGCGTGAAAAAGCGAAGAGCTGAAACAACAGTTTCCCACAGGAAACACGTATCCTACTGCTGCTGAAGGTACTGCGGCCGGGGCATTGCCAGTGTACGTGAAGTTAGAGAGGAATTAACTCCGGCTGCGACGCCCAGCGCTGTGCTCGCAGCAATCAGCGTCGCCTCTTTGAACCGAGCATCGCCCAGCAGTTCCCGAGGGCCAGTTCCGGACCCCTCCGTGCTGACTGACGGCACCTCTCCCCTTCCAGCCCGCTCAGAAGAGGCGCCCGGGGGAAGCCCCCACGCTGCCTCCCACGCTCGGCCGGGGCTCGCTGCCCGCGCCGACCTGGGCTTTCAGAGCAGGGGAGGCACGCCAGGTTTTACGCAGCCACGGGCATCCCTCGTCCCTGCGCGGTCTGGCACTCGGCACCGATAAATACCAGTTATCTGTTTCCAGCCCAGCCAGCTCCCAGCACCAGCCAGCCAACCACAGAGATTTCAAAGCCGCCAGCACGGACAGGGCACGCAGATAGGAATGAGAAACGCAGCTGGACGCTCTCCCAGACGCAGAGGGTTTCCATAATTAACCTTCACGCAGTAAACAGGTCTCACAAGTTTTGGGAACTGCTCCTTGCTAAGTCACCAACGAGGAATTGTTCAAATGCCTCTGCCACCTCCAGCCCCGAAATGCCCTGTCTGCTCCCAAGGGCATCGCTCCCCTGGGGACGGCACCACGCGGGCGGGAGGCACTGGGGGCACCGCCAGCCTGGCGGGTGCCAGAGCCCACCGCCGCCCGGCTCATGTCCGGACAGCCGCTGCGTGGTGCGGGTGAACACGAGGGAAATCTGGGGGTAAAAACCATCCTAGAGGCAGCACAGAAATTGCTGGCCAGTGTCCGCGTGGTGTCGGTACCTGAGCACCGGCCATACAAGCTGGGCAAGAAGCCCTCTGCCCACCTCCCTGCCCCACGGTGGGGAGACCCCAGCCGCTGGGTTTCCAGACCACCCTCAGAGGTCACCCCAAGCTGCTCCGCTCCCAGCTGCCCTCCAGCCGCCAGCCGGGTGCCCTCTCTTCCCTCCCCATCGCCCCCGGGCGGCACCCGGCTTCGGCAGATGCTCGTGCGCCCGAACGGCAGCAAGGCTGGAGATCCCAGCTGGGCAGCAGCTCCTCGGACAGCAGAGAGGAAGGAAGGGCCCTGGGACGCCGGACAAATTGCTGCTCTATTGTGAAAGCAAAGTTTCCAGGTAACAAAAGAGGCTCCCCTCCAGCGGGTGCCCCCGCCGGGTGTGCACGGAGCCCGCCCCAGGCAGCGCCGCAGCAGTTACCCGGGGGAGCGTGTCCCCCCCCATCTCTGCCCCACTCGCATCTTGGCTCAGCTCCAGGGTTGCATGTAACCACGGTTATCAACTGGATGCCACAGCTTTGGTTTCCTCTCCTGCTAACGAGCATTAACAGTAGTCTCGTGCCTGTTCTATTCCGTTTTAAAGAAAGTTAAAGCACAGCCCTTTGCACCCAAAGCGAGTATAACCCTGGGCTTGGCAGCGCAGAACCACGACTAAGACCACGGCCGTGAGCAAGTCCGGGGCAATGCCAGAGCCTGGTCTGCGCCATGCCCAGCCAAAAAGCAGCTTCCCCCCTTGCAGGCTGCACCCGAGATGGGAGCTGCACCCGACCTGCACGGGGAGCACCACCACCCCCACAAACGTCACTCTCAGCAATTTAAATTCACCTTTGCAGCCTTTGCTGTCTTTAATAAAGATCGCAAGATAGCACTGAAGTAACCACATCAGCCCCAAACGAATGAGGCTTCATCATACCTTTGCAGAATGCAAACATGCTTGTTACCTTCTTCACTTTAGAAAGGGGAGGAAACTTCTCCCCTTTCAGTATTCACTCCTCTGGGACACCAGAGCCTAACAGCCACCTCCAGAGAAGCCAACGTCCATCTGCAGCAGCGAAGGGTCTCTTCCTCTCTTGGGGTGTTACTTTAGACCCAACAAGGCAGGGTTGAACAGCCACTGGCATCTCCACTCCTCAGAGTCTCATAGCTCCTTTGGTCACCTCGGGACACCTCCTCCTGGCCCTCGGCTTCAGGCTGCCCCTGGGAGCACGAGCGCTGCGGTCGCTCAGGGGTTAAGCGGGTTGAACAGCCTTTGAGTGCTGCAGCTGCAGAGCAGATGTCTGCTGGGAACACGGGGATGGAAAGGGCACCGATAGGAACAGAAACAAAGGGCCAGGAAGGTGAAGGCCCCGATCCGTCCTCCTTGCCTCCCCCACCTGCGTTTCTGCAGCGGTGCTGACCCCAGAGGGCAGGACCCCAGGACCCCGTCCTCTCCTGCGCCCCGGAGCGCAGCAGCGAGGCCCCCCGCGCCGGAGGAGGCAGCCCAGCAGGAACCTCGGTTTCCGTGTCTGAAGAAGGCAACAGCAAAGCAAGCTCGTGGGGAGAGACCGTCCGGCTCCAGCCCACCCCACACACCCCCCCGAGAAGGTCCGTCAGCGCCGGCACAGCCGACAGCTTGCCTCTGCCCAGGTCTAGAGCGGGGGTGAGAGGTTCCCATCTTCTTGACGCCGGTCACGTTACTCCCGTCCTGGGTTTCAGGCTGGTGAGAGGGCACCCGGCTGGCTGGAATGATGAGACAGAGCTTCGCAGGCCTGGCTGCGTCCCCCCTTCCACACTCATGCTCCAGCAGCCCCGCGCCTGCAGCGGGCGAGCAGGGAGAAGGGCGGCCTGCCCTGTCCGGGCGCAATTACTGTCTTCACAAAGAGCCTGGCACCGCTTGCACGGCCTTCCCGGAGACTGAGGGTTGTATCACATACCGTGGTCTCTTCTCGAAAGGTGCCTAAGCACGTAGCCGTTTTCTGCAGCAATCTATGCGCTACGCCAAGAAGAGAGTAGAGTGGTACCTCCTCCTATTTAAGGCTCCTAATGACCCAACCATTAATTTATTGAATATATGTTTTCATACATATATGCGTTTCTACTGCCGAAGTGGCCGTGATGTCTGGGTGCTCTTATTTCTGCTACTGGAAACCCAGAAGAGTAGCAAGATGACAACAGCTACTCAGCTGCTGAAGAAAATTAATCCATCTTGCCCATCCTGTACCCCACCCTTTCTAAAATTGCGCTGCTGCTTTCCTGTTGACCATCCCACGGGTCTCACACTCACTTTGTTTGGACTAACGGACGCCGTCCCTGCGAGGGCAGCCAGCGGTGCCGGAGCTCCCTGCCTGACCGCTTTGCTAGCGCCGGGGCACGGCATCCGTGGGATGCTGCAGGTACCGGCCGAGACCGCACCTCCTCGACGAGGAGGGATCACATCATGCGTTTCTCTACGCTGACAACAACAAGAGCCCGTTTTTCCGCTGCTTGACGAGCGTTGGACCCAGCACCAACAAAACTGTGCACCCGTAGCCTACTCCCGCCTCCAGCACGCTCTGAGGTTAAAGCCCAGAGAGCTGCGTCCCGCTGCTGCCTCCGCCACAGCACGTACACCGCATGCAGTGCGAGACCAACACAAGCCACCGCCGAAGGCCAAGGAAGGTCAAGGCGAAGGAAAACGGCAATAGTTTTGCTAAAAAGCCAGGATCCGCAGCAGCGCTCGCCGTGGCGGAGCGCGCTCAACTCCGTGACGCAGCACCTGCAGCTGATGCACATCTGCACCTCCAGCCAATGCAGCCTGCTGCAGCTTCTCTCCGGCACTACCTGCTTCGGAGCTATCCTCAGCTCCTTCTACTTTTAAATCCAGGCATTGAAGAATAATTACTTGCTTAATACATGAGGGAATTTTCCCCTGCTTTTATGCATTTGTTTAGAAGAAACACCAGTGTGTTACCAGAGGAACTCCACGGAGCAGCATTCCCTCGTGGTCCTTCTGCAGCTTTTTCCATGTTGTACAGAATTACAAGCCCCTCCAGTTCCCAGCGGCGGAATGCAAAGGCTCCTATGGCCTTCGGTGGGACCTCTGCGAGCGCCTGGGGACGGCGAGCCCAGAGCCAGAGCTGTCACACCCGGTCCGGCGGCCGCCCGAGCCGACGGCCAGGCGCTGCCACAGCCCCAGGACAGAAACGCATCCTGGCAGGAAGAAATGGGCACTCATTTCTCAGCAGAAGCATAAAGGGTTGCTTTAGGGCTCTTTTCTTCCCCTTTTAAAGGCTGCAATACAAAAATAAGCCAGAATCAAGTATTCTTCCAGGTCTGTGCAACCATCTGCCTCCTCCTTCTGCCCCAGCGATCCCTTGCTGCTGACCCCGAAGCCGTCTCCCCTCCCACCCGCAGCGCTCCCTCGCCCAGCGGCCCACGGGCGGCCGCTTTGGTCAGGCTCTGGCTACCGAGGGGTCCCCGCACCTGCCCTGGTCCGCGGGGAGCCGTGCGAGCGAAGGCGCTCGGCACTTCTGCACCCATGCTGGCGCGTGCTGATCGTTACACCTGTGAAAATCCCATCCCACGTCAGACACATCTCCGCAAAATTCAAGATTTTAACACCACGAAGTCCTGCACGTGCAGGTGACCACACTAGCGCGCCGAGCCAGCAAACGGCACGCTTGAGGTTCGTCTCCAGAACGGCCCCCCCGGTCTGCACGGCACTGTCCCCCCCGATGGGGACACCTCCCTGCAGTCCTTCCGGAGAGAACTACAAATCAAGGCATAAAACCCCCAAAACCAAACGCTAAGTTTCAAAAAGCGGCCACGTAACGTTTCTCATGCGAGCGCCGGTCTGCGTACGCGGGGGCAGGACCTTCACCCTGCCCACGGGACCTCTCCCACTCGGTCGGAAGCCACGGCCCCTTCTGCCGCGCCCAGCGCCCACCGGCATTGCTCGGCGCCGCTCACGGTGCAGCTGCCCGCGGCTCCTGGGGGGCATTTCCCTCCCCGCCCCGCAGCCCTGAAGCCTTCTCCCTGTGCCCTCCTTTCCTCTCGCTTAAAACTGCTCTTAAGTAAATCAGTGTCGGCAGGCGATGCCGCAACCCCCGGCACGGCTGGCACCGGCACCGGCACCGCCGCGCTCCCGGCCAACGCCGGCCGCCACCCCGGCCGTCCTTGCTGCCTGGCAGGAGGCGGGGGTCAGGCTCACGGAGCGGCATTTTGGCTTGGGCTCAGGAACAGCCGAAGGTTAGGAGGAGCTGGCATGCCGCACCACCACCGCGCTTTCACCAGCTTGGCTGACTCTGTGAGAAATAAGCCCAAATATTAAAAAGGCTGCAGTTCTCTTACGCCTGCTGCATCTTAAGCAGGGAGCAGAGGGGTTGAAAGAAAAGCCACACACAATGCGACTGAAACCAGCCTGCACTTTGTCGCATCCATTTCCCCTCTCCTTCCGACCACGCACAGCCGCACCCTCAATACTCGTGCCCGATTTCATCAGGGGTTCAGGGCTCACAAGGCACCCAGCCGCAGCCCCCCTCCAAGCAGGCACGCTCCCGTCAGGGCAGAAGCTACAGATCATTTCAAGGTGGGGGGGGGGGGAAGTAAAGGAAAACCTGGTCTGTTTTTCAAGAAAAGCAAAAAAAAAAAAAACCAAACAAAAAACACTTAACAACAAAACAAATCACACCTCCTAACCCTTCTCTCACCCTGCTGCATAAAAGCCAAAGCAAACTCGCTGTAACGGAAACACTGTTTTCAAGAAATCCCTGACAAGAAAAAGGTCGTTTTACAGACTTTCCCATCTCCCCCCCAAAAGCACGTTTGCTGGCTGAAACCTCCCAGGACAAATACAAAGCTGGGACACGAGCAGACTCACCATGGCAGAAGCTGTTAATCCTGGCTTTGTTCATTGGAAACCGTGGATTAAATGCAGAAAAAAATACCAGCATGACCACCAGCCTCCTTGATCCCCCACCCCAGCACCATCCACTCCTGGCCGAAGACCTTCCCGCAGGCACTCAACTGGAGAGCTCCGATTTTTCCACGCAGGCCAACTGCGCCGAGCTAATAAAATGTGCCCCCGCTGACCCTGCCTGCCCGGGCAGCCATCTAATTTCTGGTTAGAAGCAAACAGGACATCCCCGGCCGCACCAAGGGCTGCGCTGCTCAAACGGCGGGGGTGGGAGCAGGCGGGGAGCGCGCGAGAGAGCCGGAGCGAGCGCGCACACGCACGCAGGCTCGCGCTTAACTGTTTCCAGCTCCGCGCGAGCCCTGCCGAGCGGCGGGACAGCCTCGCTGCCCCAGAGCGGCCGTTCCGGCGGCCACGGGCATTCCCATCCCGACAGGACGGGACGCCGAGGTGGCCTGTCCCGGCTGCGGCCGGCCGGGCACGGGATGCCCGCTCCAGCCAGGTGGGTTGTGGTTTTCAACTGCAACCAGAAGGAAATGGGAATTTTCGGTCATACTGAGATGCTCAAGCGCGACGCTTTCGGCAGGCACGTTTTGCTGGCACCAGGCGCGGAGGGGGCACCGCCCTGCCGTAAGCCGGGAGGGAGGAGAGCGACGGAGACCGCCAAGACCCCGTCCCCATCCCAGCAGACGCTGACTATGCAAACCCCTGACCGTAAACCTCAGCCAAGGGCTTCACTCGGCGCTTGCAAAGCGCGGGAGCTGCCAGCCGCTGGCAGGCAGGGCAGCGCGTCTGAACGCAGCCCTTCCCGTGTGCCGGTGACGGGAGGGCTGGGAAAACCGCAAGCACAGACCGATCCATCCTACATTTCCCAGTCCCTCAGGGTACCAAAGAGGACTGAGAGCCTTGGGAAACGATGGCGCAGGGACAAGAACAGGAACGCCTGCTTCCCAAGGTATCCAGACTTAATCACCTCATTTTCCACAAATTCACGGTCTGCGTTCAACCCAGCGGCGCTTCACCTTGCCGCGGGAGCGCTCCCTCCCCCGGCGCGGGCAGGGCACGCCTGAGCGCTTCGGGCAGCCTGAAGCTGCGGGAAGCTGCGCGGTCCAGGCGAGAAGCTCTGGCTGACGTGGGATTAGTCTCCGTAATGAAAAGCACCTTCTCTGCAACCGCACTTCCCCAGGCTGGTGCTTTTCGCACAAACAGTTCACGGAACGAGCGGTGAGACCCCCGCGGCTGAGCGGGACCCGGCGGGGACGTCGCAGGTCCAGAGCGCAGAAGGGGCAGCTGAGAGGAGTGGGCTGGCAAATACACCCGTGGGAGTGGGATGAGAACACCCGCACGCTCCAGCCGACAGCAGCGGTCGCCCCGCAGATGGGGAGGCGTCTCAGGGGCCATCCAAGTTACCAGCGACCATGCGTAAAATTTCCACCAACACGGGAGGAGTCAAAAGCCGCTTCCAAATGTGATCTCACATCCCAGCGATGCCGGGAAGTACCGGGCCTCAGAGACAGCCGTGCTGCTGCCCTTCAGCATGCTCTAACGGAGGGTGCCGTGGCTGCTGCCCGCTGCGGCTCACAACAGGCACTCCACTAAAGCTGCTCAAGGATCCCACAAAGCTATGTTGACATAGTAGGCTAACGAAATCCCTGAACCGAGAGGTCTTGATCCTCTTGGGACTGAAAGCAAGCACTCCCCCTGCAAAGAGACCATTGCTGAAAACAAGCCAACAGCGGACTTAGCCAGCAGGAAACAAATAATAACCATATTTTAGCACGAAAAAGGCCTTTCTGTGCACACGTGACAGCAAAGACACCAAACTCAGCTGATGCTGCAGGTGCATGCTGGAGGTGCGGGATGGTGGTGACCAAGGCTGGCTCTCCACAGGGGACACACGCCACCCACGCTCACGCTGGCACTGGGACCGGTGCCCAGCTGGGGCGAGGTGTGCGGGGGGGCACAGGCGAGTGCCACGCACATGTCCTGCCCGCCGCAACGCCCGCCCCCCCAGAGGGGAATTTTGGTCCGGTTCTCAGGAAAAGCCTCTTCCACCACCATCCCTGGCCGGACCTTTCCTGTCATTAGCGCTACCGTGGCGCCACAGCAGGAAGCCAGACCGAAACTTCCAGCTGCAGCCAGAGCAGCAGCCGCCTCCCGGGTCCCCAGTCAGCCAACATCTGTAGGTGGGAGAGAAGGGAGGAGAGAGCTTCGCTGGCTCCACAGCGATGGGAGAGGCAGCCAGGCGTCCCCTCTTCCGGAGCAAACTGAACTGCTGCCCTGGAGAGGAGGCTGAGAGGGTCCCTGAACCTACAGCTCCGGCTGGGGCACGGAGAAGGTCCCAGTGCCACTGTGCCCTTCACCCGTGGGAGAAAGAGGGATCTGGCTCAACCCATCCCAGGGGCTCCCTGCATGTCCTGGGGAGCTCCTGCGCGGAGAAGCGAGGGAAAGCGGCCCCAGCGCCAGGAGAATACCTGGCACGGGGACCTGCGGCTTGGCTTGTTAGCTCACGCTTCTCCTTGTCCAGTTGGTCTTCTCCCGGTCTCCCTGACGTCTGGCTGTAGGGTGACCGAAGGAGGGCTGACGTGTTTACCAGACACATCCTGATGCAGCTGGTAACAAGCTGGAGTGATTCAAGTCAAAGCCTGCACTAGGTCACACCACGGGCTTCAACAGCAGGTTATTCCTTTCTCACCTTGTTTCTGATCCCCAGTGGGAAACGCAAGAGGTCTGTCATCCCCGAGGGATACAGCACTGCAAAACATCCCACCCACACCTCAGCTTGCTTCCTTACACCGTGCTAGGTGAGACAAAGGCCAGTACTAAAGGCAGGACGCTGACCCAAGGACCACTGTGGTGGCTTCTGCCTTCTCCAACGTTCTTCTCCAAAGCCAGGACCCTCCAGACCGGGCTGCAGCGGTGAGGAAAGCAGGCCTAAGGAGCCCGTAATCATCGCAGAAATGGGGAGGTCAGAGTGAAGCCTTAGGACAAGGGTGGAACCAGACAGCACGGACCTGAGGTTTATGGAAGTCACCTGAGCCAAACAGGAGCCCACGACCCTTCCTCTCTCTTTTTTCCCCTCTCTCCCCACGGGAAGGAGACTGTGTTGGCGCTGGCTCAAAGCTGCTTTTTCCTTATGAAGCTAACAGGAGCCGCTGGAGAGAGCAGGCCAACGGGCTTTTTGAGTAGTTTTAAAGGATGTCACAGTTTTGCAAAGAGACAAAGGAACATTTTTTAAAAATACAGAACTGTCCTTGCCAGGAATGTGGGGAATGACAGGGAATATTACAAAACAGGATGCAAAAGCTGGCCTCAAGCAATGCTGTAGACTCATATGCTGGCCTGACAGTCAAGATACTGAATCCTGATGGAAGATGAGCCACGGGAACGGCAGACTCGGCTTACCTGGCTTGGTCCCATCTGTCTCCCACCAGGGAGACCGGTCAGCCCTGCGCCCCGTTCCCCCAGACATGCCTACCCCACAACCCAGAGGCAGGCTAAAACATGGCCGTTTATGTCTAACATGTCATTTTCTGAGGAGCTGAAGCAAGCAAAGCCTTGTGACCACGACCGAGGAGCCTGTTTACGTTACGGCAGAGGATCTGAGGATCCATGGAGGGAATGGGATTGAAGAGTAGTCCTGAATCCCAGACCTTTGCTGTAGGCAATAGGAAATGCTTCTCAGAGGTGGTTAAAATGACTCTCTTCTTCAGTTTTATTAATTAACCTAGGACTTCCTGGCCTCCCAAGGGATTTACAGGCACATGAGCTCACACGCCCTTGCAGAGCTATCCCAGCTCAAGGGAAGTTATGACGCCGAACGCATCGGAGTCAGTGCCATGGCTGCAGACAGCAAGGTCAGAAGCAGAGGAAGACCTCCCCAGGGTCAGGCCAAGGAGAAGCCCATGGGTTAGAAGGCAGCAGGAAGCCCTAATTCAACACACCAACCGTTTGCAGTAGCAGCGTTAGAAAACAGAGACCTGTTACTGGCAGAGCAGCGCTTTTTGGCAGGAACGGGCAAGTTTTTTCCAGTTTCCTTGCCACGTGAAAGCGGCTGTGTAAGTAAAAGCAGATTTGTCACAGCAAGACCTGCTCGGGGTTTTCTTGCCCGGCTGAGTATTGCCCCGACAGCACAACAGTCTCGCTTGTGCTCGCAGCCGGACACGGCGAGGAGGAGTCTGCTGCTAACGAGAGACAAACTCCCCTCCTGATGACAGGCTTACGCACAGGGCTGACGAAGGCGCCAACCCGCGTCCGGTGCTTTCTAGGGGTTACACTGGAAAAACCTTGCCTTAAAGACAGTCACACTGGAATATCCACCTGCGACCACAGGCGGAGGAAACTCTCCAACAGCACCGCTGCCGCAGCGGCCACGCACAGCGGGGAAGCCCTGCTCTTGCCGTCGACAGCCCAAGCAAAGGCTGTCACGCTGCTCGCCCGGGTCTGCTTGGCTAGCAGGAAGCCAGCCAGGAAGAGCCCTCCGCAGGGCTCGAAGCCCGTACGACCGCGTCTTGCGGGGTGAGGGACCTCGGCAGCACCGTCCCCCCTCCCCGCACCTCAGAGGGGCTGCCCGCCCTCGGAGCCCCCCGGGCCGCCTCAGTCCCATACTCAGGTGCTTTGCACAGCAGTATTTTACACGTGTGAACTTCCCCAGCAGTCATCTTCGCATCTTTCGAAACAGCGCTTTAAGATGTTCGTAACTTCTCAGGCAAGCGCTACTTCTCGCTAGTGTGCGGCAATTCTCCTGTTGACATTTCTGAGGAAACCTTTGCCTCAGAAAACTTCTACCTTAGAGCTGCAGGCTCACGTCGTTTGTGGTAAATCAATCAGCTCACATCCTTCTAAAAAGTCATCCGTGTCTATTTTTATGAGTTGCTAATTTTTGACTCACACACACGTTTTCTGAAGGGACTCAAAAGCCCTTAATAAACACTCAGCTTTCACAAGGGGGTAGCAAATCAAGTGCTGAGCTGCTTTGGAACGGCAGGCTGTGAAAAGTCTCTACTCCCGTCCCCTTGCGACGGGCTGGCCTGGCACGCCCGCTCTCCTCTCAGCCTTGGCATCTTCAGGGGCGAGCAGCACCAGCCACTGCGGCCGCTCGCTGCCTGGCCCCATCCGAGACAGCCCCTACCTTGCTCTCGTCCGCAAAACTGCAAGTTCCAGTGCGCGGGCGCACGGACGCGCAGCCGCTCGCCTGATGCTCGGCTGAGCGAGCTACAGCCGCGTGCACACGGACGGGCACGCTCCGACACCCTGCCCGGCACGCGGGCTCGCACACGCGGACGCACACACGTGCGCGCGGCGACATCGACCCATGACTGAAGGACTCACTGCTCTTGCGTGCCGGCTGCTCACCGAGCGTTTCGTTCCCGCCTGCCAACAACGCGCCCGCAGAACTGCGGCGCGTCACGAGGTGCCTCCTGGCTAAGGTGGACCGGAGGAGCCGGTCTTTGCTCTCCTCGGCTTTCCAGAGCGCTCTCGGAGAGAGGTGTGGGACACGCCACCTCCTCCCACTTCCACTGCAAAACACCGCAGTGTCCATCCCCACGCCGGGACCCGTGGGCTGGCACCGGAGAGGGATGCGCAGGACCGCCCGGCGCCGGCGGACGGGGCTTTCTCTGCAGACCCCACCCGCGCGCCTGGGGAGCCGCACAAGCCGCTCCTCCGTCCTGAGCCCGCCGGGGTGGAGAGGGCCGAGCTGAGCAGACCCCCCCGTCCTTTCATTTTCCTCACGCGTTCCCCCTCACGCTTGCTTTGCCCCGGGAAGGGCCTAAGGCGGGCCGAGCGCTGGCCCAAGCCGTCCATCTAAGCAGCGCTGCCGAAGGCGGGGCTGCTCCAGGCCTCAGTGCAGCCACCAGCCCACCCGCCGCGCCGAAGCAAGAGCGTAGGACCCGTGGTTGGTCTCCCGCTCTCCGGCACAACCCTGACTGCCGATATACGCCACCAGCATCATCGGCCGGGACGAGCCACGCTTGCCAGGCTCATTTTCCCGTATTTGCTCTCCTTCTTTCCAAGCCCTGCCTGCCATTACTCTGGACAAGCAGCCATTAGCGGATCAATTACAGCAGCCCACTGGCTGGGCCAGGGGTAACCAGGCAGTAACCGGGAGGCGTTGGCAGCCGCGCCGCGGCAGGCAGGACATCCCTCACCGGCTGCCGGCAGCTCTGCACCGCGGCAGGTCCACGGCACCGACCCGCCGCCCCGGCTGGGCAGGGGAGCGGTCGTGGCGGCCGTGCAGGCAGGAGCTCGCGGGCAGCCCATGGTTCCTGCGCCGGCCCAGCCCTGCCCGCGGCCGGCCCCAGGCGACGCTGGAGATGGGCAAAGGGCGAGCAGTGTTGGAAAACGGGGAAAGCCCTGTCAAAGCCATCAGTGCACCATTCAATACCCCGATGGGCTTAGGAGCCTGGCCAAGAAACAAGAGGGCCTGAACAACCCACAAAACACAGGCTTACGCAACATCGCGGTATATTTATCCGTGCTATCGCCGTGCTGCCAGGAGCCGTTTGCGGGCACAGCTCCTGTTCGAGGAGTGGCATGTACCACCGGAGAGCAGGTAACCTACCCCAGAGAAGGAGCTGGGCAGGCGACCGGCTCTGCCAAGGCAGCCGCAGAGAAGCCCAGGGACACCCGAGATCTCTGCGTTCATTTGCAATAAGGAGATTGGGATCTCAGAGGCTTCAGGTCCCGTGAGGCAGGACCCCACGCCGACCCAGAGCCGGGCAGCCGGGGAGGGCTGGCCCTGCCAAGACAGATGTTCTTAATCCACCATGTTTTCCTCCTCTCTATGGAGACAACAGATAAAATGTCAGTGAACCTTATCAAATACGAATCACCAAGACTCCTGACCTCATTATCCTCTGCCTTCTCTGACAGCTGTGGCCAAAGAGACAGAGGCACGAGACACGGACTCCTTCCACAGGACCCTGCCTGGGGGACCTCAGTCCACCGCCTCGAAAACCCAGAGCACAGCTCAGAGGAGGGAAGAGGGCCAGAGGCAGGGCTGCCATCGCGGCCTGAAGGGCTAGCTGCGGGTTTGCTTCGCTGAGAAGGGGGCAGGAAGGAAAAACGTCAAACCACAGAGCTCTGCCAAGTGCTTGGCGCTGCTTCCGGCAGCAGTTCTACAGAATTTAATTAATGAGCAAACATCTGCGGCTTCACATCCCCTAAAGAACATTCACAAAAAACATGCTCCATTCATGAAAAAAAAAAAAAAATTAGTTAAAAGAACAAGTCATCGCTTCTTCGGCAGGTGGGAAAGCGGTGAAGAACAAGAGCGGGAGAGGCAGGCACCGCCGGCGTGGGTTGCAGCGGCAGGAGCACGGCTGTGCCCGAGCCCCAGGGACGGCGTGACCCCCGCCGCGGCTTCCTGCGCAGCCCAGCGCTGGAGGAAGAGGTCTGGGGCACACCCAGCTCCTCTCACAGCAGGCTCTACCGACAGAGAAAGGCAATCCACCCGACATTTGCCTTCAGCCAAGCCCCAGCCTGCCTCCACCTCCTTGCTGCCCAGAATCCTTCAGCCACTCGTAGCCTGCTCGAGTTGCCAGCTACGTACCGCTTTCATGCAAGTCCAAGGTTATGGCTAACAGCATCCGTGCGTGCAGGGAATGGAGCGTGAAGCACAAAAGCTTCGGCTTACCAGCCGGCTCGGACTTCCCTCTTTCTTCAATCCCACGCTACATGTCCTGCTGCCACCACAGGGATCTCTCCCAGTGTCTGGGGTCCGACCAGGGAGGACAGGACGGGAATGATGTGGGCACCTCACCCACCTCTTTCAACCTGCATGCCAGAGCAGCGGCGTGCTTTTCACCAGGTGGGAACACACCCTCACCCAAGTCCTTCAGCTGCAAGTAACTACCAATTAACTACCAAGTAACTCCCCATCTCCATCTCCGCGGCAGGCATGGTGGTGAGGCACCCAGAGGAGAGCCAGCAGAGGACCACGCAGACCAGATTCGCTCCCGCCTGTGGCCAAGAGCAGCCAGCCAGGGAGGAGCGCCAGACCAGCACCCACAGTTCTCTGTCCCTAGAAGCTCTGTCTCTCTGGGGCCCCAGCAGCCCACGGAGAAACCAGACCATCCGGGGAGACACCTCAGCTGCCTGGCACACGTGCCACCGTGCCACCCCACAACCAGGGAGTCCGAAACAGGAAGGATGAAACGGCCCGTGCCTCTCATGGCCAGTGTCCATGTCTCACACCTTCTCTAAAAAGCAGAACTAAAAGGATACTTTAGAGAATTAATAAACCCAACAGTGCAGGTTTTGTTTTCACAATGGGGGTCTTGGAGGACACCAAGCATCATGGCCATACCAGCAGGGATGAAGGGGCAAGGCTGCCCCCCCAGCACCCACATCTGTGCTGCACAGTGGAATTTTCAGCTTTTCACCATCAAAACACAGATTCCACCCACCAGGCAGTAATGGGAAATCAGACCAGCCTCCTGTTTCACCAGTAAACACATTTGTCGTATTTGTAGCAGCTCTGCAAGCAGCAAGTCACCATTTTCTTCAGGCGCATTTGCTATTTAACCTTCCTATGACAAAATCAAGGCATACATTTTTGCTTTCTGGATCAAGTGCTTGAAAGCAGAGCTAACAGTCAGCTGGCATTGTTCCAGGTACCAGAGAGAGATGGTTTTGGCATCTCTCTGCAGCTTGCACGGCTGCAAGCCTGACTGAGAGCTGCCTGCAGGTTTTTTAGCCAGAGGAACTTAACGGACGCAAAGCCCGGGGGAAAGGAGGCCAGGGCACAAACACAGCCAAAGCCAAATCCTTTCAACTCTGCAGCAGGCAAGGTTTTGGCGTTACTCGTGCCGCCCCAGATGAAACGGTTCTGCTGCGTGAGCCGGACGCGCTGAGCAAAGACGGTGCGGCACACGCGCCGAGGGCTCTTCTTCCTCACGCTCCTTTTCAGCGAGTAACTGTGGGCTCGGTGGCTTTCCAGCAAACACAGCCTCAGGTCTGCAATTCCCAGTGATAACAAAACGTCTTTAAACAAAACCAGTTTGACTCTTTCCAGTGCTTTCCATGGCACGTTCGGCAGAAATACCCTGCACCAGTGCAAGGAATGCCCGTGGCTGCCGACACGAGCCCCAGCCAGGCGCGCCATCCAACATGCAGCAGCCCCAGCCAGAGGACTGTCCCCCACCAGTGCCTGTCGGCAGGCACCCAAGGGCCCGTCTCCAAACCCTCTCTCCGCAGTGCCTACGAAAGATTAAAAAATTATGCAGCTTCTTTTGTGCTGGGAATAATCCTCATCACGCCGACAAGCACCACCTTATTCTATTTACCCTCTCTTCCCTGGTTCCTTCCTCTCCTGCCATCTGGATGTCAACCCTTAGGCCAGCGGCTATCTTTGTACGTGGCCCAGCACAAGATGATCCCGGTTTGCAATCGAAGTTTGAAAGAGCGGTGCTGATAGCGGTGCTGCATGCCCCGTCTCCATTTCGACAGCGGGCGCCTCGTCACGGGCCCCGTGGTCTGAATCCCATTCAAACACCTGGGATCCCACACGGTGCATTTTTGAGCAACGGCACCAACTGAGCCTTCCAGACAAAGTCTTGCTGGAAGAGTGGACACATACTGGAAAACCCGAGCATCCCTTGCTGGAGCTGTGGCCAACCGAGCCAGCACCCCAGCAGCAGCCTCACAGCGGGCACACTGCCTTAGCCTGTGCAGAGAGGCAGCCTCCAGTGAGCCTCCCAAACGTTTTCGGAGGCTACCTACAGAATACCAGCATTCCCAGTTCAGACTTTTCATGCTGTCTCATGACCAGCAGCATTTTGAGGCAGGGGCCACTGCTCCTCTGGTTGCCAGAGCTGAGCGATGCTACCAGTGGCCCCGGCAGAGATGGGGCCAGGAGCCAACGCGAAACAATGAAAACCATTTACAGCGCAGGAAGCTGCATCTGCTGGATGAAACGCTATCTTCAAACAAGACGTGTTTGGATAACTCCAGTTTCATAACTCGCCTCTTCCGATGTTAGGAAATCACAGTAATAAAAAGAAAACAAAATGGGGGAGAAGAAACTTGGCATGGGGAACAATGGGAGGATTGCTTGAACCGCGGCACTGCCTCGGAGGTGAGCCCAGCCTGCTGTGCCTCACCCGGGGCAGCGGGGCTCCGGCTGCCGGCTCCAAGGACCTTGCACAAGAATAAAGGTATCAATGGCAAAAGAGTGAAATCTGCATTACAAACATCAAGAGCAGAGTCAATTTTTGATGATCTTATACATCACTGTGTTTGCTTGATTGTTGTTGTTTTTAACGGAAATCAAAGCCGTCTTGAGGGAGGGAACAGAATTAGACAGAGGTCAGAATCTGGGGTCCAGCAGCACTTACCTTCATCATCTTAAACGTGATGGAAGGGATGGTCTTAAAGGGTGGAAGGGGATGACAGGTCACGTTTTCTTGGCATTGACCACTTCTTGGGCAAGGGAAGATAGCTATTCTCTGGTGTTAGCACTGGTGAATTACGGTGAAGATAAACCTGCCTGCTCCTTAAATTCCTCTTTCTAACCTAAAAACCGTACAGACATTGGAGAAGGACACAATGGTGCCTTAGCCGGTCACTACCTAGCAGGGAGAAGCAATGAGAGGGAAGGCAGACACAACAGCTCCTCAGCTCCACGCCCAAGGCAGCTGCTCTCTGACCCACCAGAGCTGCTGCCCGAGGCGCGAGGCCGACTCGAATCCTTACCCCAAATCACACGCCGCGGCTGGGGGCGGCTTCCTTTTCCCGAGCACACAGCTCCTTTCCGATGGTTTTTGCAGATGAAGGAACAAACAGCCCCCGCTCACCCCCGTCGCTCCGCGAGGCAGAGGGAAGCAGCCAGCCCATGCTGTAGATCACCCCGCGGTTCAGCAGCGCTGCACGGCACGGCACGGCACCCATGAGGACAGCCTGAAGCAGAGAACTGCCCTGCACAGCACCTCCATTTTGCAGAGGAACACAGTGCACCCCCTTGGCCGCCCACTCTGTACGGGCCCCCCCGCGCTGGGCGCCAGCCCCCGGCTCCGAAACGCGCCGAGGGGGCAAACCAGCCACGAGAACAAGGTGGGTGGGTATTGCAAAGGCAGGGCTTGGTAACGGGATTTTGCTCCTATCTTTAAATACCGAGGCTTTAATGAAAATCAGGGCTGGCTGCACCACCGACAGCTTCACACCTCCCGTTTGGTCTGTCCCGTCTGTGCAAACGGGCGTTTACGGGTCCCTGACGCCCCGCGCACACCAGCTCAGCCCCACCGCGGGCGGCAGCACTGCCGGGAATGGGACACACGGGACCCCACTCCTCACCCCGCTCCGACAGCCGTCCCAGTCCCGCGGTCGCTGCTCCCACAGCTGCCACCTCAAACAATTTAGGACAAGGAGCCAAAAGCTGAGGTCACTGGGCTCTGGCCACCGGACCCCTCCCCAGCACCCACCTCCTCTCCCCACCCTCCCCAGTCCAAATATAAACTTGCTTACAGGAAATGCCTTAAAGAAAAGGCACCTCCCTGAGTCCCGAAGAATGCCCAGAAAATAAACTGTCTCTGGATGTGAAGGAAACTGCTTTTTTTTTTTTTTTTTTTTAAAAGAAATCACACCGCAAAGCAGCTTTAACCCTTTCAGTCCCTGCTGCAAACTCAGCCACCCGCATGCCCCAGGCCCTCAGGAATTTCGAGGTGTCTGTGCTCCGGATTGGCGACGTGATGGGAGCCTCCTCCCAGAGGTCCCTGTGTCCTTGCACCATCACCGGGTCTTGAGCAAAAATGATCCAAAATCCATAATCCAAATCCAAACTCTTTTTCTGATAAGGAAAGCACCAGACCCTCAAAGCTGGCCCATAGCCTGGGACCCACTCTTAATTTTGGATAACGCTGGCTCCGTTCCCAAAGCTGCCGGGCGGAGGAGGAGCTCGCGCAGTTGCTGGCATTACTGGAGGTCCTGCATCGCCCCATGCAGCTGGGGAGCCCGGGGGCTGCACCCGCGCTTCCCCCTCCCCACCCCGACCCCTTCCCCAGGAGCCCTGCCGCGGGGTGCGTTAGTCCCGCCGCACCTACGAGGCTCCCTAAGGTGCACTGTTCCATTTTGCAGCTAGAAAAGCTGTTGCCGAGCTTCCCGCAGAGGGCAGGGATGGCGTTCCCACGTGGAAACTGCCATTAGGAAGCAGCGATGAGAAAGGCAAAGCGGCAGGTCCCAGGCCAGCCCCCAAGCCCCAGCAATGCCAGCCCCCAGACCCGACAGCTCCAGCCCTGTGCAGGCTTAGCATCTGCTCCAGCCGGGCTGGGAGCAGAGCGACATTGGAGGCTCGGGAGGCGCAAAGGCTGCTTTCGTACCAACATCTCTACACAAAATACAAGAAGAAGAAAAGAGAAGATACCCAGGACATGCAGAGGCAGCTGTCTGCAAACAGTCAGTCAAGGAGGCTCCAAAGCAAGCAGCCCTGTGCGGGGAGAGGAGAGCTCACCCTCCCCAGACCCCCCTGAGAACTGGAGGCAGCGTAGCGGCAGACGGAGCACCCGGCACCCCCGGAGAGCCCTCCGACCAAGGCGCTGCCCGAGGGGAACGCTGACGGGGCAGGACCAATAAGTAAAACCTGCTGGCAGGATTCTGTACTGTCCCCCCGTGTTCACAGGTCACAAACTGTCTACAGGGAAGGAAATGCCCTGTCACCCCTCTGCTACAGAGGGGAAAGCTGAGGCAAAGCCTCTCCTGACGCAGAATCAGGAGCAAAGCCAAGAACACAGCTGAGCTCCCTGCATTTGCTTCCCTTGTCACCGGACCGCAACGCCTCCCTAAACGTGCCCCTTAAAAAATGTATACTCAGGGCTTTAAGTCTCAGATGCACAAAGTAGTCTGATACAATTCAGCTGCTGCTGCAAAATGCCTAAAATACTTGTCTTTTTTTTTTCTTTTTTGAACAGCGGCAGCACTGGAGAAGTCGTGCTGCAGAGGTGTGTGCAGGCCCTGGGCGTGGGAAAGGAAGGCAGCAGCGTCAGCTTCCCCTCGCCTGGAAAGCACGTGTCCGTCCCGAGCACCGGTCAAGGGTTCAGCGGGAGATCATGCCGGTCTCCCAGGAAGAGAGACGATTTCTGCTCAGCCCATGCTTTTTTGCCTCGCCTGCTGAGGTACGCAGTGTGAACAGCCGCGACGCCTGCGGGAGGTGAGCCTGTGGAGCCAGCAGTTATCCTGGAAAGCAGCAACACGTGCTTTGGAGAGCTCTGTAGGAAAAGGACGCTTCTGCAATGGCCAAGCAGCGTCCAAAAGAGCAGGGTAGCAGGGTTGTTCCTCTGGCTCTGCTGAGACAAGCTGCGCCAGGAAACCCAGTGATCAAGTAAGGATTTTGGTATCTAAAGCCTCCGGAGATGCCCACGTGGAAGGCGTTAGGGAAGAGCAAGCCATGTGGCAGACCCCGCAGATGTCCCGTCCGGCTGACATCGGCAGTTTTGAGGACGGTCACCCCCAGCAGCTGAAACCTGCAGCACTGTGAAGCGCGGAGAGGCACATGCTGGGAGCACAGCCCCGGCCGGGCGAACCGGGGGAGCCCCGAGCACTCCCTCCGCGGCGCTGTGCCTGGTACTGGTGTTAAACGGTCTTCACAGCAAAACCACTGCCTGCGCTTGTCACTGCTGTCGGCAGCAACGGGGCAGCTGGGGTTTCACCTCCCTCTGCCGTCGGGGATGGGGAGCCGCGGTGTCGGCCGAGAGCCCCCGCTGCTGCCCGAGCAGGCGGCCGAGGGGATCCGGGACGCCGGCACCGCTGCCCCATCCCTACCCGCTTGGCCCCACGACCCCGGCGTCCCAGCACCGGCGCTGGCAGGGCGCACCCTGCGCCTCGGCTGAGCAGCTCCAGCACCTCAACAGCAGGGACCCTCGCCGGCCGCGGCCACCGTGCCGCACCCGGGTGCCTCCGCCACGGGACAGTAACTCCCGCCGGACGGCGCGAGCGGCCGGGGAGGAAACACTGCGACGTCCTACAGCAGCACTTGTAAATCATTTATTTGGACTTTAGCTGAATTTCTGCAGCCTGCTTGTCACACTACCAGCCACGTTACAGGGTGGCCACAACACAGCGCTCAGCTCCTGACAGGATGAGGCCCGGGAAGGCAAACAGCAGACGCACAGGTACCTCTCTCTGCGGCGCCCAGGCAGCCGCTGAGCTGGCCTGTAGACAGACAAGATTTATGCACCGCAGAAATTCATGAGGCCGTATAACTGTCCGGCAGGAAACGCGCCCTGCTCCAAACTAGCAACCAAAGATCAGGATGAGAAGGATTTTTAACGGAAGGTAAAAAGATTCAGAGGTGCTCCAGGATGCTGAATGAAACAAAAGGGAGGGGATAAGCCGCTGTTTGGGACGCCTTGGATTTGCTGTGGCCCATCAGACACAGTCTCCCATCAGCAGGGAAGGGCTCCCTGGGCTGGAGGGGGCCGAGGGGGCCCGGGCAGCACAACGGGGCACCCCAGCACACAGCGGGTACTGACAACCTGTCTTCTCGTATAGACAATCTCAGGCACGCTTAAGTCCTTCAAACCTTTTTTTTTTTTTTTTTTTTTTTTTTTTTAGGAGCCCGTTATTTTTAGCTGGGGGAGAACCACTGCTTCCTAAATTCTTGCTGCTCCTGAGACACCACCATAGCTCCCAGGACTCCATCCCAGGAGAAATCATACAGACACAGCTCCTGTGCAGCCCCAGCCACTAAGGCCGGTGCACGCCTGTGCCCGGCAGGCTCACGCCAGCGGCTCTCCCAGGGCTCAAACCACGGAGGTTTGCTCAGGAAGGCATACAGCAGCCGCGGGGCAGTTCTCTGCCTGGGAAAACGAGGCTGAAACGCCGGCCCGGACTGCCCAGACATCCCGCTCTTGCTCAACGACACTGATGAAATGAGGTCAAGTGCGCCCTGAGTCACTGCTGAGCATCACTGTCCCACAGCCTCGTGACACCTCGGCCTGCCACTGCCTGTGGCCATTTCCAGCTTCGCAGGGAGCAGCAGAGGCATTCGACCCCCAGCCGCCCCTCGCCAGCCCCCCTGAGCAAACCTCCGCCTGCAGCCCCAGCAGCCGCTCCAGCTCCCGCCCCAGCCTGACCCGCGGCTCCAGAGCCCAGCCTTCAGCCCAGCGCTTCAGCAAAGCCTCCTCCTCTTCAGTCCCTTTTTTTTTTTAAATTCCTTTTTTCTTTAAATGCTCTTTTCTTGTTCTCTCTGCCTGCGCTTCCACCCCAGCCCCAGGCTGAGCTTCCAGATGCCAGCCACCCCACCCTGCAGGCGTAGGTCCCTGGTGGGGGGACAAGGGGATGGACGCGGGGCAGGCCCCCCAGCCCCTCTGCTTCGCCCCTGCACAGCCCACCGTGCACGGGAGGCTCGCAGCGGAGGGATGGATCCCTCCACACCTGCAGATTTACGGCCGCGGCTCCACAAACAGCCGGTGTCCAGCTGGCAGCCTGCTGCAGGGCCATCTTTTCCACCTCGTCCCCCCAAAACGCGCGGCAGCCAGCGGCAGGAGCATGGCTGCCGCCGGCGAGGGGTGCAGCGGCAGCGTTTTGTTGCCATTCCTAGAAGGAACGGGGAGAGCGCCTGACTCGCTGCGCTGACAAAAGGGCATTCAGAAACTGAACTTGTGCCCTTGACAGCAGCGAAAATATTCTTGTAAAACTCATGGCAGGGGCGGGGGGAGAGAAGGAGAATAGAAACCCCATCATGTACCTTTGCAAATGAATTGTACCCGAGTGGTGACACTCTCGCGGGTCAGAAGCCCCCTCTCCCGCTGCCACCCGCACGCGCCCGCGCGGGCAGCGTGGAGCCCAGCACACGCTCCCGCGAGCGCAGCCACCTTCCTTAGACAGCGGCCTTGATCACCTGTGCCCCAGCCAGCTCTGGACAGGCACCAAAGCCTGCTCCCAACGGGCGCAGCGAGCCCGCCAGCGGCCCGGAAGGCACGGGCTCTCCGCGGGCCGCACACGCACTCGTTGCAGTCAGATGCGTTTCGCTCCCAGATAAAGGGCAGGAAACCCCCCGGCAGTCCCAGGCTCTGGCGCGCTGGGCCCCTTGGGTTCAGTGGCGTGCCATCCCGGGAGGAGCCGATGAGCTCCTGCTCCCAGTTAAGCAACGGGAGGCCCAAGCCTTGGCTGCAGGGTCCGTGAAAATCCAGATGTTCACCCCGGGACCGCGCTGCCTTCTGCTGGCTTAGCTCCCGAACCCCGCACGACCCCAGACCCACAGAGACTCTGCTGGGGGCCAGCTTGCACCTCAGCGGCTGCACCTCACCTACACGAGGTGCGACACAAACCGCAGCCTGGCCCCGGCTGGTCAGTGGCTTTTGGTGGCCCCGAGCTCCCCCTGAGCAGCAGCAGCCCGTGACACAGGCGGGACGTCTCAGTGGGACCTGCGAAATGGACACGAGGAAGCCACAGAAGGGGGTGGCTGAGCTCGGCCTGGGGACAGCAGAAGGAACTCGAGCTGGCAACGTGCCTCCGCGCGGTGGGATACGAAGCGGCTGAGCCCCCGGGGGAACCTTCCCCCAAGCTGCTGCGTTTGTTAATGCCCGTTCCCAGCGCCAGCCGTTAACGTTCCCTCTGCTGTAACTGGCACTGGGTGACAAGTGCCCTTTTCTGATAACGAATCCTCCAACTGGCTCGACAAACAGCTCCGCCGCTGCGCGCCAGGCCAGTGTGCCCACGTGGCACGGGGACCCTGTCGATTATTAACTGAGCGGCGGAGGGAAGAGCAGCGGGCTGGCGAGACACCCGCCCGTGGGCGTCACAGCTGAGCAACCAGAGACGGGGGCTGGATGCCCCGGGACCCCGTGGAGCCGCATCCCACGGGCTCGGGGTTGGCATCCAGGGTCACCCCTGGGGCAGCACGGGGCAGGGGAGGGATGAGCACGGAGCGGGGTGGCATGAGGCCACCACGGCTCTGCACCTCCGACAGTCCCTAGTGCGGCACCGTGCAAACAACGTGCCAAATTAATCAGAAAGCAAACCAAGACAATGAAAACCCGCAAGCCACCACTTCCTGCACCTAAAAACAAAGTTCTTGCTGGACATGTAGGAAAAGACCTTGTCTCTTTAAACCTCTGTGCCCAGCCCCGGCAGCCTGCAAAAGTTAATATAATTATCCGGAGGTGACTTTCAGAAAGGCTCGAACGGGAAGGGTTATTGTGGCTCAATCATTAACCAGGCGGGAGACCCCCGGCCTTGTTGGAATGTGGCCGTGCGCTGCCGCCACCGCTGCTGGTCCTCTCCGGAGCGTGCGGGAGCTCGGCACAAAGGTTAACGAACGGCTGCTCCGCACCAGCCCTGGCCACCAGCCCTGGGGAGGCTCCGGCCGCTCTCCAGTACAGCCTTTCTTCCAGTCCTAAATCCAACCAAACACCTCCTTCATGCTTCCCGGCAGGGCTGGAAGAGCGTGCGGATGAAGGAAAGCTGAAGAAACGAGAAGACCCAAATTCCATGCAGACATCCCCGCCACCACATGTGCCTCTGCTCCCACCTCAGCTTGCCCCGGGCAATGCTGACAGCACCCACGGTTTGGGGTGCTGCTACTCAGGTGGCTGCTCCGGCCTCAAAGTGCCGCTGCTGCTGCAGGACTGGCACAGGCACGGCATGGGATGGGAGTCCAGGCAAGAGCAACAGCACCCCAGCCTTAGCAGCCCACATGCTGCTGCTGAAAGCCCCTTACACCCACAAAACCAGCTCAGCTTTCCTCCCTGGGCTCTGGCAATACGTTTTACCAAATCTGGTGGGCAAAGGGATGGAACAACGTCTCTGTTACCAGGCTGGCGGAGATGGAAGGAGACACCACGTCACCTGATGTGCCGTGGGGCCGGCGAGATGAGCCTTGGAGCAGGGCAGAGGTCCCGCTGTCCCGCAGGACCCTCCCCAGCTCCCCACGCAGCCGGAGCCGCCGCGACCGCGCCAGGAGGCATTTCCTGCCTCCGCAGCCTCGCTGCCGGCACGCTGCCTATATCTGGAGGATTGAACTCCCACATACATCTGAATGCAAAAGGCTTTTCCTCTTCAAGGCATGAGCAGTGTAAGGAAGGAAACTCAGTTCTCCTCTCCACTGGGCGATGAGCTACCCCGTTCCCCGGAGAGCGAAGCTGGGGCAGCTCCTGGTGTTCAGCAGCTCCCCTCTTGCCTCCCTGCCGCCGCTGCCAGGCTCCGTGCGCCACAGAGGGGCCAGGCGACCTGCCCGCAGCGCCTGCGGGGCTCGGTGCCCGCCAGCTCGTCAGCTTGTTCCTTGGCTGCAAAGTCATGCAGCAACCTCTGCTACACCCCCAGGGAAAGGCCAACCTTTCTTTCCCCTACTCCAATTGACTTTGAGAACTTTCAAATCTTTTTGAAATGAGTACAGAAACCAAAGGGAAGTACTGAAGTGCCCTAAGGCATGACCATATTTTGTTCTGTTCCAAAACTAAATTGCTGGCAGCCTGTCCCATGTGTACGCTCAGGTTTGGACACTGAGGCAATGCAGACAAGGAAGGCTTAACACAAGCAGACTGGATTTATTCAGTTGGTCTTTCATTAGAAAAGTATTTCTCAGAGGAAGCGCAAGTACACGAAGTGAATGTGAGAACCTCCTCAGAAGCCAAGTTTGATACCTCCTCTGCACTGGGACTTGACATTTTGTCACATAAGGAAGTTACTGAGGCTCCTGGCGTAAGGGTCAGAGCTGATTTTTCCCTACAAGAAAGGAGAGAGGCTGATGGGGTTTGAGGGGAGCCGTGCGCCCTGCCTGGCTCACTGTGAGGAGCAGACCCCGCTGGCACACGCGTGCAGGTAACGGCAGCACTGCTACCCCTCTTACCTGTATTTCAGTTGAAATGTAAACCAAAAAAAGCACATTCATTGCTAAGAACTGAAGTATGCACGTGCAAAAGAACGCAGACTTCTGCCAGTAACGTTGCGATATGCGCTCTGACATCCTGGGACCGTACGAGAGTCTTTAAAATAAGAGGCTTCTCTGCCCTCCGCGCCAAAGAGCCGTTCTAAAACACGCACCGCAAAAGCAAACACACAAAGAGGTGGTGTTTAAGTTAGCCACGACCAAACAACCCCTGAAAAAACAGGCGCTCACCTTGGCAGCGTGCTCTGACAGATTACTGCTAGGTCACAACGGGACAAACTACGCACGTACGGCAAACCCATCCGTTCCTACCGAAGAGAAACGTCTCTGAAAGAGGCAATGGACTGGCAACACGGGCCCACGGGTGCCGAAGACCCGAACGCAGAGTCAGGCCCCCCCCGCCACAGGGCAAGGGCCTGGTCCGAAGCCTCACGACGTCAACACAGTTTTTCCATGAACACGCCGACCCTCTGGGTCAGACGGCAAGTCTGTGCTTTTCCAGCCACCGGCTCGGTCGCCAGTAGTCCCAGCTAGAGCAGGGGTGAAGAGGGGCCCCGAGGGGATCCGAGCAGCCCAAAGCCCGCAGCCAGCCCACGCGCAGCCCTCCGTTAGCCGAGCGAGGGCTCCGCGGGCAGCAAACGGGTCGGCCGCCCAAGGAGCCCGGAGGCTCCCGCGCCGGCCCCGCCGACCCCACGGAAGCGGCGCGCGGCCTCTCGCCCCACGCGCTGCCGCGAGCCAGCCCGGGAACGACGGGGACCCCGCGAGAGCCCGAGCACGTCGGGGAAAGCGCAGCGGCCCCGAGCTCCCCACCTCCCTCCTCCTCCCCGCACCTCCCCACATCCGCCCCCTCTCCTCCCCTCGCACACCCCCCCCCGCAGGCGCCCGGGCAACCGCAGGTTTCGGAGGTACCTCCAGGCTCCGCTGCGCTTCCCGCGGGCGCTGCCAAGTCCCGGCGAGCCGAGGAGGAGGAGGACGGGGACGGGGCTGGGGGGGACCCCTCGGCCCGGCGCCGCCGCGGGCAGCGGGCGGGCCGGGGCCGGTGCCAGCCGCGCCTCCGGCTGCTGTGGGCGCCGACGCGGCAGGTGCGGGAACCCGCCGGCTCCGCCCGCTGCCCCGGGACCCTCCCGCCGCCCGCCCCGAGCCCGCCCCGGCCCCGCCACCCCCGGCTCGGCAGAGCGCACCGCCGGAGCCGCGCCCCGCGGGGGGCGAGTCGGCTCAGCGGCATCGTCCGGGCTCCAGGCCGCGGGGCTGGGGGTCCCGAGGCCGCGCCACGCACGCACGGGCAAGGCAAAGCGTGGAACCGCATGGGCTGCAGCCCGGGGAAGGGGCTGCCACGACACATGTGAGATCCGGCACGACCCCAGACCCCGTCCATGACCCGCTGTGCCCCTCGGCACTGCCCCCAGCCCCCTGGCCCCCTCCGTTCAGCCATCTCCCTCCACCCGCTGCCAGACCAGCAGCAGCAACTGCAGGGCCCAGCCCAGCCCTGGTTTCGCTGCCAGGGCACCGGACTGCGGACTGGGGGCTGGCTACCCCGGGACAGGGCCACCGACCATCTGCAGCTGCCCCGCTGGGCTGAGCACCTGTGAGGGCCGCTCGGGCTGCTCCCTCCCAAAGAGGAGCCCCAGGACAGCTTCGGGACGGACGCCCGGCTGTCCCGAGCTCTCCCTGCCCTCCAAACCAAGCAGGTGGTAAAAGCAGGGGACCAAGCCGCAGCGAGGAGCCGAGACGCTGCTCCTGCGGGACTGGGTCCCCAAAAATCCCCCTCACGCTGCAGGCAATTTCCTTGCTCGGTAGTTACTCCTTGGACAGCACAGGATGAGGAAGATCCTCCCACGGTACCCACACGTCTCACGACCTGGCTTCTAGATTCCAGCCCCATATCATGTGTGATGGGACCAGCCACAGGCTGTTTGCAGGAGGGTGAAGAAGAAAATGGGGGGATAGGATCTGGTAATAGAGGGGCTAAGAGGAAAGAACAGTGTTTAAGGTGGACTTGAAGGAGGAATTTGTTTGTGGGAAAGGGGAGACAAAAGCGCCTGACAGCGAGCGCGGGGCACAGGCGCAAGGCAAGGAGAGGCAGACGGTGGCGTGGTTTGGCGTGGGGGTGGCCAGAAAAGCGGAAGAGACCAGGTACGTTGCAGGGATGCCACAAACCTGCTTTTCTCTTGAAATTACTGGCAGGGGTTGGAGGGTTGTCCAAGCACCCTAACGTGAGGATCAGGGGAAAAAACAGCAAAACAGGCTGTTGATGCACATCTTCCTCCCACAGCCCCAAGCTCCTGCCCCTCTCCCACCAGCTCCCGACCGCCTCCGTGCCCCGCTGCAGCGCGGTGCGCCACAGCCCCTGGAGGGAGCGGGCTCTCAGCAACAGGCCTCGCCATGAGGCTGCCTTGAGTTGAAAGTCTTCATGCAGCCTGTTGCGAGGGAGCCTCTCGCCCGCCGGAGACCGGGGGGTGGGCAGGGGGGAGCAAGCAGCCAGTGCCACAGTCAGCCACGGCGAAGGAAGCGGCTGTTGATCTGCGCTGGTGGAGATCAGTGGAAGGTAACTACAACAAGGAGTGTTGGAGGCTGCGAGCACCCTGCAGAAGGGGGGTCGGGGTATCAGGAACCCAGCCGGGCCTTGAGCCTGCAGCCGTGCCCCAGCCAGCTCTCTGCCTCGTGTTCGCCATCCACAAAGCGCTGCTGCCCCGCGCCCGGGGAGGGTGACAGAAAGGGACCGTGGGGGGGCAAAACCTCTGGAAACGGACGATGGCTGCAAAGCCGTGGGGTGCTGACCGCCACACCAGCACCCCTGGGCACGGCCGGGGTGGACACTGTATTCCGCCACAGTAAGTGGGAGGGGGGCAGAGGCAGAAAGACACGGCATCGTTCCCAGTGTGGGGAGCACAGCCAGTAAGGGCAGAGCTCACCACACGCTCCGCTGCTGCGGGCTCCCCGGGGCTCGGCTTTCAGCCAGCACCACGGCAGGGCCGGCCAAGCACCAGCGCCTGGGCAGCCCCAGCGGCACGGTGACGGCCAGTGGAAAAAGCGCTTGGCTCAGAGGAGGATTTCAAGCATTTTCCACTCATTTCCTCATGCAAAGCGGGAACAGGGAGGGTGTGGGTGGAGAGGCAGGAAATCTCCCAGAGACGCGGAGCTATAAACAGGCAGCAAAGAGGGCAGGACCAAAGCAGCCAGGCCCACGCGGACCCCACGGGTGTGCACTTGCCCTGCTCACACCGGGAAAGCTGAGGCCGCGCTGCCGGGGCGGATGCTGGGAGGAGCAGAAATCGTGCATACCGCACGCTCCCCCCGCGCCGCCCCATGAATGGGCCGCATTCACGCCTGGCGATATTAATAGTTCCCAGCGTATTGCCGAGGAATGGCGGCGCGCCCACGGGCTCGCCTTCGGGCCGTCCCACCGCCTGCACAAGGCGCCCAGTGTGCGCGTGTGCGCAGGCGTGCGCGCACACCGGGCACCCAGCAAAGGGGTTAATGCTGCCTGCGGCCGGCACAGCCCATGGAGGAGCTGCCAAGCAGAGGGACGAGGGATGGAACAGCCTGGAGCACGCTGCCCTCCCGGGAGGTGCCCTGCCCAGCCCCCCGGATGACCACCACCAGCAAAGGGAGAGAGGCTGTTTAGGGTGGCCCCAAGGGCATCGCTGAGAAGGAATAGGAAAAAATCCAACAAAGGCCCTTTTGGGCTGGCTGAATACTAGGAAAAAATGTCAGGAAGGGTGAACCGGCTGGGGAGATGCCTCCTCCTCCCAGCAGGGAGGGTGGGGGCCACCCAGCTGCTCGGGACACCCAGGCCTAAACCCAGGAAAGCTCCACTAATGGACTTGAAGGAATAACCTCGGCCAGGTCCTTAGAGGGGACCGTAAACGGGACCTCAGAAGGGCCGTGCTCACCCAAACACACCCTGAGCTCGGCAGCGGACAGGAGCGGCGGTTGTGTCCTGTCCCCACCTGTGCAGAGCAGCATGCGGATGCAGCCCTGATGTCAAGACCTTTTCGGGTAATGCGTTCGTGCTGCCCGCACCGCAGCCTGGCTTCTGCTGCCCGTGCTGCCTGCTTGCCTGCCAGCGCTCAAAACCCTTCTCTGCTCTGGACGAAGTCCAGCGGGAAAGTCGGCCAGGCCCCGCGGCAGCTACAGATAAAGGCTCATTCTGAGGGACAGGTTACATGGAGGGACACGTGCTGAACACCCCTGCCGTGGCGGGGAAGCTCGGACAACATTGACGCTGAAAAAGACGGTTTACATGGGCTGGATCCGCGGTTCCCCGAGTCAAACACTCCCCAGCACCCAAGGACAGAGCACCTCCAGATGTGAAGGGCACACGGACACACGTGGCTTTTCCCACCGAGCCAGGGGGGACAAGGGGGTGCTTGCATCGCCGGGGGGCTTCCCCAGGCCCCAGCAGGAAACCCAGGCTCAGCCGACAGGAGCTGGCAAAGGCGCTGAGAGACCCTCTCCGCTCTGCTGCAGCATCTGATCGGGTCACGTCAGGCCCGCAAACCCCGCGAGGGCTTAGCCCTGGGGAAGGGGGGAGCAGCAGCCGGCTCCGCTCCTGGTAAAGCATCCAAAGCCCCCGTCCCGCCCCGGCCACCGGCAGCGCATCTGCCACGTGTGACCCCCCACGCGTGACCCCCCCCGGCCCTTGCGCGCCCCACCCAGCAGAGCAGGATAGGGCTCCCTCTGCTGGCCAAGGCACGCAACACCCCACGCCAAGTGAAAACGCCCTGGAAAAGTCAAAACAAGCGAATGCATTAAAGAAGGAAAAACAAATACTACGAATCCACGGGAAAAGCGTCGTTCCTCCAGCTCACTACCCACCGTGAGCAGAGAACCCACGCACCCACAGCGGACACATCCCGACCAGCCCCGAGGTGGTCATTATCTGCTGCTCCTCTGCTGACAACCAAAATAAACAGGGGAAAAAAAAAGTTACCATTTCCTTTCAGGTGTATAAATAAAAGCGAGTCGCAGAGACGGACAGACCAGAAGTGGGCGTCCTGGGGTGGGTGTGCTCACGGGCATGTGCTCGGGGGCTCTTGCTCTGCTAACGCAAAGATTATTCACATCTCAGAATTTTCCACCGCCGCAGGTGGAGAACAGGAGAAGCCCGCGGCATTCCCACATGGAGCGGGTTCACCCGGGTCTAGCCCGTATCAGAGCAGGCCCAGCCTGCGCTTGCCGCCCTCTCCCACCTTGGGGTGCCCCATTTATTTCTCCGTCCGGCCACCCGATGCGGAACGGTCGATCGCTTTTCCCAGTCCCCAGCTACAAAAGCAGCCACCCCCACCGCTGCCGCCGCGGCCCCCACTAAAACGCCTGCAAGGAGCCGCACCACGCCGGCAAGCAGCCAACCCGCCCGCCGGCCCTGCCGGGGGTCTCGCCGCAGCAGCGCAGGCGGGTTTGTGCCCTTGCAGAGCACGGGGGTCCACGCGGCAGCCACCTGTGCGGGGCACCGGCGCGACATTCGTAAAGAAGGGTGGCCACAAACCCGATTTGGCGTCGGGCACCCTGCTCAGGGCCCTAATAACTGCTCCCCCCCTCCCGCCCACTTCAGGACCACGCTGCGGCGCAGAGAACCCAGAAGCCGCCCTTGCCCCATCCACCTCGCCCCCGGCTCACCCCACTGCATCCCTCCCGCGAGGAGGCCAGACTCAGCCGCGGGAGGCCAAGAAGGAGGAGGGGGAGGCACGTCGCGGGAGCCAGCCCCGGCCGCTCGCAGCACGGCTTCTGGGGCCGCGGAGCTGCGCCAGCACGCGTCTCGGCACAGGGTCAGCACCGTCCTGAAGGGAGCAAGCTGGCTCCGGCCGAGAGGAGGAGGATGGCTTCAATATCCTTGTTTACGAGAGGAAAATCAGGGGAAAGAAGTTAACTGGCACACGCGAAATGGCAGATGGAGCCGGCGTCGCCAGCTGCGCGAGCACAGCAGGCAGATTTCACCAGTACTGAATTCCCCAGCTTCCGAGGGAGGAGGGCAAGAGGGAGGAAAAGAGAAACGCGGAGACATACGCACAACAGCATCATTCATGGGAGCTGATTTTGTGCAACAAGGGTCCTGTGTCTGGCCCAGAGCTCTAGGCAATTAAAACAGCAGCCAGAGATCTCAGAGAAACAGCAGGAATTTATCTGAGGAATCCGGATTATGTGGCCACTGCTGAACCAGAGCAAAAAAGCCTCCAGCTCCGGGAAGGTAAACACTTTGGCGAGCAGTGGGAAGCAGCAAGCAGCTCAATTACCCCAACTGTTTCTGCTTCACCCACCCATGCCAGAGCCTCCTCCCATTCCATCGAGGGGGGATTATGGCTGCTGGTCCTCCCTCCATGCAAACGGTACCACTCAGGGAGGGGATGGTGAAGAACCATGTCCCGCAGTCTGCACAGGGACTTGGCCGTAGCAGGCAGACAGGAGAGCAGCCTGGCAGAGGAGGCAGCTCCGTGTTTGAGTCGGGGGCACAGGCGATGCTGACTGCGGCAGGTCTGCTACCGGGGGACACAACAAGCCAGAAAGGTTTGTTGTTCAGAGGCAAGAGCGGTGGTTTGCAAGTCTAAGAAAGGGGTTTTCCATCCTGGTCCAGCCTCGGGAGGCACACACAGGGTTTACCAAGACAAATGAAAAGAGACAAGATGCTGATTAATCTCTTGGAAGTCTTTGGAAAAGTCCGTTCTCCCCTCGCCTACAACAAACTAAGCTGACCGCACCATCCCTGAGGAGTAACCCATGTCCAGCCGGCGTGTTTCGGTCCGTTCCCGAAGGGGTTGTCTAACAGCAGGAGGAACGAGTCTCCAACACAAGTCTCAGGCATTACGAGATGTAATTCTTCACTGAGCATCACAGCTGACTGAGAAGCTGAGCCACAGCAGTTCCTCTTTCACACAACCCAGAATAAATCACTATCAGGATTGTTATCCCCACACCATTATCACAGTCATCTTTAAAAGCCACATCAAACCGGTTTTAGCACTGGAGTTCCAAACAAAGAAAAATTCCTTAAGCATTTCAACAGTCTTAATAAAAAGACTGATACAAGCATCATTAAGACACTGTCAAATACAAAATAATGCCTTTTTTTTTTGCAAACAGAGCAAAAAGAGCAAACAGAGCGGGGTTAGCGCCTGCAATATTAAAGCGACAAGGCTCGAGGCTCCACCTTGCCCAAACAGCCGGTACAAACACGTCAGGCCCCACCAGCATTGCCGTTTTCCTGGGGACGTCAGCAGACGCGGGCTGTCGCTCCTGCCGTACCAGGAACGCCCTTGCCAGCCCGCTCAGGCGCAGCGGCAGCAGGGACGCCAGGCCAGAACATCACCCAGTTCACACTATTTTAGACCGAAAGCGAAGCAAAACCCCAGGCCCCTCTCAGCTCATGTGTTCAGCCCGCGCTGACGCGTCTTGCGTCGCACCTGCGCTGACTCCCATGAAGCCCACCTGCCACTGGCAGCCCTGCCTCGGTGCCCCCCCCCGCCCACCGCTACCTGCATCCACCGCTACCTCCCCAGGCCCCCCGCAGCCCCGCGCCCCCCGGCCCTGGCTGGGCTGACCCCCAGCAGACAGCGAGACTGGTGTCTCGCCGCTTCCCACGGGCTGAGATGCGGAGTGAGGAAGAGGAGGAAGAGGAGGCAGGGGAGCTGTGGCTGCGCTGGGGCTGGTTTCCCTAAGGAAGCCCCGGCTCCTGCTGCCTGTCCTCGCCCATCGCCCAGCCCTGCCTGCCCCTGCCCGTCCCTGCCTGCCCTTTCCCCAGCCGCAGGGCGCAGCAGAGCCAGGTGTCAAGGTCAAGGTGATGACGATTCACGTGTTCCCCATTTCATCTGCATCCACCTAAAACAGAGTCGTCAGCGGTCCGGTCCCACACGGCATCAGCGCTCTCACTCCGTGCCTCCGCTCCGGGGGTGGGCTGGTATTCAAAGCACATGAAAGCGGCCGTGTCAGGCGGGATGCAGAGTCTCTTCGTTAAGAAGAGAAGGGATTAACGTGATCAGACTGGCCTGCAAACACCTCACACCTTTATTTGCCATCTGACCTCCCACGCTTCGAAGAAAAAACCACACGAGTATCCCAAGGCACCCGCAGCGGCCGCGTTCGCCGGCGCAGCCCGCAGCCTCCTCCATTTACAGCTCTCCAGAGCGCAGGCGGGTTACTTCGGGCACAGGGAACATCACCTTTCTTTGCGTTTCTAATGCAGCTTACACGTCAAAGCTCTTACCAAAGAAAAACCCTCGTACGGCCAAACCTTCCTTTCAGTTTTCAACGTATTTTCCCATTTTAATTTCAGGGGAGTAACCACACTCAAAACTCCCCTCTTGATCCCTTTGGTCCCATGCCAGCTCCCCCGAGGCTGCAGATATAAACGTACTTTCTTGCCCGCAACTTCTTTCCAGTCTGCCACGACCGCTCCTTGCTGGCACGGGAAGAGCCTGGCAGCTCACTGGGCACAGGGCGGCCAAAGGGGCCTTTTCCCAGAGCGTTCCCGGCGCTTCCCAAGCGCCGGCATGAGGGAAGACCCTCTCTCTAACCAGGAGGGCTCCTCCTTTCTGGCCTTCAAAGCAAATCGCCCAGATCATGGTAGGGTCCTGCTGTTCTGAGGGGGGAAATCTGCATTTTCTTAGCTACAGGACACAGAAAAACTTCCAGACCCTGAAATTAAAGCCCCAGAAGGACGGAGGAGACGAGCTGGGGGATGGGGACCAGTTACTGCAGCAGTCGCTGCGTTTCAGAGCGACAGAAACATTTATAGGCAGAAGGGGAACAAGGACGAGGAACGGTCTCGTTTCGTGGGCCAGAGGGGCCTCACACCTCTGACAAATAGTTTCCCCATGATCATCTATTGGAAAAACTGAAGTGTGGCCAAATTGGTTTTGATTTTCTTTTTAAAGTATTTTTTTTCATCTCGGGTTTTTGGCTTGTTTCTCAGGAGCCAGTCATGAGGGCACGTCGTGCCTCCGGGGGGGCAGGGGGAGGAAAAGGGGGGGCTGATCCTGCAGCCTTTGTGTTTTTTGCCCAAAGAGCAAAAAGGTGACGCGAGAACAAACCAAAAGCGTTGAAATTTGCTGTAGGCGAAGATATTAACAGGAGTCCTTTGCATGCCCACATCACTGCCGTGGTGGCTCCTGTTAATTAACCCAGGATGTAATTACGTGCATGGCTCCGTGGATTGATGTCGGAGCTGCCTTTCCTGCAAGCCGCTCTCCGCAGGGCTGCAGAGGAGCAGCAGCACGAAGAGCTCCCGGACAGCTGAGGGGAAGAAGCATGAACTGTTGGTTTGCTCTCAAGCTGGCCTGGCAGGGTGATTTTTTAGTGTGTAAATTCTTGTTTAGGAAGTATACTTTTACTTTTACTCTGTTTTAAAAGTTTTTAGTACTGAGAAGAACTTTACGCTACCCCCGGGACCAATTCCCAGTGACAGGACAGTGCCCAGGAGCGAGGCCACAGAGGCTATAACAGAAGGAAAGCAAGAATATTTGAGAAACAGCCCTCTTCCTTCATGGAAAAAACCAAAAGAGTGGCAGAGCCCGTCTGAGCATGAGTCGGGTGCTGCAGCTCCCAGGGCAGCACCAGTGGGGCTCGGGGTCCGGGGCTGCCGCCCGCCCGGACGCCGGGGGCTGCCGTGGCTCCGAGGAGGGACCCCACGTTACTCTGGGACCGAGGTCAGCGTTTCGGCGTCACTCACCAGCCGAGCCCGAGACTGACCCCACGGGTAGGCAGGGAAATGGAAGCAGCAACGCAGACTCCCTTTCATCACATGTCACACCAAAACCACTAATAATCACATTCAGTTCAGCTTTTCTACTTCCTACCTCTTTGATTGGCATCCAGACCCGTGACCACATTTTCCGCCACGTAACAGGCAGCGATTTCTTACGGAGTTTCAGAATTCCCCAGAAACGGGTCCCTGCAGCCACGTCCAGCATCCCACCCCACGCCACAGGTCTCCTCCCTTGCACCGACGCTGCAGCCGGAGCGCGGCCGCGGCGCCGGTCCCTGCACGCCTGCGCATCCTGGCGTGGCTGCACGCCCTCGCAGCAGCCACGCGGCCAGTGCCCGTGTCTCTCCCTATTCGAGCAATGACAGGAAAACAGATCCCAATCCCCCTCTTTTCTCCCCAAAAACAGGGCACCAGACATGCGGGCACATGCCAGGCGAGGAGCGAAGGGCTCGTGCTCAGGTTACAAATGAACAGAACCAGCGCGGGAGATTTTCGTGTAAAGAGAGAAGAATAACTCAGCTGTGACAACATATCAACAGCAGCTAAATTTAGCGGGTTATTTTCAGAGATCCAGATGCTGGGTAAACACAACCTTATTCTTTCACGCAGGGGCAAAAGTTCAGCAGAGTCCCTCGTGCTTCTTTTCTCTATTATTTCACCACATCCAGCCGCAGAAGCCCACTTTCCAAACACTGGAATATCCTCATTGCCCGGCTGCGCTGGCGGAAGCCGTCAGCTCCGTCCCCGTCCCTCGGCAGCCAGAGCAGGCCGCTGCCCAGCGACGTTCGCAGAGCACGCTCCCGATCCCGCTCCGGGCGCGGCGCTGCCATCGGCAGGAGCTTATTTGGAGGCTGCGGTTTTTGCGTGCACGGCCGGTGTGCGAGCCTTTCCTTTCGGCTTTGTCCAGAACAATGCATGGGAAGTGGATGCCGGAGAGGAAGCGGGGGGTTAGGAAGTCCATGGAAACCCGGCCCCAGCTGGGACTGCTCCAGCGGGACGGCTCGGGGCCGCGCAGCGGGCGCCGTCCCCCACGCAGCCAGGGTTGCCCGCAGGAGGAGAGACCCGCTGCCGGGAGAAGACCGAGTCCCCGTGTGCTCCTGCTGGAACACGGCCTCCAAGAAGGAGGATGAAATCCAAGTTGTTTTCCACCGTTACTGCCGAGGGAGCTGAGCGCGGCATACCCAGCCATTTCAATGGCAGTGGGAAGCAGCGGCGGCTGTGTGCGGCTGGCGTCCAGGGAGGGGGCCGTGGCAGCACAGCCCCAGCCCCCGGCTGCTCGCAGGCGGGGACGGAGCTGGGAGCTGGGAGCTGGGAGCTGGGAGCTGGGAGCTGGGAACGGGCCGAGCCACGCCTCGGGAAGCGGCTGAGGGAGTTGGCCGGCTGTGCTGGGACAGGAGCCCTGCTGCGGGGGAATCGGGGGCAGGCTCCGGGAAGCCATGGAAGAGCCAGGATAGGCGCGTTACCTACAGTTACCGGGATAAATGCAGAACCAGCTCAATCCTGCCTCATGCTGCTGTCTCGGGAGCTGAGGTCCTCTTGGCACCCACTCCAAAAGTGCCAAAGAGATTAAAAAATCTTCCGGGAAGGGAACGATGTCTCCTGACCCCACCATCTGAGCGTTTCCTTAAGTGAGCCCCGTCTGCCAGAGCACCTTCCAGGGACGATCAGCTGAGAGGACCGTAAGTGACCGCACCAGCCTCTTCGGAGAGCTTTGACAACCCCAGCGGAGGGTATGAACAAGCGGGCTTGCTCCACGTCCGGCGTAACTCAGGTGAAAGGGAGAGCTTCGACCACGCTCCACTGTGCTTCACGTGGCAGGGCACCACGCTGCTGCAGCTGCAGCGATGCCGAGTAGCCGGCCACGGCTCCAGTCGATGCATCGAATCACAGGCGACAAATGCTTTGGTGTGAAACCGCGCAGCTGCTCACGTACACGAGGGCTCCTGCTCCTCCTGCCCTCAGACCCCTACGCAAGCGTGACGCCGCGGCGGCCGAGCATCCCCCCGGCAGCGCGGAGCTCGTCGGGCTGGGACGGCGACGTGTGGCCGGGAAGGCGTGGGCTGGGATTGTTGTGAATGTAGCTGAGCCTTTACCAAGAGATTCTTGGATTTTAGAGGCAGTTTTAACCAAGGGGAAAAAAACCCTACTGACATACTTCCCCCCAAAATCCTAGCCATGGATGCCATCTGTAGGAGTCTTCCCTGCCCTTTCCCTTGCACAGGGCTCCGTAACCCTTTTTAACAAGCTCTTGATATTCATGTTGTTAATCCCTCCAGTGACAGGACGAGAGGGACCACCCAGGATCGCCTCTGGAGCTCTGTTCTCAAAGCATCTTTTGTTGCCCGCAGCTTTCCCGTGCTCCTGGGCTCAGAGCTCACCTGACGCATAAGGCGACGACAAGCAAGAGGCCGGGTCATTGCCCTCCAGCGAGGGGAGCTGCTGGGACATCCCTGGGTATGTCCGGCGGCGTTTCCCGTCTCACAGCGCCGGAGGCTCCGGCCGGCCGCGCGGGCAGCCCCGCTCCTCCCCGCCCTCGCTGCTCTTCGAGAGCCGTCGTCTGTGGGACCTGTTCCGAGCTCTGTGCCGAGAGCAGAGGAGCCGACACGGGGCAGAGGAGAGCGCCCGGGCCCCTCCTGGAGGGAGGTGTCCCACCTTCTGGAGGTGCCGCTGAGCAGAGAGCCTGCACGACACCAGCCAGTGACATTATAAAACGCAGGGCCTCTACCCGTCCTGCCCACGCACTGGGCCACGTGCAGCACCAGGGCTGTTTCTCGGGGGTTGAACATGAGGACAAAGCAAGATCCAGAGCATTTCTTCACGGCCGGCAGCGCAGCAGCCCGGACCGGCAACGCCGCTTCAGGCCAGCTCGGCAGCGGGGCCCTGTAGTGTCCTTAAAACAAGCGCTTGGCTGAGCCCCGTCCAGGAGCCTGCAAGCCCTGGCCCCATCCCTGGTTCCCAGCCCCACAGGCGCGCTCCTCCTCCTCCTCCCGCAGACCACCGCCGGCCCCCGGCCTCCCCAGCACCCGCGAGCCCCCCGCAGCAGGGTGGCCCTGACCCCCAGCCTTCCCCCCGCCTTTGCAGGGGGGCAGTTAGGGCAGAAGCTGCCCAGGGACACCTGCACGGCAGCCACAGGTCAGCCGGGAGCTGCACCGCGCCTGCCTCCCGCCCGGCTGCTGCTGGTGAGACACCTCAGTCAGGAGAAGCGGAGGGGGCTCCAAGCCGGGGAGACCCTCCCTCCTGCGGCGCGGCAGCCTCGGCGCCTCGGAGCTCCTAACCAGCTTATTTGCGGAGGGTGAAGCTGTTCACCACAAAGAAGAGAGGGTTTGAAAAGGAACCAGAGAGGAGCAGAGCCGATGCCGGGGCTGGGCTGTGCTGGTTGAACGGCTCACCGTGTCGGCACAGCGACGGCAGCGCAGGCGTGCTGGCGAGGGGGCCCGCTCCTCCCTGCCAGACGCCTCCGCACACGCCGCGCCCGGGATCTCACCCCACTGACTGGTGATTCCTGCAACGTACAGCCACGCCGCGTTTGCAGCCGGGGTGGGGAGAGCTTGGGGCGAAGGAGGGGCTGGGCACATCTTGGGGGGTCCCTCCTGCAGCGCTGGGGCTCGGCGGGTGCCCTGGCCAGCACTGCCTCACGCCGGTTGCCTTTGCTACCCCTTTGGAAAATAACAGTTTGGAGGGAAAATCATACTGCTGGCAGAAGAAACCAGAAGCCCAGCAAGGGGACGGTCCTCCTCTTCTCACGACCTCTGCCCGCCCACAGCAAGGGCATTCTTGCCCCAAAAAGCATTGTCGCAGCTTACCTGCATCTTTTTTGTCTTCTAGCAATGTGAAACACTGTGAAAAGAGAGAAAAAAGAACAGAAATAATTTTGTTATCTTTTTGATTTTCACATTCATGGTCTCCTACCACCCACGTTTGGGCTCGGTCCCCGCTCCAGCCGCTGGTCCGTGCCTGGGTGCCGCTGGAGTTTGGGAAGGGGGGGCAGGCAGGAGGAGAGCGGGCGCAGGGCAGAGGCAGCCCCAGGAGGGACGCAGGGCCATGGGCCGGGGACCACCTCCCTCCCTGCTCCCCGGAGAGGAGCTGGGCCCAGCGGCGCCTGCTCCGGCTCTGGGGACAGCAGAGCTCTCGCGAAGGACGTGCCCGGCACGCGCCCATCACCGCGGCTCCCTGCTGCCTGGCAGCCATCGGAGCAGGAGCAGCAGCCAGGACCAGGGGCTCTGCACCCCTGGGGCCAGAAGGGAGCCGGGGAGAGAGGGCGAGCGGGGGAGTCGGACCTTTCTGCCCAACAGCTTGAAAAGGGCGCTGCAGAATTGCCAGGATGGCAAGGGCCATCAGGTCTGCAGCAAGAACCAAAACAGAGCTCGGGAGGACGCGGTCTGTTCCTCCCAGCGTGCAGACCGCGGTGCTCTGCTCTGCGCCACTGTGCCGCACGTGATGCCCGTGAGCCGCCCGCGTACCACGCGCTGTGCCTCGCACCCAGGTCCAGTCCTGCAGCCCCGGCACAGCTCTCCTCGACCCTCTGGAAACAGGGCTCTGCCACAGGAACCCATGGGTCACCGCCCGCTCCTCCTCCTCCCCGCCGGATACACCAGGGCCCAGGTTCCACCCAAGGGCTTTGGGTGAAAAGCACCGTCACGGTGCATGAAGAACAACTGCTTTTCCAAGACAAATTTCAGAAGAATCCAGCCTGATCCCCGGGGCTCAGGGAGCATCTGCTTTAGGAGCAGCTGCTTTGGGTGCTCTCTCCAGCAGCAGAACGAAGGGGGCAGGGACCACCAGCTGTGGGGGCTGCAGCAGCTCCTCTGAAGAAGGGCTCTGCTAATGGCGTGAGAAACAGCTGGAGCAGAAGGAAAAGAGATCCCAGGACGCTTGGACTCTGCCTGGGAGCGAGCTACTGAAGCAGCCCTTTTCCCTTTGAGCCTCCACAAGGGAATTTCAACACCGGGACTTGCAGCCCAGCAAAGCCCCAACCGAGTTTCTGCTCCCTTCTGCATCCGCGCTCGCTGGCTTTGCACCCTGTCTCCAGCTGCCCCCCAGCTCCCACACGGAAGGAAAAGGGTGTTGTGCGCTGAGAGGTCACCAGGACCGACAGGGCAGAGGGCCGACCCCAAACCGGCACAGCTCTGCCCTCCACCCAGTGCGACGCCAGCCCGCGCTGGAGCTGGGTCTGGCTCCGGACGGTGCTGGGGCAGCCTCGGTGGGACGGACCCTCACGCCGGCGGAGGGGGCACGGGGCTGGGGCCCCCTGAATGCGTCCCTCGGTACCTGCGTGGCTGCACAGATGGCAGTGGAGATGTCCACGTTTTAATCGCATTAGCAGGTCTGGGAGCAGAGCGTACAATGGCGTCTGCAGGCACGGAAAGCCAACAATAAAGAAAGGAAAAAAGAAAAAAAAGCAAAGCTGAATGCAGGCTGGGCTCCCGCTCCCCGAGCCTCTGCACGGGCGCAGCACCCGGGGTGGGGAAGGGGCCACCAGCACCGCGCACAGGGGCTGCCCCTCGCCTGGGGCTGGCCTTCTGCGGGGACAAAGCCGAGGGAAATGGGGTTTACAGAGGGCAGAGCCCCGCCAGCGCGCGGGAGATGACGGTGACTTGCACGGAGGTGGAACAGCAGGAGGGTCCCTGCGCTGCCTGGGTGCCGAGGCAAGCGCAGAGCCTGGGACCCTCCCCAGGCCCCTCTCCAGGTGCAGGCGAGTCCCCTCCAGTGCCGAGCAGGGCCAGAGGTGCCGGCGGGGATCGCTGCAGGAATGCCGCGTGCTGCTGAGCCGGCCTTTCCCACGGGCCACCCGGGACCCCTCTTCCTGCCGGGGCAGCGGGGCTGGGGATGAGCCGGGGGGAGATGGGCTTAACCATCTCCCCGCTGCCAGGCTTCCCGCGGCAGCGCCTGCCTGAGAGCTGCCCGCTCGGCTCTGTGCCCGCTCTGGCAGCGCGCGGACAACTGGAGGGCACCGGAGCCGAAAATGTTTGGACGGGGAGATGATCACCCTACCGGGTCTGTTATCACGAGCTCTGCAGACATCAGCCTGGCAGCCGGCACACGCAGCTGATACCCTCAGAGTGGGGCCGGGTCTGGTGGGCGGTGAGGTAGGGTGGCTCTCCCAGGCCGCAGCAAGGGCAGGGAAAGCTGGTCCCCATGCTACGGCAGCTTTGGGGAGCCTCCGCTCCCCTGCCATCACGTCCTGGCCCCAACACCTTCTTTTTCCCACAAAATCTGCCACCAGCCACAGCCCCACCTCGTTTAACCTGAAAAGCATTAATCCCTCGGACAGAGCCCTGCACGTTCCTCCGCTGCTCACAGCAAGTAGCCGAGCAACACCGGCACAGGGAGGAAAACGGGGAACCAGGCTGATGCAGAAGCCTCAGCCCCATGCGAGGCCATCAGTGTCCGCTGTCCCTTCGGCTTCCTGGGCGCCCAGACAACCCCAAAGCCCACCTCAAAGCCCACCCAGCCGCTCGGCCCTAGGAGCAGCTCTCGGCTCCGGCCGGGCAGAGCTGCGCCCCGGCTGCTCCTCTCCCAAAGCCTCGCACTCCATGGGGACTCGTCCGGCACTTGTGGGACCCAGGTGGGGATCAGCCAGGGCAGGAGCCGTCCCACGGCTCCCAGCAGCTCACACCATCCACGCCAGCTGGGCAACCAGACCCTTCCTCAGGCGTGAGGTTGCCAACGGCCTGCTAGTCGCTCTTGAGCGCACTGAGGTCCGCGGGCACTGGGAGCCCAGCGCGGGCCAGGCTGGAGCCCTCCGGGAGCCGTAGCTCTGCGAGGGGGGACGCAGGACCCGCTCCCTGTTGCCAGGAGCACGATGGCAGCGGCAACACACAGTTCACAGGGACGAGGAGGGTTAACGAGGACTTGCTAAGCTCTCTGGAGACAGCAGGGACAAGACAGCTACTAATATTATTAATGAATTTCACAAATGTCATTTTTAGACTCAACTATTTTAAGCTTTGCATTGAAACCCCGGGGGAACGGCGTGCATTCCACATTCATTTCACCACAGCAGATCCCTCGCTCAACACGGCCCAGCGTACAGCACTGGCTGGAAAGGGATTTTACTGCTTTTTCCAGTCTGAAGCTCCTGAATCCTTACTGACAATCTCCAAAATCTCCCCGGCACACCTACTGCCGCACCGCACGGGCTGCAATATAACAAATCCAACGCGGCAAACAGCGGCAGTCAGAGCGAGCTGCAGGTTATTAAGGCGACAGATGAGGAATTAAACCCGAATGAAAAATACCAGATGCCATGAGAACCACTGCTGCAGGAAATTAAAAGCTCAGGGCCTCCGGTCTGGCTGTTCCTTTGTCATCCCGCTCGCAGCCGCCCCGTCCCCCGGGTCGGCAAAGCCAGACGTGGTGCCGGGGCGACCCGAGGCTGCCGGCGAGCCCCCGTTGGCAGGGGTGCCCCCAGCCCGGCCGCACCGCCCGGGCCGTGCGCGGCAGGACCCGGCGTGGCGTGTGCGGGCCGCGTCTGGGGGCCAGCAGCCGGCGCACACAGAGCCCACCAGCGGCTGCGTTACAACCGCTGGTGCTGCGCCCATTCACGCGCGCTGCCCGCGTGCGGCCGGGCGCAGCACCCCGCCTGCCCTTGGGGCTGCCGGCTCCGGGACGCGGGTGCCATCGCTGACGGGCAGCGGGCGAGCACAGGGCGCGCCGACCGACGCATCCGCATGCGGCCCGGCCAAAATTAACCTGTCACGTGCGCGTGGGGCACGGGCACGACATCCCCCCAGAGCAGACGGCCGGCACCGTGCGCACACCCCAGCCCCGTTAGAGCCACCTCCCCCACCGTCCCTTCCGGCAGGTTCTCCTGAAATTAGGAGGGTGTCGAAAGATGGACACCATTTAAATACTCGGTGCCTTACCTTGGCTCTTTTGAAGCAAGCCCAGAAAAAATCCAGCAATGGCATGATGGGCCGGGCAGGGGGGCAGGTGCAGAGCCCCCCTAGACCGCGGCACGGCCCCCGGCCCCGGGCAGAGCCCGCGCCGGCACCCCCATGGCTGCTGCCTGCGGCACACGGAGCTGGGCAGAGCCCCAGTGCGGGCAGGAGCTCGGCGCAGGCAGGGAGGGAGGGAGGAGGAGGCAGCGCTGCCTGCGGAGGCGGGCCAGCGATTCAAACCCTGCACCGTTATTCAGTTGGTCGCGAACAGGCTTGGATAGCGATCGAAATTCCCTGAAGATTGCGAGTTTTAAACAGCTCCAGGCTTTCCTTCCTGCCTCGAGTGCACCGGGCAGCACTCCCGCTCCCAGGCTGCGGGAAGGGGCGAGGGAAAAGAAACACCCCCGGGGCAGAAGGAACGGGGGCTCGGCTGTCAAAGGCACATGTAGGACGTTGGAAACCCAAACCCCAGGCGGGTTAGATTTTCACTCCAGCTCCAGCTCACCAGCAGCGGTCACCGAGGCGCTCGCAGCGGGCTCCTGGTGCTGTCCCCTCCGAGGGACGAGCCGTCCCCACGTGGTCACGTTGTCGTCCCCGGACGCCCGCGCCGCAGCCCGCAGCCTCTGCACGCACCGGCGCGGCCGGGTTCGCCGCGGGCAGCCAGCCTGTCCGCGGGGCAGCGGGCACCGCTGGGCAAGCCTGCGGGTGTGACCCCCGCGGGGAGAAAAACGTGGGGAAAAAGCACGCGCAGTGCTCAGGCGCGGCCCAGCCGTTCACCCCGGCTCTGTTCACAGCTCCTGACCTTCCTTCCGCAGACGTGTGTGCAAGCTTAGCGTTTGTGCACGAGAAGGATGATAATAAAAGGCAATGCCACAGACTTTTGCGCGAGCCATCTGGCACACAGGCCCCCAGGCGAGAAGGCTTCTTCAAGCGTATAAGACGACCCCACCACGGTGATTTACGAGGTTATTTCAGAATGAGCCACGGCGAGTTGATCAGCAGTGATGCCCGGGCTGAGCCACGCTCCCACATGACGCGTGGTGGGTGCCCAGCGAGCCGGCGGCACCGCTCCTGCCCACCGCCCACCCCAGGCTGGCATTCGGCTCCACGCGCCGCCGGGGCCCATCCGGCCCCTGCCCAGCCCGGGGCCCGCGCGCGCTGACGGCGGGCAGCTAGCGCACGCTGGCATGCAGGAGCGCGGCGGCTCTCCCCCAGGACAAGGCGCCGTTTGTAGCGCGATACCCCAGCAGTTGGTGCACGCGGCAGCCGAGCCCGCTGCCAAATGTCAGCGAGGGCGGCCCAGGACGTGGCGCTGGGGCCCCCCGCAGCAGGCCCAGCGCCAGCAGGCTGCTCCTGCCGTCCTGTGGCCACCTCCGCCGCTTTTGCCTGCCTGTCACCAGTGCCGGGGAAGACAGGACCGGCAAGGAGAGGAGCGGGGGTGAGCAAAGCACTAGTGGGCCGCAGATGGCAGGACCCGGCTCAGCAGCGGTGCAGGCACAGGATGTCCCACGGTGCGTGGCAGTCCTTCCGGCCGCTGCCACCACCACGGCTGAGCCAGAGGAGCGCGCTCACATCCCAGATCTCCGTTACAGTGGGATCGGTACCGGTCTTGCTGGTGCTCTCCACAGTGAAGTGGAGAGAGCGGTCACAGCTTGTGGGAAGCGGGCGCTGGGGATAAGGCGAGGAGAGGAGCGCGGAGGACCGTGACGCAGCAGAGCTGGAGAAGCTGCATCTGCCTGGAGAAGATGGCATGGGGCATTGCCACCCCTGTAACGTCCCGCAGACCTGACCCACACCCAGGCCCCCGGGATCCGCAAGCGCTGCCCCAGCAGCCCCGGCGCGGCCCCGGCAGCAGCACGCAGGCGGCGGCGTGCCCGGTGCCAGCTCCAGCTGCCTCCTTCCATCATCTCCCCCTCGCTCGTTCCTCAGCAGGTTTTGGCACCGCTCCTGGGCTTGGCACCGCTGTGTCCCCTGCCTTACTGGGCCAGCGCAGTGGGGCTGGGGGCACCGAGGCGTAGGCGTTGTGTATCAGCCTCTTTTCTCCTTTAAACGCCTGGGGCTGGGAAGTCAGTCTCACCTCTCTGGGACGCTGGCCTGGGGTCACCTTTCCTAGCAAGCATCTTACCCGTAGGAGGGTGCACGTGTGAGTCAAAGCCAGGCGCTGCTGCCTGACAGTCAGCCACCCCCCGCAACTCCCTCACCGCTGCCTCAAGGGCCACAGTTTTTATTCTGAGGACTTGCAAATACTTCCCCGCGGTGGACAAAGGCAGCTGAGATGAGCGCCCATTTCCAGACAGCCCCGTCCGGCTCGCTGGGTACCGCTGCCATAGTGTTGAAGCTGCCAGGGGACTGCCACCGTGGGGCCCTGCAGAAGGTGCTCCTGGCCATCGTCACTCCAGGTGGCCTGGGGAGACTTCTCAACTCTTCTCACGGGCTTCCCCCTCGGAGCAGGGCAGAGCTGGCGTGTACGGGCAGAGCTGGCTGCGGAGCCCCAGGCTGTAAGGGCAGGGCTTGCTGCCTGCAGAACACCCTGCCGGACTGGGACGCGGGCAAGGGCACATGCGTGGGCACGGACCGGCGGGTACCCAGAGCCCCTGCCCTCGGTATGGTTTGGGTGCAGGAGACATGCTCCTTCGCTCCCCTCTCTGCCAGGGCTGGGGCTGAAGGCGGCAGGAGGGACGTCCCCGCAGGGACAGCAGCGATGCCGGGCCCCCCTCCCCACTGGGGGCTCGCCCCTCAGCGCTGCGCTCTGCTCTGGGGGAGGACGGGCAACTGCCCGTTCCGGCTAGCGCAGGCAGCGCAGCAGGCGGCAAACAGACACCCCCAAGCTAATCACGACAGACTAGGGAGATGGCTCCGTCCTGCTAAAGCCAGGGAAGTCCTCACGGAAAGGGAGGCAGCCACGCAGCTTTAACCAGAACTGCACCAGCCCACCAGAAAGGCACTGCCAGAGAGACAACCCCGCCAGCACCTCGCTTCGCTGCTTGCTCTGGCGGTGTTAGGTCCTTCTCCCACTGCCTCCAAAAGCAAAAAAACCAACCAAGTTAGTGCAAACAGAAGAAAGCTGTCTCCTTCCCAGGGCCTGGGAGACAAACCACAGAGGCTTCTGCATACTTGTGTAGCTTCTTCCTATCCAGTCATGCCAAAAGCATTCAAGTAATTTTAAATCTAGGGTCCTTCTTCAGCATAGCAGGATACCACCCTCGGTAAGAACAGGTCCTGGGGATGGGACCCCCCGCAAAGGGGCTGAAGCCTGTACACACCAAAGCGGGTATTTCTGCCACGTGATGCCAGGACACAGGCTCCACTGCTGCATTTGTCTCTTCCCAACATTTCTAACGTGCCATAGGCATCTACAGGAAAAACAAAAAGCAATTTCTGTTAATTCTCTATATATGTGCATCACTATCACCTTCAGATTTACGTGACAGCCCATGTTAAACATAAGTTAATTTTAAAAGCCTGATTCTAAGGAAAACACCACACTGTACACGCTCACTCAGTTTTCCACATGGCAGATGCCAGCCCTGCCCCATCCGCTGCCCGCACTGCCTGCCCGGAGCGGGGTTGGACACCGGGGTGCTCACCGACCAGACCCAGCACTGCCACAAACATCTTGCTTTCTCCATAAGGCGTGGGACGGGGCCGGTATTTTGGAGCACAGGTACAGCCTCTTCTCACAACCGATCATCCCCCAGAGGATCCCATGTCGCCTCCGAACAGGCCAGCGGCCAGGAGCTATTCTTGCCCCATATTGCTGTCACGGCTGCTGCTCCACGGCACCCAGCACCGTATTAATAACAGCTAAAGGCTGGCAGCCTGCCAAGCACCGTCCTCGCCGGCAAGAGAAGCCACCGTCGCTGCCGGTACCGCTCCCGAGGACTGGCCCCACTAACGTGGGGCATCTGCACAGGCGTGAGCAGGGCGCGAGCTGCGCCTTGCCAGCGAGCGGCCCGCGCGAGCCGTTAGCACGCAGTGATTTTCCACTTGCTGCTGCGCGCAGGCATCTCCCTCGGGTCAGGAAGGGAGCAGCTACTGCAGAGCCGGCGTTTGCCCTATTAGCATAGCGGGAACAGTAACCCTTTTCTTTTAATGAGGCTGAATCGCTGGGCGGGTGCTGACGGGGCAGGGCTGGCAGCGCCGGGCCGGGGCTGCGACACCGCGCGGGTGGCGAGAGGAGGAGGGCTGGGGAAGACGTGAAACCCGCCGCCCACGGGAAGCGTCATGGACCGTGCCGTTCCAAAGACAGGGCTGAGCCCCTCCTGGGCTTGACCAGCCTTCCCATGCCCCCGGGCGAGGGGCTGTGGGGGGCTCTGCCCGGGAAGGGTCGGCACACGGCGCCCCGCGGCCGGGGCTTGGGCTGCGACGCCACCCCCAGCGCAGACGGCGGCGGCGGGCACCAGCCGAGAGGCCGACAGTCTCTCCTAGGCTTGGTGCCTTGCTACTGAAGAGGCACCAGGCACCACAGCGGCTGGACCACGAGAAGCCGACTGAGATACAGAAACGTCGAAGAGCAGCAGAAGACATTCCCCAGCTTCCCGCTGATCCATGCCGCCCCAGACCACCGGCGAGGCAGTGAGCTCCCCGCCCGCCTGCCACCACTGCTTTCCCTTAAGAACACCCTCGTTAAAGGCAATCCCAACGTGCGTGCTCCAGTCTCCAACGGTGCGTTCGGGAACAGGAGTAAACTGTTAAGATCTGGATTTTTTTTTTTTTTAACAAATGAGAGTCTAAGCTGTTCGGTTTTGATTCTGAAAACAAACCATTCAAACAGGAGTCATGTAATGTCTTGGAGCGGGTACCGAGTTTTGTCACTCGGAACGGGGCTCCAGGCCTTCGCTGCTCAACCAGACGTTGCCAAACATCCCGCTGGCAGTGGCCCCAGCCCAGGCAGGCAGGGAACCACGGCTCTGCCGCCCACCCACCCGGGGAGCAGGCCAGCCCCACCGCCCCGGGAGAGGGCATGCAGTGCCGGGAGGGATGCCGTGGGGTGGTGAACAGCAAGGGAACAGTTTTGACCACAGCAGGCTTGATTACAGAAGATCACCGTCCAGGGCGATCAGCCTTGGCACACGCACATAGAAAGAGCGAGCCCATTTAACGACAAAGGAGAGCTATTTCCAGGGGACAGCTGCTGCTTCTGCTTTGAGGAGCCACAGACAAGCTATGAGTGTGCCAACCCCGCTGGTGCTGTGACCAGGACGAGGGGAGACGCCCCGGTCTTTGCCTGTGGGGCATGTGCCACTCGCCCGGCGAACTGGCCGTTCCTTGTGCTCCACCACCGCCTGCACCGCACGCCCTGCAAGCAGCCGCCGGGCACGCAGCCGGGTCCACGCCGGCACCTCTGGGGAGGTGTTCTGCACCGCGAGCGAGCCAGCACCAGCGGCAGGTGGCTGCGGCGTGCTCGGCCGCGGCTCCCGGTGGGAGGCATAAGCAGGGTCCCTGGGACACGAGCGGGACACGACCCCCTCCCAGCGCTTGTGCCGTTCGCACCCCGCTGATGCTTCCCCCCAGCACCGATTGCAGCTTCGCTCTGGGCTCCCGTAGACCACCTGAGGGCCCCGTGCCTTACCCATGGCTGCAAGAAGCCCCCCGCCATTCCCGGTCGCCCCAGAGGTCCTGGCAAAGGCTGAATCTGTGCATTTCCCCACAAAGGATGGTCCGGTTTGTAAATACCAGTGAACGTATTTACAAATACTGATTTATTTCATATACACACAAAAGCCAAATAAACTTTTCAGATGATTAGTCCTCACAGAAACTTGCAAAACTCACCAATTTCACTAAACTAGAGATGACATCCCTGAAAAAATTAGTCAGTGATGTTTTTCTGGGATTTCTGGTGCACAAGCTGCGAGTGCTCCTGCCCAGATTCACTGGGACCTCTATGGATCTATAAGCCCCCAGCTGTCAGCCAGAACGCTCGAAGACTTCAACGGCAGGAGGATCGCACTATGAAATTCCATCAACATAAAAACGTCAGCCTTGTTAGCGAGCGTCCTGGCCCCCCCCAGAAGCGGGGAGCCCTCCCTCCCCGAGGCCAGCTGCTGCACGCCAGGCGCTCGCCGGGACCCCCACCTCCGCGCCCCGGGGCTGCGGGCGAGGACAGTGACGCCACCGGCGAAAAATAACCTCCCGGCCCCGGCGGGTGAAGCAGAAATAACCTGCAGGTGCCCGGCCAGCGGCAGCTCGGGGGGGACGGGGCTCTGCCACGCTCCGCACAGCCCAGCCGGGCGATGCGGCCGCGGTGGGCGACCATCGGGCACATCGCGGCGGATCTGGGCGCCCGCCGCCATCCCTCCTCCCACTTCTCCTTCGTCCACCCGCACTGGCTAATATCCACAGGGGACATTTGGTCTCAGCCTTTACATGATCATTTCCAAATCCACGGGCTCCGCGCCCGAGCTCAGGTCATTCCTCGGCACACACCCCTCGCGTTGTCTGTGTTTGAGGCTGACTGGTTTAAGGTCGTGATCCGGCGGTGACCAGCGTGGGGGAAGCAAGTTATTTAAAGGCATTTAAAAGAGCCTGACTGATACGGTAACGTTTGAGATCCTATAGACAAGTTACACGGATTACAAATAGACCCAAGTGATACAGAAGGAAAATGGCTTTTTTTGAGACCTGTACACCTAACTGATTTTCACTCTGTTTGTATTCGAGCACCAAAGAGTGTCTGGGAAGACTCTGCAGAGATTCCCACGCAAGGCAGAACTCCAGCAAAAACCCACTCCTATGCCATAGTGTTCATAGAGGCATCTTGGAGATAAAAAGAAATGTGATACAGGCTGCATTCTTACATATAAAAGAGCGGCATAAGCAGAATGCTCACAAGGCAGCTTTCTCTTCCCCATGGGAATATTACTCAGCTGCTACAGCCTGGCTGGGACATTAATCCTCTGCCCCCGGAGGCAGGCGCCAGGCCAGCACAAGGAATTGCGAGCATCTCTTATTATTAGCGAGGGCAGGGAGGCTCCTCTGGCTAATGTATAGGAAAAGCAAAGGGCTGTGCTATTAACAGCCAGAGGACAGCCCGGGCCACGGCCGGGCTCTGTCCCAGGGGCTGAATGGAGAGGGACAGTCCCCAGCGCTGCGCTCCCCGCGCCAGCTCAGGCCCAGAAACGCAGCCGATGTCGCAGGGAGCTGCCTGGGAGCCCTTCCCTTCGCAGGCAGCCTCTCCTGCCCGGGCGCGGCGTGGCGCGGGCTGGCGGCACGCGAGGGGCACCGGCACACGCGTGCACACGCACGCACACGGCTCCTGCCGGTGCCCGGCTACCTGCCTCCCGCAGCCAACATGCTCAGCAGCTAAAAAAATAACAGCAGCAACAGAGACGCTTCTGTCTTTCAGGCTTGCACAATTAAATGCCGTTTGATAAACTAGATTTGACCTACTGGTATATTTTCGCACAGCTCTAGCGACAGCGGCTGTCTGGGGAAGGTCCCAGCCCTATTTCTGGCCGAGGTTTGGGGTTCATTAACACGACAGAGGAATCTCTGTCAGGTGCAGTGCTCTGCGCCCTGCACGTGAGGGCAGGTCTCTGCAAGCTTAACCCCGCGTGACAAATTCGCATGCAGCCTCCCCTCACGTGCGCAGGGTTCGACCATCCATGTACCAAGTTTTCCACACCCCGAATTCGGAGGCAAGCCCTGTCCAGCTTCTCGCGCAGAGCGCGATGCCAGGGACACAGCAGCTCCGCTCGCGGGATGCCGGTCCCTGGACGCAGCACCGTTGCTTCCCCCAGTGCGGAGCCAGGACTGAAATTCCCCGATGGATCCGAACATCAACATGTGTGTCCCTGGAGCACGCGGGAGCATGAGGACGACGGGATCCAAGGGTTTCTGCAAGCCTGCACCCCGTTTGGCTTAGCGGACTCTGCCGCCATGCTCCAGCACTCTGGCATCGCCGGAGGATTGCACCGCGAGCAAAGGGCTGCCTGGCCAAGCAAGCCTCCTCGCAAAAGTACCGAGGATCACGGCACAGAGCCCGGAGGCCGGGAATGCTCCCAGGTCATCCTCAAGAGCCCAGGTTTGCTGCGGTGGCTGCAGTCAAACCCCGCCAGGGCTGGGCCGATCTTGCAGGCACCTCGACAGCAAAGCACACCAAAGCTGAGAGGGGTCCCGGGGCAGAGCCAGCCGGGTCCGGCAAGCGCGGAGCAGGCAGCAGCGGTGGGGGCATGCCGAACGCGCAGTGCTCTTCCCCTTCACAGCCACCACAGAAGACATTTAAACAAACCAGCATCAGGCACAGCTTCTCTTGGCACCCTTTCAGTCAAAATCACTGGCACAATGACGCCCTTTCTTTAGGCCATGGACTGCACGAATAAGGAGAGTCGCTTCTTGCTGGGGAACAGCAAATGCCCATCCCGTGCCCACGGGCACCGCAGCCCCAGAGCGCCTGCAGGGCTGGGGGGGAGCCACAGGTGCTGCCGCTAACCTTCTCTGGGGACGCCAAAGACACCTTCAGGAAACACTTTATGGAATTTCCACGCACATGAAAGCATTATTATAGAGCAGCGAATTCTTTTCTTCCCCCGGGCCCCCGTGGCCGCTGGGGCTGCCAAGGCTCATCCCGGCAAGACCGTCCTGCCCTCAGCCCCACGCCGAAGCGCTGAGCTGCAGCGATGTGCTCTAGTTCCTCGCTCCAAAGTGAATCAGGAGCTGGAGGCGGAAAAGTGAAGGAAGCGAAGATTAAACGCGCAGGATCCCTGTCCCGACTGCTCAGAGACTGAGCCGGCCGCGCTGCTCCGGGCGGAGAGCGCTGAGCGCCGCAGCCCGCTCGGGCTTCTGCCGGCCAGGGAGAGGGCTCCAGGGGCCACCGCAACATGGACTCGTTTCTCGGGTTCAAACCCGCCAGCCTGGAAACCTCCAACAGACACGTTGCGCAAGGAGCACAAATACAGCAAGCAAGGGAGCCCACCGAGGAGCCTGCTGGTCCACGGCCGCAGGACAAGCCTTGAGCAAAGCCCACAATCGACCGGACCCACACGCAGAGGAGACCAGCCAGCGCTGACTCCCCAGGCCAGAGCTGCTGTCCCAACAGCCTCTCCTGCAAGCCCCTGGGGCACACATTTTGCCCTCAGTCCTCTCGACCAGCACCCCAGGGTGAGCAGGAATTTGGTTCCTATTTGGGTAGAAACCCTGCAGGGCATAAAACTGACTGTCAGAGGGTACGCAGCCAGCTTCGTGCACTGGATTCGAACTGCACTTCACCAGCCTGAAGCAGGAGTTAAGTCTGTAGAGAAAACAAAGACACTCGACATTTGCCAGAGCATCCCAGCGCCAGGACCGGCCAGGCGCCTCGACGGTGCAGGTAATGGGGTGCAGTTAATGGGCCCCTCGGTCACCACCGTTCTGAAGTGCCTCGGCTCTGGTTGCGAATGTGCCTGAAGGACAGATACACTTACCAGCCAGCCAGGCCATGTCTTCATTTCCCCAAGAGACAGAGAGGAGTCATTAACCTCTTCTTCCTCCCAGCCTGGGATGTCGTGGTCTCTCCCCAGGTCTGCCTGGAGCAGCCCGAGCTGCCAGACCGGATCTGTTTCACCATGCTCAAGCACGTGCCCGTGCTTTGTCTGAGAATGCTGATCGAAGACCAACACTTCAGCACTACCAAAAAATTCATTCTTGCCTGTAACATCCCCTGTGTGCCCTGCACGGTCCTCCATGAGGCTGATAAACCTTGGACGGTGCCCCCAGATTTTCCTGAGGGAAGATCCACCCAGGGAGGGTGAGGAGTCGCCTATCGATGCATAGTCAGGCTTATCCTCGGGACTGCGCACGCTGCTCCGTGGACAGAAGCAGCCACAGACACCTTTCTCATCTTCCTCACTGACTGGAGAGTGCAGGTCAGAAGCAAATCCCGCTGGCCTGGAGATGCGGGTGGCTTTGCTCAGGGTTCAGCACGCCTCACCTCCATTCTCCATGGACAGAAACCACTGCCCGAAGAAGGGAAACCTGGCAAGGCAAAAATACAACTTCTTAGCAAGAACCGCCCAGAAGATGGCATTTATTTTGCTTTTCCTCATTTTCCTTTCCATTCCGTTCAACTAGAAAGGGACGTAATGGTCCTTACTCCAGGTATGTCCATGCTTTACTCACTGGAGCATCCAGACCCTGCACCTCTCGTTTCTGAGGTTGCAGCACGCGGTGAAGCCCAGCTAGCCTAACTTCAGACAGGGCAGCAGGTGCTTTAAGGGCCTCGTACACCCGGGAACAGCGGTAACTAGCAATAGCTGTCCGTTCTGCAGCCCACTGACACGGCTCCTGCAAAAGACGTCACCTACGCGACCGCGCCGGGACTGCTGCTCAGCCTTTCGCCACCTTTGTTTTGTATTCTTCATTTCTCTCTTAAAATAGGGAACTCCTTCACCCTTTTAGAGGGAGCTCGTGTTTCACGTTATGCTCTTCCCACTGCCGGCAGCGCAGCACTGGGGGAAGGGACGGGGACTGCAGGGGTCTCGTTGGGGCACGTTTCGCCTGGGAGCAGCCTGAAGGTTTGTTTCGAGCCAGTGCAGCACGGGAGATGCTGCCTCGGGCTGTCTCCCGGGAGGAGCTGGGGCCGTGCCTTCTGCATGTGCAGGAGTTCGGCCGAGAGCGGCGGCGATGGCTCTGTCTCCCCCCGCCCAGGCGCGGGCACGGGGGCAGCGCTGGGAGAGCTCGTGCCCCCCGCCGCTGCGGCGAGAACGGAGCGTCGGGGCGGCAGGAGCCTGCTGCGGCTGCTGCCCGCCGCAGCTGCCTCGCTGTCCCCAAGGCTCCTACTGACACTCAGCTCCCTCGCTTCGGTCTGCAGCACAAACGGCAGCTTGTCAGGCACGGAAGGCTTAGAGAGCCAGATGTGCCGAGGTGCCAGGCACGGGGAGGCTGTGACACACCGAACAAAACCGTCCCTGTTTGCTTCCCTGTACGAGCGAACGGCTTTGAACTCTGACATACGGACAGAGGGTGACAAGGTTCAAGGAAAATAACGAAGTGGAAATAATGAAGCTATCCTTCCCACATCAGCAAGTGCATTTTCTAGCTTTTTATTCTCCCTAGGATTGAGAAAAAAATCTTGAGCAAACCCTGGAAACAAGGGTTTCCCTGCTCCTGTCTCTCGGGGACCCGTCCCCTGCCGCGCACACGCCGAGCCCTTGGACAAGGTGACAGCAGAGCAACGCAGCGACCCTCACATCCGTCAACACCAGCAGCCCGCCGCACACGAGCTCCCCGCCGCACACGAGCTCCCCGCCACACCGCGCCCTCAGCAACGGCATCCTCCGACGTCTCCGCCGAGATACCTGCCGGGTCCAGCTCCCCTTGCTGCCTGCAGGAGGGCTCGCCCCGCAGCGCTCCCGGGGGAAGCGAGCACCTCGAAAAGCAAAACCTCCGCACGCACGCTCCGGGCGCACAGCCTTGCCTCTGCGCAGAGGAAAAGCCAGATGCAGATGCAGCAGTCTGCGGCTCGACTTCCAGCTCCTGCAGCCGTTTCCTCAGTCACCTATCAAGAAAGGCAAAGGTCGGGAATCACAGGGTCGCTGTGCCAGCCGTCGCCAGCTTCACTGGACAAGTTACTCCCCGGTTTTACCAGGAAGTCCTTCCCTCAGCTGCACCCTGCACCATTCGTTTGCCCTAATGTACAATCCAGCACACAGAATATTAGCCTTCAAAGATTAGTTTTGGGTGAAAGAAGAGCACTAAATTCAAGCTCTACCCAAATAAAGTGTAATTCCTAACCGCCGAGTTGCATCCAGGAACACCTTCTTTTGAGCAGCAGAGTTGCATTTTTAGGGCCGGTTCCTCGCAGCTCGCGGGAGGGCCAGAGGCCAGCCCCATTCTCTCAGGGAGCGTCCCCGCCGCGGTTCAGGGCTGCTGGCACGAGCAGCCGCCACGGACAAAGCCGCGCTCCCGCCTGCCTGCAGCAGGCTGCAGCTCCCCGTCACCGCCATGAACCTGCCCCTGGCACAGGAGCGGCACAGACCCCCCAGCACCAGCCGCTGCGTCCCCCAGACAGGTTTTCAGCCGTACCCGCTCCTGCCAGCCTGGGGAACGCGGGGATCCTGGCCCCGCTGCTTTCCCCAGGCGGGTTCAGAGTGCAGCCTTCCACCTTTCCCCGGGCTGTGAGCTGGCTCTGTCTGAGACCAAGGGTTTGGCTCTGCGGGAAGGAAAACAGAAAACAAACGCCCCCACTCTTCGCTTCTGGGCCGTGAATTCACATTTCAGAACGTCTGGACACATTAGTTAAAGGGAAAAAAAAATCCCACAACAAAACGAAGAAACAAAATCCTAAACAATATGTTGGTAAAACTGCAGCCTCTGGTTTCTGGGGGTGCTGAAGGTACCCCAAGCTGCTGCTAAGGGACCTCACCAGCCACCCTGCACTGCCCTGGCCCTGCCACCCGCCGCAGCTGCTGAGCGAGGGAGGGGGGCTGCTCCCAGCCCGGCTCGCCCCAGCTGCACCACGCGCCCTTCGCTGGTGGAGGGTCCTTCCTTCCCTGCGGCGCAGCGGCGGTCTCCTCCTCCTCCTCTTCCCCGGGGCAGCCCGGCTGCGCGGCACCCTGCGGGTGGGCTCACCCTTCCTGGGCCACTCCAGGTGGTCCAGGCGCGAGGGGCTTGGGCTGCCTCAGTTTCCCCCTCTGCCGCGGTTTGCGTGCGAGGAGGAAGGTGCGCAGCGCGCCCGATTCCCGCAGCGCAGGAGGGCAGGGCCCTCGCACGGCGGCACCTTTGGGCGTGAGAAAGCGAAGCTGGCTCCCTCTCAGCCGGAGGGCTGGAAAAGGACGGCGGGTGATGGAGGGCAGCATTTCAGATTGTCCGATTGACTGAAGAGGTGTATTCAGAACAGTCTGATTAACAAATGGGTATATGCCCGTTATTGGAGCTTTAGCTATTAAAATACAAGCAGAAAAGTCTCATTCAGTCCTGCAAGACACCATTTGCCAGTAAAAAGTGGCCCACCACCATATGTTGTCAAGTCTGTTTTATAATAAAGTTTTTTGACACTTTTGATATCCTTGATAACGTCTATTCTACTAATACGCAAGGCAAACTACTTGGATTACTCTAGCATGGCTCCAAAGGTAAGACTACCTTAAAATTAGCTATGCATTTATGTAAGACCAATTTTAAAATGCTAAGCATCTGCTAAGCCCTGGCGCTGACTGAACAAATAATCTTAAAATTTGCTCAGTTTTCCACACACCAGTAACTCAGGCAAGGGTGAAAAATTGCATTGAGCAATTGCTCCACAATATGCAGAACTGTAAGAGGATGCACAAACACAGTAATTGACTGATAGATGGAAATAATCCAGAAGGTCTTAATGATTTCCTATGCACAATTCTAAGTGAGTTGCTTTAATTCATATCTTGATCATTATCGTCCTGGGGGAAAAAAGGCATGCTTTGGCATTTCCTCAGTGCTTTTTAAAATAACGCCTCTTGTTGAATGAAAGTAATCCTCTCACTCAAAATCCTATAAATATCTCAGAAAAGGCAAATCGGGTATAGACCCTGCAGCACGAGTCTCTTCCCACGCCGGCTGGACGCTCCGAACTCGCCTCCCCGAGGCCGCAGCCAGCAGAGCGCCGCAGCCCCGGCTGGATGAGCGGAGAAAGCCAAGGGGTGGAAAAGAGAGAAGCAGCCAAGCTCCAAGGGGCCGCGAGGGCCGCCCTCGTGCCCGCCGGGACCCCTGGCACAGCCAGGTCCCTGCCGCCTCCAGGCGAAGGCTCCGCGGCCAAGGTGCCGTGCTGCCTCGGGGGAGTCCCCGCCGCCACCCCACGGCGTGCTTCAGGTGATCGCCGCAGCTTCCCGCACCGCGCAGGGATGGGTTTTAATTGCCATTCATTTATTAGGCCACCTTCTCACCAAGTTTCTGCTCCCTCATACTTCAGTCACGGGGCACAGCTGGGCAGTGGCCGAGACCTTCCTCGCCCGGGGCCGCAGGCACCGAGAGAGAGGGGCTGCCGGCGCCAATACCGATTTAAGGGTAAGCCAGCACGCCTGTTCGCTCCCCTCAGCGGAGCCGGGGGCCGGACGGGAGTGCCGGCAAGAGTTAGGCACCAGCAAACGGACGTCACGGCCGAGCTTCCATGGGCTCTGGCAGGCGCGCCTGACGCGTCCTGCTCCAGGGCACAGAGCATTCGCTGTCGGACCAGCTCCCTTCGGCATCTCGTCCTTGCAGGACCTGAGCGTTACTGGCACTCGGGCGTCTCTCTCAGGGGCCTGTAACGACAACGCCAGGGCTTTCTCTTCCTCTGCCAAACGCCGAGGTGCCGACCCCTTCAGCAGCGCCCGGCGTATGCAACGGCCCAACACGCGCAGGCCAAGTGCTCGCTCTGGTCCTCGCTCCAAGAAAACACTAGCACAACTGGCTAAAACATAACATCAAGTATTTACATGCACCTGTAATAGCAGCAGTGCTCTTCTGTCAGAGGGGAAACGGATTTATGCCCTACCCTGCTGCTCCTGTAACATCTATTATCTCACCGAGGCACAGACGCACAAACCAAATGCTCAAAAGCATTCCATAGGCACAGGAGTCGCGAATTCAGCTGTTTTTCTGCCCCACCTTCTTTTACTTCACTCCAAACTCCCAGGCCGTGTAGAATGCCTTTCTTTGCCCAAGTACTGGCAGGATCCCTCCGGAGCGCCCGCATGCTCGAGGAGAGGCTCTGCCGGCGCAGGTGCTGCCTCCCACCCACGCAGCCGGGCCAGGGAGCTCCCGCGGGACAGCCCGCTCCGTACCGCTGGCCGAGAAATGCACTGTGCACGCTGCTTTTTATCCACACGTAAGATGGCCTACGTGCCTTTCAGTGTGTTTTAATTTATAAATTTTCAAGTTAAAACAAATAAATTCTTTTCATTGCTATTAAATAGATCAAAATTAAATTCAGATTTCAAACGCATACAACAACTTCAGTTGATGAACTGCAGTTAAAAAGAAGTCTTAGTAGGAAAGAAAGCCTGGTTTACGCATCAGCAAATCATCCGCTTTCTCTACAGAAACGTTAAAACATTTCATTGAAGGCAAGACATCCGCTTTCCTCCTTGCTATCCTTCCCTCCGCCGGCTTTAAAAAAGAAGGAAGAGACTTTTTTCCCCCCTGGAAAGCATGACAATTGAGTTATCACATACAGAACAAATTAAAAATGTGTGTTGTGGATTACTTGTGGATTGTGGATTACTTACCTGCACGCATTTTTGGAGGAATGTGCTATGTAACTGGCTGAACAAGATGAAGTACCAGTCAATGAACAGGCACTCTCATTAATACCATCATTTTAAAGGACTATCATCAATATCAATTCAAGGCCGTCTGCAAATATCAAATAAGCTCAAGGTATTTCACTTGCCTAAACTTGAAATTTTTGAATCATGCTTTAATGTGCCCGTATCTAGTTCGCTTTGGGAACCACCTGTTTGCCGAGCGGCAAGCAGATTTGATGAAAGCTGTGGCTCTACAGAACGTCAAAGTTTGGCTGAGGAACACATCCCAGTTTTGGCTCCGTAAAGTCACGTACGACAGTTAACCTTCAGTCAATCAATCTGATGCTCATTTCCACTGGTTGGTCATCACTCGCTCTCTCTGCCTTTCTAAGCAATTATCTTCTACTTTTATAAAAAAGGGCTACATTTTTCAATAGATTATCACCTTCAAGTGGAAAGGCCAAGCCACGCTCAGTGAAGCTCCTCCAGAACTGATTATAACATTGTGGTGGGGAAATTCTTTTAGTCAAGATATGCTGTGCCCCTTGAAGCGTACTGGCATCAAGTAGCTCTCACACGACAGAAAGCGGAGAGAAGTAAGGCGAATCAGGCAATGAGCTACAGCAACTGGAACTCCCAGCTGAGGACATTAATGTCCTCTACTCTCTGCTAGAGGAAACAATGATTAAAAAAAACCCACCATACATAAGACATGTAACTTTATTCAACCAGAGGCATGAAAACTCAGAAAATCGTTTCCCACTTGCATCCTGCCAGCGATAACCTTAGGGCAAGTTACATCTTTAGGGATATAAACCCACTTACAGATTTTACAGTTTTAGAAGGTGATGGCTTCCATACTAAAGGATTGCTGTGAGTCAAAACCCAAACAAATCACACCTTCACCATAACACCAGTGTATTTCTGCATATTCTTTCAGATTAAAAAACACCTCTCAACTAAAAACTTCAGTGACCAGTTGAAAAGTAAATCTAGTTAATATAAAAATAATTTTCTTCTCTCTTGTATGAGCCAAGAGCAATGATGCAGAACAAACCACCATGAGACTTAGATCTAAGTCAAAAACAAGCAAGGAAAAAGCTGGAATTTTAATTCCTCTTAAAAATAATTTTCCTCCTTTTAAAAAAGATACTGGATCAATTAAATGTTACTCCAGTTATCTTTCAGGAATAATATCACAAAAGTCACAAGACACTACAGACATAGAATTCCAAGGATTTCTCTAAGTGTGGTTAAATTTTTGTGCTGCAGTAGGAAAGAACCCCACTGTTGCCATCAATAGCTTTACTATCTACTTCCCTTGAGTATTTCTTTTCAGCTTCATAAAGCTAATGTTAAATGAATGGAACACTGCATGCTTAAAAGAAAAATCATCTTCCATACCAGTAATAATTTAATGGAAGTCTAAAAATTCCCCATTTCCATTTTATACCCACGTCTATGAAAAGCACCAGCTCCTCTTGCAGTGCCTTAGGACGGTGTAAGGAAGGCAGTGGGAACAGCCGTCAGCTTCACACATACTCGCTGAGAACAACTGTTTGGCAGTAAAGCTGGGTCCCTGCCGAGAGCAACTGATTTTTCCTTCCCTCTTCTCCACACTCCCAGAAATGCAAAAATGTACTTTTAATTCGCACATTTAGAAATTTCCGCCCCAACTATCAGATACGTAGTAGTCTTTATAGGAGAAACTGCACTTTTATATGTAAGTATAAATTAGGCATATTTACACCTCAGCAGGACCCACGTACATCAGTTTCAGGTCTATCTGCATTACTACAGGAACAAGGAAATATGATGCTCATTTTCAGGAAAAGTGACATTTTAACAGCAGCTTTTTCACTCCCAGATGTTTCAAACTTTTTCACTCCCAGATGTTTCTCCCCTTGGGTTGCTTACTGAAAATAATGGACAATATAAATAACTTCCGTACAGTTTTCAAAAAACAATTCTTCAGGTCTCAGTCCCTATGCTGAAATATAAATGACACACTTGTACACCTGTATATGGTTCTCCAGGCAAGTGCATCTACAGGGAATTGAAGAAAAAAGCCTCCTCCCCTTTTATAAAAGTATTAAGAAAAGCAAAACAAAACAGGAAAACATTATAGAAAAGTTTCTCACATCTCATTATAAGTACAAAGAAGCAATATGCAAATTTGTACGCATTTATGTGGAAACACTGTCCATGTAAACAATGAAATGAAAAGTCACGTACAAGCAGTTAAGACCAGAATTCATATCCTACTTCATAGCAGCCACCACCTTCATCATGATTTAGTTTCCTTCCTCCAACCCGTTCTAAAACTTTCAGGTGTAAGTCATGGCGTGGTATGTTAGCACCCAAGCATCTTAGGTATCAAAACCTCAACTTAGTTCACAAACTTTTTTTTTCCCCAACATATATATATACACACACACACACTTTATTCTGTACTCTCCAGACAATTTTCCATTCTCAGTATGCAGCGACAGCTAAGGCCCCACTGCAAACCAGCCTTGTCTGTCTCTCCAGGACTCTTAACTCTCTAATCTACATTCCCATGAAAAGATTTGTAGCTACCCGGTGTAAACACACTCCCTCTCAGGAGAAACATAGATTAGTTAGTGTAACCACGGTGTTGAAGGCATTTGGCTGAAACACTCCTCCTTGACATAAGGGGTGTAATATAAATACACAACACATGAACATGAGCAAAGGCAGTTTCCTTCTGCCCAGCTCCAATTAATTGCAAAGTGGACCCAACTTATTTTTTGCTGAAATCTAGTTTCACAGTCCTGCGATGCACTTTATATACATTTCACCACTCTGTAAGTGAATGAAAAAGGAGTCAAACACATTTCTTCCCTACCCAACACATAACAGCAATGACGTTCTATTATTTCATAAGGCATATTCATCTTCAGTGAGAATCCAAGCACAAGCAAGAATTCTGCCAAGTCCTGCGATCCTGTAACTTCACCTTCATCTACCAAACTTCTTGAAATTCCAGGATCTCCCACTCTATTCCTCAGGTGGAATAATCCGTGTCACAGTGGGCTTTTTTTATTTAACACAACTGAAGAGCAGGGCTAAATAAAAAAACCCTCAGCAGCTGGACCTCTATCTTTCAAAAAGAGGGACACACAAACGACCAATTTTTGCAGTTCTCTGGCTTTATCCCATAATCTGCCTTTTTACAATATCTATATATATATAAATTAGAAAGAGATAAAGCCAATGATTAACTGCAGTGTTCATGAAAAAACTTTAGTCCGTGTTACAGTCTCTTCTCTTTTGATCGGAGATCACTGAGGTGTAAAGGTGAGAATCATCCAGCTGATAACAAAGTAGAAGAGGAAGATGGGGTACACAACAAGAGCTTTGCGGTTTGGAGGCTGACTGTCTGCCAGGAAAGCTGTAGATGCTGGTGAAAAGAGAAAAATGCTTGAAATGTGAGCAGCGTAAACCTAGAAGACTAAGATCCACTGCAGATGTTAACAATTTTGAATTAGGGTCTGCATTACAATTATGTTGAAAGAGAAAACACAGTAAACCATTGCTCAATACCAATGGTCTATAATCACCAATTAAAACTTTCTTTATCACATAGAAAGATAAATGCTTATTAACACTCTGTAACAAGAGTCAGACTTACAGATTAAGAACGGCAGAAATAATGCAAATGCCATCTGTATGACATTAAAAGTATTTATAACACAGATCACAGAATAAAACACCCAGTAGTCTCACACAGAGTTTAATATTAAATTATCACCCTTCTGCCGAAGGCAATTTACATATGACCACAAAAATCAACAGCAGCGTAGGCAGAGGCTGAACCTCTTCCAACACAAGGACTGGAAGAACTATTTCTACAATATTTCAGCAGCCTAGGAAACACCTTAAAGTACAATATCCACTGGCTTTACCCAAAAGAATCCATGCAGATCTACCTCGCTTCTTAAGCATGGCGCTACTCTGTGCACATGACAGCATTATACTGCAAAAAGGTACTTACCTAACGTTGACCAGCCAAACATAGCTACTACTACAATAAGACGTATAATGAAGCTAACAGTCCCAGAACCTGCCAGCAGTACCAGTCTGCACACCAGCATTGCTACAGTCAGGGGCAGGACACAGTAACCCAGAACGCACAGGCTCTGAAAAAAGGATCTGGGAAGGAGAGACAGAAATGGGAAAAAAGTAGTCAAATGAAAGCATTGCAGAAACTCCACGCATGGGAGTATTTTCATTGCTACTAACTAAACCAGCACTCACATAGTTCCTCCAAGAAGCTTTGAGTTAAGTGTGATGACAACTGCACCAAACCAGATGATGACAAAGACCTCAGCAAACTGGGGCCCTCCGTCGTCTTTACTATCTGCTGATCCACCCTGAAGCATCCTGTTGTAGGTAACAGATACAAGGAATCATTTGCAACTGATCACTGAATTTCTGTAGACTTGGAGTCTAGACAGAACAGAAGCCTCAAACACTGATTCCCAGTTAGGTTGTAAACTGATTATTTTTCATCTTTTTCTTACTTTCAGTATATCCTCAATTCTGAATAGGAAAGGAAAATGATGGTGGCTCAACTGAGGGCATTTCAGTTCATTTGTTTACTTATTTTGAGGACTGTGTAAGCAGATAGAGAATAAAACCATAGATAACAGTCTAAGGGATGAAAATAAAGTAGCAGAACTTTGCTAACCTCCCAAAGCAGGCAGCGTAGTGCATGATAAAACACAAAAGCCTTAAGAAAAGGTTGTAATAACTACAGCATACAAGCAACACAAAGTCTGGAAAAGTGAGCATTTGTTAACTTGAATATTTAAATTACACTGTGTACTTCTGCTAAAGCTTTACCAACATTTTACAGGATGGTTTCTGTAAGTTGAGTACATAGGTGTGTCTCTAACAGTTGATAGATCTGACCAACGTTTCCATCCTACCCCAGGCACATCTGCACACATATGCACCAGTGCAGCACCAGAAACTCCTGGGAGCCACCATCATCTCCCATCTATGAACTACTACAAGAGCCTCTCTTTTCCCGTTGGTTCTCCAGGATACCTAAACACGTACACTGCAGCTCTCAGACAAAGGTTTTGGTCTGCAGGTCAAGGTCAACGTCAGCCAAACACATCAGAATCAAGGACAAAGTGAATCAGAATACCTTTCAGTAAAATCATTCTTAAGACAGGGGACTCTGAAAGAGTTCCCCCTTAAATCCCAAGTTTAAAGAAGGCAGGTCCTAATGGGCTTGACGTGTCACAAATGCATTTTGTAAGAAGATCTAAACAGGCGATGTTTGTAGAAGACCAGACAAGGATCAGATGAACTTGATCACAACACATGTAATCAATTTCTCATTTCTCCAGTGTAGAAGACTATAAAAACCCAAATCCACCCACGGTAAGTACTTACAGCGCAAGAGACACACAAAGCACCAAAGGGCCCCAAAGATCCCCTGCAAGTAAAGGAAAAAATAAAATCATAAATATCACAGAATGATGCTCAGTTTCATCTTCCTGGGAGTAATAAAGCACCTTTTTCAACCCCCAGTGTATCAATTTCCATATTACACTTTCTTATAATTTTCTTATTTAACACCTTATACACCATATTCTATAATACAATCTACTCAAAGCCTGACAACTGTTAAAGTTACCTGTTCTGTATATTCTGGCACATGTTCCACTCTTAAAGAGCTTTGGTAACACTCTGATTTTTCATGTTTGCTATTCAGCATTCTACAACAACAGAAAGAAGATGGAACAGACACTTCTGAATCCCTCTTCCCCTGAACTCTTCCTTTTCCCCTGTTGGCAAAGCCTGTTGGCAAAATACCCTGTCAAGACTTTTAAAATACTCTTATACGTACAGTCTCTGAGGAGCGCACTACTTTTCTTCGGATACATGACATGGACAAATTTCTTCCCAACGGCCTTCAGATCCCTCATCTGAAATAAAGAAACAACACTTTAATTTATCCCTTCCCTTCATAAAAATTACAGTTCACAACTAACAGCAGAAAGATTGAAGTACAGCAGTATCAATGGTAAATCCAGAGAGGATCCAACCCAAAGATTTCTGTAGCTTCCTCTGCAACAAACAATGCCTGCGTTTTCTACATTCTTTAATGAACACAATATTATATGCTTTAATAACACCCAATTAAGACCAATAATTTGGTTTTGCTCCTCTGGGAAAAGAAAATTAATGAAAAAACCTGTTAGCAGTGACAGATTTCTTCCAAGCTCCATCTGAGGCCTTTACCCTTGCAAATATTTTGAGATCACAGAGGAACTTTGGGGCTGTTATTCAGATATTTTTTAACACACAAGAATTCATTTTACATGGCCAGTTCTGAAAAAAAAAAATTTCCCAAACTTACAGTGAAGTACAAGGCAAGTAGAGCTATGCAAATATATAGTTTTTGCATAACGGTAGGCCAAAGACATCAGCAAAACACATGTTTTACCACAGACAGAGGCACAGACTCACTATAGTATCCCTAACAGGCTCATCCAGTGTGGAGTAGTCTTCATCAGGAGAGTGAGATCCAACAGGAACAGTAATCTCCCCTTCCACTGGAATGTCTTCAGATATTGACACGTCTGCAAGACCTGCAAACTAAACGTTTTTTAAAGCTTTTAGAAAGAAAGAAATACAAACCAGCTCATACTCACTTCAGATGCTTTTCAGCTGGGCTTAGGATGAAAATGACTGCTTAGAATTCAAAGATACAACACTTGATAACACAGTCAACAACAGAGCCCAGCCGTTGTCTGCCTGATTTAGACTGCTTGCAGTCTAAAGAAGTGAGGAGGTATGTATAAGCAAAACATTTCTGTTTTCTTCATTCACTCCCAGTAACCTGCTTTTTATCCTCTATTTAGGCAACAATAACTAATGGAAGTAAAAAGCTTGTTTGCATTTTTTAAGTAATGTAATGCCTGATAGCTGAGCAGCCACACCAGCACACCGTCCTTCACGGACTCCACAGGGAAACAACTGATGAGAAACCGTACAGACATCTATAGCCTGAGCACGAGGTCAAAGCTGTTATGCGCCGAATGTTAACAGAACGGATTACCGCCACCCAAGCGGAAGGTTAAAGCCCTCGAGCTCCCAGAGAGGGAAGCAAACGGAGAACGGCCCGACCAGTTCCACAGCAAACTCTAGTGCAGACAGGGCGGGCAGCAAGCACGGGGGGGAGCGGCGGGAGGCCGACGGCTCCCTGTCCCTGCCCTCCGTGCGAGCAGGCGGCCGCCAAGGCCTCCGAGCCCCCCGCACCCGAGCAGCGGCCTGTCCCTGCTTCCGAGAGGAGGGCCGAGCGCCGCCGGCCCGGCCGCAGCACGCACCGCGGCCCGGCGCCGCTGGGCCCTCTCCGGCCCGGCAAAGGAGGAGGGCCGCGCCCGGCCGAGATCCGCCGCGCCGCCTGCGGCCCGCCGGGAGGCACTGGGGATGCTCGCCCACTATCCGCCGCCCCGCTCACCAACGACCCCCCGGCGCCGCTCCCCTCTGCCGCCGCCATCTTGGCTGCCCAGGCGACGTGGAGCTCGTGTGTACGTCATCACCGCGCGCGGCGAGCACTGTCGCATCGCGCGCTGCCAGGGCGTCCATGGCAACGCGGGCGGCCCGCCTCCCTCCTCGCCGACAGGGGGCGCCCTCGCCGCGCACGCCCGGCCCGGCCCGGCCCGGCGGCACAGGCCCGCTGAGACCTTCCCCGTGTCCCCCCGCCCGGCCGGCGGCGCTGGGGTCGGGGCGCGGCAGGGAGGCCCGCCCCAGGCCTCGCCGAGATGAAACAGCGGGCGGAACAGCGCGGGCACGGACTGGGGACCTGGCGAGAGGCAGCCGCGGCGCTCCAGCCGGACAGGAGGGAGGTGGCGCCTGGCCGCAGGACGGGGGCACCGGCCTGACCCGGCCCCCGCCGCGTTGCTGTGGTGGGACATCACACAGGCAAAAAGGCAACGCATACGAAACCTGGCACTGAAAAATACGTGAAAACTCTTTTAATGAGCTCTGAGGACCTTTCAGGGCAACTCCTCACGCAGCGGTGCTCGCTGGCCTGTCCCCAGGCTCCCCTTGGCAGAGGCCAGCCGATCACCCCCGGCAGCCTCGCTGGCAGAAACCCAGAGACGTTCATCAGCGTTAACGGAGCGGCCACCGAAGAGGTGACTGGCACAGGAAGCCCCGGAGCTCACCGGAATGGCGGGGCCTGAGCAAGTGATGAGTGGCGGACAGTGAGCAGCCGCACCGAAGGGCGCACTGCGCGGGAGCATCCTGGCCCGGCCCGTAACGCGCACGAAGGGGCCGCCACCTCTGCCCGCACGGCTGCAGCGACCCTACGGCGGGTGTCCGGGCCCGGCCCCGCCGAACTACAGCTCCCGGCAGCGGCGGAGCGGCCGGAAGCGGGGGGCGGGCGGAGCGGGGGTCGCCTCAGTCGAGCGCCCGGCCCGGCCCGCAGCAGCGCGGCCCCGCGGTCCCAGCGGCGCTGGGGCCGGCCCCGCTCAGGCGGGCAGGCGGGCCGGCAGGCGGGCCGGACGGTTGTAAACCCCGCCCGCCCGAGCCGGCCGGGGGCGGTGCCCGCCGGGGCGGCGGCATGGCCGCGGCGCGGGGCGCCCGGGGCGGAGGGAGGAGGCCGTAGCCGCGCCCGCCCGCCCCGCAGCGCGGCGGTGCCGGCGGCGGGAGGAGCGGCCGCCGCGGAGCCATGGGGCACCCGCCGCTGGAGTTCAGCGACTGCTACCTGGACAGCCCCGACTTCCGAGAGCGGCTGAAGTGCTACGAGCAGGAGCTGGAGCGGACCAACAAGTTCATCAAGGAGGTGATCAAGGACGGCAACGCGCTCATCGCCGCCATACGGGGTGAGCCGGGCGGCGGGCCGGGGGTGGTCGGGGCCCGGCGGCCTCCAGCGCAGAGGGAACGGGAAGGGGCCGGGGCCGTGTTCTGCCTTTCACGGGGGCTGGCCGTGGGCCGCCTGCGACCTGCTGGGGCTGAACCGGGCAGGGGGCTTCCCCCGGGTGGAGGGATTTCTCCCCTGCAGCCCCGCAGGGAAGCCTGCTGTGGGCTTGACTCCCCGCGGAGCCTCAAACCGCGGCGCTTGGTGGCTCGGTGTTTTATTCCTTTTTTTTGACAGCGGTGAGAGGTTTTTTTACAGTTAAATGCGGATTTCAGTGCTGACTTTCAGGGAGTCACTTGTTCAGAAGTAATGACTGAGGCCATCAGAGGTACCTGGACCAGGTTGTGTCATGTGAAACCACACAGTCCTGCATGTTTAACGCTTTACTGACCTGTCTGGCTGCTCAGAATTTTTTTTTTCCTCCAAGAGCTGTACATACACTTTCCTTGTGTTGTCTCTCGCGTCTTCTCCGCTTTTATAAATGTGCGTTAAAATACTGCCAAACGTGTATGACACCACAGCGGCTATGAATGCTGCGCTTGCATCAGGCCAAGCAAAGGCAAATAAAAAACCCAGCAGGGCAGACTCTGATTGTACACTGTTTTTGTTGCCAACCGGTTGGTTTTCAGTTGGTATTAATAGGTTTAGCTGCTGCCCTTTTGTTAAGAATAATTCAGAGCTTCCTTGTTATCAGGGCCATGACTGGAATAGCCTGTGTTTGCCCATCTGGAAAACAGTGAAGACAAAAGCTAGTATGACTGAAACCGCAGACGTCACAGGGCTGTAAGATGCTAAAATATATCACAAAAAAACCCCAAATCTCTGCTCAGTCCAGGGGAAAAAAAAAAGCACCCAGCAAAAACCAAAAATGAAAACCAAAGGGATTTTAAGATGCCTGCTAGTTAAGGTAAATGCTTTGCTTTTTCTTCACTGCTACAGTGAAAACCATTTCCCTTTTTCATGTTTGTAAACCCTAATGCTGCGCTCGGAGTAGGGATCTGAGGGGATTTTGCTGGGTCAGCAGATGTGTCCCAGCGAGGAGGAAGGGGAGAAGTAGAAGGAAACAGAGTACACCCAGGACAGCACAGATGACCCCCCAAAATGGAGGAAACCTCATATTTCTTGCCTGATATGCTGTGGGTGTGGTTTTGTGCTGTTTTCTTTTTTTAAGAGTGCAGCTGAACCAACAGGCAGGGGGGTGGCCTGGCAGAGCAGGCTGCTGGGCATGGCTGGGGAGGGTGCTGGGGCCAGTACCCACCCAGGCTTCCATCGGCTCCCGGGGATGCACCCCCTCCCGTTCAGTTAATGGGTAACTTTAGAAACAATGCTAGGCTTTCCTCTCTGAATCCTGTCCATGTGGAACCGTGGATAGGAATTTGGGGCTACTTGCAGTGCGGTGCCTGAAGGCCTTGTGCTGATGGCTGGTAGGTCCCGCTTCCCTGTCGGTGATGGTGGATGATTCGGTTCTGCCCCTTGGCAGTCCTGTGGGATGGGTCTGTCCCTCAGCACCTGGGAAGCAAGGGTGATGATAGTCTCACCAGGAGAGAGAGTGAGATTTCTTCGTCAAAGGTAGAGGGTTAATTTTGATGGTTGCTCCTATTGGACCTGTCTGTTGTCTGTCCAGAAGCGCTGTCCTCTGTCTACCCTTTTAATGGGTGAGACGCTCTCTTGGTTAAACCTTTGGCCAAACCGTTCCAAGGTATTGAGTCTCACTGCACTGAGTACAGACCTCTGGTGACTTTACAGATGGATATATTTTCTGTGTGTTCGGGATTAATTAATGAATAAGCTCCAACATAAGATTTAAAGCAAATCAATCCCCCATTTTGCTCAGACTTGTAGAAACGTCAAACACCTGCTGTCTCCAGCTGGCGGGCTCTTCAGCTGACATGATGATGGAAACTGCCGAACAAAAGACTCGGGTGCAGCACAGTCTGGGTGCAAACACATGTATCTGTGTGAATTATGCAAGTGCAGCAATGCTTATGCAGGCTACCAAGAAAAGAAATGCAGTTCCCCATTGTGGGAAAATAGGGCCTGCTGGGCTTTACGTGATGTGCCACAAACACAATCCACACTTAGACTCAAAAACCTGAGACTGGCCAAAGTTGTCTTGTATTTTCCATTTGCCAAGTAATAGGGGAAAAAAGTGTGTCTGACTTTACATGGAGCTCTGCAGGGCCTTCAGTTCATGCGTTGGATGAAGCCAGGTGGTTTTGAGTTGTCTGTGATATGAGGAGCACGTATGTTGTTCTTTTCTTGGTTGCTGGTAGTGTTGTTGAAAGTGTCCGGCCAGCTAAGGTTGTTTCAGCCTAACTGCTGGGTAGTAAAACATTAGGAGTGTTCTAGCAGAGTCTCTAGAAGCTAAAAAAGAAAAAATGCGCTTGGTGTCACTCTATTATGTCAGCAGCACAAGCTAGGCATCCAACATCTAGTAAGTGCTATTTTGGTGACTTCTATTTGAAGATTTTTGGATGTCTTTTGACTTTTTTGTAGCCCTTTTACTGGTAGATTAATTCACTGTAATTATATTTGTAGCAAATTAATATGTGAACTTGAGTGCAAATTTTTTAACAAGTCATTCAAGTAGCATGGAATTGTAAATGCATAATATTAAATGCTTCCAGTGATACCCGCCTAGCTGGTAGGTGCACTGTTTTAATTAAATGGGTTGCTTGTTTTACAAATGCATGTATTCCCTTCCATTTCCTGGTTTTAAGCCTGTCTGTGGCAATGGTCAGTGATGGAGAGCAGTGAATCACTGTGTGACCTGGCTGTGATGTGCTGCAGGGAGCAGTTTTACGGTATTCACGTCTTTATTCCAGACTTGTTTAGTGGTCTTTATACCCAGCAGTCTTGGGGCTTGCTGTGACCCGGGCCCTTCCTCAGAGGAGAATTCCTGTTGATCTGGATGAAGTGTCGTTTAATCCCCTTCCCCAAATGATTCTCACGTGTGGCACACACGAGCAGTACAGGCACCCGGCGCTTTCTCAAGGAGACGAGTGAAGGCTTGGGGGGACTCTGCTCGTGGGTGCCCACCCGCTATCCTGGAGAGAAGGAGAAGCGGGTCCCCCCTTCCCATGGTAGATGCCATGGCATGGAGATCTGCTGGGGGTTGTTCGTGCTGGGGAGCCCGTCTGTAGACACAGCTCAGGAACATTGCTCCCGCTGGCTGCCGAGCTGACACTGCTGCTCCTGAGCTCCCAGATGGGGAGGCCAGGGCAATGGGGGACGTGGGCCTTGGTGAAGAACTTCATCCGCTTCTGAGCTGCCGTTCCTCTGCAGGAGTCTGCTGACTTCAGCTTCCCTTCACATTTCGAATGAAAAGCTGAACGTGCCTTCCCATTCCCTTCCTTTCCCCAACCCAGGGAGAGGCTGGAAGCACAGCCAGGGCCGTGGGGTAAGTGCTTTCCCAGGCAGCAGGGCTTCCCCGCCTCTTGCTCCTCTGTAGGGAGGAGCAGGAGGGAGCACTCTGCCCAGCACAGTTGTTCAGGGGCCAGCACTGGAAACCGTCCCTGGAAAGCCCTGCCTGTGCTGGGTTTGCAGTGGGGCAGAGCCAGGAGCAGCTCCCACACAGGCTAGCTCGGGAGGGGAGCGGGCTGAAGGAGGGCTTCCAGCAGCAGCCACAGCTTGTGCTACTCCAAAGCACGTGCATTGGAGGAGGTTTGTCTGGGGACTTCAGATCCCCTTGGTCTGCTATGTGCCTCGGTTTCCCCTTCTGCAGAGCAGATAGTGCTTCAGGGCTTTGTCTGAAGTGGGGGGGCTATTACCCAAATGAGGGGTTCACTTCAGTGCCTTAAACTCCTCTTGCCTTTCAAGGGATTAAGAAAAACTGGTCCCACCCCACCCACACAACTCTGACATGTTAGCAGCTGAAATAAATAAAATACCGCATCTAAAGCCCTCCCGAGTGCTGTGCAGCTCCCCACGTCTGATGTGGGTCCTCGTGCAACTGCAATCCTGTTGCTGCCTCTGTGAGTGGCTGAAACTGCCTGAAAAGCCCCCAACAGTTGGCTATACGTGGGACACCATAAGATGACTAAATATAAGGTTGTGCCAAATGAGAAATTAAACTGACTAAAGCAGAGAAAAATATTGCTAATTTGTAATAATCTTGGGCGTGAAAGTCAGTGATAGCAAATAAGTTACTTTGAGACAGAAATATGAGTTATTTTTGTTGTAAAGTTGGCTGCATCCCTTCTTTTTCGTGCCAGGAGTATGCAGAGTCGCTGGCAGTGCCAAGTTCTGGTCCCATATGTTGTGCTGGCAGCACTGAAGCCCACCCATGGCCTGGCCCTGGCCTGGGAGGGAGAGGGGCTGGGAAGTTAGTCTTCCTCCCCGGGCTGGGGCGGCTGGCTGGCATCTTTGCCTGTGGCGTGATTCCTCAGCGCTCCATAGCCCAGCGCTGGTCCAGGGCTGCTTGACTCACCTCCCAGAGCCAAGCTCTGCACTCCTCACTGGCCCCCACAGAAACTGCAAGGTCCGCCTTGCTTGGAGCGTGTCAGGCTGGCTAGGGCCCGGCATGGGCACCGGGGATCCGGCCCCGGCAGCAGCTTGTTTGCGTCCCGGAGCTCGCAGCCCTGTGCTGTGGTGGCCAGCACTGGCATCATGGACAAGACCCGCTGCAGGCTGCGTGCTTGAGGCCACAAGCAAGCATGTCAGAAGTAGGTGATGATGTAGCATCATAGCTGTTGTAAGAATGGCTTCTCTACAGCACTTTCTTTCTGTGGCTCAATGCATTGGGGTTTTTTTTAATCTCTCCTGCTCGCTGTGCTCTATGTGTGTGGTAAATGCAGAAGTGTCTATTTCCCCCCCGGTCTTTGATCTTCTCTTGCAATTATATATCAAATGTAGTTTGAGAAATGTCAAGTTGAAGCTCTTTTTATTAATGTATGAGTGCTGCAATGGTGTGAAGTGTCCTTTGAAGCTGAAGAGCTTTGAGTTCTCATGCAAATGTTGCATAGGTGGTTTTGAGCTTGATTTCTGTATGTGAAGCTTTGCAGATTGCTTCTGACTTTGCATGCCAGTTAATCGGTCTCCCCAGGCAGTGCAAGTGCTTTATCCTGGGAGGATAACATTATAAAGGAATGCGCAGAGGCGTTTGTGCCTGCAAAGCACACTGTAGCCTGTAACAAAAGTGTCTGGGTGGGTTTTTCCCCTAGAATGGGGAAGAATGGGGGGGCCCAGGGAAGCTCCTGCCGTCATCCTCTTCCCCACAGGTCTGGCACTGCAGCGCTGTGTGTGGGAATTTGCTTGTCATCTCAGAAAGCTCTGCGGTCCTCAGCATGGCAGATCTGCTCTCGACAAGTTTCGTTCTGTTGTTAGAGGTGGTGCTTGAGGGTTTAATGCTTTGGCGTGTCGACAGAACATGGTATTTTAACGAGATGAAAGCAGCCTTTAAGTGGCCTGTCTGCCTGGTTCCTGCAGAAACCCCGTGTGCTGGTTCATGTAAAGTCTGTAGAGACGCAGGCTTGAATGTGATACTGCAGTGTGTTTGAGCCGGATACTGGCCTTTGCCTATGTCTGAACAAGTCTAAAAGCTCCACTGGAAAAGGGGGAAGAGGAATGAGTCTGTCCCACGCGTGCCCTTCTGCTGGCACAGGAAAGGCTGCAGCTCTCCAGGCAAATATTAGGTCTGCGCTCCTGGCAGAGCTTGGCATCGAAGCGCCTGCATTAAAAATATCCTGTCCCACAAAGACAGCTTAGTTGTGAGCCAGCATATGGCACATTAATGAAGATGTGCACAAAATTCACCCGTGTGGATACACAGAGGCCTTCTGTCTTGTGGAAAGCTGCTCATTAAAGTGCCTAGTATACCCCAGGGAATCTGGAGTCCAAACAAGACTCGTATCAGCAGTTTCTCTGATGCCACTGGCTAGGTGTGTGTGAAGAGGCTGCTTGTGTGCCCAGGTCGGTAATGCAGCTGCTGCTGAGCAGATCTGACTTCTTAAAAATTCATCTTTCCTCTTCTGTCTCCTCTGGTTTTATCCTTGCACTCTCCTGATGCTGTGCCCCAGCAATGGTCAGTACCTGAGCCTTGACTTTAACAGATGCAGGATGAGAGCTTGTAACAGCAGGCACGGCTCTCAAAACAAAGAATTGCCTCTAGCTGAGTGTAATCAGCTGAACAAGGTCTCAGTGGCCTCGTTAGCTTGGCCAGTCTGCTGTCCCTGCATTTGGATATGATGTTCATCATTACACCAGCTGAGGTGCCTTAGCAGGAGAAAAAGTGGCTTTTTGGCTATTTTCTCAGTGTCTTTTGCTTGGCTGCAGAGTACTACGGAGAACCTGAGCCTGGAGCTGCAGATGGAGCAAGCGACTGAACGCTCCTGCCCCGAGCAGGGCTGAGTTCATCTGGGTATCTGCTCTGCTGCTTCCTCACTCGCCTTCCAAATGAGGGATGTTGGGGAAGGTATCACAGAGGAGAAACACAGACACAGATCTGTTGGTTGTCCCCTGGCACTTTCCCACTGAAACATCATTGAAGGCTTTTGTTTCACTGGGGACCTGGTTTTCCACACATGCTGGTGGCACTGGGAGGAGCTGCCTTGGGCAGAGTCTCCAGAAGGGGATGGCACACTGCTGCAGGGACACCTTCCCCCTTTCTCCTGGAGCACATTGCACTATAGCAGCTAGTGTTAGGCTGTTTCTGGACTTTAGCAGGGGAAAAATGACTTGCTGGAAAATACATCACACTCCTCAAGAAATAATGTGTTCTCCTTGTACTTGTCTGCTCCTTGCTGGTCTTCTCCATCCTCCCTGGGGGTTTCATCCAGTAAGGGCTTCAGCCTGGTCAGGTGCTCACTGAAGCCTGCAGCAAATTCCTTCCTTCCTTGCTTGGTTGCTGCAGCCACTGCTTTCCTACAGTTCTCCTAATCCTTACAGGAAGATTTTCAGAAGCACAAGTAGTTACTGCTGATAACTTTTAAAATTTTCTCCTAACTTCTAATGTCTAGTTGTCTGAAGAGACATCAGACCTATACCCAGATTATAAACAATCAATTGCTTTAGGGTGATGTTGTATAGGCCTGGACACCTCCTAGACCTAACAGTTACGCTCAGTAAGTTTGACGTTAAGGACTTGCTAATTTAGCCAGGAACCAGGATCCTCTGCAAAAGAGGAGCATGCAGTAATAGAATGAAAATGTCTTCTTGAGGATTTGGAGACCTGTGTGCTCCTGAGTATTGTTGCGCTGCGGGCTGCGATTTGCACCATGTTATGGCAAAGGTGATAGTAAGAACACCTGGAAGCTGTTCGCACAGAGACCTTGGGAGGCCTTGAGTAGACGAACTGTGTGTGTGTCTATCTGTACATGGGAGAGACCAGTGTTCTGCAGTACCAGTAACACACACTACCACTTACAGATGCGATACTGGAAGTACTGTGGCGTCATTGACCTGACAGGATGTACATAATGCTATCCACCGAATGTGATTCCTTCCACTGAAAAAAAATCACATCACCATTTTTTTCCCTCTATGGGCCTATGTCTCTGCCTTTGAGTGGAGTGGGAGTTCACATCTCCCGTCCCCTGCAGCAGCTCTGAAGTGGTGCACGACTTGCAAAAAAGTTTCTGTGTCTGTACATCAATGCAGTGGACTTCAGCTTGTGTGCTGCCGGCGCTGCTCTCCTGTGCTCTGGACAGGTAGGAAGAGGGGCGTCTCTTTGTGGCTGGCAGACAATGAAGCAGCTCATTTTCCTGGGCTGTAGGCACTGTGCACAGAATCTAAGGCCCCAAGTTGGTGCAAATCTAAAACAGACATGCCCTAACCAGAAACTAAAAAACAATAGTAAAAAAAAAAAAACAAAAAAACCTCTCCAAAAAGCTAACCCTCCCCCAAGCCGCCAAATCCGTATCTTCAGATGCAGGCAGGAAAGACGAGGAGCATACACAGTATCTGCCTACTCCAGTTGTGAGGCATATCTTACCCCTTGTTTCGGGGCTTGTTGGTGTGTGTTCATTAGATTTTGCTCCAGGCTGGAGCAACTTGCTTGCCCTGCATGTTGGCGTGGTCATGTTTGCTTTGCTGTGTGGCTGACATGCCGGGCTCGGCGGCCGGGCAGCGTGGCTGCACGGGGGCGGCTCCTGCACGAACTGCATGGTGCCGGGCTCCATTGGTGCAGGGAGAGCCGAGGCAGCCTCGCTCCCTTCCGGGTGGCCACTAGGCCTGGGAGCCAGGTCTGCCACCCAGCTGGGTCCCCAGCCTCCTCCCCAGGAACTGCTGGCTTCTGCCGATTACAGCTGCTCTGACCGTGCGCTTGTTGCCCGCACGACGGGTGCTCAGGGCTTGGTTTGCTGATAGGAAGCCCAAAGCAGGAATATCGGCTGGGGTCGCTTCCTGCCCCTCTCCAGCCCCGGCGACTGCTGCTCCACATGCCAACCCTCTCCCAGCCAGCACGAGCTGGTGAATGGGCTGTGGTCCAGCTCTGGTCCAGCTTAAAACAAACCAATGCGCAATATTTTGTGATGGTTTTTACAGCCTGATCAGGGCCCCAGTACGCTTCCTGAGAACTTGCCTGCATACGTTGGCACAGAGGGCCAGGGCAAGAGTCGTTTTCATGTGTTTAAGCATACCTTCTGCCATGCATGAGACGTGCAGAGAGCTGTTCATCCATCCTCTGCTGCCTTTCCTGGCTCCTTCCCTGGGAGGATGTGGGTGTTATCCATGTTTTGTAATGTGTCTGACAGCCCATGGGCTTGCAGCAGTGCTGCTGCTGACCAAAGAGTTTCCTCTTTAGTCACCATGTGAAGACTCAGCTTTTCTGGTTTTTTTCTTGGGAAATTTTTGGAATATTTTATTTATTAATTCCGTTGGTAGGACACTGGTAACTACAGATGGGACATCCTGCATTTGCCCACAAGCTTTTCACGTGTGGCTTCTGTCCTGCTGTGTGCCAGCCCTGCTTCACCGAGCAGCAATGGCAGCCCTGCTCGTTCTGCAGCCAGAAGCCTCCCCACGGTGCTGGCCACGCTGCCCCTCGGCCCTGTGCCGCATTGTACCTGCCTAGGCTCTAGCACCTATCTCTGGCTGCCTGGCTGTGGATCCGGTCTGCAAGGAGGAGCTGAAGTGCCAAGTCGGCCTGTTCCCTGAGGGGGGGAAAGGGGCAAGAGTGTGCCGTGGATGCCGGGCTGCGTGCACGCGCTGCCGAAGCGCTACCTTCACTGCCAGGAGCGCTGCCCCTCAGCCCTGGCTTTGTGGAGTACAGAGTTTCTGCACAGTTTGAAGAACTGTGAGGTTTATAGAAAAAAAAGGAAAAACTTTCCTGTGAAGAAGCAGTGCTATTCTACAGACATTGAACATGCTGAAATGAAAGCTCCTTTGAAACTGCGGGTGAAATTCAGCAGGCAGCAGTTATTTTTCTTACTAAGCATTAAACAAATGTTTCAAACTGTGTAAACGTACTAGTTGAGTTTCTGATATGTATGAAGAAAAAAGCTTTTGGAAACTTCTCCTTTTCGTTTTGGTGATGGTGGACTTTTCCATGCTGGGTTTTATTTTGTCTTGCAGACTCCTCACCGCTGTTGGCTGAGCTTCTCCCGTGGGAGCCTCAATCCCTTAGGTCGTGCTGGCTTTTCCTTTCTTGGGCATGTTCAAACACTGCCATTGTGGCTGGTGTCCTTTTCTGTCACCAAATTCTCCATGCAGGTGAATGTGCAGTCACGAGTTGTTCAAATGATAAGAGCAGCTGAATAGCCTGAGATAAAAGTTTGTAAATATAAGTAAAGCCCAGAATTCAGGTTGCTGTCTGCAGGCTGTTCTCCTTTTTTTATCCTGTTCCTCCAGCCAAGACTGATTATGAAGTGCTGAGGCCAGATATTTTTAAAACAAGAGTAATTTTATTAATCTTACTAAACCTCATAGCTGTGAAAATGGAGAACAAGGGACATGACCTGTTCCTGTGCTATCAAGTGATGAACTGGTGACCTGCAGGGTGTCGGGGGACCCTCTGTGGCAGAGGTACAGAGCCAGTTCCCCGAATCCTCATGGGATGTGGGTCTTGCAGAGGTGCCCAGAGGTGGGGTAGCTCTTAGCAAAGCCCACCTAACGGTGCTCCACAGGGTGGGTGGGTCTGGGCCCAGGCCGTCCCGGTGCTGGTCGGGTTAAGGGTGCCTGGGGGGACCCAGGTGGTGCCGGCTGGCATGGGATGGGCTGTGTCCACGCTGGCAGCTGCTCCCGGCCGTGGAGCAGGAGGGATGCATGTTCCTCCCCGCGCTGAACTGCTTTGGATCGCTTGTAAGCTGCTCGCGAGTCTTCCCCTCACACTGCGTGACTCATCTGGCCTCCTGCCTGGCCTCCACTGTGCCCTTATCGAAGGAAACTCTGAAATCATCGCGTGCCGGGGGAGCGAGCCGCTGGCTCCGCTCGCCTGCTGAAGCCGCCTGAAAAAGCGTTTGGTTTTCACTCGCCTTGCCCCTGCCTGGGAAGGGTGGCTGCTGGAAAACTGAAATGAGATGCATCTGATGGCTCTGCAGATCATAAGATATCTCTGTGGGGATTGCTAATGCTCTGCCCCGGATAAGAGTCTGTTGTTTTCGTGTTTGTTTTCCCTGTGTTCGTACTGCTTGTACAGCAGGGAGCCGTGGCTCTTGGAGCACACCCTCTCCTGCCGCTTACGCCAAAGCAGCCGTGCCAAAAGCTTGCTTGGCTGCTCTTGGAGCCGGGGAGCTCTGGGCGTCCTGAAGCGCTGCAAGGATTTGTGCAGCTCTGCCCTGTCCTTACTGACCAACTGCTTTGCATGAGGTTCTCCTGATGCCCCCAGGAGGTGGGCTGCTCAGCCCCTTCTCAACAGCTTGCTCTGCCCAAGGGAGGACAAAATCCGTTTGTTTTCTATGGCTCAGCTTCTTTTTTTTTTTCTTTTTCAGTAGTCTGTCCTTTCCTCAACATCACCAAGTCCTGTTGCCAGGGTTGGGGAAGGCTGTTAGAAAAGCCTCCTGGAGGACTGGCCTCCATGGGGTGGTGACATAAATAGGTACATAAATAGGTGCCACCGACAGAGCCACCTGCTAGCCTCACCCTACTTCCATCTGGCCGCCTGCTTGAATTACAGCCCTGGCCCTCGCAGTGACGCCCAGCTGCCGCAGCAGCAGCTCACCTGGCACCGCGATCCCTGTGCCTGGTGGCAGCCTTGGCGTGCTCCGCTGCAGGCAGCAGGCATCCCACGGCCTCTGCATTGAAGTTTGCAAGGAAAATTTGAAGTTTGCAAGGAAAGCAGCCATGTGCTGCTGCCCCTAGAGCCCTCCTGTAATGGGTTTGGGAGCTGCTGACCACCCCAGCACAGGAATGCCAGCGTTGCCTTCATCTGTGGTGCCGGGGCCTGCGGAGCTGGGCAGCGTTCCACCCACGCTACGGCTCTCAGCGGGCTCTCCATCGCTCGCTCCAGTTTAGCACGCTCCAGGGCAGTGCCGAGCAATTCACTGTTGTAATGATGGTTGGATTTAAGCGTGAGCTGGTCTGAAATTCATGCAGGTGTAGCAGCAGTCTGTCCTTGTGGTTGGGTTTCGCTCCATGGTGGACCAAAGGTCTGCGGCAGCGTTTCCTCCTTGGTGAATCTTCTCTGCATCTGTGACCTTTTGAGCATTTCCTCAAAAAATAGTTATTCCCATCAGAGCCCGTCTGAGTGATTAAACTGAGTCTTATATTGGACACATGCAGTGTGGCAGTCATTTGTGTCAGTGAGGCGCAGAGCTCAACTGTGGTCTGCGTCAGTCCTGTCCTAGAGCTGTGCCGAGCATGGTGCTCACAGGTATCGCTTCCTGGCACCCTTGGGTGCTGTGCTCAGGTGGTCTTTGTGAAATGTGTTTCCTTCTGCAGCACCTTAATTCAACTGGAATACAAAAAATAGTAATTTCCTAAATGGTCAGGCTTTGCCGGGAGCTGAATAGCGAAAGAAGGAATTCCTGTTGCGAGAGTTTGGGGTGAAATAACATATGGGATGGGCTGACTGCAGCCGGCAGAGGGGTGTTTGCCAGCCCCTTTGGTCTTCTGGGGCAGTGGGAGCTCTTCTTGAAGGCAACTTGTCTGTAAACCTGGGGTTCAAATTAATGGTGAAAACTTGGTCATTTCCCCTCTGACATACTGGATGGATGTCATGACATATATGACTGAGATAAATTATAGTTGTAGTGTTTCTTAATGTGCGTTTCAACACTTTGCTGATTTCTGAGGCTGCTAATCTTTTTTAAACTTCCATTTCAGTTAGCCACGTGTTCTGGGCTGTCTGCCTCATGTCTTTTTCCAGTTTCAGTGAAGGAACTTCTCCAGCTTTGCAGGGCTGCGAGAACGGTTTGAAAGGCCAGAAAAATGCCAGAGGTAAAAAATTGTCCTTTGAGGAGTTCAAGCATTCAAAGTGTAGTTTTACCTCTCTCTCATCATGAGGAGCATTAAGTGAAGCGCTGAGGCCAGTGGTAGTTTTGTCGTGCTGCTGTTTGTGGAGAGAGTGCGCAGGTAGCTGAGTGTGTGCTGTCCTTACCTGGCTGGGCCAGAGAGGAGGCTGCGCTGAAGGGTCCTGTGCTTCGTGGGAACCTATGATCATGGCTGTCCTGGTATTTCAGAAGCAAAAATCACAAAAAGAGAATTTGTGCATTGTCCTTTATAAAAACATTAAAAGTGCAGCCTCAGATGCCTCTCTCTGGGAAACCACTGCCAGGTATCGCTGGGAGAATGGTATGCTCCATGTCTTTGCTTTAAAATGTGGCTTTGCTGCATGCTTGTCTTCCTGATCAACAGCATCTATCACTGTCAAGGTCTGGGAAGAAAAGTTATGCTAGACGAATAGCATGCACTTAATCAGAGGTGGGGAAGAGCGCACTATCCTCCCACATCACTCGCTTCCAGTTTTCTCCAAAACATACCAATATACCCCAAGACCTTGCTTGTTTGCTTTTTGTTCAGGTTGAGTTTTTGAGCTGATACGTTGCCTAACTTCTGAGCTGTTGATGAGGAGACCTGCAGCCGCCTCCTGCTCGTGGCAGCCAGAAAAGCCTCTCTGAGCATTTAACTTCCTTGATCTTCGATCCAGTGTAGTAAGGCTTGCCAGCTTTTCTGAAGTGAGAGTGCTATGGTATAGCAGGTTTGTGTCAGTCAGTAAGGGAGATAAGACAAGCATAAGGGATATATGATATATGCGAGGAACTGCTGTGTTGGTCTTTTTTTTAATTAAACATTAAATAAAGAAAATAAGCCTGTCAAGCAAGTTTGTGTGCTTACCACAAGGTTGCCTGGGCAAGGAGGACAATTTGTGAGAATGAAAAATTAGGTTTAGGACAGGAAACAGAAACTAGTCAGGGGAAAAGTGGGAGGGTGATGTGTAAGTTTAGCTAATGGTACAGAGGGCAGATAACCAGCTTGCAAAGCAAAAGGCCTCTAGGTAGGGAGAGTTACTGAAAAAGGTATTTGTCCTTGAACCACAGCCCTATTCTTCTCTCTGAAGCCTGTGCTGGATTCACTGCAGAAGTGAAGTGGCAGTTTGTAAAAGACTTAGTCAATAAAGGACTGATTAGAAAAGAAAAATATATAACAGAAGTATTAGACATTCAGTAAATTCCTTTGCAAGAGGTTTGTAAAGTACAGCTAAATATAGCAAGTTATTTTTGGAAGCTCATGCTAGCCATTTACTTCTGGCAAATGGAAAACCTATGTCAGTGTGTGAAAAATGGCCTTTGTAAAATGTGTCAGTATTTCTGAATCCTCACAGCATCCAGAAAGCCTTCAGGGGCACTTGGGAACAACTTGCCATGGGTTAATTAATGCAGAGCACTGTCTACACTGTACTGGGCCATTTTTTAATTACCTAATCGTAAACATCTCTCATTTATGGAGCAACAGGAGTGCTATTTTCCTCACAAGATGATTGTGTAGATTTGGGACTACCTAGAAGGCTGACAGGAAGATTATTTTTTTTCCCTCATTTGGAAAAAATCAACATGTTTTTGTGTTCAAGCAGCTGTAGAGTGTTTAGGAGTGTTCTGTGAGTCAGGACTCATTACTCGCGTTCCTAATGGCACATCTGGGTTCAGTGGGGGTAGCTTCATTGATTCAGAGTTGAGGTATTTTGGTGGGATAGTGTTTGGGGACTTCACACAGTTAGTACTCACTGTGTAAATACAACAGTTTGGAGCAGAATCTGGCCCCTTGGCCAAACACTTTGTGTGTCAGCTTGTAAAGCTTTGCTGCAAGTACAGAGAATCCCCTGGAAGCAGTGGGTTGGGTACTGCATCCAGAAGCTCATCTCCGGGGTGGCAATGTGGATGAACTCCGACTCCTTCATGATGCAACTCCCTGGGAAATTCTTCAGTGGGAGTCTGTAACAATGGGCACATTGTTTTTTCCCTTTAGGGATCGCAGCCCTCTCTTTTGCATGCTGAAGGAAAAATGGTATTTCTCATGTTCTGCATGTCCCGTTGCTCAGCCCTCCACGAGGAGGTAGAAAATGTTCCATACTGACCAAGCATTGGGGAGAAACTTGGTTGCATCCTCAGCTGCTGTGTATCAGGGTCTTAAAACATTTCACTGAAAAAAATAAATTTCTAGATTCAGATCCTAACCCTAAAATTTGTCCTTGGCTTAAAATGCTCTTATTTAAGTATAGAATGAACTTTTATTGCCTTTTGCTTGCTTATTTGAAAGAAAAAAATAGTGTGTGGCTGGTTTTGATATTTCTGTTCTCAAGCTGGAGAAGAGGAAAGCAAAATATAAAAATGGAGCTTCTCCTCACATTTGATCTGTTTATTTGCGTTGCCGTAGCTCAAAACTGTTTTGGATTTTCCTTATTCTTCCAACTTCTAAGTAAGGTTTTGACAGTTACAAGTAGTCATGAGGATGGATTGTTGAAGCTGCTGGTAAGTTGCTCTGTGCAGGACACCTCCGCGCTGCGGTCGAGCGGACGGAGAAGCTTAGGAGCGGCCTGTTCCCCACAGTGGTCTCTGCTGGCAGCTGTTCCCCTAACTGCCCATGCATCAGCGCAGGCAGGGAGACCGGTTAAAGTCACTTCTCGCCTTCCAGTGCGGACAGGGGTGTCTCACCCCCTTCCCGGGGACAGGACAGAGCGGGGACGCTGCAGGCTGTCTTGGTTCAGCTGCCCGTGCTTTTGCCTCTTTGTTTTTAGCCCCTGTTGGAGTCAAGTCAAATTAAGGACTGCTTTACTCTAGAAATGTCACTGGCCGATGACTACTACGGCGTTGGGGTGAGGGTCTTTTTATTTTCTTTTCTCTGTGATTTGTGGTGCGATCCGCAGTGAGCAGTGTGTGGTTGAGGACTAGCCAGAGACCTGCTGAACCCGCTGCCCATTTGGCCACTGATCTGGAGGATCTGGAGGAGTGGTGATTCTTGCCTGGCTGTTCCCTAGGGGGAAGTAGAGATGGTGCTGCTTTACCAACTGCTAACGAATGGAAAATAATTGGGTAAGTGAGGGCATATTTAGATATGAATAACCTGTGTGAGGGCACGGGCAGTCTGGTCCTGGCAGATGTGAAGTGTATGCTCTGCAACTGGTCCTCTATACAGTAGGAGGTTTTTTGTTGTTTTTAAAAGTGTTTATTTCTAAAAAACATGCTGCTTTCTCTCTGCGTCTCTGTTACCCCCAACGTCGTGATGTATCCCTGTGGTGTTACATGTACAGTCCAAGCACAGCCTTCCTTTCCTGGTGCACAGAGATCCTTCCGGTCCCTGTAGCTGTTACCGGTGGGTTGTCCCAGGCTCTTCTGTTTCCACATACTCAGGGACACGTTTTCGTGTCTTTGCAAAGGAGGACCACTGCAATCAGCACGACCGTCCTCTGAGGAGCGCAAAGCTACTTAAAGATGTGCACGGGTGTCATCTCGAGCACTGCAGACCCCTGAGCAGCACCTCTGCCCCCATCTCCAGCCGCATCCGCTCGTCCCCATGGCAGCGTGAGGTGGTGTGGGGGGCTGCATCCCCCCATGTGGTCTGTCTGGCAGCGATGATTTCCTTCTACTTTAATTTCTAAGTACTGGGAGGGAAAAAGCAGAACCACAACCTGGTTTAGGGCTCCTGGTTGTAATCTGCTTTTTCAGAAGCCCGTGGCTTTTGCAAAAATAGCAATTTTTTTTTTTTGTTTGTAGTCTTTGGTTTCCTATGGTTACTGTGAAAGGTAATGAGAATCCTTGCTAGGTCTTTGCTGAGCAGGCTGTAGGGCACATACCTCAATAGCTGCAGTCTCTGGAGGTGTGTTTATACATACATATATACAACCAGAAAGTTCTTTGTGTGCCTCTTAAGACCATAGCGAGGCTGTAGCTGGCACTCCTTCCCTCCCTCCTGCCAGGTGTGGCTTGGCCGGGGTTATTCTGTGCAGAGAGATGGGGCTTTATTTTTACTAGAAGAGTAAATTATTGTGACTGCAGATTGTGGAAGTTGGCATCACTTACCGAATGCTGTAAGGAAGAAGAGTCCTAGAGGATTCCTGATAGAATTCATTGTGGTGTGTTTCCACAGAAACGGGCTGAGCTGTACCAAGAGCAGGCAGGGCCTTTTGGGGCTGTTGGGCGGCGGTGAGGCTTTGCAAGCAGTTTGCAGTGACATCCCTGGCTTGAAAGCATGGCGTTCTTCCTTGGGCAGCAGTCCGGCTCTCGGCACGCGTTCCTGCTGCTGCGTGAGCAGGGCAGACCCTGCAGCCGCCTCTCTCCAGCCCGCACCCTCTCCCTGCTGCCAGGCTTTGGATGTGCAAAGCGGGCGGTGTTTGGCAGCGGTGTGTTGTATCGGGGGAAAAGGTTTCCGAGTGCCCATTAAAACAGGGACAATATGGGCTTACCTCTCCCAGCATGGAGGTGTAGCCCCGCAGCTGATCTCTTCCTGCCCAGCTCCAGCTGCTGAGCGTGGTGGCCCCTTCCTGCTGTCGAGCCCCTTTCCTGCGGCTGCGGCTCCTCCCTTTCTCCCTGGGCACCCTGCCCTGCCCCATCCCCTGGTGTCACTGCGCCACCGGTTGGAAGCCACCGAGGGAAGGGGCGGCTTCCCGCCCAGTGTCTCCGAGCAGCGCCTGGCGATGCTGCATTGGGCCCTGGTGTTGTCCTGGCTGCTGGACCGCGCAGGGACACAGCCCCGGACTGAGCACCTTCTGTCCCCTGGGTGGGGGGTGCTAGCAGGCACTGCTGCATTGGGGCCAGCTGCCTGCATCTGCCCCACGTTAATTTCTCAGTGAACACCCCGCCGTCATAATAACACCTGTAACACCAGAGCAGCACCCGATGCTGTCCGTCCTGCCTGTATTACTGGGTTTGTCAGAAGCCAGTGTTCAGCCAAGGCTCTGTACGTGTACGAGGGCGAGTCACGTTGGTCCGTAGGAGTCTGGTTTCCATTAAACGCTCCTCAGGAGCCACGCCAGGCGTTTGCAGCACTGGCTCTCCCTCCGGCTTGTCCACTCCTTTCCTAACCCTGTACCTTCCACAGTTGTTTCTCTATGGTGGGGTCTGTGCACGGAGCCAGGCGACTTCCCCGGCCACCCCAGGGCTGTCCTTGGCAGCTGCCACCTCGGCACAGGACAGCGGGAACGGCTGTCTGCCTTCGGCAGCTCGAGGCAGCGGGGTGGCACGGCGGGGTGAATGCACGCAGGCACCGCTCGCAGACGGGGCTTCCTACACCCAACTGTGCTAAAGGTGGGGATGGCTCCCCAAAATGAAAAGAATTCCTTGTCCCACATGAAATCAAACAGCACTGGACTAATTAAGGAATGCTCATTTTTTTCCCCACTGTTAAGCTAATGCGGGATGTGGTTTATAGCACGTGGACCTGGATTTCCTTCAGCTAGATAGTTGGCAAATAAACTGTCAGGCCAGAGGACATTTTGAAAGGAAAATGTAACTTAAATCAGCTATACTGTTTCTTTTTTTTCTGGTTAGAGTATATTGTGTTTGGCTTTTTCAAGCCCTTCTCTGTTATTGCCCTACCCCCTGTTTCTGTAAAAACCAAAAGGCGAGCAGCTTGCCAAGGACCGTTTCCCCAGTGCTGGGGCTAAACGCCATGCTGACACGTGCGATGGAAAAAGCAGTGCGTGCAAACCCTCCACCCCCGCCAGGCGTGCGAGCAGGGTTTGTGTGTGCAGCCGGGCTCCTGGCTCACAGGGACGCACGCGGCCAGAGCTGGCCGCTGCCTCGTCGCCAGTGCATGTGGAGGGGGATGGATGGGTGCTGGCCGGGGGTGCAGGAGCAGGGAACACGATGCACTGCCTTGTGTGCTGCTGGCTTTTGGAGGGACTGCTCAGGAACCTGGCGCTGGGTCGGGATGGGAGTTTAAAGGGGTTGTTGGAATTCACCCACAGTAGCCGAGGAGCGTGGAGGGGCTGGGCTGGGGCCATCAGGAGCGTTCAGGGAAGACAAGGGTTTGCAGTGGGATGAACAAAGATTCCCCTGAGCGACAACTGAATGGGAGCCTCCAGCCCTGGCCTGAAGCAAACGCTGCAGGGACTGAGAGTGAATTATTCGCTGAGGTTTTCCATCAAATCAATGACGACGTTCTGTGCTGGAGTTCACCCATCTACGCGCCCTCAGCCCCCCCGGCAGCTGTGCTTAAATAGCGACATTCAGGCGTGAATCTGCCTATTCAGGAGCAAAAGGTTTGACTCGTCAGAGGAAACTGCTGAACGAGGCTTTTGAGGGAAAGTGGGGACTGTCTGCTCTTCGAGTCCGTCTGCTCTTCGAGACCTTGCTGTCCCCACATGCCGCGGTTGCTGGGGGTCCTGGGGTGCTGCTGGCCTAGGCACAGGGGAAGCAGAGCAGTCTGGGGACCTGCTGGGATCCCATGTGGCTACTTGATTTCTTTTCCCAATGTCCAATTCAGTGCTGTCCAATTTTTCTCTCCCCCTCATAGCAGTGTTTCAGAAAACCCCATGTTTGCCACAGTGGTGATAAGTTCTTTTGTTACTGAGTCTGCAATGGAAAAGAACAAACAAAAATACACCTGAATCACCATTTTCCTAAGGCTAGAAAAGCAGGGGGTAGCCTATACTGTGCAGACACAATTCCTCACTGGCTCACACCTCATTTTTGGCTGTTATTTCCCCCCAGATTTTAAAAACTGATGCCAGAAGTGATTGTGCTTGTCTTATTTTTTTAAACAAACAGACAAATTACAAAAAACCCACCCATGTACACAGTGTTGCTTTGTTACAGCAATCTTTCCCCTGGTTTGGCAAAGCAGGGGTGAGCGAGCTGGTTGCACCTTAATGTCTGTGCCATCACATCTTCCACACTTCCAGCTTCCTGAATTTTGGGAAGTGCTGTCTCCAGTGCACCCCCACAAAGGAATCCAGCCTGGGACTGTGTCTATAGCTGGACTCCAAAATGAGGGGAAAATAGCAACATAAAGTATAAAATTATTCCTTTGCTTTTGTTTGATTGTCTGCATCCTATTCCCTGCAGGTGAGAAAAGTTCTGCCTCCTTCTGTTTGTATCTCGGGTATTTGTCATTGGAGACAGACTAACCCCCCAAAAAAGTGTGTAACTTTGTGCAGGAAGACGTGGTTGATGTGAGAGTGTCAAACCCATGACATGTCACTCATGCGCTCTGCCAGTGGGAGAAGGACTTGGCTTTTCCTGCGGTGAGGTGTTACCTGTGGGCTGTCACAGCTGTCACTAGGTGGGTGATTTTGACATCAGTCTGCTGCGTTGTCGCTGCCCCATCCCGGCTGCAGCTTCTCTGCCAATGTCAGCAGACGCCTTCACAACAACGGAGCCACTGATGAAGCTGTGAAGCAGCCGCACAGGATGCAAAGACACAAAGGATCTTTTTGGCTAGAAACTTCTCTGCAAAGTCCAAAAATAATTTGGGCTGAGCTACCAACCACCATCAGGAAGTGTCTTTGCTTCAAGACTGAACGTTTCTTCACGAGCGGGCCAAGAGCGGGTCCCAAGGCCATCTGCAGACGCTCTGACCAGCACAGCTTGAGCCCTCCGGCTCAGTGCCTTCAGCTGTGGCACTCTCGTACTTCTCTCAGGGCCTGTTTGTTTGTGTCTGTGACCCCCTAAAGAGGGGCAGCTATTTTAAGTCCTATGTCTTTTCCCCACATTTATTTTTTGACTCACTGGATTTTTCTCCAATATAATGAAAAACTTACTTTGGACAGTGAGAAGCCTGTCTGACAGCCTCTGTGCTCCAAGGAGCTATGCCCATGCATGCATGGCTCCAGGGTACCTGCCCCTCTGAAAACATCCCTGCGGTGGTGGTGAACGCTGCATTTGAAGCTGCATGTTTTCCTGCAGCGGACCTGTGTCGGTGTCTCTTCCTGCATGTAGCAGGACATGAGGCTATTGATCGGCTGTTGGTACAATTCGGTGCATCCATTAGTATTGCAGAAGCATTTTCAACCACACTGAGAAAGAAAAAGAAAACAACCAAACCCAAAACAAATGCTGTCTGCAGTCTCTAATGGTTATTAACATTGCAACATTTTCTAAAGTGCTTTAAATTCATGATGATTATGTCTTTTTTGAACCACCTCACTATAGTTTTGTTCCATTCAGGCTAAATTTCTGAGACTTGCTACTTCTCTGTAACAACTGCAAAAATAAACAGCCTTATTGTTCTGTCCTTTTCCAGGTTACTCATCGGCAGTACAGAAATTCTCCCAGACTTTGCAGTCCTTTCAGTTCGACTTTATTGGTGACACGCTAACAGATGATGAGATTAATATTGGTAAGTTTTCTTCTTTTTGATGCAAGCTTTCAGTTACTGAGGGAGTCTCTCCTTCTCTAGGAATTTGCCTGTGCTGAAGGTTTTTAAACAGCATCAGGGGCCAGGTTCCTCGGATGCCGATCACTGCACAGCATGTGTGTCATGTTACTTGCAGTGAAAAAAAGAATGTGATTCTGTAGCATATTTTACAAAGTTGAACTTTCATTGGTAGAGTTTCACATCCACAATTCAGCCAATACTTTGTGGAGGTTTTCCATGGCTCCAGCTCTGCTCCGTGCTACCAGGCACTGGGGAGGCTGGTGGTGCGGTGCTGACCTCCCAGCAAGTCCCGCTTCCCAGTGCCACAGGTAGACTGGGAGCACACGTGGCACTGAGCACTGGCCACATCTCCTGATCCAGACTCTGCTGAAAACACCTTAAAAAAACAAAGCAGCCCCCACTCTGCCCTGAAAAGGGGACCAGGCTACGAACTGCTGGGGAAAATCAATTGCTGGATGTGGTGATGTATGGAAAATCGTTGCCAGTCTCTGCCTTCGTGGCAGGGGGGCCTGTGGCACGAGTGTTGTACTGCTCCCCACACATCTGTTTCAGGATTTGCGATCCTAAAGCCATTTTACATCCCTGCCAACCCAGTGCAACTGTGCAGGTTACACAGCTGTCAGCTGCACCCAGGGAGCTAAAAAAACATGGCCTAAATGCCCTAAACCCAGCTCTTTTCAAATTAATCCTGCTTTTGGCTTAGCTAGTGCTGCTGAATGGCCGGTGCAGGGTGGTGGCAGCTGGCAGGAGGGACAGCAGGAGATCCTCCAGCCCCCAAAGGTCTGACCCTGGCCCATGGAACAAACCCCTTGGGGGTGCCTGCCTGAGCTGAGGGTGTGGGGATAGGGCTGCCCATGGCAGGGGGCACAGGGCATCAGCTAGGCTGCTCCTGGGGGCTGAGCATAGGAAAAACAAAACCAAACAAAACCCCCTTTTGTTGGGCTGTTGTTGAAGAGCGGCTGTAAGTGTGACATTGCTGATGTCAGGTCTCTCAGCCATCGCTGAAAGGGGAAGGAAGTAAAGCCTGTTCTTTGGGTTGTTTTATTTAAAGCAATTTAAAGCAGATTGCAGCTTGCCCTTCAAAATCTGATTTCCTTTATGGAAGGTCTGTAGGTGAAATCCACTGGAAATGAGTCACCCTCCAAATCTAATGGCGATAGAGGTGCTGAATCTCCAAACACATCCGAATAAGGGAGTGGAAAAAGTTATAAATAAACGCACCTCCTGGGAGCAGAGGGATCTGAAGCAAACAGCTGCCCAAGGAAAGGAGCGTCTCTCCTCTCGGCTGGAAGGGAAAAAACTCTGACGTTTGGGCCCCTGCGTTGCCTCTCCGCCTGCTGCTGCACGCTGGTCGCAGGAGGGGAGCAGAGCCCGCCAGCGGTGAGCCGCTGCGGTGGGGCTGTGGTGAGCCACTGCCACAGGGCTGGGGCGCTCGGCGGGTGAGGAAGACTGCTGGAAATGGCAGAGGTTGAGTGGAGGGATTGTCAGTGGAGGAAAGCAAGAAGAGATCACAGCAAATGTAAAATGCTCCGTGGTGAAATGAGTCCATTTCCCTGCTTCTGTTTTTGTTGGGGAATATTTGTTTTGCTTTTTCAAGAAGAGGTCCCCATTTCCCCTATGAAAAAGCCTGGACTGTGTTCCTCCTCCTACACCAAAGCCTGCAGTGCCTGCTGGGGCTGAGCCGCTTTGCAAGGCTCCCTTATTCCTGAAACAGCAGCAGGGTGTTGACATCTCCATAGCAGCTTCCATCTCCTGCAAGGGTGCCAGAGATCTGCGTGGGAGTGTAGGAGCTCATTTGATGTGCAGGATATGGGAATGCAGCAAAACAGTCACAAGCACTTCTTATCGTACCTCAGGGAACGTGTTTGATCTGTAAATACAACTAATGGCGCACTTCTTTCTTTGTATGTAGGCAGACAGCAGGCTGACACCCCTGCATGTCGGGTGGTGGCTTTGAATGCTGCAAGTGTGAGTCAGGACAGAGAGGCTGGGTTGATGTTGTCTGTCATGAGCAGCGCTTTGCCCCGGGGATGTTAATTGTTGCACAAGCACCCGTGTTATACGGTGGTGGCGGTCCTTCCACCGGTCACCTGCACGGGTCCTGAATCAGCAGCTCTTTCAGAGATGAATGGAGCAATGAAATCAGATGGCATGTTCATCCCTCCCAGGCACAGGAACCTGAAATCCTCTGGTTTAAGCAGCTGATGTTCTGGGCATGCTTCTGATGAGGTCAGCTGAGACACTCCCAGGTAGTCCCCAGGTGTGGCTTGGCAGGCAGCGCTTAAAGGCAGCCTCCCTGCTTTGCTCTGCTCCACAAGGGTCTGCAAGCGTTGACCCAGGCCAGTAGTGCTGATCTGGCAGCAGGGTGTAGCCTGAGCCACATGTTTGTGGTGCAAGGGCAAATTCAGTGGGTTGCTCTGCAACTGCAGCCAGGAAATGTGTGCCTGGACTTTTCCTGTAGAGTAAGAAAAAAAAAAAAAAATCTAGTGAAAATTTTAGGCACTGATATTTTCCCTTTAAGTTCAGGGCTGGATTCTCCTTCTCCCCATGAAAATTCCTTTCCTGGCTTGGGCTCAGTGTCTGTGCACGCTTCAGGTCTCACATCGTCCTGAGTAACCACAGTGAAAGTCAGCATGTTGGCCCTGTGGTTGAGTGTAATAAACTATTAGGAGATTGCATGTGCTGGGCTCTGAAGCCCTCGCTCTGGAAGAGAACTCAGAAGTTACTGACTCATCAAGAAGGTTATGTTTTGATGATGCCAGCTGAGGGACTGTGTCACGAGGCTGTGGTTTTTCTCTTTTGTGTCTGTCTCAGCAACTGCAGAGTGAATCCTCTTAATACTGGGAGCTCGTACTCGCTGGCTGTGCAGCAGCGTTATGGCTGGGTTTTAGCAGAAGGACAGGTACTTCTCCAAAGGTACTACCTGCAGATGAGGGGAGAGGGCCCTCAGCTTGCAGATGGAGCACAAATGCATCTTCTCCCCTTATCTGTGGGATGAGATATTGCTGTACATGCCTTTCTATAGGCCTGATTTGTTCCCTCATGTGTTACCCCGGCCAGGCCAGGCATGCTGGAGCTCTGGGTGCCGTCCTGCTCAAGAACTCTGGTGTCAGCCAGGTGCTTCTGAGGTTCTTTGGTCCCCTCTCAGACAGTCTTTGAATTGCTCAGCAGTGGTCAAGTGCTTCTGTGTGCTTTGCAGTGAGTGCAGGGTAACTGCAAGCACAAGAGCTACTGTAGGTTTTGCAGAGCCATCCTGTACTTTACACACGGCAGTGCAAGGGTGAGCGCAAGGCCCACAGGACCTGTCCCCAGCACTGCTCTGAGCAGGGTGCTGCTCCCACGGCTGGAGGGTGATGAGTGGCACTGTGGGAACCTTTCCCAGCAAACTCCCAGGTAGTTCCCAGGTACACTGGGACAATCAGATTATTCCCCGCAGGCATTCAGCACGCAGCCACGCTACATGCGTAGGCAGATGTTTGCCCAGCCTTGTCTTACAGCCTCCTGGAGAACCGAGACTTTCGCATTTCTCCTCGTTTCAGTGCTGTGAGTGCAATTCTGGTGAGAGGTGTTTTCCCCTGCTACAAATTCAGCCCCTTCCTGTGTTCTCCTTTGTTGGGCAGAGAGAAGGGCTGAGTGTTCCCTCTTGGTGGTAACCCTGTTGGTGTGGGGAGAGTCAACTGCTTCTACCTGTTCTCTTTTTTTTCCCCTGTGCTAAATAAACCTTATTGTTTCAGTTTGTTAAACGAAAGGTTTTATATTATTTTTGTTGTAGTTGGATTCCAAGAAAAGTGCTGATCAATTATATCTTTTTGTTTAATTTTTAATATTTTGGGGAGTGGTGTAGAAATGGTCACAGACATTGACATCTCCTGCCTGCATAGGTAAATTGGCTTTGTGCTTCTTGTCGCTGAACATAATCTTTGTCATTCCGGGCTGTTTTAATTTTACAGACTTGCCTTGGTCCTGGAACGCACCTGCAGCTCTTCCCAGCTCAGGCAGAGGTGCCAGGCCCGATCCAGTGCTGCTGGCAGCTGTCCAGGCAGGACAGGCAGCCCCGTCCTGCCTGCAGCCCGCTGCTGTGGCAGAGCCTGTTCCGCTGCAGTCCCTGGTGCTGGCAGCTGCCCCTTCCCCTCGTTTGCCCCTTCCCTGCCGCCTGCTTTACCAGCTTTGCAGCACAATTCCTAAGGAGAGCTAACTAACATTGTCTTCCCTTCCCAGGGTGTCATCTCCCTCATTGCTCTGGGCAGGAGGCCCTCCTCTCCAGTTCATAAATAAATACCCCTCGTGGCCAGCCTTTACCGATGGCCTTGCCTAACTCAGTTTCTGCCAAAAGGGGCCACCTCTTCTCTGTTTTTTGGCACACCTTTAGATGGTGAAGCTGGGGGTACAGCCAGATTTGGGTACCCCGGTACATATCCTGTGCTCCAGTGGCACATCCCATCTCCACTGACCAGCCTGTTCTTTTCTTTACAGCCGAGTCCTTTAAGGAGTTCGCGGAGCTGCTCCATGAAGTAGAGCTGGAGAGGTCCATGATGGTAAGATGATCTGAACTATGCTCTGGTAATTACTGCCTCGTCGCAATGTCTAAATGCTAAATCACGGCCAGATGGCACCATGTATCTTGGTGTCAAACTTCCCATCAGAGGAAGCTGGGATAACCAGGAACACTGCTTTGTAGTACATCTGGTCCACAGAGCGCCATCGCTGTGGGCCTTGAGCAGCAGAGGGGAGGTGCTGGGCGGGGAAGGGGAGAGGTTGTCCCATGCAGTGTCCGAAACCTCTCCTGCATGCCAGGCAGTCATGGAGCCCCAGGGGCCTGCCATCTGCAGCGCTAGGTGTTTGTTCTGCAGAGTCAGGTGTGTCTGAGCTGGTAACAAGCTGATTTTGTGGCAAAACAAAGTATTAAAGCTTAAGAAGCAACATGTATTTTTAGCTTCGTTTTTGCTGAGTGCAAGCACGTGGGTTCCCCTGTGCCCCTGCCCTTGCCCACACAGCTCCCACAGGGCGATGCGCTGCCTTCGGTCGCCTGCTGCATTTTGCCCTCTGCCTCTCCAGAGCAAGTGTTGGCTTCCTGTTTCACCCCTAATTCCAGGAAAAACACAAAGGTTAGGCTTAGTAGAGAGCTCTTACAGCATGCCAGGAATGTGCTGCTTGGCTCTGCTTTCCTCTGCCTCATGCAGCAGTGAGAACTCATGCCAGGCTGCTGGCTGGGCCAGCGCCGCAGGGGTGCCTGTGCTGGCAGGATGCCACTGTCCCCTCTGCGGGTCTGAAGACAGGCAAGGAACGGGAGGAAACCAGTAAGAGGCTGGAGGAGAGCAGCAAGATATTTCTTTATTAATTGCATCCCATGTACAATGGCTCCTTTAACAGTGGGTAAGTGGGTGGAAGGGATCATTGCAGGGATCATGGATGCTTTTAGGGATGCTGTCTAACTTTTCTAAATCTTTTTTTTGCCTTCCACTTTTAGGACCAGTCCTTTACAGTAGCTCAGTCAGGTTTCATGCTCTCACCATGTTGATCAGCTTTAAATTACCTGAAAGGGCTGTGGCAGTGTAGTGTCATATCCCTTTCTCTTCCCTTCCCTTCTCCCTGCTCTGCGGCTCAGGAGACAGCCTGTCAGTGGGGACGGGAAGAGACGGCAGGTTGTGTCCCAGTGCCAGCGTTGAGGTGGAGCCCGGGGTGAGTTTTCCTGTGGATTCATGGAGAGGGAGTGCAGAACGTGTCCCAGGAAAGCATCTTCCAGATATCTGACAGGACTGGAAAAGGCACAGGCAGGCTTTCCTTTTTCCCTAGTTGTTACTGTTATTCTCTTGCTGTGACAGATAACCTGCTGTCATTCCTCTTTTGGCTGGATCTCAAGAGAAGGAAAGCCTATCATTTATTTGAGAGCCATGTTATTAGAGCCATCAAGCCCAGTGCTGTCTGTGGTGAGAAACACCAGCCCATGAGAAAGCCACGGCAGGGAGCCAGCCTCAGCCCTGCCATCTGCTTGTGTTAGCTTGGGACCTTCATCATGCCTTCTCTGAGAAGCAGCTCCTGCCCATCGTGGCCTTGCAGAGCTCTTACGGGTTTTCTAGCATTGGAAAACAACTTGTTTCAGGACTGTGGCAGCCCCTTTCTGGCAGTGCGCTCACCGGCATGAGCATCTGCTGTGTTCACTGGGAGATGCTAGCGACTCAACACGTCCCTGCCTCTGGGATCTTAGCCATCATGGCTTTGCATTAAAGACACAGGTGGATGCTGTCGTGGAAAGCAGGGCTAGTGCAGCGGCGTGCCTGAGAGGCTGGAGGCAGTGCAACCGGGTTGTCTGGATCAGAGGAGCCGGTGGCAGAGGGGAAGGAGCTGCAGCAGCACATCTTCTCTGCTGCCTTCCCCCCCATTAGAGCAGGCAGGGCAGCTCGCTGCAGGCAGGGACCTAGCTGAGCTGAAGCAGCAGTCTCCAGTGTGCTTTGAGAATATATTTGTTCTGGTTTGTGCTTCTCAGATTGATAAATGGCCTTGCCTGCTGGGGCTGCTCCTAGCGAGGGCTCACCCAGCAGCTGGCGTACTTTGTACGTCCAGTTCTCCCAGCCTTCCTGTGTCTGATAGGGACAGCAGTCCTCTTAAAACAGGATGGGTGGCAGGTGCTGTCACTGATGGGATTGTCCTGCCTGAGCACAGCCTATGGCACAGGGCTGGTGGCAGGCTGGGGAAGCCCATCTGCCATTTACAGGCCATCCCCAAAGCCTTGTGTGCCGTGATTGGGGTTCTCTGTGTATTACAGATGGCGAAACGTGGATACGGATGGGTTAAGTGACTTCACTTACGGACAGAGAATAAGTTTGCAAGTCAGAGACATTAAAATCTAAGAGTTCTTGGCTTCTAGCCCTGTTCAGCGTTTATTTAGGAGAAGATGAATCTGTGTCCTGTAATTAAACTCTTTCTTTCTTTGTGCTGTAGGTACAAAATGCTAGTGATTTGCTGATCAAACCTTTGGAAAACTTTCGGAAGGAGCAAATAGGATTCACCAAGGTAAGGCTTGATTGTTTGTTTTAAATTTAAACAGATGTGTTTTCTATTACTATGCTTGAATTCAATTTTTTCTCCGGTGTTGTTTTTGTTTTTAAAAAGTAGACAATTGTTGTACTACATTTCGACTTCATGCTTTCAGAAACTTTCCCATCTAATGCTGGGTTTCAGCTGCTGGCATGAGAGAGTCGGTGCTGTGACTTTTAGTCTGATTTTCCAATCATGAGAGGCTCCAAAACCTTTTCCTGAATTCTTTGGGTTCTCTTCTGGCCAGATTCCAGCACTCTCTCTGTCCTCCACGAGGAGTGTTTGTTTCGACCAGTGATCAGGAGATACTCCTTGCTTCTTTTTGTCTTCTCCCTGTTGTTCATTCAGTGCTATTGAGAATACTTGCCATTGATAAGTGTGTTTTAGAGCAGGAGGGAGAAAGAGCAGTAGAGGCTGGCATCCGAAATTGATTATAGTCATAGGGCTTTTGTTATGAAATATTTAAATGAAGCACCTAATGAGTCTTTCAGATGGACCAAACTTTTAAAGAAACAAACTGTGAAAAGCAAATTCTGCACATGTCGAGCAGAAAAGATTATTTTTCCCTTGTCCGCTATCAAGAAGTCCAGGTTCCATGTTACTTGGAAATGGGGCTGGCTCTGAACCAGCTCAGAAATGGAGATGTTTTGGAGAACACTTGGGGCTTGGATTCAGCCCAGCCCATCTGGAGTCTTTGACGTTTCATAAATACAGGATTTGAGAAATGATACTTGATCACCATCCTGCCCTTCAGAGTCCCCCTGTAACGGTGTGTGTAGGACGCCTCTGAGAAGCCACAGCAGCATGAGCATGGCGGTGGCCGCAGCCATTGCTCTCGTGCTAGCCAAGGCTGCCTGCGCTTGCCCACTGGGCGCAGGGGGAAAGACTCCTCACCTCCGGGCCAGTGGGTTTTGCAGCAGGCGTCAGTGTTACAAGCACATGGACGTGCCCAGGGCCGAGAGAAAACTCCCTTCTGATTGATGTGTCTGCATTAACAGTAGGTCCAGCACATATTTAGAAGAGAGTCATGGGGAAGGAGTCATGGGGACAAGGTCAAGCTTATTTTCCCCTCTGTGTTTATGGAACACTTAAGTCAAGAGGGCAATGGTGCGCAAACGTTAAGATGACAGTATTAAAATGTCCTTCAGGCTGTTTTCTCTTTGGGTAGCCCTTAAGGTGTGTAAGGATTACTTTGCCTGCATCCCAGAGTGCACTCTGCTCCCAGAGCCGTGCCGCCTCCCGCCCGCGGGTTGCGTACCCTGCCTCCGGCTCCGGAGCTGGCCAGTGCCCGGCTGCCAGACACTCGTCTTGGCCCTGCAGCAGGGCGGCTCCAAGTGCTGGCGGGGTGTCACCTGGCAGCTCACGGCCCTTCCTCGGTCCCCACTGATGGGGCAGGGTACTCTGGGTGGAGGTGTCAGGCAGTGACCGTGGCAGGACGCTGTTCAGAAGCAGTTAAGAGAGGTGGTGGAGGGTACGGATTCGTTGCAGGTGGCTTGGAGGTCTTTGTGGGTTGGCTTTGGTTTGTTTCTGAGGAGGAACACGAGCTGCAAAGGTGTTGGGGCACCTTGGTGAGAAGAGGGCTCTAACGCAGCTCCGCAGAAGTGCTTGTACGGAGGAGCTTTCAGGGCAGCACTTTGCACCTTGTGCAGCTGCGCCCACGCTGACAGGGGATGCTTTCTCCAACGATGCCCTGCAGCCTTGAGTGGGTGCGAGTTTCAGAGTGAGCCTCAGCACACTCCAGACCCTTGCCCTCACCTCCGATGCTTTCCTGCACCACTGGCCCGGGTCCTGCTGGGCTGCGTCCTCTGAGTATCACAAAGGCACAAAGCCTTCCTTCACTTGCCAGCCCACAGAGCTCCTCCGGGTCATTCGCATCGCTCTGCAGAAGGTGTGAAATACAAATGAGGATGCCTCACAATGGTGCTCTGTCAGTGAGGGGTCCCTCTCCATTTCTGCTGTGCCTTCACCAACTGGCATCACCCGAGTAGGTCTTTTCTGATTTACACCAGGGAGAGAGAGGCCGAGGCTGGGCTGTGGAGCAGACCGGAGACATGACACACAGAATTTGTGCCCGCTGCTTCGTTTCCCATATTTTGGCAGAGTTGCCTTCTGTGAGATGTTTTCTGTTCTCTTTGCAAGATGCTGAAGCCAGATAGGAAGAGCCTTTGAATTGAGTCTTTGTGATGACTCTGGCTGGAGGGCAGCCAGTCAGTCTGACTAAGACATCTGAGTCTGCATTAACCCATTTTCCCGGGGATGAATGGAGTCTCCTCGGTCAGATGATTTGCTCCCACACAGGGGAGCCCCCGGGGTGTCACTAGGACCTGCCGCAGCCGCCCCCCTCCAGCCACCTTCCCCTGCTAGTGACTGACCCGTGGGATCATTGCTCTTCCCGTGACTTGTTGGTGAATGTTTGTATGTGTAGACATCAAGAGTAAAAGCGGAGGATCTGGGATCCCCTGAGCTGACCCATTTCTCAGCCCTGGCCCTGGCATCTTGTTCTGCTCAAAAAAAGATCTCAAAGCTAAAGAGCCGGCAAGAGTTCATGGCTGGGGCGCAGTATTGAGCGTGTAAAGGAGCCAGCGTGATCCAGACTGCTGCGAGCGCGAGGAAGGGCACGGATGGTCTTGGGGAGGCACAGACGTCGCTCAAGGGAGAGCGCGCATGGGGTGGTCTGTTTTCTCATTTCATGTTAGATCATATTCATGGAGGCTAGACTGCGTGCTCAGTCCACGCAGTCTATGAAACGCCGTGCCGTATGCCATCTCTGTTCGGCAGAAGCCGTCCGAGAGCGTGCATGGTGAAGCCATGCCTCACCGTGAGGTTTGAAAACGAGCAGAGTAGCATGTGGAGTGGTGGGGTTCTTGATTAGCAGGGGAAGGAGGCGTAGTTAGAGGGATGTGCTCACTACAAATGGGAATGTGAAACAGGATGGTAGGACTTGTTGAGGCCAGGATTGAATTGAAAAAGTTTCATTCCAATTCCACTTGGAAGGAGGCAGCTTTTTTTTTTTTTAAAAAAAAAACAAAACAAAACAAAACTGAAAACACAAAGCAAAACAAAAAAGTCAGTTGGGAAAAACTTGTTTGGACTCATTGTAAGCTGCGGGAGGAATGTTTACTATGCTCTGGGATGCAGAACAAATGCAGTGTTTTTCAAATAGTTCTTACATAGATGATAACATGTATTCCTAAAAGCACCTTGTTAATTCTGTTATTAATATTTTGTTAATAATAATTTTAAAAGAAAGGCAGGACAGTAACTTCTACTTGCTTTCATCTCTGTGGGAGCAAGGTCTAAGGTTTGAGAGAATGCAGTGGGTGAGGGAAAAAGACTGGGTTATATTAAGTGTGGTTTTATAGAAATGCTCTTTCTATACCTCTCAACAGCATTTTACTTTTTAGAAATTATCTTTTTTTTGTATTAAATGCTGACGTATCATAAAAATTAGTTAAACTTGGGCATGAAGGTTTTTTTTCCATGTGAACATATTTCTCTTTTTCCCATTTCTTCCTTCTGCCATTTGCCACCTGAGGCTGCACGACGACGAAGAACCTGCTGCCCATCTCGCACCTTCAGTTCCTCTCCAGCAACAGCTTGCGGTTTTCCCAAACTGATTTGGGGTTTGAATTCTTTTAGTGCTGTCTTCTTTATCAAAGGATAGTGAACACATCACTGTTTGTGTTCATTACGGGGCGTCCATGTTGTGAGTGCAGTAGCTCTACTGCAATTTCAGCAGGATTCTTGTTGCCTTCATCAAAACGGGGCATGCTGGGGTGGGAAATGCAGCAGAAGCGGATTCATTTCCTATTTACAGGCTTTTATCTTGTGGCGTTTCCCAGGCTCTGCTCAGAGCCACATTGTGGCTTTGCTCTCAGGAGGCAGCAGGGATGGGGACGTGTGGGCAGGGACAGGCAGGGGGGAGCCCAGCAGCACCCGGCACTGGCTGTGCACCTATCTCCCGCTCACGTCTGGCTACACGTCCTGCTGGGTGCTGATCTTCCACCCCAACCCCTGCAGATGTGTTCGGAGGTGGAGGCTCCCGGCAGGCAAAGCGTGTTTCGTTTTGTTTTGTTTTCTTTAAGAAGAGAAGTAGCCACGTGAGTTGGGCTCCTTGCTTGCAGCTCACTCTGCCTCTTCTGCGATGGGAATTTCAGAGGATCCTAATTAGCAACTAATAGTTAAGGGAGAGTTTTGGTGAGTCAGTTTGCCCCTTCCCCCCTGGTCCTCAGCTGCTCCATCTCTCTCTCAAGCTGGAACTGAGCTGCTGCTGAGGGGCTCTGGCTTTGCCCTGCTCGCGGCAGCAGCCACCATGCGGAGCAGGACCCTACACATGCGCAGCTAGCTGAAGCTGCTGGTGGATCGACTGCTGGACTGGGCAGCCTGTGCTGTCCTAGGACTCCTGTGCATTTCTGATTAAAGCAGCATCAGCTGAAGCTTGGAGAGCGAAGCTTTCGAAGAGCACCCTCCCTCACTGCTGTGCGACTGCCGGCATTCAGGTGAAAGTGTCTCAGTCTCTCTTGGTGAGCAAGTAAATGAAAGTTGGGTAGCTTCTTGGACTTGGCAAATCTTAATGGGAAGGTAATGCTGTCCTTTGCTGAATATTCATGAGGAACTAATTTGTGCTCATGTTTCCAGATTGTGCTTCAGTCTGGGTGGGTTTTTTGTGTTGTTTTTCCTCTTGGCTTGCTCTGTTCAGCAGCCAACAAGCTGTTAGAAGCCTTGGCTTAACAATCAGGAGGGATTTGTAGTTCATCCTTCTGCTTTTCAGTTATATGTTAATTAGCCAGAATGGGAAATGATTGGCAAGTCCTCTTTTAGTGGCCAAAAATGCCATTCTGCGCTGTGCTCCTTCCCGCATGGCAGCAGTTCTCCTGCAGGAGCGAGGTGTGCTCTGGATGCCGGTGTCTGTCTCAGCCATCGTTCCCCATCCCTGGGGAGAGCTCAGCACTCCGCATGCCCGGCACAGCCATGTGCCCCTACCTGCCTGTGGGTGCTGGCGGAGGCACACCCTGCAAGAGTTGTTATCTGGCCTCAGCTCCTGCTGCAGAAAAGCTCTTCCATTGCTCCCCTAGGCTTTTTCTTTCTTTTCACCAATCGTTGCTGCTGCGGAGAGGGCCTTCTGCCGCAGCGTGGCTGTGTCTTCCTGCAGGGCACTGCCCATACGAGCTGGTGGCAGAGCTGCTGCACGGGTCCCTGCTCGTGGTCTCCCTGTGGCCACAGGTTTGTGGTCCTGTGGCCGTCTACACAGGCACCATGGCCACCCACAACTTGTGGTCTCCCCGTGGGCTTGTGGTCCTGTGGCCATCTGCATGGGCACCACAGCCACCCACAGTGTCGTTGCCTCTCCTGGGGACAAGATGCTCATCTCGCTGGGAGCTGTGTGCTCCCAGGCTGCTGCATCCAGAGGCGCATCCCCCTGCCCACGGGCTCTGCCGTGCCCAGCTGCAGCAGCACCAGGCTCCGGTGGGTAGCTGCTCCCTCGCCCCATGCTTTCCCACAGGCTCCTGGGGCAGGCGAGCAGCCGCCCAGCCAGAGAGCAGACTGTGGGAGAGGTTGGTCCCTGCTCTGGGCTGGAGAGTGGCTGCTGTCCCTCGTGGTCGCCCCACCAGGGTGGGGATGGCTGAGTCACCCTGCGTGTGCTGCTCGCCGGTGTCGAGAGGCGGGACGGGATGCCTGGAGTGGTGCTGGGAGCGTGGGAGCGCGCTTCAGCCCCTCTCCTGCTGCCCCCTCAGCTGCTCACCTGTGGGTCCCCTAAGGAGTGGGGCTGGCACTGTCCCTTGCTGCACTGAGACCTCCTCTGCGTGCCACCTCTGTGGGGCTAGCTGAGCTCTTGCTGGATGGGTTCAGAGCTAGCTTTCCGTCACTGGGGGATTTTGGGACCTGCTGCTGGTGTAGCCATCCTCTCTGAGCTGCAAGAGTCCAGCAGCAGGAAAGGTGTGAGCTGCAGACCCGCAGCACTGCGTCGGCTGCCGATACTCCTGGTGCAGCTGTGTTTCACTGCACTTCTGTGACCTTGGGGTTTGGCGACTCCTCGCTACAGAAATGAACACAAGCCTAGGTTCCTGGCTGCATAGCCGTAGCATCTAATGGCACAGGCAGACAATCCAGAAGTGTGACCTTACAGACATGGTAATTGCTGCCTTGCAAACGCTTCTGCTTCTCTGGATTTACTTATCAGGGGTGTTAGTCACAAGGGTGGTGTTTTGTTTTGACAGTCCTTCCTGGCATCAGCTCTGCAGCTGCAGTGCTGCTTAAATTAGGTTTCACTCTCAGGGGACTCTGCTCCTCTGGATTTGATGTAGATCTCTCTTCATTTTGAGGCATGAATTTGCTAACACGGCGTTACAGTATCCCTGATATTGCGGAGGATGATACCAGAAGACATACTGACTCCTGTTCAGGGTCTTGTGATTACAGGGTCTCTGAAGGGCAGTAGGTGTGATTTCTGGGATAAAAAGGTTTGCTGGTCTAAGCCTGCCCTACTTCAGACAGTTAAGTATAAGCAGGGATATCCGAGTTGGTGCCTCTGCAAGTGTTACTGCGTTTTTCCATAGTAATTGTGCTTTCACAATAGCAACGTGCAAGGATTAGAGAAACAGGATTGTCTTGTGGGGTGAGAAATCCTTTTCTTAGGAAGGCAGGCAGCAGTAACGCTTGTCCACCCTTTGTCTGAGGTGCCTCTAAGGAGCTGGTGCCCACCGACACGAGCTCAAGTGCTGATGGCAAGCTGCTCCTCCAGCAAAGGCCAAGATGGCTATTGGCAGGACATCTGACCTCGCTGCTGATGCAAGTGCCTTTGCGCTTCTGTGACAGATGCTACCTACGATGGGTAACGTGGGGAGCTGTGCAGGCTTCATGTGCTCCAGGAAACAACGTACGAGCATCTCCCTGTGTGTGCCCACCACAAAATAACCTTTCTTCTTCCAGAGGCAATATGGCAGTAGCTGCTGTGAGTGACAGGCTGAGAAGACAGACGGTTAGGCAGGGGTTAACTGTGCTGAGCCAAAGGACCAGTTTCAGGAGCCCCCAGGTGTCCCGCTGTGTAGGACATCCCATCAGACAGACTGAATAGTCCATGCAAGTGGAATGGGGAAGCAAAACCTCATGGCAGGAGCACTGACTAAAGAAAGAGAAAGGACTTTATTTAGGAAACACAGCTTCAAACTTTAGAGTCACTGCTGAATTCAGGAGGAAAAAAGCTACTATCAACCAGTCTGGCAGAGTCCATCTGCTTTGTTTCGTGGTGGCATTGGTGTGTGTTTGCTTATTCATGCATATCTGAATGGGAACAAGAGAACAGCATTTCAGGGCTTTTAGGAGATAATTGAAAGGTATCATTAATTCCATAGTAGATTGGGATTTCCTAACTCTGCTTTCCACTTTCTTGAACTTTAAAAAGCTAGACAGAGGATTTGGGTGTCCTATACATACCCTGTAGTAGGTATACTCTAGTCCTCAGCTACTTGGACCTGGCAGTGGGGCTGCTGCCTGGCTGGAATTTCCTTATTTTAGCAATTTAAGTGCCTCACAGCAATCACTGATGGCTCAGTTACCATCTGATGTGGGTATTTGTCAACCTGGCTTCTACTCATGGTTGTTTCTTGATTGCCACAGTCCTCTGTGGTTTCACAGTCATTATAAGGCAGAAGCAAACAGCCAAGTCCTCAGCTCGGCTCCTCTGGGCATTCTCTCTGGGTTTTGTTCTCAAATGTCTCCTTTTTCTCTCTTTCTAGACATTTACCCTTTCAGGTTTGCCAGTGCAAACAACTCTTTTTGTTGCAGTGCTTCCTTCATAGAATCTTTTTTTCTTAACAAATCAGTCCACGCTTTGTGTTTGCATGCCTGTGGTAGCAGTTGAGATGTACAATCGGTCAATAAGAACCAGACCATCTGCAGGGGACCTCCAAGAGGTGAAATCTTCACATTGCATATTGTGAAACAGCCATGTTTGAGGCAGTGTTCCCCTGGGCTGTATTTGGGCTGGGCACTAAGCAGTAAAACTTGTGTAAGCTTTGACTGCAAGGTTTGAGATCTCTCTTTCCACCACTGTTAATAACAAGATGATGGCTTCCCTCCCACTTACCGCCCTTCTTGTCTTCTGCTCCCGTTCTGATATTTTTCAGAAAGACATGATAAAAGCTTCAAAGCAGAAAGTGGCCAAACTCCTAAAAATTTTTTTCTTATCCCAGACATGTCTTTGACATTGAAGTATTTACCCAGTTGTTTCTGAACCATGTGAACAGCACATTAGCAAATTATGATTTTTTTCCCCGTGTATTAGTATGTCTTGAGTTTACTTGACACTGAAGAGCTTGCGAGGGGAACAATACCTTGTCAGTGGGACTTTTGCCATAATGCTGACATGACAAAATACTTCAAATGCCTGTGCCACCAAATATTACCAGAGCGTGGTCTTGAGGTGTAACTAAATCCAGTGTAAGCAATGGACTGTGAAAGCAAAGCAAATGGAAAGTGGCCTTCTATTCTGGTGGGTCCACCAGAAATGTTCCATGGGAATACTGAATTGCAGAAAAGACCTTGGCATTGTTGCATGTTCTTATCTGAAAAAAGCCAATAACTGGTTCTGCTTCAACTCTTGCATCTACAGGAAAGAAAGAAAAAGTTTGAAAAGGATGGTGAGAAGTTTTATTCTATGCTGGACCGCCATTTGCATTTGTCTTCCAAAAAGAAGGAATCCCAATTACAGGAGGTGTGTATGGAGTTCTCTTCAGAGCTGGATCCAGAAGTAGCACCACCAGCTGCTTTAGACCTTAAAAAAGAAGAGGCAGAGGGGAATCATCCCTTTCAGTAACCAGTGGAAATTGATAAGCAATTAAATCTGCCTGAAGCCTATTCACGTGAGACCAGGGATATCAAGGTGATGGTTCACTGTAAAGTGACCAAGCAGCAATAGTGGCTTTATGCATTGTCATCTCTTGTTCTCACCCCTATACTGTAGGGCAATGATGGGTTACACTGGCACAGCTGGGGACTGGCCACTCTTTGAAATAGCTTGAGGAACTGATCTGGCTGAAAAATAACTGGTTATTATTATTTTTCCATCCTGGTTTCCTGCCTAGCCTCTGGTGTTTGCAGGGGTAGCTGTGGCAGCAGGCCCGTGGTGGCGGTGAGCAGCCGGCAGAGGAGGGATGGTGCCCCTTCCTGCTGATGCTGCTGCCAAACATGTTGCGACAAGGGAAGGCCCCAGCTGTTCTAGCCCACATCAGAGTAGTCAGATCAAATCAGATCTGTCAAACCAGTTGTCAGATCAACCTACAAGCACCTTTGCAAGGCAAAATCTGCGTAAGCTGTGGTAACACGGCATGTCACGTCCTACCTGGCACTGCAGCTCTGGAATTTCTGGTTTTGGGTCGCAGCAGGAGTCAGGAAAGAGAATTGTGACAGTGACCTTGTCTTCACCAGTGCAGAGCTGTGGGTGGAGAAGGAGCTTATGCTAAAATAACAAATACACCTTGGCAAAGCCTTGTCCTTGCAGAGAGGGCTGGGGTTCTGGATCCGTAAATGAAAGGGAGCCAGAAAAGAGAGAGTGGCCAGTGCTCCAGTCTTATGGTTCTGTTCAAAACCTGGGCTGGACACCTTTGGCAGGCTTTTTCTTAAGTGAGGACAGAACTATTTGTGGGCTGACAGGCAAATGCTCGCCAAATATTGTCAAGTTAGATGTGATGCATTTTCTTTTTTCACGTCTCGCTCTTCCTTCCAGGCTGACCTTCAGGTTGACAAAGAGAGACACAATTTCTTTGAGTCCTCCCTCGAGTATGTGTACCAGATCCAGGAAGTACAAGAAAGCAAGAAATTCAGTATTGTTGAACCGGTAGGAGCTTCCTTTTCTTTCAAGTCTTGCTGTTTGATGCTCAGATATGCTGACTTGTTGGCAGTCGCAGGGTTGGATTTGGTCCTGGGGATTCTTGTGATGGAGCAGGAGTTAACCTTGCACACTTAGACTGCTGCAGCTTAACAGCCTTAGTGGTGTTTGCTGGAGCACTGTGATGCCACTCTTGTTTCCCATCTCTGTAAGTCGATCCTGAGGAACAGGCTGGATGCTCTATGAATTGTTAGAGTTGTTACGTGATCCACTTACCTGTCACGGCACAGGCTGCAGTGGTACCAGCTCGTGGGTCTGTACAAGGACCCTGCCCTGGATGGGTGGCTCTGCCCTGGCGCTGGATGTGGTTGAGCGTGGGATCGCGTAGGTCTTGTGGGCAAGCAATCTGCAGATCTGCTCTTGTTTTCCCAGCAGGGCCTTTCATTTCGGGTGTATTTTATTGACAGATGTGTGAGTGGTAGACCTGGGCTTTAGGGACATTGTGGTGGGTAAGTCATACTAAAACTTGCATTACTCCAAAATTGTGGGGAAAAAACCATACGTTTGTATATGTAATTTCTCAAACTGTTTCCTGTCTATCTTTCCTCTGATTAGAAATATAGAAGAGAAGTTTAAGCTGTGTCCTTTCTCTCCTTTGCAGGTGCTGGCTTTTCTCCACAGCCTCTTTACTTACAACAACCTGACAGTTGAACTCACGCAGGATTTCCTCCCTTATAAACAGCAGCTTCAGCTCAGCCTGCAGAATGTAAGTTCCTGCCCAACTGAACTATTTTTTGCATGTGACTTCTATTCTCATTTGTATTTAAACGTGGCAAGGCTTTTCCATGCCAAATAGACTGTCCGTGTTTGCATTGTGGGAGGTGCAGATAAAGTTATTTCCTTCTCAGTTCACACATATTTTCTCCTCTCCTGCACAAGAGAGTCTGCAGGTGCTATTACAGTGTTTTGCAAAAATGACCGATTCTGTCTAGAAGAGGCTATTGTAATTGTATCATTTAACCTTGTGTATAAACAAGCCTGAGAATTTCTTCCGATTTCAAGGGTGAAATTGTACACATCATCTAAAAAGGCCTCCAATCTTGATGTTAATGGTATCGGCTTACTATGTGCTTTGGTAAGCTCCTCCACTGGCTAAGTATACTCATGGGGTAAAATATCTATGTCCTGTTTCTTTTATCCTCAGTCTTTCATGGCTGTCCCTCATTCCCATGGAACAATAGCCATAAATCTGTGCCAAGCTAAATTTGCTGCTGCCTCATTAATTGGTCAAAGTGGTGTTCTGTAAAAATGCCTTGATTTTGTACCCCGTGTTGATGTGACTCTTAAAAAATTACTTCATGCCACGCAGCATAGCATGATCTTTTGAGGAATCAACACCCTAGTTTTGTAGGGGAGTACGCCTGTTACCTAAACAGTGGTGTGAAGTTGTTCAAGTGCTTCCTTCTGCTCCACCTAGCCTTAAATTGTTCTAAGTTTCTTTTATTGAAAGAACAAGTGCCCCCCTAGTAATGACTTCGCAACACCATTTCCATGTACAGCATGTTAAAACTTTTCTATTAAATCATCTTTAAGAGCCCAGTGTTCTTGTAACTGGAGTTTTCATGTGAACTGGTGGAGTGGCTTCCGCATTTTGTACATTGGGGACAGATTCATTTTGGTCAGAGCATCTAAAATTTGACCTGGCATACCTGAAGCTTGCTCTTTGCTCATGTCAAATATGCTTCTTTTTGTCTTCTCTTAACAGACAAGGAATCATTTTTCCAGCACACGGGAGGAGCTGGAAGACCTGAAGAAGAGGATGAAGGAAGCCCCTCTAACCTGCAAGCTACCCGGGCAGCCGACCATTGAGGGCTATCTGTACACTCAGGAGAAATGTAATGGCTTTTATATGCACCTGAACGTGTTAAAGAACATGTAAGCCTGGGCTGCTGGGCTCATAGCCCCACTGCATGGGCTGCGCGCGGCTCCCCTGGCCAGGCCAACTTTAGCTGTGGCATCGCTGTGGCCTGTGCTGCACGGGCGTCACCGCCTGCCAGTGCACGGGGTGCCCAGGGCATCACCGGCAGCTTTGGCTGCCAGCTTTCTCCGTGGTGGCACAGAGCTTTCTCCGGGTTACATGAGCCGTGTAAGCAAGGAGCTAATTGCCCTGCACTCGAATTAGATGAGATTTATTACTCTGTTGTAGCGCTGGAGAGACTAGAGCTCTGGCAGAGTGCACCTTGGCTGCATTTTATCAGAACGAAGCTGGTGTCCTGCACAGCTTCCCTCTCGCAGGGTCTCTGAGGCCATGCGAGCACAGCTGAAGTGTTAACCAGCAATGAGAATTAAGCTGCTGAGAGCAAAACTTCTTATGATTCTGTGCAGAATCAAATCAAACCAAATTCAGCCTTTTACAAATACTCATTGTAGCTTTACACAACCCTGCAGGCATGAACATGCAGGGGCCAAAGCCTGTATGCAGAGCTGTGGCCTCTGAGTCTACAGACAATTTTGAGCAGTAAATTTTGGATTATATATACAAATGTATTTATACATATATTTGTATGTATGTTTATCCTGCTTTTAAAAGAAAACACAAAGACAGTAATTTTAGACCACGCAGAAATGTTGGATGTTCCTGCATGCCAGTGACTGTTTGCTGCCTCTGTGATTCCCCTATAAATTGAGTATGAAAAGAGTTGTTCCTCCTGACACTGCAACTTAAAAACAAATTACAGAAAAAATATCAGTTGAAATATTTCATATAAAGGGGTTCAGGTGAGACAACAAAGAAAAGTGACAATAAATCTAGTGTGATATAAATAGAAACTTTAGAGTGTTTTAAATATGCTGTTGTCTTTACTGCCAAGTTTTCATCAACAGGAAAAAATAGTGGTGTCTGTGTGAAACAAGCATTCAAGACACATTGGATCCTGCCAGTGTAGGTCTTGGCTGGATTTGGCCAAACCAGCTTGGCTTGTGACCAGAGTCCCACAAACACCCTTTCAGCAGCCGTGTTTTGGGAAGACGCTGGAGGCGGCTGCTGCCCTGCGCTCCTCTCCTCCTGCTGCTCCTCCTGGCTCTTGCCAGGGCAGAGGCTGGTGAGGGAGGTGTCCCCATGGGGCTGGCAGTGTCCGCCCCAGAGAAGCACGGACACGCAGGAAACGCTGTCCGTGCCTTGTTGGCTGCATCCAACCAACCATGGTGCTGTCTCTGACTCCCAGCTTCCTGTGTGTTTCTGCAGGGGCACTGGGCATCTCCTGGGTGAAATATTACTGCCAGTATGAAAAAGAGGCAAAAACCTTACGGATGACACCCATGGACCAGAAACCTGGAGCTAAGCAAGTGAGTTGGTTTCCTGGAGGGCTGTCTGCAAACATTGACACAGTGATCAGGTCTCACTTTCGGTCCGCCCACATCATCTCTTTCCATAAGGAGACGTACAAATGCCACGTCGAGGACAGCGGAGGCCAGCCCCGCTGTTGGAAGCAGCTGTCTGGCAGTGCTGGTCCTCAAGACATGCTGACAGTGGGCTGGTCCCAATGCTGGGGCTGTGGAAGGGCTCCTGGCCACAGAGCAGAGGGTTGGGCTTTGTGCCCTCTGCGGCCAGGCAGGGAGAGATGGGTGGTTTGGCAACCTGAAGGAAGGACTTCTGTGAAGAGAAGTTTCATCTCCCGCTCTCCTAAATGACCCGAAGCTCTGCAGGGTTTGGTAGTGGAGACGTGGATTTGTGTAATGTGAGCATTATTCAGGCAGTGAATACAACTTGCAAGTTTGGTCTAGTGTGAAATTTCTGCCTTTCTAGACAAGCTAATTTTTGTATTTATCCATGTAAACGGGTGGTAAACCTGCAGCCTGGTTTGCACATAGGCCTCCGGCAGTGATTGCAAGTACTTGAGTTACTCAAGTTATTAGATGGGTGCTTCCAAAAGCAGTATTTCTCTGCCTTTGCATGTTTGCACAGTCACTGGTTTGTGGGTTTGATTTCTGTTCTCAGAACTGATTACGTGTGAGTGGGACCGGTGTTAGGAGAGGACAACAGTTGCAGCTCCAAACTGTGCAATAAGGCAACGATTTAGGGAACTGCTGCTTTCACAAAATGCATTGTTTTTTACCAGCAAGTGATCTGTCTGGGAGTTCCCTGCAGTTCCTTGGCATGATAGAGGAGGGGTAGGATGCAGGCGTGGATGACGGACCATTGCTCAGAGTACAGTAAGTGCATCCAGCTGAGTCCACCCGCCCTCCTCTGCCATGGAACAATGTCCCCTGGGGAATTACCAGTCAGCCATGCTGTTCTCCAGTTTGTGATCTCATGGTCTGTTCTTTGGCAGCCCTCTGCATGCATAAAATAAAATTAAATTTACTTTTTGGAAGCCCTTGGCAGAGACCTTGGCAACAAAACGTCCAAAACATTGACTAGAGAGATTGCCCTAAATATGTCTAGTAAGGCCAATTAATGCAGGTAGGGACTTATAAATTAGTCCTCTTCCCAAACTCTTGCAGTCTGGTAATCTGCACCTCTGGGTCACAGCTGGCCACACAGCTTCAAATGCCACAATTACAAGGAGTGCTCTTAAAAGCCCCAAACAACCAGCACACGCACAAAACAGAGGAGATTATCATCATGGCATATAAACCGGACATAATCTTGGAGGAGGCTGTCCTTGCCACCGGGCTGTCTTGGATCTGCTTGATTGTCTTCTGCCAGAGATCTTGCAGACGCAACAGTGGTGACAGTGGGAGTGACGAATGCGTTCCAGGTTTGCAGACTCAGCCCTAGGGTCTGGTTGGTTGTAAGGTCTTCTGGGTGTCTCTTCAGAGTTCTTGCAAAGTCATGGAGATCTCATGATCATGTTACAAATTGACTTTGCTGTAGTGTCAGTTAATGCCCCTTTATCAAGGAGCACGAACGCAAAGGGCCAGAGCTGAGCCCTGCAGTGCTGGCCTTTCTTCACAGTGCATCTACTCTAGATTTGGTCAGTTAACATTCTTTTTCTACAAGGTATTTTGTGTAAAGCTGTTTGGACTGTGAATGGTATGGATCAGTAGTGCTGATCAGCTCTGATAAAAATTAGGAGCCAACTGTGTCAGATAAGACACAAGCATGGTCCTGGCCTCAAAGACCAAGCGGTGTTTGAGGCCCATGAGGTTTGTTTACAGTAGCATTCCTGCTCTGTGAAGGCATATTGCTTGTTGCTGAGATATTTAGCACTTGTTTGCGGGGTAGTGCCATGAGGTCTAGAACGTTTTGCGGCTGAGGAGACAAAGCCTGGCTCACAAAGCCTTTGATCTCTGTCTTTGTTGATGGTGGGAAGGACTGTCTGTGCTCCTGGTACCAACGCCATGGGATTGGCAGGGCTCCCGCTGGAGCCTGGTGCTCTGTGGGCAGTGCTGTGCTGGGCTGCAGCCTAAGGGTGCTGAGGAACCTAAAGTCTTCTCTGTATTTCTTTCCCCTAACCTTGGCTCTCCTCTTCTCTTCTAGGGTACTTTAGACCTGACACTGAAATCCTGTGTAAGGAGAAAGACTGACTCTATAGACAAAAGGTTTTGCTTTGACATTGAAACTAATGAAAGGTGAGATGCTTAGTATTCAAATGGCCTCCGAACAGATAAAGCCTGTAAACCTGGATGAAATAGCATTCTGCTGTTTGTTAAAAACAACTTTTGCTTCATTTTCCTGCCTGTCCCTGGGTGAACTCTGCACAGATCTGGGACCATCACGCTGCAAGCGCTCTCGGAAGCCAACCGAAGGCTGTGGATGGAAGCCATGGACGGGAAGGAGCCGGTAAGTGCTCGGGGAGCCGCTGCCCAGCCGCGCATACGCTGCCTAGCAGTGTCCTCTGCCGGCGGGCGCTGCGGAGGAGCAGTGGCACAGGCACTGGCAGGCTCCTTTGCACCACTGCCGCTTCCCTGTTGCTTACCCCTAATTCTGGCATTGGCTCAGCCACTGCACGGCCAAAATGGGGTTTTGTGCTGTTCTGCTCGTGGCACAGCTTGCCATGGGGATTCTGGTTTTCCCCTGAAAAGCTCTGGTATGTTCCCTAGTTGAACCAGACTGCCCAAGGACTGTTGCCTTACTGGGTCTGGAACACTTGGTACTTCTGTTACTCACAACTCCCTCTCTAACCTATGGGAGGTCATTTTTTTTTTTTTTTTTCTGTCCCCGCTCTGAGCGGCATTTGGAAAGTCTGGCCCACGGGAGCGGCCACCCTGCAGCAGCGTTTGCTTGCCTTTCTGTGCTGGTGTTTTCTTCCTTCAGTCTGAACAAAGCACAGACTTGGGCGTTTTACCACATTTCCTCTAAATGGACAGCATGATGTGCAGTGTGGGAAAACGTGTTTCTGGCAGCTCCCCGTGCCTTTGGAGAGCTGCCTTTCCCTCGGTGGGCTCGGTGGGGAGGGCTGGCAGTGAGTGCGATTGCTGACCTGCTCAGGGCTGCGTGGCTGCTGGTGCGGAGGTGGGACATGGGACACGGGCATCCTCCGCAGCACGTTTCTCCTGGTTTAAAGAGGAAAGGATGTGGGATAGTGTGGAGAGTCAGTGTGCTCGTGCTGGGCGCCAGTCACTTGGGGATGTCTGGGGCTCACTTGGTTTGCATGACAAGTTATCATGTATAAAGGATTTTTTCTGTTCTATTGAGAATGGCACCTGCTGTTTATTGTTAATAAAAAAATACAAAATTTATTTTTGTATGGGATGAAGGAATGTCTTGACACTTAAATCTTTAAAAGCAAGCAAACAAACAAAAACCCCACAACCCCTGCGTTCCAGACTGTCCAGCTGCCATTTTTATCAGGGCACCTAAAGGACAAACGAAGTTTCCTGGTCATTTTTTGGGAGACACCTCTTTCCTAGAAATAGGTGCTCCAGTGAAGTGTAGGAAGTCAGCAAAAACTTGTTGATTGTGTCGATAATGGTATCTTGCTTAATTATAAAATGACATTTCCTTGGGATATTGTCCTGCTGTTTGTGATTGGCTTTTGGGTGATGTATGGGGTGCTGCATTTTCTTTCAAAAATAAATGTCAAGTCACATTGCATTTTGTTTTTGTTTCTTCCTCCTCCATTCCCTCCCCTTTTTCAGATCTACCACAGTCCCATCACGAAACAGGAAGAAAGTGAGTCCTTTCTGTTGCTGTTCCTCTGAGCTGTCAAAGCTGTCTGGAGGTCGGGCAGTGTATTTCCTTGCAGATACACTGGTCCTCGATTTCTGCTGAATAGGCTGTGCATTCCCTCTGTGGTGGCCATGTAACTTCTTTCCTTTTCATCACAGTGTCTGATGCTGAGGCCAGATAAGAATGAATTGCAAACCGTAAAAGTTACCGACTGCAATGTCCAGTTTTTATTTAGCAAGAACTAGTGGGATGCAGAATTCAGTTTGCACCTCTAAACCCCAAGATAACAGAGAGGAAAAAAGATCAGTGAGAGATTTTGAGGACGTTTCCCTTAGCAAAGATTACAATATGAAAATAGAGGTAGCATTTAGTTCCCTGGAGCTCCCATCCTACCACCTTGTCCCATGTCTCTGCTCTCACAAGCGGATTTTACTGTCATGGTTTAACTTGATGGAAACTTGCATTCTGTATCTTAGAGCTTACTTTTATCAGCACTTTAGTTAGCTGACGTTAATGAGCATAGCATTATCAGAGGCATAAGCATGAAACCTGTTGTTTGACTGTGCTTGCATTACATGCCTGGAAAGAATGCGACTCAGTGTTTCACAAAAGTAAATACACTCTATTTTTAATAGATTAGAGCTAGAAAGACTTCAAGGCATATTATACCACTCAGTGCCAAGCACCGAGTGGATTAACGGTGTCTTTTCTCATTCCTATGTTAAAGCTAGGATATGTCTGAGCTCTTCATCGCTGTCGCTCAGAGAAGAGAGAATAGTTGTAAATGACTTCCTGAAAATACAGTGACTTCATAGGGTTCGCCACCATGGCGTGTGCTGTGATGAGAGTTGGTCCAGATGTGTCCTGGGCCTGTTTTTTCAAGTAGAATGTTGTTTTAAGTTAAAAAAAAAAAAAACCAAACAACACAACACCTCACTGCCCCCAAAAACCCTTGCAAAACACTAACAACTTGCCCCCCCGAAAAAAAACCCACCAAAACCCAAAACAAAACTGACAACAGCATGGTCATTTAGGAGAAATTCAGTATAAATGTTTGCACTGAACAGAAAGGTATTTCCCATCATAACTTGGACAATACTTCCATATAGCCTGGAAAAATTAGCAGAAGTAGTAGTGTGATTACAGAGGTTGAAATATGTGTATAGGAAGAAAAATCCTGACTTTCTACTTGCTTCGCAATGCCTGCAAAACGGGCAGAGAGATAGTCTGTGGTTAACTGGCTGGAACAAAAACCTGTGTTCTGCCTTACTCAGCATATCAATCTGTATTGTTTTTGCTTTTTAATCTAGTCAAGTAGATAAGCAGCAATTACACGATCCTATGATGTGGAAGAGCTTTAACTGCAGATTTTGCAGTGCACTGGAAACGATTAACCAACTCTTTATCAGACACAAATTCACATGTGGCAGGACTCTGATTTACGCTTTTATTACTAAAGACAGGGAGTAGGGAGCAATGCTGTAATTCAAAATAGACTCCAGGAAAAATGAAGAACATATAGAACTAATGGTTCCTTGTCAGGATTTAAAGAATGCCTGTGTTTTCATGGAGGAATGTACATGATGCAGATGCAGGTGTGAGCCCGGCGGTGCGCTGGGGCACTGCAGCTTTGTGTGCCCAGCAGGGTCAGGGTATGGGGCTTTCCCAGCAGTTTTCCACGGGGAGCCGCATGCTGGTGCTCAGGCAGCTAATACTGCTTCTCTTGTTTGGAACAGTGGAGCTGAACGAAGTCGGCTTCAAGTTTGTACGAAAGTGCATCAACGCAGTGGAAACGAAAGGTAAGGTGCTCGCCCTGGCATCAGGAGGTACTGCCGTCCTGGCGTTGCTTGCTGTGGCCTTGAACGATACTGTGTTTTCTGCAGCACAATGATGTTAGTCAAGGATACAACACTTTGACTTTTAACTGAAGAATGCATGTCAGAGGAGTAGAAATCCTGTGCTGTTTGCAATGTCTTTATAGCAAATTCAGTTAGATTGGATTTCCCCCTCAATGCTGGTTTCATTCATCGGTTTCTCATCTTTGGCGCTGAGAAAACTCATTGTTAGGCAGAAGGAGAACAGGTCTGGATGTGCCTCTGCACTGGGGGGACAGGCAGGGCTTAACTGGGGTACTGGGTTGTTCAGACCCACGTTAAAAGCAGCAGGACAGAAGCAGGCTGATGGATGATAGCTTGCACTCTGGTCTTGCATGGGACGCCCAGCCTGTGCCAGCGTACATCGCCGGCGTGGGCTATAGGACAAAAATGGATCGTGCCAGAACAGCTGGGTCTCCAGGCTGGCGCAGGGAAGCATGGCTGGTTTCATCTCCAGAACCTTTGGGGGATAAAGCCAGCCAAGCCTCTCTGAAGTGGGGAGGAGCAGGGTGATGAGACCCTCCTCGCAGAGCGGGGCAAATACAGCAGTTCTGTCTCTCTTAACTTTGGCTAATATTTTCGAAGAATCTGCTTAAATGTGTTTGCCCTCTGTGACAATTTGAACAAATCCGTGTTAAAGCAAAAACTTAAAGCCACTTCTCTCCACAAACGGCATATTTAGGCAGGTAGGACTTGCCAGTTCGAGCGCATATTGCACGCGTTGACTGCACTCACCTCAGTGTTGGATGATCCTGGCAGAAAGTGCATGTCTGGGCTGTGCTGGGGGGGCAGCCCCTTGCCGTGGGGCAGCCCCTTGCCGTGGGGCAGCCCCTTGCCGTGGGGCAGCCCCTTGCCGTGGGGCAGCCCCTTGCCGTGGGGCAGCCCCTTGCCGTGGGGCAGCCCCTTGCCGTGGGGCAGCCCCTTGCCGTGGGGCAGCCCCTTGCCGTGGGGCAGCCCCTTGCCGTGGGGCAGCCCCTTGCCGTGGGGCAGCCTGCGGTGCAGGGGGACAGAGCCCGGGTGATTCCTGAGGCAGAAGCGTTTCTGCTGAGCCAGCAGCCCGGCAGCTGGGAGAGGAGTTCCACTAGATGGGGCTTTTGGACTTCGCACCGGCTCGGGAAGACCCTTGGGTAACGCTCTTTGGCTTTCTCCTGCTTAGGGATTACTACAGAAGGCGTCTACCGGACTGTTGGCAGCAATATTCAGGTGCAGAAGTTGCTGAATGCCTTTTTTGGTAAGAATTAATTATTCTGTGCAACTAGATTGTCCTGTTTTTGTATGAAGAGGAATAGAGAGGATCAGGTTTCACAGTGAAAAATGTCCAGCGTGGTTTTTGGTCCCTGTGGCCCCTCCAAGACGTATCTACCCCTTCTTTTCTGGGCTTTTTTCTGCAGCCTGCTGTAGTGCCTCTCCCTTTAAGCTGCATTTATTTGTTGATGGTGCAACCTGCATTTTAAGTTAAGTGAGCAGCAGCAAGATAAAGCAAGGCAATGACCCTGGAGCAGTGGGGAAAAGCCTCCCATCACGTGCTAAAAATATCCAGGCATTTTGGAGTCGCGTGCTGGGGTCACGTTCCTGCCGCAGGCCCCGGGGTGCGGGACACTGGCCAAGGAGAGATGAGCGCTCGCCCTCTCCTCCTCTGCCTGCACGGCTGGCAGCTTCCAGCACGCGCAGCGGGGCTGCGGGAGCTCCTGGTGGAGCCACAGCAGCAGCGGAGGGGCTTTGGACAGCGGGGCTGCTCGCACGGTCAGATGCACGTGGCACGGGTTTGTGAGCATCACCCGAGAGTTGAGCAACGGTAAGAATCATCGCTTACCCAGCCATCGCACCTCCTTTCCCTTGATAACAGCCCGTGTCCCCGTTCTTAGGCCGTACAAATGAGAACCGGACCTGAAGGTTAGTGCTCGTTAATTAGCGTGTGGGATCCTGAGCACCTCGGCGTTCGGGCAGCCCATCCTGCCGCGCTGCTGCCGGTGAACTCGCCCAGGCAAAGCTGTTCGTAGGGAGGTGCCTTGTCCCATGGGTCCGGCCCCCGCAGCCGAGCTCAGGGGAACCCTTTTCTTGGTGGGGTATCATGGAGAGCTGTCCTGGGAAGGTGGCCTCCCAGGGGAGGCATTACCCTGATTTAAGGTTTTCACCTGGCGGGACTGGGGTACCTCGCGCGCTGTATGCGATGTATGCGTTAAGAAGTCAATATATGCATTTCTGCTCAAAGCCTTTCTGTGCCTGACTCCTGTGTTTCATACAAGCATGTAAACTGGTGGGTAGTCTTTATGAGAAGCTGTTAAACTCCCTGCAGCAGGCCATGGGGCTCGGCAGCGTTGCTCCCTGCCGGCACCGGCGCTCCCGGGCTGGGTCTGGCTGAGGCCGCGTGGTACGCGTGGGCCAGGGCAGGCTGCGAGCCCCTTAGGTGAGCCCCGAGGGGCTCTCCCACTGCCCGCAGGCTGAGCCCTTCTTGCTGTCCCTGCCCGGGGGGCTGGAGCACGGGGCAGAAAGTAGGTTTACATTGATACCTGTGTGCCTTGCGCTCGCACCAGCCCCCTGCACAGACATCTGATATTAATGTAGTATTCAAAGGCTTTTACTATTGTTTTTTACTATTGTTTACTATTGTTTTAACTATTGTTGCTGTTGTTTATTAAAATGGCTGGTTTGTGCTGAGGTACAGCTGTACCCAGTTCCCATGGAGCTTGTGACTTCAGAGAGCTGTCCGGTTCTGCTTGCCTGATGACTAATTACTTAGCCTAAGTTTTTATTGCTTCTTGATTCTCACCCTCCCTGTGAGTAGCTCTGTAGTTTTCTCCTCTGGACCCCACCAGTGAGTGGCTTTTTGTTTTATTTATATGCATTGGTCTGGTTGACCACTTGCCACTCCGCTGTGTACGAACTCACGATGGAAAGTCCAACAATGCAGAAATAACTGCTGCAGGGGGGTTTCATCCTGAACATCAATAAGGAGATAGATTTTTTTTTTTTTAATTTTTTTGGTCTGTAGTCCTGTTTCTTTTTTAAAATAAATCATGCAGTTTATTTCTTTAGTCCAGCTGCCCCCCATCCTCCAACCGTGTCCTTTACTTCATCGTACCAGAGAGATGATGTGGTTGTTTGGTGAGGGCAGGCAGGAGCAAAGTGTACTTCTACACTGCTGTGCCTCCTCCTCTGAGCTCCCTCCTCTCCGTGCAGTGAGAAGGAATGTTTCCAGAACAGCCTTCAGGGGAGTAGCTGCAAAGGCGGGATTGGAGCTGGACACTCAGATTACTTTGGATATCAGAAAGCTTGTCTTGGATCTGTTGAAATGTGTCGTTTATGGCAGTCTTGACTGTGCTAGGAAAAAGCAAACTATTGAGAATGTTCCCTCACTAACTTGTCACCACTGCTTAAATGTTACCTTCTGCTTCTTCCTTTGTCCCTGGTTAGCACTGCTCCTCAGCCTTTCCAAAATACTGACGCTGGTACTGTTGTTAGGCTTTGCGCAACTGTGGGAATCGGCAGCTTTCTTCATGTGCTGCTGTAGCTTCTTTTTTCTTGAGAGCATACCCTCCCTGAGAGCATGCTGTTTATTAACAACCTCAAAATGGACCTTATTTAAATGCCATTTTGTTCTTCCTCCAGATCCAAAATGCCCAGGAGATGTGGATCTCCAAAGCGGCGATTGGGACATCAAGACGATTACCAGCTCACTGAAGTTTTATCTCAGGTACCATTGCAGGTCACACCTGCCCTGAGTGGGCAAAGGAGCATGGGGCTGGTCCAGGTGAAAAGTGGAGTGAACATGTTAACATCTGGCTGTTGGAAAGGATGAAGAAGTAACAAAGGCTTTGGGAAGAAGAAAGATAGATTTTTTTTTTTTTTGTGAGAAATATGCCTGTTGTAGAAACTCCACATCCTACAGGGAAAGCTGTTTAAATAATACTGTCTTGGGGAGATGCCACTGGGAACTGGTGGTGCTGGAAGGCGAGTGGGTTTGCCCATTGGTTCTTCAAGATCAGTCACAAGTGGGTCACTCTGTCCTGCCAGAGCTCAGTTTTCTTTCTGGTTTCTGCAGGAACCTGTCTGAACCCGTCATGACATACAAGCTCCACAAAGAGTTGGTCCTGGCTGCCAGTAAGTCCTGTAGCTGCCCTGCCTAGGCCTGCCCTCCCCAACCACCGTACAATAAAATCACTTGACAGAGCTCTGCCAGCCCAACACCAGGGTGTCAGGCAGCTTCCCCCTGTAGAAAGAGGAGTGAGCCTCTCTTCTGAGTGCTTAATTGTGCAAGGGAGGTGGTGGTATTTCTTCCCTTTCTTCCCTCTAGCAGGGTTTCATGCTCTCAGAGGGTCTGAAGAGCCAGGGGATGTCAACTAACTTGAAATCGGCATGAGCGTCCCAGAAGAATTGTTTCTCGATGGTATTAATATATTTATTTTAAAACCTGTGATATGCTTGTGCCACGCAGATAGACAGGTGCTCCCTTTAGTTCTTGAAATTTGTCCTGGGATGTTGAATCCAAAGTGTCTACTGGTACATGAAAGATGTTTTTCTCCTGCAGCTCTTGGGACTGAGCCACAGCCAGTATTAACAGAGATGGGCTAAGCAACATGGGTAGACTGACAGGGCATCACCTGTGCTAAACCAGCCAGTCCTCGGCTGTCCTGTTGTTATGGCCATTTCGAATAAGCCATAATAATTCTGAACTGACTGCATCCTCAGAGCGTGTTGAGAGCTGGCATGCTGAGATGGAGACTAGAGGGATACAGAGAGCTGGTCACCTCCCTCAGCATGAGAGTGCTGGCATTTGGAAATGTATGGCACATTCAGAAACACTTCAGATTAAAGCATCCTTCACACCCCCATGCCTCCTTGAAGTCAACAGGAGGGTAGGAGAGCACCCACCTTCCCTCAGTTTGGATCTCTGGGGAATTAGTAACACTAGTTCTTTCTTGGAAAGAAAAATTTGCCACCACCTACTGATTGTGCTCAAGCCCAAGATTTACTAGTTTCAGAACTGGTTAAACCAATGGTGACTGGGTATGTGCAAAACCATAATCCTTTCCCTACCCTCCCTCAGAAACTTGCACCATTAAGCTTCCCAGCTACCAAGATCCCACGTTATTCTTTTCGCACCGAGTATTTGATTGTTTCTTGATTATTTATGCTTCTAAGGGTGACCTCTTTGGGTCAGGGACTCAATTTTTTTTCCCTGCGGGACATTTTACCGCGTTGTTCAGTGTTACAGCTATCGAGGCTGATAAGATACCCAGCAGAGAGGTCGTGTGTTCCCCAGGTGTGCTGGTGTGCGGGGTGAGGGTGCGAAGGGGACTACCCAGCCATGCCCAGCCTGTTTCCCTGGCCGTGCTCAGAGGCAGAGTGCGACGCTGAGCTCCCTTTCAAGCTTCATTTCTCCCTCTTTCCACTTCATTTTGTTTCTCACGATGATTACCCTGTTGCTATGTAATCTCACTTTCCTTCTGCTTCCCATTGCCGGATTTGGCCAGCCAGCCCTACGTTGCAGAAGGAACAGCTCCCACAGATTTTTCTTTGGCTCTATCTTTCTGTTCTGTATTTACTTTGAAAGTGGTGGGCACAAACTTTTCTTTGTGTTACTTCTTTCCAGAATCTGAGAACCTGGATTACAGGCTGGGAGCCATTCACGCACTGGTCTATAAACTACCTGACAAGAACAGAGAGATGTTAGAGCTCCTCATACAACACCTTGTCAAGTAAGCAGACATTTTTCTCTGAAGCCAAAGTAAGTGGAATTAATGGAACCAGCAGAACAAACCTTTTTTTGTGTCAGGTTTGCAAAATTGTATCCATCACAGTCCCCCTAGGAATTTACATTTGGACTGCACAAATGGTATGATTGTCCTTGCTACACACTGCATTACATTAAGTGATGCTTCTCTTTCTAATTGCCACTATCAACCCCTTTCTGACAAGCACCAAGCAGGAAATAATTTGAAAATGAAAATACCCTCTGACAGCAGACCTATAAATTGTCACCTCTCATTCCAGTTAACAGGAACATTAGTGAACATGAAAGCATGCTTTCGTTTTATCTCCAGCTCTATGGATTCAATGTCCTGAGCCCTTAGAGCAGCACAAATGCTTGAGTGTGTCAGTCTCTGCTCTCATACAGGTGTGTTGGATGCTTGGTGGCACTGAGCAGTGCTGCTTCCACATGCTTCTGCCAGTGAGCCCCTGAAAAAGTCTGTTACTTGATGATAATGGCACCAGCACTGCTTTGGGAAATTGGTATTTTCCTGCCTCCTTGTCGCACCAAATGTGAAGGCTCAATGTGGAAGCTCTGCCCTCTCCACCCCGGCGGGGAGCAGGGGCACAGCAGGGAGAGGGGCTTGTGGTGAGCCATGCTGAAGCTCAAAAGTAGAGGAGCAATCTGTGTGCAGGTCAGGAAGGACCAGGGCTTGCAGAAGCAATGGCTTTTGTATGACAGGGCTTGCTTTGGACCTTTGCAGAAGTTGTTTTCAAAACTGGACTGTTTCAGAAATAAATAGGGCTGATCTGGGTTTGTCACGCCTTGACACTTAAAGGTGAGTGCTTGGCCCTCGGTGCCATCCTCCTTCTTTGGGGTGAGGAGGGCTGGCTGGGCGATCCTGCCTGCCAACCTGTTCCAGCCTTCCATGTGCATGTTTGTGTGGTTTTTAGAAAATTTTCTGTGTAAGTGCCAGAGCTGAGAGTGTCTGGCGTGCAGTCCGATGAAGCTAACGCTGTACTTGTGGTCTCTGTGTTTATTCCTTAAAGTGTTTACACTTAAATTCTGTTCCCTTTCCCCTTTGTGCTGACAGAAACCTCTTTAACACCAGAGCTGCAGGGCAAACCCAGAATTCATTACATGTCAGCATCAGAGTCTCTCTCCTCTGGTCCACTTCTGGAAACAGGCATTGCCCACTTAGGTGGTTAGTACTTCAGTCAACAACTGGCGCTGCTCCGCAGGCTTGCACGTTCCTCCAGAGGTTGAAGGCTGCTGGACAGAGCGAGCTCTGTTCTGTGAGAAAGGTGGTTCTTTCAGAAAGAAGATGCCGTGTAGAGATTTGTTGAGAACCTTCAAAATGTGCTCCCTACATTCAGTTGTTCTCCTTCAGAGAGAGCAAAAACTAAAGCCAAAAGTCTGTTAAGGATAAACAGGATATTCCGATTTAAATGATTCCCTTTGTGTATGTGTTGCATAGATAAGTTTTGATTGCAGAGTTAAAAGATGAGGTAGGAGTGGGAAGGGATCAAATAAAAATGCTATCAACATGTTGCTCTCCCAAACAGTTGTCCTAGCCAAACATGCGTGTCGTAGCTAGAGACATGTTTTATCTCTGGTAGGGTTGGGAAACAAATTCTGCTGAAACAAAATGAAGAAAATTGAATGACTGATACTTACTGTATCCTTTTCTCATTGCTTGGAATAAGATGTGTTTGAAAAAAACCAAACCAAAACCTATTCCTTCTTTCCCTCCTCTCCACAGCATATGTGAGCACAGCCGAGAGAATCTGATGTCACCATCTAACATGGGGGTGATATTTGGTCCTACCCTCATGCGGGCGCAGGAGGACACCGTGGCAGCGATGATGAACATCAAGTTCCAAAACATCGTGGTTGAGATCCTCATCGAGCACTTTGGGAAGGTATGGGTGGCGGCCCCGGGAGCGCCTCCACGCAGCTCCTGGCTGCTCCATCATGTTTGTGCCAACTGTTGCTGTGGCAACGATGCGGAGCTCTGGCTCCTCTTTCTGGACTCTCCTGAGGGGCTGGGATTTTTTTATGTAATCTTACTGTTCTGATGTGTTTTGGAAGGAAACAAAAAGTGTAGCAGGTATGTTCCTCGCTGTTGTCTTTAGCTAATTCTGAAGGAAAACATGAGTCTAGGGATTTTTGCTTTTCTTTTTAAATAAGAGGAATCTTTATTGAAAAAAACCCTATGCCTGGACACTACAGACTACAGACACTACAGGACGCTCTGCTAGACCAGAGCATAACTGGTTTCAGCAGGCACAGTCCAAGATGAGACACTATACAACTGTTAATGCAGGGGGAAAACACCCCAAAGCAGACAAGTATTGAAAGGTTGATGAAAATAATTCAGCTGTGCATACGATCTGTTCAGATCCAGTTGTAGGGATGGCGTGGGCAGATCTGGGGAGGGGAGCTGCTGCCTGAGGTTGAGCTGTCAGAGGAGACTTCAGCAAGTGGCCGGTGCCTGTGCTGTTGAGGCAGTGCTCTGCACAGGGCAGTGCAGCCTGGCGAGGGCTCCATCAGCATTTGCCTTTCATGGGATCTTTGCTGAATATTTTTGTCTGAGAGCATTGCCTATGTGCACAGGCTGGGTTAGTCTGCTATGGTGAGTGCTGAAGATTCACATGTAGGCAACAGCTTTTTGTCATATAGCATTTTGTCTCCTGATGGAAGCAGAGTATTCTGCTGTCTTCTATATTAGCGCTTTCTCCTTGTGATATCTGATCTAATGGCTTAGGGTTTTCAGGGTGGCTGGAGGATGGTGGACCTGTATGTTAATATTTAAAAACTTGAGCAGCGTTTGCATTCGGATCAGCATACCAGTGATCAGATTGCTTTCCTGATAACAGCACTAGGTTCAAAGGAATCAGTTTGTTCCTTCAGCTTTTCATAATACTTCACATTACAGAGTGTCCAAACAATCTCTTAGGTCTTAGAGGCAGGGAAAGTTTGAAGCCATCCTTTAAAGGATGTTTTTTGCTGTGAAGAGGATGGAGTAGTGCTCCCAGCAGACAGGGCAGCACACCTGCAGAAGTGAAGCTCCCTTTTCAGGAAAGACGAGGAGGCCGAAGCTGAAAGACCAGGGTTCTTGCAAAAGTGGATGTGGAGTCAGAGCAACCAAACGGGGACCAGATGGGTGGCATGGGTGTCGGTTGTGGTGCTGAGGATTGAAGCCAGAGAAACGGGATGAAAGAGCTTGGAGAGACTTTTGAGTATCCACACAAGAATCTCATGAAAATCACAAGCCAGTTTTTTTGAAGGTTTCTGCAAATGCTTCAAATAAGTTCTGGCAGCAAAACAGGGAATCGTTTGTGTGCTGGGGTCCTTGCTCAATTTGCTCCAGACCTGAGCCTCTGTCCACCCCACTGCGGTGCAGGCTGAGTCAACACACTATTTACATTGCCACCTCTAAGAGCTGGAATTAAATCTTTAATTAAGCCAGACATCTCTTTGCTTGCTTTTAATTTCTTCAGCGGTAAGGTTAAGTTAGTAACATTTATTGGATTGAGCTTGTAAGTTCAGCGTCAGCACTGAAAGTCTCTTCAGCTCACACATGAGCAAACACTCTAAATGAGTCTGGAGGAAGAGAGGGATGTGGTTTAAATAGTGCAATATGAAGGCTCTAAAGACAAAGTAACTATTCATGAAGTCTTTGTGGATAATTAGTGTTTCCACAGCTTATATTTCAATGCCACAGTTAAATAAGTTGATCACTCTGGAAGCACCTTCTTCACTGTACAAACCTTCTAAGTACGAGGGTCTGTCAATATCTTTGTACCTCCAAGTTGTTTAACTTGGATTTTCATTTAGAAGGCAGAAGAAAAGCAGAGTCTGAAAAAGTGTAGGCTGTGGTGTGTTTTAGCATGGTTTCCAGATGTTGAAAAGCATCTTGTGAAACCAGCATTCTGTAGTACCTGTATAAGCATCCACGAGGAACTTAACACCTTTTTTTTCTTTAAAAAACAATATTGGACACTTGTCAATATATAGGAATGAGGTTGATGTTTCAAAAAAATTGCCCTGCTGCAGGTAAACCTTTGCTATTTTAATAATGCCTGAGCTGCTGCTCTTAAATCCTGGGCTGTTAATGTCACAGTAAATTCCTCTGAATTCAGGCAAGGGGGAACACATGGGGCCTTGTATTCTGGAGCAGAGAATATGTACTGCCCCTGCAAAGGACAGAGCCCCTGTTGGCCTTAAGCATCAGCATCCATCCTGTGTCACCAAATCGGGAAAGAAAAGCAGCTGAAATGATGATACCAGGGTTTGGAGCTCGTCTGGGTCTTTGCCCTAAATGCCTCAAGAGGAGCTGTGCAGGCAGCTGCAGAGCGTGTCGTTCCTCCTCCCTTCATGCAGAGTAGGGCAGACTAAGTCAGGAGCAAAGCCTGAGTACCAGCACACGATATTTATACTGAGCCTGCTGAGTGAAAGCCTGGGCAGACTAGGCTAGGCACAGCTCCGGTCTGACCTTGCCCCTGCGCTGACCAGGCAGCAGAGGTGTGGGGAGCCCTGCTACAGAGATGGCTGGTGCCCACCCTCACCATGGTAGGTGCTACCTCTCTTTGGGAACAAGAAGGTTAAAGTGGGAGTATGTTTTTCTCTCTCATCCCCCATCTCTGTTTCCCAGAACTGCTGTTTTTCTGGGAGAAGAAAGAACATGCTTTTGGTTTAAATTACAAAAATGGCGTACTTAATCAAATCACAATGTTAGTTTCTTCATTTAAAAGTTTTTCTGGGTGACACAATAAAGCTGTTCTTCCATAACAAAGCATGCACCGAGGGAGCAGTGACCCTGCTCGTCGGTTGGGTCCGGTGTGAGCTCTCGTCCTCTGGCCTTGAGCTGTCTCCAGCCAACAGCCGGGAAGGAACCAGCTCCACGTTCTCCAGAATGGGCAGCACAGCCTCAGGTCTCGGCAGCCTGTGCCACCCCGTCCATAGTAACTCACTCTTTAAAGTCTGATATAAATTCTATTAATATCCATGGGAAAAACACAAGAACAGTTGGTTTTAGTCTTCAATGGGGTGTTTCAGATGTTCAAGAGGCTGCCCAGAGGCTTAAGTCTTTTTCAGCTCCTAAAAAAAGCACTGACATAAATAAGAACCTCTAAATTAAACCCAACCAAATAGGTGCCATATGACCAGTGAGAAAAGGAGATAAAACTCCTTAGCAGTATTGTTTTTATGCCAGTATTTCAACCAAGATAATTTCATAGTGCCACAGACTTCATTGTAAGCCAAGAGCTGAAGGGTTTTTTAGCGTTAAATGATGTGGTGGTTTGTTCGGGTGCTTTCTGTAGATTGCCTTGCTGGTGTGGAAATCTTGATGTTTCTCAGAAACGGTCAGCGTCAAGGCTTCCTTCATCTGCTCCAGGATAATTTGCTTCTACGTGTTTTGTCTGGTTTTGTGATTTTTGCCGTGTTAATTAGTTCAGCGCTGCAGTTGCCGCGGCGGGTGTGCAAGGTGCAGAGCAGCCAGCCTGTCTGTAGGAAAGCCCGTGGCAGGACACATCTGTAGAGCGGTAACTAAAGCATCATCCCTGCTCCAGCCCCTCTCTACCCCTGGCAGCCGGGACTTTCCTGGGCGCTGGCTGGTGCACACTGTCCGTCCCTCTCCGGGGAGGCTGGAGGAGCTGGGGTCGCAGGGCCGGAGCAAACGGCTGCGAGTGCCCTGCCAGGCTCTCGTGGGCAGCGGCTGGTCGGGATGGTTTGGAGCGGCCCTGGCTTTTCCAGCCCTCCTGGGTCAGTTGGAGGTGACCCGGGCCACAGAGCACTCCGCCGCCTGCTGGGGAGCGGAGAGGAGCAGGGCAGCCCTTGGCAAAGGCAGTGGGCGGACGCTTGCCCTGCAGGAGCTGGGTCTTTGCCTCTGGCGTGGCTCAACCACCAAAATCCTTCCCAGAGCCGAGGGACCTGACGGCTTCGAGCGCGGCTGTGGCACACTGAGCTCGGAGGGCTGCCCGACACGCCGGCACAGCGCCTGGCCCTGGGGGGGTTCTGAACCACGCGCTGCTGGAGGCTGGGCAGGGCCGTGGGGAAGGTGTCGGTGGTGGCCACCGTCCACCTCTGTGCTGGGCGGGTGGACCTTTGGCGGGAGGTGAGGCAGCAGCCCCTTCACGTCAGGCTGGGTCACCTAAGCGTGTCTGCCTTTACAGATCTACTCTGGCCCCCCAGAAGACACTGCTGCGCCCCCGGTGCCTCCTCCCAGGGTGGCTGCCCGGCGGCACAAACCCATCACCATTTCCAAACGTCCTTTGAGGGAAAGACCTGTCTTCTTTGGTGCTTCTGTGGAAGAAAGTGGAGGTCAGTCCAGCTGTTCACTGATGCCTTACCTGCCTCTCGCCCCCTCTGTTTCTTTTAACACCTTCCCAGGAGCAATGGACAGAACAATAGCAGGACTGCACTTCCCAGGCTCTGAACACGGCAGGCAGTGAGGTCTGTCATTCAATGAGAAAGGAAAGTGAAAAAACACTCCCACATAGGTTGCATCGTCTCACAACTCAAACTCCATGGGGATTTTTTTTTTTCCTCTTATTTGCAGCGTTCTCAGTTTGCTAAAATAAGACTTGGCTCTTGCATATGAGAAGCCCAGTGGAGAGGTTTTGTAGCTTCAGAGGCAAAAATGTGAAGTGATGCAAATGCAACTGAGCAGCAGAGTTGGTGGGATGGGAGAGAGTGTGCTTAGGCTGGGGTTGGACTGGAGTCTTGTCCTGCCAGAGCATCTGCAGGGCTGGCTCAGCCGCTGGCGATTTTGCATCCAGAGCAAGAACGCTGAAGCACTTTTTCAGGACACAGTAATAGTCTTTTCTAGACAAAGTACAGCTCTGCTGTTAAATTCATTTGATTGTAAGGAAATGGTAAGGCCCTTATCATTTCGAAGGGTACATGAATTTAAAGTCATGTTTCTCTCTGCACCCGATTTGCTCAAATTGTCATTGCAAGCTGTACCCTACATCACGTCATCACCAAAGAGCTGAAAAGTTTTTTTCTCTGTTGCAGTTTTCAGAGCTTTGATGATGATTTAGGCTTAATACTACAAGTGTACTTTTTGGCACTGGCAAAACATGATTGATTCAAATTGCTCTTTAAAATCACAAGACTGCTCGTGTGTTTAGAGATGGCCTTGCATTTAAATGTTTCTCTGAACCGGGAGCAGAAGCGTTAACGTTTGACTGCACTAAGGAGCAATCAGTGTCATAGCAGCGCTTTTGCATCCTGTGCGTGGGTCTCTAGCCCAACGAGAGTGATGAGATGAATGATTTTTGGAGGGACTTAAAAGCATGGTAGACCACTTCTCATGAGCAGGCATACTGGAAATTAAAAAGAAATCTATAAGTATATACTGTTACGTTCAGAGTTGTTTCAGTTTTCTTTATTCCTCAGCATTTGTGTGAGCCACTTGCTGTTTGTGTTTTGCTCAAGTGAGGAACAGTCACTGCTGAAGCAGCCGCCTCCTCCGGGCTCCCCGCCGCAAGCGTGCTCGTCCTGCGGTGCTGCAGGAGCTGTGCTGCTCTGGCAGAGAGCTCTGCACTCCCGCGGGGCAGAGACCGTGACGCCTCCCTGCTGCTTCCTAACCCGATGGCTGTCTGTCCCCTTGGCTCCGCAGCAGACCGGCACGGCCAGACCCCCAACGGCAGTGGCGGTGGCGAGGCCCCCAAGCCCCTGCACCGCAGCCGCCTGCCCACGCCCCGGCCAGGGGGAGATGAGCCGGGGCGTCCCCCCACCGAGGGCCGGCCCGACCCACGCGCCGAGGCAGAGCTGGGGAAGCTGGTGGCCAAGCTGCAGGACGGAGGAGCGAAGCCGGCTGGCAAAGCTGCCAACGGGGTGGTGTCCAGCCCTGCCCTGAGGACCTCCACGCTGCAGGCCAGGAGACCGGCTCCCCGGCCGGGGATCTACGGCAGAGAGGGTGAGTGTGCGCCCGGGGCCGTGGCTCGTGCCAGGGTCCCCGCCGAAGCGAGGCAGAGGGAGTGCCATTCTCCGGGGGAAAGCTTGAGGCGCCCGAGCCAGCCCTCCGTGCACCGTGCGCCGGGGCGGCCGGAGCGGGTGGTGGGCTTCTCGCCTTGAGTTCTCCTGATGTAGCTCAGCAAGAACAGCTTGAGGTGTGGGCGCTGCAGCCCGAGGGTTTGATTGGGCCTCGGCCTCCTGCGTTGTCCTGTTTTATTTCAGACGGTGGGTGCTTTTGGTCTGTTGCTTGAGGGGTGCGGCTGCTGTGGGCTTTCGGAGCAGCCTGCAGAGCCCGGTGCCGGTGCTGCCCCTCCTCTGCTGAGCCAGGCAGATGAAGCGCGCTTTCCATGCAGTAGCTGAGCCTCTGCTTGTGCTGAGCTCAGCCTAGCTCAATGGACTCGTGAAATTCAGGCTTGAGTAGCAATATAAAGACCATTAAACGCAAAGCAATTTGTACACAGTCTAACTGCCCTAAGCACCCTGGATCATCAGCGCTTTCCTCAGCAGAGACGAGGCAAATGGCAAAAGTCACTTTCACATTTTAATTTCTGATGGTTTTATCTGTCAGGCCCCTGGTGACACAGCTTCTGGCTTACTGAGGCATTATCGGGAACATTTATTTCAACAGTTCATCCATTGGTGTCAAATATAAATAACAATTATTATTTGTATTTTAATAAGCTTTATACAGAAATCTATTACACGTAGATCTGGCCCCAAACTAATTATTTCTGTGCTGGCATTTCCCGTTTCAGTGGAGGAAGGCAGGTAGGTATTTGCATATCTGTGTGTCTGTAGACATTCTCCCCCACGATGCCAGGGAGCTGTTTGCAGGGCAGTATGCATTGCCGGAACAGCAGGTGTTTGGTGCTGAGTTTTATACAATACTCAGGATGATTGTCCATAATAAAAGATGTATTGCTTTCTGCAATTTGCCAGCTTTTCCTGTGCACTTTCCAGCACTTTTCAGATGCTGTCATAGCCTGACAGCTTCACAGTTCTGTATTTGGAAAATAAAAACCAGGCTGCATTCTTGACGAATGACTCCCATGTGCAATGGAGAGAAAGAAGAAAGGCCTAGCTGGGTAGCACAAACATCAAATTCATCTGACTGACACTATTGGCTTAATTTAAATTTGTTGCATAAATGGTAGGTGGAAATCTGCTTTTGGAAGAGCAGGCTAGCTTTTAAAGTGGCTTATGCATCAACTGCAGTTAGTGCTTCCAAGTTTTATGGTTTTGCATTATCACATACAGTGTGCTGACAGCATGTCCTGGAGCCACAGCATAATAGAACTGGCTGCGTTGATCCTTTAAAGTATATGTAGAAGAACAATGAAGTAGTAATAAAGTTCTGTTACATCTGTGTTGATACTTGCAAATCAGTGCTAGAATGCTGTATTGAGCTTTAACGTGCACAGTTTGGGGATAATTTTGAAAAACTGGAGAAACCAAGAAGTATAGGCTGAAGATTTAGAAGGTGGGCCTTTTACTGAGAAATTCAAATTATACAGCTTACCAAGGAGAAAACTTAGGATCAGAATTTACAAATGCAGGCATGAGAGAGAGTTGGTTAAGGACTGGTGTTTGAGTTAGCACACCAGGATATAATAAGCTTCAGTAACTAAGGGTTTGACAAAGCCTTGGTTAAGCAGCTGCAGCAGTTAATTAGCTGACCAAATAGAAAAACATCTTTGACTTATTTCTAATCAGAAACAGGACTGTCTAGCAGTGGAAACATCTGAATTGGAAGGGCAGGAACCCAGCCCTTAAGATGGTTTTGAGCCATATAAATGGCCAGACAAGAAGATCACAAGGATTTCTGTCCTGCAGAAATGTGCCCTGGAGGTCTGGGCACTGGAGGGAAGGTGTGGGGTCACCAGGCATGTCAGGTAAAGTCTGGCATTTATTCCTTATTCACTTAACCCTTGAAGACTTTGAAGGGTTAAATGAATAATGAGGTTGGCTGGATCTTGGGGAGGAAAAGCAGCCGAGGCAGAGCAGAGCAGAAAGCCAGGGGAGAGGACAGGTAGTGCCACTGCCCAACATAAAAGCTTAGAGAAGCATCAGCCCCAGACTGCAGGGATCACCAATCTGTGTTATTCTTCTCACTTTTGAAGAGCAGAACTACACAGGTTTTGTTTAAGAAAACTTCTTGTTCCCAGGCAGTATCATCTTTGCAGTCAGCAACTGTATCAAGTTTGTCATCAACAGGGTCCAGCATCAGCCCCTCTTTCTAGCTCCAGGAAGGCTGGGCTGGGGCAGGCAGAATGGGAACTGCCTTTTCCTAGGACTCTTTTACCTAAATTCTGGCTGGACAGACAGAACTAAGCCCACTAACTTGTTTAATGCCTCTTCATAAACATTTAGTCCTCCACCAAAGCTTCATACTCAGTGTTTGTGATCCTCAACCTTGCAGGTGAGTATGACGGTGTCCCTAAGCCACGATCCCATGGTGATAAGCCCGTTATAACACGTCCCCCCGTGAGACCTCCGGACCCACCGTGCAGGACTCCTGTCCCTCCAAGGCTGGAGCAGAAGCCAGATCTGATAGCGGGAACAGCTGAAGAGATGCCCTCATCTGTGTAAGTCAGCAGCCTTGGTGGGCATGTGGTGCCCGGGGTGGGCAGCTCAGCCCAAGGGAGCTGCCGGGACCTGGGGGCTTGGGGAGCATGTGGGGGTTGAGGTCAGCCTGGGCAGCCGGAGTAGGAGCCAGTGTCACCTACTGGGAATTTTGGAAGAGGAGGAGAAATATCATGTTGGTTCCCAGCGGCGTACAATGGCTGGAGCCATTCGTGGATGTCCCTTTTGACACCGGTGCAAGCACAGGTTTGAATATCGCATTGGAAAGCTGTGCAGAGGGCACGGCCTGGGAGGGGAGTGTGGCCATAGCAAAAGCAAACACATAGAGGAAAAACAAAGCTCTGAACCTTCTCAAGTACAGGCCTGGGGCTGAGCTTTGTCCCATCCCCTTCTCTGCTGTTTCTTGTGTCAGTGAAGCTGCAGAGCCCATCCCTGCCTGGCTCCGAGCAAGTCGCTCAAATGAGATGCTTCCTGGGGAAGGACGAGATCCAGCTTGGATCTCTCTTGAGGAATTTGATGGAGTTCGGCTTCATCGTCAGATTTCTTTCAGATTTTAGAGACAAAAACCCTGCTGGCTTCAATGGGAATTAAAAAAGAAAAAAGGGTGACTAAATACATGGGAATCTCAGCCTAGCAGCCAGGACCAGTTGGCGGGGAGGCTGCAACCTGTCTGTTGCTGCGGAGCTCGCTGCTGCTGTGCATCCAGCAAAGATGTGCGCTTGGTTCCCCGCCACCCGAGCCGGGCTGCACCCCATCTGTGCTAATGCCCCTCACCCAGCGCTCTGCCACCGCGCCGCAGCCCTGGGCTGTGCGGGGGCCACCCCCGGCACCTCACCTGCCCGTGGTGACATGAGGTGCGAGGAGGTTTGTCATGAACTGAAGTGCCTGTGTACCGTGGAAGCCACGCAGCCCACGAGTGACGACCTCCGGCAGCGGTCCTGGGGGAAGCGCCTGCTGTGGGAACAGCTGCCGAGCTCACTCTGCGCTGGCCCCTGATCTCTGCGGAGAGCCCCCAACAAAGCCACGCTGTGCAGCTGATCCAAGTCCTGCATGTTCACTCCTTACTCCAGCAAAGGTGCCGTGAGGCTCAGCTCTGCACCTGCAGGGTAGGAACGGGCTTTTGCTCTCCTGAATCAATTGTTAGAACTTTTCTTTCTATGAGGACAGTTGGAAGCTAAATACGGAGCACATGAAAACTGAAGAAGAGGCCATAAAACGTGATGGATGCAGGTTTATAAACCAGCATGTGGGATTATAAGCAAGAGCATGGACATACGCGGTCTAGGTATAAAGCAATCAAGGGCTGCCTGGCCAGGGTGGTGTGAAGGCAGAGGGGAGTGGAGCTGGCAGCACAAGGAGCATGGCTGCTGCCTCAGCAGAAAAGACATCATTAGGAGGTGATCATCCTCAGTGTCTGCTAATGCTGTGCTCTTTTCCCTGGCACCCTTGAGATCTAACTAGGAAATTGCCTTATCGGATAACTGGAGTGACCTCTCTTGTTCTCTTTGCAGGGTGGCCTCTAGGACAAAGTTCTTTGAGACAGCTTCCCGAAGAACAAGCAAGTAAGCCTGGCACTGGGAAGTTGGCATGTAAATAAAAGCAGCCCTGCTGCTTAGAGTGCTCCCTCTGAAGCAGGGAGAGTCACCTCAGAAGGCCCCAGCCCTGACCTTTCTTGCCTCTTGTCCTTGTGGGCAGAAGATGGGTCTCAGCTGAAATGCTGGGACTAAACAAAGAGCACAAAGTGTAAAATGTGAATCCAGACACAGACTTGATATGTTCATTATTTAATAGACTTACTTGTCTATGGATTACTTGTATCATGTGCGTGGAGCTACGCCAACGTAGTGCACGTTGTACTTGCTTCTCAGCCTTTGCGAAGAGCAGAGATAGGATCATGGGAGAGACGAGGAGGGCTGGTTAGATCGCAGCAGCTGATCAGAGGTGCGAAAGCAGAGAGTGGATGGTCCTACACACGATCTCTGTGCAGGCATAGCTCCACCACAGAGAGGTACGGTGTGATGGAGTGATAGCTTGGGCATCGAAGCCTTCGGGCTAGGCTGGGATGGCAGAGCTTTGAACTGCAAGCATTGTGCTTTGTGGCAGCAGATTTCATTTGTAATAATACCTGCGCAAATAAGCTTCATCTTCTTGCTTTTAAAGATAACAGCCTCTGCCAAAAGTGCAAGCAGGTTTGCATGTAAGTCTGATAAATGTTGTCTGCTAGTGTTGACAGTGAGCTCACTTCTTACACTGAAAAGTATATCCGTGACCTGACTGTTACCCAGCCCTCTTTTTAGGTTTGTGGATCTGAGTTTGAGCTTGCTTCGTGCATTAATTTTTTTTTTTCTGTATTCTTCTATTTCCTTATATACAGTTCTTCATCACCACAAGGCAGGATCCCAGGTGATGAGAGCTGAGGCTAAAGGTACGTGTTTATGACAATAAATCAAAGAATAAACCAAAAGCACTCATGTAACGCACATTCAGCATTTACGGGGTGGTGGGAGTCCAGTGAAGGCAATGGGAATCTCAAAAGAAAGATCAGGAGAAATGTCCTTCCTGTAGGAGACCCTTGGGAAGGAAAAATAATGACTGGAGGTGGTCCATGCTCTTTCTTGGGGCCTAGTTTGGCAGGGGGGAGTAAATCAGCCTGCTCTGCCCTTCCTGAGCCACCTCACTGCAGCGCTCGGGGTAAATGTGAACACTATGCAAACAGCCATGCCAAGACCTGGGCTTGCTCTGGTTGTGGTTTAGCCATTGCTGATGAATTTGTACTGCTGTATAGAGCATGCTTGTTTTCTTCTTCCAGACCTTGTAATCACCTCAGCCCAGCTAGACCCAGGAGACTTGCTGTGCTTGTGAAACGGATGTGTCATAGCTATGACTTTTCCAGTTCCAGGGCCCCTGGAGAGCAGCTATCTTACCGGACGATAATTTCAGAGTATGCTGTCATAAGTGTCTCAAGAAATTAGAAGAGAGGGAGATAACAATGGAGAGAAGACCCTACCCAGATGTTTGTGTTGAACTGTTCCCAGTCCTCCCGCCACTCCTCTCTGCACAGGCTGTGAAGGATGCTCGTGTCTGTCCTCGCAGGTGACCGGCAGCGTTTGCAGGGCTGGGCGAGTGCCGACCGCTCTGGGCAGAGCCATCCAGCCGATGGGCTGTGGCAGGGACAGCAGAGGATGGGAGTGGCTGTTACCTGCTCACTTTTTGGGAAATGCACCTTGGCAAGGGTGATCTTGGGCAGACATTGGAGTCGAAATGCAAGGGGCTGACTCCCCATGCTTGGATACAAAAGTAGAGCTACTGGGATTTGGGTTGGACCCCTTGCCATGAGAAGCTCCTTCCTTTATGTTATGTTTTACTTGCTCAGTAAGCTATAGCATGTTTGTCAGTGTGTAGGAGAGCAGTGTATGTTACTGGAAACACTGTTTGTGCTAAGGCAGGACAGAAATTGGCTCTGCGGGAAGTCTCTTCATCTCCTCCCTGGCATCGGCGTGCCCCGGTCCTGGGAGACCGTGTCAGCAGATGTGGCTGTGCCGGGGGCTTTGCCTGAGCAGAGGGGGCTTTGCCTGTGGGCTGGCTTTCCAGGCAGTGCCAGTTCGGTCAGCAGCCTCCGAGAGCCTGGCTGGGAGAAGGAGGCAGCAGGCGGTCCTCCTCCTCCTCCCATGTGCGCCACCCTCCTGCCAGATCCACTTCCCACGGGCCCACCAAGAAGTCTCTGTCCCCAGGGTTATTCTGGTGGGCCAGCACAGAGGTGTTGCAGAACTGAAACTCGCTGAACGTGGGTCAAAGCCCACTGTTTTTCCAAGAGGCGCCCAGCTGCTCGTTTGCTTGTTACATTAACTTCCAGTCAGAGAGGTGTCCAGTCTCTTTTCCTCAGCAGTGGCTGTGGAGATGATGCCCTTTGGTCTGGAAGGGTTTCTCCTCTCGCACCCCTGTTAGCAGTAGAGGCTTATTTGTGGTTCCAGCTGACAGCAGGGCTCAGTTCCTGAGCCGTAGCATTTATCTGTGAATAGGCAATGAGCAGCTTCCCTGCTTCCTCTCAGCAGCCCAAAGGCACCCTCCCTGTTTTGAATGATTTTCCTTGGGTGCTGGGAGCATTCCCAAAACAGTGGCCAAACATCCCTGTTAGCTTCTTCCCAGGTGCTCCATCCTCTCAAGCGCGCTTTGTGTCCTGCCTGGCGCAGGGTTGCCGGTGGGTTGCTGCTGCGGTCCTTCCCGTGCCGACTCCTGATGCTTGCCTTGTGTGTGCATTTAGCGCCTGTCTGCTTTATTGCTGAATGTAATTCTGGCGTTCACTGGACACACATGTCGTGTCCATGGTGCTTCTGCTCCCTCGGGCTTTGGCGGTGCCCCGGCTGCTCGCTCCTGTACTCCTGCTTTGAACAGTGGCACATAAAAGTGGCTTTAAAAAAACAAAAAACAACAAACAGAACAGTGATAGCAAGGCCTAGGCTGTATTACGCACACCAGCATCTCAGGGCTTTTCAAAGCTACAGTGAGCCCTTTCTGCCGCACCCTCTCGTGAGCGGCCGGGGGGTGTAAGCAGCACCGAAACAGCGCATCATATTTTTCTGATCAGGTATCTAAGAGAGCAGATATGTCTGAGCCAGCGCGCCTGAAGGCGGGAGAGGGGGGCTCTGACCAGCCCAGCTGTGATTGCTGGGGAAGCCCCTCCAGCAGCCGGGCAGTGCAGCAACCCGGCCCCAGCGCCCAGGCAGCCCCACACCTCCTGCTGCGGCAGGCGCTGGTGCCTGAGCCCGCCCTTCGGGGACGGGCGGCTTTGTCACCTCCTGGGGCGGCTGTCCTAGAGGTGCCAGGCCAGCAGTTCCTCCACGGAAGGCCAGCGTTTCCAAAATGCCTTCCCCCCTCAGGGCCGCGCATTGAGGGCCCCTCAGGGCTGTCGGTTTGGGAAGTGCCCGGGCTCCCGCGGACGCAGGCAGCTCCGGTGCTGCGCAGTGCGGGCGCCCACAGTACCCATCCCGTTGGAAACGGTGGCTGTTGCATCTCCCACGCTGCTCGTGTACCGTCAGCCTCGTGCTTGCTGCCCGGCACAGACCCTCTGGGACAGAGCTGCGGGAAGAGAGACATCCAAGGGAGTTCAGTTTTAAGTCTGACATTGTAAACAATGGAGGAAAGGAGCTTATTTCATTGTGGTGTTTTAAAGTCATTTGTCACATGTGTGTCTGTGCTGGTTTTTCCTCCTCTGTGCACACAGCCGAACGCTGGGACCAGCGGTGGAGCAGCGGTAGGGTATTCGGTTGTGCTGGTGGAGGGCTGTGGGGCACAATCCCCCCTGCCAGCGCCACAGGAGTGATGCAGCCAGGAAACACGGGATTCGCCCCGTGCAGTGCGGCAGGGCCCCCGGGCATCAGCCATCGGAGCCGTTTTGTCATGTAAAAGCGTAGGTCACTTCAAGTGTTTATAAAGTTTCCATAAAGTAAAAAAAAAAGAAAAAAAAGAGTCCAAGTTTGCTTTTGCCTTCTTTAAGCAACGCCGTAGTGTTGCACGTGCTGCAGCCATCCTCTGCTGTGCAGATCCCACTGCTCGGGTGCCGCAGGCAGCGCAGGACCCGGCCCAGCACCCGAGGACGCAGCCGACACTCCCCGTGCGTGGCCAGGGCGTGCGAGCGTGGCTCGGGACAGTGGGTTTGCATGGGGTGGGCGTGTTTTTGATAGTATGTGGTTTTTAAATGTTTTCTCATTTTTTAACTTCAGTTCACTGATTCTTGTTCAGCTGCCTCTGTCGGCATAAGTGCTTTTCTACTTATGACTGCTGCCGACGCAGCACCGGCTTCTTTCCATCTATCCGGCATCCTTTTCCCCTCCCCGCATCTGTTTTCCCATCCCTCTCAACTCTGACGTTGTGCACTAGCATTCAGTTTTCAGGCTTTTTTAACGAAAGGACCTCTCATGGGAGGAAACAGCTTTCCCTCAAATGGGACCCTCGCAGCCTGCTTTTGAGCCTGAATTTATGGAGAAGTGCCCGACCCGGGCGCCCACACAGGAGCTCACAGCAGCGAGCAAGGGGCCAGGAGAAGGAGGGTGGTCCTGGGGGACGCGCGGGGCAGGCGAGCTGCCCTCTGCCCTCACCGCTCGGCAGCCTGCATGCTTTGCTTCCCTCCCCGAAGAGCAGATGCAGCCTCTTGCCACAACATTGCTTAAATACACTGCTTATAAATACACTTAAATACACTTCTTTATTGAGAGATTTTTTAATTTATTTTTTTTTAACCTAATGCCATGTGGATGGAAACGGCTGCGGCTCAGGAACAGCTCTAGCAGTTTGAGATGAATGAATTCAGCTCTGGTGTCTCTGAGGGTCTTCTGCTGAACCATGGGGAGCGTTCTCACCGACACCCTTTCTGGGCTGCCAGTTGCTGCATTCTTCTCAGTATCCTTGCTGCAATTATTTTGTACCATCCCAGCCCTCGCTGAAGGGCGCTGAGCGTTGCAGGCTCGGAGCAGGTCCGTGCCTTGCCCCGGCTCCAGGGCCCCGAGCGCTGTCCTGCCTTCCCGCTCCCCGTTCAGCGTTGCGGCGTGGGGCCTCGGACCCCGCTTACAGCGGCAGGAGCGGGGCCAGCAGCGGCGCGCGGCGCTCCACGGCCTCCCCAAGGTGCAGCTGGACGTGGGGTGCCTGCTGCAAAACCAAACCTGCTGCGCGGCATCCCGTGCCGGGGGCAAGTTCCACCCCACGCAGGTGCCTGGGACCGACACGGGGTCGCGACGCCCAGGTTCCACGAGCTGAAGCAGCAGCTTGAGTGTTGAGGTTTTTTTTTCCTTTTTTTTTCCTGACTCCTTGTTTCTCTGGAGTTTCCTTTTGGGGCTGTAATTTTTCCAGGGATAGGTGCTTTCAAAACAACAGCGTTTGGGGGAAAGAACCAGTTTTCTTTTCCTGTTAGCCCTTGCAGTAAATGATTGCAGATTGGAATGAGCACAGAGGCGCTTATCCCAACAATTCTGGTGTCCCAGCCCACAGGTGCGTGGTTCGCTTTCTTAAGGAAAGCGTTTTGATTTCATCTGAGCAAGAAAAATATTTTCCAGCATAAGTAAAACCTTGTAGGTTTTTATACAGAGAAAAGATATCAAAACAAAAAGTTTCAAAGCTGGAGCCTCAGTGAGGACTTCCCAGAGGAAGAATTTGGAGAGGTTAAAGGCACGCTCCAGTAGACACATCTATATGATAAATTTAGAATTGAAATGTACTTAGTGGATCACTGACAGCTTAAATTTATGTGCCGCGCAGAGACCCACAGAGGCGCAGGAATCCACCCACGCAGGACTTCTTGCAAGATCAGAGTCTTAGGTTTAAGCTCCGTAATTCTCTCTGGCCCAACTCGCTGGACAATTAACCAGCTGAATGCTCTGATTTAGGACCAGCTTTCTACACTGGACGTTTTCTTGGCGACCGTCAGGAGCATTGCTTGGCCTATACATCCATTAATCAAGAGTCGGGCCACCAAAAAAATCCTGCTATTGGCTTAAAAAATCAGGAGATGCTTTGAACCAGTAGAAGCTGCGATGTTTTTTATTTTCCTTGTATTTTCAGAAGCTTATGGAAGACGTGCTTTCACAGCCTCTATTGGAGTCTGTGAGAGAGCTCCTAAAAGGCAGAATTCCGGAAGATTCTTGAAATCATATATGAAACGTCATCGTTCCCACGGAGGCTGGGAGAAATATAGCCCTTCACCCACCCAGGGCCGGGCTGGGCAAACTGCTGCGCCGGGCACGAGGAGCAGCGAGCCGCGTGAGCCCGTCCCCCCCTTCGCCCGGGGCTCGGGCGCTCCCGGGGCTGCGCCGGGGGCTCCGCCGCAGCGCTGAACGCGGCCCGGGTACCCGCGGGGCTCGGCGGGCTGGCGGCAGCCAGGCTCTCTCTGCGGGCTCCAGGTGAAGCCTGGAGTTTTAACTAGTCTGACCCGGAGGCAGTTGCAAAAATGTATGTTATAGAAATTGGAGAAACTAAACTCAGTTTAAAGGACTTGCATAACAAACAAACAATTTGCGCATTACCAGGCCCTGTGGCCTGCGGCACACCCTCCCACGCAGCTTCTCACAGCTGGGAGTCCTTTACCACCGGGGTTTGTATAAATGGCAGTCCGGGGCCATTGCCTGCAATTGCTTCGTTCCAACAGTCCATAGGCAGCGTCAGACCCACGGGACGCTGCGGTGTCACCTATGGGGCGCTGGTGTCCCGGTGGCTCCTGGTCCCCTTTCTGTTCTTTGACTGAGATAAAGAAGTGCTGTACGACACCGTCAGTCACGGTTCAACGGCCGGATTCTGACCCCTTAGTGCGATGCGGCGGCAGGACGCACGCGTGGCCGGGCCGCGTGCGCAGGCACAAGCCCCTCTGCGGGCATGGCGCAGCACCTGCACCGCTCGCCCCGCACGTGTCCTGCACTCCCCAGGGAGCCGAGCCCGGCTCGGCGAGGGGGACAGAGGAGCTGCCTGGGCCGCGGCTGGGGGAGGAGCCGGGGAGCGCCCGCCGACACGGGGCTTCGGCAGCGTGGGGGGTCCCGCTGGGGACGGTGGCCAAGCAGGGTGCGGGGAGCCCCAGACTTGGGGTGGGTTGGGGCCGTGCTGCTGACTGGGGTCCATCCACACCCCCGAAATAATCCCACCTGCCGAGCGTCTCCCTCCACTGGCGTGGTCTGGTGCACCCCGGCCCACGGCAGCCCAGATACAGCTGGAAGCCACACAGGGAGACGGTTGCCAGCGCAGCTGCGTCAGCGTGCGCAGCGCTGCCAGGGCCCCCGGGGAGGTAAACCGCTGCCGAAATGTGTGCTTAAAGCAGCTCGTTATTGTTTTAGCAAATGGAATGGTTTTTCTGTTTAAAAAATTTCCCACTGGCTGTTTGAAGGACAAAGGCAAGGAAACTGCTTTAAAGCACGGAGCCATTTTAGGGCTGCTTGACATGAGATGTTTCCAGGAAAAAAAAAAAAGAGAAAAAGAGCAAGATCGATTCCTCACTTGGGTCCTGCTGTTGGAGCCCACCCTGCAGCGACGGGTGCCCGGCCAGGCACAGGCTGCTCTGCCCCACGGGCTGCCACAGCCCCGCCACCCTGCTCCTGGCTGACGGAGTCTTTCAGAAAAAGGTCCCAGCGGCGTTCGTTAGTGCAAAGGTCCAGAGAGCGCCCGCGTGGCCAGCCTGGGCCGGGGCTGCGAGGGCCAGGCGTCTGCAGGGACCCACGGAAAAACGCACCCGGCAGCATGAGGTGGGGCCTGCAGCCCCCCCCAGCCCTCCCAGCAAGCCCTCCTCCCTGCTGAAAAGCGTTGCTTTTTCTAAACTGGATGCTCGTTGTGGATATTAAGTGGGTTTCTGCTCCAGAGTGTGACCACTGCCAAGGACGGCGCTTGGCACGAGCATGTCTCTCCCCCGGAGGCCGCGCCCCCACCCCACCCGCTGTGGGACGCAGTCGGGGCATCGGCGATTTCGATGTAGTTTGTGGGTCGTGGTGAGCGTCGCAGTGGACGGGTGCACGATCTGCAGCAGAAGTGGCTGGAGCGGAACGGAGCAGAACTCGTTCAGGCGACTTTGCCCTTTTGGCCAGACCCCGTCCTCTGCAGCCCTCCAGGCTGATGTCCTTACCGTCCTCACCGCGGCCAACGCTGTGCAAGCCACACGAGGCCGGAGCCCACGAGGCCGCCGGGGGCCGGCGTAGGACCGGGAGGTGCATAGCCACGTGAAGGCCTGGGTCCATCACCCCACGACTCATTGGACCGGCAGCTCCCAAATGCCCCGGGGGACGCTGGTGGCCAAGTCTGACCGGGGATACTGGGGCTGACGTGGTGATGGGTATCTGAACAGCACTGGGCTTTTCCATGTCGATGAACGGCGAATTTTGAAAACAAGACGCTAATTTTTAACTGTGACTCAAATAAGAGGGACAGGACCAGATTCCCTGCAGACGACTGCAGATGATGCTGCTCCACGGGCGAGGCTGTTTGCACCAAGTACATGGTGCTTTCAGCTTGCGGGGCACTGGTACACGTCCCGCTGCTGTGCAGCTGCACACCAGGCGCTGCCAGCTATTTGTGGACTGATGAGGTAGTATTTTTTTCCAAAGCTCTGTGGTTTGTCTCACAGTGAACAGAATCTTCACCCTGTGCAGTATTCACATCTGTGCCTTGAATTACAAAAGGGGGCTGATAAGCAGTGTTTTTTATTCCTCGGAGAGCGTAGGTCAATTTTATAACGAAGTCCCAGCAGAACGGGTTTACAACTGCTCCCAAAGATACCAAAATCAACAACAAAAGGAGGAGGACACTGGCCTTTATTAGCGCCTTGCTTTGAGAAATACATTAATCAAATGAAATTCAATTTAAAAGATCCAAAGAGGCATATATGAAAGGATTAGTCAATTGATGTGTAAATGAATTAACAGTTCAGGCATGTGATTAATAGCAAAATCTGACTGTGACAAATGACCCTATGAATGACCCAACATACAGCCCTGTCCACTGGAAAATGACCCACTTACTTACTTACTCCTGGCATCTTCAATAGCTAATATTCGTCACACCAGGTAACGTTTTTCATGCACGTAACTGAAACAAAAGCCAAATACACGCATAGAGCAGTGTTCCAACAAACGAGATTCTGTCTTTATTGTACTTAGAACAACAGCAGACTTTAAGATTACAAAAAGAGCTGAACACCAAGTGTGACGGTCTGCCCTGTGGCACAGCACAGGCCGAGTGCTCGCATGGGACCCAAGCATGGACTCAAACAGTCACGTGAGCATTTTCCTTTCCCCTAGCATTTTTTTTGTCTTTACCCTAGATGCCAGACAGGCTTCTCTTTTTGGTAATGAGAATAAATGTCCTTCAGTCCCGTACGGTGACTTCCGAGTCACGGTCGTCTCCTGGGCATCCTCCACCGCATCTCGCGGGCCAAGGCAGCGGGTGTCACTGCCCTCCAGTCTCGATGGCGTTGTGACATTGCAGGTCTCTATTTTCCTTATTCAATGTATTCAGGGCCAGATCACGGTTCCAATTAAAAAAAAAAAAAAAAAAGGCAGTGACAACAATCCTAACATCCTTCTCTAGAAGCAGAATTTGGCCTCAGATGCTATTAATTTAGGCAAAACACTGCCATTTCTGAACGGTGACTGAAAAAGACCACAGTGTCGCACCCGTAATACAATCGCAGCCGTAATAACACGGTGTGTGTATGCTCTAACCTCGCTGCGCGTCTCGCACAGGATGAAGGTTCGCAGCATGGCAGCAAAGTCCCACCAAGACAGGGCAAAGGCCTCGTCCACGCCACGCGCAGGAAGCCGAAAGCTTAGCCCTCGCCCTGGAACCGCTCGCCTTGGAACCGGGCCCGGGGAAATAACGGCGTTGCTGTACCCGGACGTCCTCTGCCCGTTCCGCAGGCTGCTGGCTCTCCTGGCGCTCCTGGGACGTTTGCTTCCCGACCGCACGCGGCGGCAGGGAAACGAGCAACTGCGGAGATGTTACGCTTCGTTACCCCCATGACTACAGCTGTGGGCTGGGAGTCCTCCCCAGGCAAAAAGGCACCAGCAATGAGCTTTTTGGCTTATTACAAAGAAAATAAAATGTATCAATACAGAGAACTCTTTTCATTACAGAGGCATGTTAACAAGTAAAAACAGCATTAAATTGCCACAGAACACAGAATACCCGGCACAGAGAGCAGCTTATTATAAATTTGCTGTGGTTTTAGGTGTGGTGCAGAGATTTACTTTCTGAATCACAAGGGCAGTTGCCCCTTCCGCTTCAGAAGGGAACGAGCGAAAGTCCCTCCGCGCTGCCTGGGAGCAGCCGAGCGAGCGCGGGTGGGCGCGGAGGGCTGCGGCCCGCGCCCGTCCCCTCCAGAGCCGCGCCATCCCCCCATGCAGCTGGGCCGCGGCAGGTTTCCATCCCTGCCGCGCCGGAACCGCTGCCTGTCCCGCTGCCACGCGGCACCTCGCGCGGCTGCCGGTCTCCAGGCACTCCGGTAGCGGGCACCAGGACGCAACGGTGCGGAGTGCGACTCGGCCAGTCGGTACGGTAGAGGGAAGGGTTTCTGTGCCTCTAAAAGTCTACTTCGAAACAGTTAGAAAACAGCTACCGCTCTACAATTCCAGGATTCTGCCCGAAAGTGCAAGGACACTTTGTGCAAAGAGGGCAGAAATAAAGGACGCTGCGTTGTCCCCCAAGTGCAAATACTATCCCTGTCTAACCAGAATCAACTACAGGAAAGCTGGAGAAGCAGATGCCGACACCAGACTATGCCAGCGTGTGCTCCATTCATGCCGTGAAAGGATGGACCTTTGAAAATGGGGCAGTACCTAACCAGAAAAAAATACTAAATTGGAAGTTTCTATTAATATTGGCACATACTGACTCGTCTCCGGAAGAATATTTAATCGCAGTCAGTGTGCAATCAGAAAAGAAACTCTCTTAAAGCATTACATTAAATAGATATCTTTAGCAATATAAAATGGGCCGTGCCTTTTCTTTTCTATGTCTCTATATGTGTTTCACATGTATTATGTTATTGCAACACCGAGGGAGGAGCTCAGCAAGCGGGGCGGCAGCCGGCGGCGGCGGGGAGCTGCAGGCACGGCCTGCGCTGGCAGGCGACACTCCAGGGACGCCAGCTCTTCCAGCGGCGCTGCCGGCCGCCCTGGCCGTGAGGCGGGCGACGTCTTGGGTAGCACCCCGGCATCCCTCCGGAGCGCGACGACAGCCCCACCGGCTCCGCAGTGGCTAGAGCCGCAAGTGTGAAACCAGCACATGGTGGTAACAGCGGCGATGTCCTGCCTCCCCTCCACAGGGCCGACTCGCTTGGTATCGATGTCGCTGCGCGGCGCTCACGGCTCTGGCTCAATTCCATTTTTCCTGAAGCCAAGCACAAAAGGGCCTTTTGACTCCGATGGGAACGGTGTTCAGATGCTGCCAGGCTCTCCAGAAACATTCACGCAGTCTCTCCCAGCCGAGAGCCGCTAGCGAAGCTCCTGCTGACCGCGGACGGGGCTGGCGGGAGCCTGCTTGGGCGAAGGTGGGCGAAGGTGGGAGGAGGAACGCCGGGAATGCCACCCGCCTGGGCAGGCAGCTGCACCGCGTCACCTGGCTCACTTCTTCTGGCATTACAGAGGAGGGAGGAAGAGTTCCTCCTGCGCTAGCTAAGGGCAACCTCGTCTCGCACCCTCCACCTCATGAAATGGTACCTTGCCGTGCAAAAAAGCTGCTCCCGGGCTGGTGCCAGTGCGCGTGTTCCTCGTCTTCCACCTGCTGCCTTCGGCGGGAGCTGACAGCCTGAGCCGCGACCCAGACCAAGCCAGCATAAAAGCCCACACGCTTCCTGCATAAACCAGAGCAGAGCCAGTGAAACCGCAGGGGGACGCGGTCTGCTCCCTGGCTGCGCGCGTCGGCGACGCCGAGGGGGCCCCCCTCTTGGGGCTCGGCCTCAGAGACAGCTTCTACAAGACTGTGAAGATGGTAAAATTCTCTCTGCTTTATTAAAGCAAAAGCAGACAAGAAAACACAGAAGAAAACACAGAATACAAAGATATATGGCAGGACCTGGACTTTGGTATTTCTCAAGCCTCTTTTTTCCCCCAGTTCCTGCAGCAGCCCATGAAAATAAACAAGGAAACGGTGTTAAACTCTCCCCAGCGAATACCCACACGGGTGCTAGCGATCCTGGTTCCCTCGTCCTCCAGTCATCCCTCTAATAGTATCATAAAAAGTCAACTTACGAATAAAAAAGTTGCCGAAGTTTACTCCGATGCCAGAGAGACAGAGAACACACCCCCAGTGCCCCATCCGAGAGCACAGGGGCTCTGGGGAGCCTGTCGAAAAGGTGTCGGGGCTGCCCCCCCACCCCAGCGGCGGGGGGTACTCGCTGTGCTCCTGCTCCCTTCTTAAAGCACACGCAGCCGGAGAGGCTTCACGCGCGCCGGCTGCACGCACCTGGCCGGCGGCGCAGCCAGCGTCCCCTGCTAATCCGGCGTTCATTCGCGCTACGCTTCCACCAGCACATCAGCGCACGCAAATCCCTGCTGACTTCTTCCCAGTCTCCCAGCAGAACAGTGCCAAGCAGGATACCTCCACTCTCACTAGCTAATGAAAACTTCACTGACATGAGCTTGTGCAAAATACAAAGCTCTCCGAAGGAGCTATTCAGATTGCTGGTAACACCCTCCTCATGATGACAGAGATCAGGGCATTCCCAGCCCGGTTATTCACTGTATTCTTCTGTTGACAGCCAGAAAATGTTCAAGAAGAGAGGAATGCACCAGCAGGATTTTTTTTTTACTGGTTCATTTGCAAATATTAGCAGATTACATCAGCATTTAAAATGCTTGCAGCCCTCTAAAATAGGAAAAGCTATTGAGAACACTGCCTGTTGGCTGGCATTCAGGATGGTTATCTACAGGTTCTGTTGCCACCTACATGAAGGGATTTCAGGAGGAAGAGCACAGTCAGAGCTGTATCTAGCAGGGGAGGAAAACCCACTACAAATCACGGTATGGAGAGATTGTCCACCCCAATAGTTTTGGGTTTTCTTTCCCTACCCCTTCCCTTAAGGAAAATCCCATAGCATGATTGAAAAGTATCAGGAAAATTAAGTGCTTGTTCTTACTGAGAGTTTGCAAAGAACCCAGACGTACCGCGAGGGCACTTGCCTGAAGAGCTGACGGCGACGCTCAGCTCATGAAGGGTCCAAGCTGCAGGAGCATTAGCGCTGCTTTCTGCACGACACGTATGTGGCCGTCAAGCGGCCTGAACCCCACTCCCCTTGCTTTTAGAGACATGTGACAAACAGAAGTAGCTGGTATTACGCAGGGAGAACGCAGCGTGACGCAACGCCCTCATCTGACCAGGTTCACCTCTCCAGACTCCGGAGTTTGCTTCGTGCTTGCGGCATCTCTGTGCCAGAGGACCACACCGGTGCATACTGCAGCGGTGAAACCACCAGCCGCCAACAAACCGTGTGCGGCAAGGCACGGGCTCGCTGTTTGCCTGCGCCGGCACAAGGACCCCCCACAGACGTCCGTCGGTGAAGCCAGACCGTGTGGCAGCCCCCACGAGAACTATCACCCCAGCAAGCGCCTGTACGTGCCGTGCTCGCCGACACCCCCGGCCAGGTCTGACCGGGCGGCTTCGGTGGGCTCACGGCTGTGCGGGAAGGGGGGAAACTGAAACACCGCAGGGAACGCAGGCTTGGCCACTTCGGGGGAAGCGGAGCCCACCAAATAAACAAATCTGAATACAGGCACGGGGCAGGGCCTGTGTTTCCTTCGCAACTTGAGGTGTGAAACGCAGTCAAGCCAACGCTTATGCCTGACAAACCAAGCCTGCCTTTCTCAGACAGTCCTGACTGCTGGGAGCCGCCAGCAGCTGCAGACACACCAGCCCGTGCTGCTTGCTGGCTGCGGACCGCGTGCCCCCGTTAGCCAGGGTGCCGTGACGCGTCCTCGCGGCGGAGCTGCAGCACGTGCTGCATCAGCCCGGGCGCAGGGAGACCCGGGGCCCCGCGTGCCCCGCAGATCCCAGCCCCGCCGCTTTGCTCCCGGGACGCTTGTCTACTGGCGTCAGAAAGAGTAGCTGGGACAACGGGACAGTAAGTAGCATAGCTGGAAACCCAGCGGGTGCAGAGCTGGTGAGGGGCTGGGCAGGGGGCTTCAGGTGCCCACAGGAGGAGGGGAGAGCGCGAGGTCCGAAGATGTCAGGCACTTGTGGAGGTGGGTACGGCTGTGTCGGAGGAGCAGCAGCTGTCGAGGACGGCAATGAGACTGTTGAGCACCCGGGCCTCCGCAGGGCAGACCGAGATCCAGCTTGACCAGCTGCAGGAAAAACGTTCCAAGTGGAAAACAACAGCCGTCCGCCACCTCTGGGGACTTCCACAGGTCGCCCCCTCCTCCTCCTCCTCCAGCCCTTTTGCTGACAGCCCCGTAACGCTCCATCAGCCAACACGCTGCGCAGGCAGGGCTGCGGGGCCGCAGGCGGCAGCGGTGTGCTGTCCGGAGCAGAGCCCCCGGCGGCTGCACGGCCACTCTATGACCCAGCGGCAGGTCCTCTAAATTCATCAGGATGCAAATTCATCTCGCCCCCCAACTCTTCTCTGTTTCTCTACTGCATTATTTTAACTCATCTGCTTCCCAGCACCATAATGCAAATAAAAAGTCCCAAAGGAGGCCAGTAGAGTAACCCACACCCAAACTTATAGGTTCGACCTGCTTCTTGCCTTGTTCTGTTTTTAAAAAAAAAACCCAAACCCAAAACCTGCTGGCATTTCTCCCCATCTCTCGTGGCCCTGGGCCACTAAAAGTCGCTGTGGAAAACAGACAAAGAAGAGAGTGCAGACGTGGTGCCGCTGCCACCATGCCACAGTCCCCTGCAGTTCAGAGGTCCCTCAGGAAAAACAGAAATCTCGGGAAGCCCAGCAGGTCTGTTACTGTCCGTCTTCTCGGCCTCTGCAGAGGGGGCTCCCCAAGGCACTGCAGTACAGTAGTGCAGAAATAACAGGCAGGAGATGGCTGAAATGGGGACGGCAGAACGGGGAGGTCCCTCTGGAAGGTCACTGTGCGTGGAAGTAGATAGGCTTGACTTTTCCAGACAGGATCTTGGGAACCTGCACAGAGATGATCTCGGCCATCATTTCAGGGTAGTCCACGCTCACCATATGTGCCTTAATTAAGAGGTCAAACGTAAACTGATGCAGATCCTTGGCAATCTGGAAAAGGAAGATAGTTTGTTAAACGAGAAGTCCCCGCTCAGCGATGCCCTGGGAAGACACCGAGCAGCCGTCAGCAGGCAGAGCAGGTCAGGGCTGGACCTTGCTGCAGTGGGACCTGCTTTGCCCTCTGGCCAGCAGCTAGCAGATACAGGCACGCATCCCCAGGATGAGTGCGGGAACCACGCAGCCTGGGAGCATGTAGCGTATTTTGCCATGGTTCTTCACACTCGGGCATTACCGAGTCCCGCAAAAACGGGGATGTATAAAAATGGCACTTTCTTACTCCTGCAGAAACATGGCTTACTGTGTGCAGATGCGGTTGCTGTCACTTATTAAGAATTATTTTTTGCTTGTAAACATGTAACTGTACGGGCATGGAGCTGAGCCCCAGGGAAGAGGAAAGGTCTGACTCACATTTCACCAGTACAACTTTTAAGTCACAAATAGAGAATTTGTTTTCACTGCTGTAATCAGAGAAGATTCACTGGGGGCACTCAGATTTTGAGCTGTTCTGCTAGGCTGACGATGGAAAAGTATCGTCTACAAAGAGCTTTTCATTGCTAGAAAAGGAAGCCCATAAACCCAAGCACAAGAGTGGTTACTGCAGGGAGTGACCGACACAGACAACCTTCACTCCCTCGGTAGTGTCTGTCTTTTCTCTGTCGCTTAATCTGGGAGCACACTGCAATACTGTCCCTGCAAAGGTGTGCCAAGAGTGAAAAAACAGACCACAAAGAATCACAGCATCATCAAACAGCCCAGGTTGGAAGGGACCTTGAAAGGTCACCCGGTCCAACCTTCCCTGGGAAAAGGAGCCTGGATGAGACTACCTAGTGCCCTGTCCAATTGCATCTTGAAAACCTCCAGTGATGGGGACCACCATGACCCTGTGGAGGTTGTTCCAGCAAATGATCATTCTCACTCTAAAAAGTTGATTTCGTGTATCATTTCTTATGTGTATAGACCGACATTTCACTGTCCTCTCTTACAGGATGCACGGAGTCCAGGACCTTGGTGAGCTGGTAAAACCGCCGAGAGCAGGAGGTAGGGTTCTTCCTCTTGCACGCGATGATACGGTCAAGTTCCTTAATGTAATTCATTCGAAGTTCATCAAAGAGCTTCTGGTTCTTCAGGCCATCCACTGGAACTGGATGGAACATGAGAAGGAAAGAGTAAGAGTTGCCCAAAAAGCGGGGAGAACAAAAGAGCAAGAGGAAGGCTGAAGGAGTGGTCAGTGCAGACCTAACAGGAAAGACCTACCCACCGGCCCTGCTTCCGCTATGGCCCCCGCTCCGATCCGCTTGTTGCACTACTGCTAACCCAAGGACCCTTGTTCCGCACTCGTTAAAAAAGAGAGGCAAGGTAACAAACTGCAGCGCTATTTTCCTGCTCAGCAGCTGATGCTCAGAGGTCCCCATGATGGCAGCAGCTGGGCTGGGGAGCAACCTCCTGCAGGAGCTACACGGGAGGAATGCCGTGCTGTGCAGAGGTGGGATGGGCTTGCTGCAGCGGGGCGGGGTGGTGGCACCCTGATGCTTGGCAGCTCGCTGTCTCTGAGCAGCTCAGGTTGAAGCAGAGAGGAGAACATCTAAAGCCATCCCTTGGGAAGCATGAGCACGTGCACATGCACAGGGAAAGCACCAGATACCTCTGGGGCGACACAGCACAGAGCAACCGGAGATCTGTTGAGGAGAGGATGCGAGTACTTACTAATACTGAAGAAGAGCAGAGCCTTCATACAGAGGAACTCCTGGGGTGTGATCTGAAGCCACCCGAACTCCTGAGAGAGGTGCCGCATCCTGACACACTGGCTGTACATTCTGGATTTGTGCATCCGGTACCTGGCAGGGCGAGACGCGTAACGCACGGCAAAGAGGTGACAGCGGTGCCTGTGTGATGTGTGGGGGAGGATACGCTCTGCGCGACCCAGCAAGCCCAGCCTCGCCTGGCACATCCCCGCTGCCAAGTCCCTGAGCTCTGTCTCGGGGGATGCGTGCAGCAACAGGCCTGCACGCAGGAGAGGAACGTTTTCCAAAATTCCTGTGTGTAATCCTCTTTGTCTGGAAACGGATGACTACCTGCGATTCGCAGGGCTTGTCTGACCCTCTGCCCTCCTGAAAAACAACTGCCATGACTCGCCAAATGTGGCTATCCACGAGGGACACGGAGCTAAGCTCGGAGCTCTCGGAGAGCAGCTGTGGTTTTGCTTGCCGCTGTGCTTGGCTACCGTTTTTAAACCCTACCTTAGAGTCTGACTACCTTAGTGTCAACAAACCCTCCCCAACTCCAAACTGATGGTACATCAGAGAGAACCCATCAGGAACTTATAATAAACGTTTGTTCCTGCTGCTGCTCGCTCCAGCTGACCAACCAAGCTGAAAACAGGAACTCAGATCCCGCAGAAAAAAAGCAGGTCTGTACGGACCGGCCCCTCACACCCAGCACCAGCACTTGCTGCTGCCCTGATGGAAGCTGAACCCAAGGCAAGGTTGCGGGAAAGGGAAGAAGGACCAGGAGAGACATTGCAACTCTCCTTATTGCTCCTGGAGATCACTGCAGAGCAATTAGAGGGGAAAAGCAGGGCCCCCCTGTGCTTCGCTGGTCAACTCTGGAAGCACGATCACTCAAGCTGTACACTTCCTAAACGGATGGGAAAGCAAGTTCCTTGTTCTCGTTTCTCGCCTAGTCTGACCCAGACAGAGCACAATATTAGATTGTTGTTATTTTGCACTTACTCATTGAAGACCAAATCTGGAGCGAAGTAAAGCATCCTGGAATTGACGTTGGTGAAAGATCTCCAACCCATAGCAAAAACCATAAGGCCCATCCAAGAGTACTGGATTATTGACATCTGGTCATCCACATGCAGGTTGCGAAATCCTATTGAAAAATGAGAGGGATGTTGCAATGTACTGTTGGCTTCCCGCAGCCTGCAGGACTCTTTCCGCGCAGACCCCAGCTCTCCCGCAGAGCTCCTGTTACGACAAGGCGGTTCACAGCCTAACCTCAGCTCGTCCCTGGACGCAGCGCGCAGCCACAGCGTCAGCAACCAGGCTGCTCACGCCCCCCCAGGACACCAGAAACAGCCCAAGCACAAAACTGCAACTGGAAGGGGAGAAAGGGGATCCCCAGACACTGGGAGGGGACAAGGAAAAGCAAGAGCACCAAAGCATTTTAAAGGAAGGCAGTGACAGAAAGAAACGACATCTTCCCCCAGGGGTCTCGAAGACCTTCACCAGTTGCATTTGAAGGCTTTGCAAGACCCAGTGAGGTGAACAAGCATCGTTCTGCAACAGGCTGGACAAAAAAGCCACAGCAGGATGGGATTCAGTGCCTTCCTAAGGTCCCGCAGGACAACGGGTCCAGCTACAGGTGCCGAGCAGGTCCCCGGCGCCGGGCGCGTGCTGCCGCAGCCCTCCTTTCCGGCGCTAACTGGGCGCCCAGACCGACCCGGTCTTACTGCGCCACATGCCCTGCAGCCACGGCGCGACACCTGGACCTCCACTCCAAAACATTCACAACTACCAGGTGAATCACAGAATCACAGAATCACTAGGTTGGAAAGGACCTTCAAGATCATCAAGTCCAACCATTAATCCAGCGCCACCATGTCCCCTAAACCATGTCCTGAAGCGCCACATCCACATGTTTTTTGAACACTTCCAGAGATGGCGACTCCACCACCTCCCTGGGCAGCCTGTTCCAATGCCTGACCACCCTCTCAGTGAAGAAATTTTTCCTAATATCCAATCTAAACCTCCCCTGGCGCAACTTCAGGCCATTTCCTCTTGTCCTATCACTAGTTACTTGGCAGAAGAGGCCAACACCCTCGTCGCCACAACCCCCTTTCAGGTAGTTGTAGAGAGCGATAAGGTCTCCCCTCAGCCTCCTCTTCTTCAGACTAAACAGCCCCAGTTCCCTCAGCCGCTCCTCATAAGACTTGTGCTCCAGACCCCTCCCCAGCTTTGTTGCCCTTCTCTGGACACGCTCCAGCACCTCAACATCCTAAAAGAGACGGTATGTCCAAGCGAGCGGAACAAGGAGCCGATGCGGGCCCGTCTGCGCTGTTCTGCCAGCAGAAAGCGCGGCCCGGGGGCGCGGGAGCCCCAGCGGCAGCACGGTCAGCCCCATCAGCTCCTCCGGGCACTGAGGCAGGAGCGAGCGCTCGTTAACCAACCGCCTCCTTCGCTGCCGTTCTGGCACTCGAGGAAACAACCCTTTATTTTCAACCCATTAGGACCTCACCAAATTTAAGTAAAGGGATTTTAATGTATACTGCTTAGAGCTAGCAACTCCGAGGCCTCATGACAGGGTGGCGGACTGCTTCGGTCTCTCTGCCAAATACACAATGCATTTACCTAATGACTACGAAAACGGATATGAAAACCTTTGCTGAATCACAAGCTAAACAAAAATACCAAGTAAATTCAAATTAGGATTCCCAGACGGCGGTTCGCAGTTAAAACCCAGGCATGCTTACAACACAGGCGCAAGCATCACCTCCGACGCTGTACTTTTTTCCAGACACTTGTAAGTAGTCACATGTAACCTGGTTTCAAGAAAATCGTATGTTACTTCGTTTCTAACACCTGCAATGTATAATTAAAAACCACTGAGACAAGTATCTGCTCCTTGCTTGGGAAGCTGTCACTGCAAAGGAGCACGACTCATGTTTTATTGCTGACTAAACTGGCTTTACACTTGTCCATTTTCCTTTCAGCTTTCATGTCACCGGATTGAAAAACTGAAGCTTGTGCACAAGCAGCATCCTACTGAACCCGAATAGGTGATTTCCAGCCGAGGGCTCCCAGCTCCCGGCCAAACGTGACCCTTCTGGCAGCCAGAGTGAAACTCGTGAACAAGCAGACGGGGACAGACAAGGCACCTGGGCAACTCAAGGACTTCATAAAATCAGTCATACTCATCTCTAGGACATGTCTAAGTTAGATCTTCATATTTAACTACAGTACTTCGTGCTACAAAAAACCTTTCTATTTTTCCAGTAAATTTGGTCAGAGATTAATTCATTGTCTAGCAAAACCTAAGCTGTTCACAGTGACTGCTTCATTGAATATCCTCCTGCTCCATACTTGTCGCTGTTCTTTTTCCTGGCCTAGACTTCCTGAAAAGATTGGAAAAACTCGAGTTACTTGAAGAGGAGCCATGCTGCTGGCCCCTGCAGTTGAGACCTTGCAGGGAACAGGCAGCGAGATGGTGCAGGGGACGCTCCCACGCTGGCACCGAGTGATGAGGACGAACGCGTTGTCAGTCTGCGACACACTCATCACCCCACAAATCCCCAAGTCTGGGTTTTCCCCCTTTTTTAACTGCTCTTTGAAGAAAAAAAAGTATCTTGTCCTCAGAGGGAATTAGCAGACAATGCTCTGTTAAAAAAGGGGGCAAACATGAAAACAGTAGATCAAACTGCAGACTGACGGCCGAACCTTCTCCCACAGTTGGACGGAAGCTCTGAAGAAGGCTCAGCGCAGCCCTCCCGGCGGGGTGGCGAGGACACCCACCCCAGCGTGCTCAGGCAAAGGAACTCCCCAGGAAAGGTGCTCTTAACCACGCAGACAAGAAAATCCTGCCAATAGGAATGTATTTATGATGGCAGATGCTCTGCCTTCAAAAGAGACGCGAGAACTTCCCGACGAGCAGTTGGGCCCAAGAGGTGCCGTAGGGCCAGAAATGAAGGCAAGCCAAGGCAGGAGAGGATGAGGTGGGGGAGGAAGATGGCAAACCAGAGGCCTCTGATGTTTGGCTTCCCTCGTGCCTATATTCTGGGAGCGAGGCCCATAAATCCTACCACCAAAGAGGAAACCTACACTCTCTAAGTGACTTGGACACAGAAAACATACCTGTGAAGAGGGAACTCTGTGAAATTTAACCCTAATTCACACAAGCGACCCATCCTCATTTCGCTGGGTCCAGCATCAAGAGGGCGAAGCCGCTGGAAACACCAGCAGCTGTGGCAGAACCTCCTCGTTCCGCGCGCCCCGCCGTGACGCTGCGAGGGCGGGCTGCGCCCGGGCGAGCCAGCACCGAAGCCGCCTCTGCAGGCGGCAGCTCGCACCTACCACCGGCGTTCCCTCAACCCCCGGCAGCAGCTTTTCAGCGCATCTGGGGAAAGCGTCTGTTGCTCCAAATCTTTGCTATGAGAAGGATTTTGGTGCACTTCATTATGTAATTACATCCACTAAAAAAAAAAAATCTTTGCGCAAGCTTTATCATTGTTTAAGGAAAGTTTTGTTGTTACAGGACTCAAAGTTTGCTTTCTGCTTGTCCACAAAAACAAATTCTAGAAACACAGTGGCCGACTTTTCTAAAAGGAATCACTGCTTCCGGTTTCTGAGCTGATGAAACAAAACTGATTTTCACAAACCAGATACCCATCATTTCCTGGAAACCTCCCCGCTCCAGGCATTTTAGATGATGTATGGCCAAAATCACTGTAAAAGAAAACAAATACAAACCTAATGCCACAACGGATTTAAATTTTTTATACTGGCATAGTTTGAAGAGACCCAAATGAAGATACCTTCTGCAGAAAGAAATCATAGCAAAAGTAAAATTAAATTTAAATTTACCAATGACTTGAAAAAGATCAATGCGTAACCTTTTTCTCGTGAATAATCTTAAAGCAGCACAGTTTGGCAAGAAATGCTTTATCCTCTCTCCTGATGCACTGCTGTGCCAGAATGGTGTCTTCCTAAAAGATCAGCAGCTGAACACCTCACACGTTACCATAAAGCGACATTTCCAATATAAACAAATACTCATTTCGTACCTGGAAATTTTATTGTCCGGAGAATGGAAAAAGACGCACAATTAACCGGCTCCGTACAGTTAAAGGCTGAGTTAGGCCATGAGGCAGCATATCTGAAACGGAGAAGCAAGCAAGCGAGCAGCGGCCTGGAACACCCACACAGCGCGAGCCAACGGCAAGCACGCGGCAATCGGCGCTAGCGCTAGCGAACGGGTCCATCTGCCGCGCTACCAGGCGGAGGATTTCGCCCCGTCGCGCGTGCACCGCGTTGCTCGGAAGGCCGGTCGCCTGCCTTACCGGCAGCGGCGCCGCGGCCTGCCGCGCCCTTCCTGCGCCCTGCTAGTGAAGGGCCCTCACAGCCCACCCCGCGCTCTCGCAGTTCGCTCGTTTTTCACTGTTTCCTAACAGCGTCGGGAGTGAACGGACGACTTTTCATTCGCTGCCAGTTAGAACGATCTTTAAACTGAGGCATTTGAGTGCTGATCTAAATTAACTGTAACACCCTTACTGATTTTACGTATGCGGAAAAGGGAAAACGCATACTCCTTCCACTTACCTTGGAGTGGACAGATTTTATGGATTTAATCAGATTTTTTAATCCTGTATTTCAGCAGCTTTCTTGGCAAGCTGTGGTTATTTAATCTTTCCTTTCCAGGGAAACCGCAGCTTGATTCCACCTTCTCCTATGCAGAATTTCAACTGCGTAGGGTCCAAAGGACCGTACGTTACATTTTCTCCGCTAGACTGAGGTTGATATTGCTGCTGCAGACAGGCAGGATTCAGAAATGCTCCTGCCTGATGCAGTCTTGTTTCTAAGGTATCACCGAAACCTCACTGGAAGAAGTGCAGCCACACCTTGCTGCATACTGATCGCTCTTGGTAAACAGGTGACGTTCAACGCGGGATGCAAGGTCAGTATCGCGCGTTAACCGATACCGCTGTATCGCCGGGGCGATCAGGCGGAGGCTACCTCTATTACAGGTGCGGGTTCCCCCTCCTCAGCAGCAGTCACTGGAAAGTAAATCCTCCGCCCCTTTACATCGATATGTACCTTCACGGACACGCAGGGCTGCTCAGGCTTAGCTAAGCCAGGGTCAGACGTGCTTCCTTAACGCGGGAAGGGGAAGAGGGGATAACATCTGCACCCTTACTGCGGACCCACCGAGGACCACGCGGCACTTCCAGCAGCCGGGTGACGGCCGCTGCCGGGCTGCCTTGCGGGGCAGGGGACAGCCTCGCCAGCTCGGCACCAGGAACGCCTGCCGAGATGCGCCGCTTTGGCTGCCGGCCTCGGGCACCGTTCCTCCTCGCGGCCGAGGCAGCGGCCGGTCCAACCCTCCGGTCTGCGCCTTGCCAGCAACAGCGTTCATTAGGCAGCCTCCACTCTCCCAACAGACCGTGTAAAGATCTTTCTGGTTTGATAAAAACAACTGCATCCCGCTGCTTTATACTGCTTGGGTTTTGTTTCCACTACTTCTCCCCGACGTGCGTTCGCCCGCGTCGCCCCTCTCCTGAGCCCGCCGGGCGCCAGGCTGCCCAGCCAACACGCAGACCCGGGAACCGGAAGCACTTCTGCTTTATTAACCAAAATGTAATTTAAATAAATTATAGATAGCAAACTACCTCTGGCTGCGGGGTAGGAGTCTGCAAGTTTACCCAAAAAGCAAGGCGGCCGCAGCGCGGGCAGGGAAGGGCCGCCAGCTGCGCCCAGCCCTCGCCCACTGCCGGGGGAGCGCCTGCGCCAGCGCAGCAGAACCAGGCTCGCGCGGCCGCGGGACGAGCGTAACCGCCGCCTGGAGCACCACAATGGCCACAGTGCTGCGGTGGTGTGTTCCTTCCCTGGCAAATATCAGGAGAATGACTAAATGGCGAATTTGTGGTTATCATTGTTGAGCCCCGGTGCTGGCACGTGTCAGGGAAGCACTGGAGAAAGCTGAGGAAAACGAACTGTCTTTGCCGCTTGCTCGGGCACAGCGATGCTGATGGTCAGGCACCAGCTCCGCGGCCAGCGGGCCGGGGACGGCAGCGGGGCAGCATCCCACCCCAGCGCGCCCACGCCGCGCTCCGAGGAGAGCTGGGCTCCGCGCGGGAGCCCCTGGCCTGTGGAGGGGGCTGCGGTTATGCTGCAACTGCCCAGAGAGCGGTGACCGCTGACTGTTCGGGTGTAAGAAAACCAGACTTAATTTTGCCCAGATGCTGCCGCTGGCACAGCGGGCGCCAGCCCCGGGCGGCAGCGGTGCAGCAGCTGGCCCCGCCGCACACCATGGGGTCGGAGATCGGGTGCAGTACGGGAGAGTAAAAGCCTTTGATGAGGGGGTTGTGACAATGAAAATTGTTTTTCAAGCACTCTCTTTCCATTAGCACTCCAGCAGTTTTAAAGCCCTGGATTGCCAGTTCGTTTGGTGATGTCTCCATGTACTTTTCTGAAGAAATCCTGATGTCTGATGTAGGTAAGCCGGAAGACAATCACGGGTCGTCCCTGGTTCCACAAGCTAGGCGAACCTTTTCTGACTCAAAAATGTAAGAAATAGAATGGGCTATTCTGCATTTAAGCACACTCAAGACTAACACCCCTCCTGAACCACCGGTCAAGCTACTTCCAAGGGGACTGCTAAATTTCGGGGAACATCAAACGTCTGACTACATTTCATCACCAGGTTTTGGCTCATAGCGGCAAACTTATTTTGCCTCAGTTTTCTCCTTTGGTCACATCACCCCACAGTAGGATCCCCCTTTCCTGTGACATTTCCTGAGGAACAGGGCCGGGGCGAGCAAGGCAGCTCGTGCCATCCCCATGCTGCCATCTCAGGGATGCTGGAAGGTGAACGGGATCCCGCTGCGCTCCAGTGATCTCCATCTTCTGTAATTCCCCCCACTCAGCCAGCAGGACTGCAATAGGCAGCGTGTTACAGACTGGTGACCTCGATGCTCAGAACCAAGGGGTGTGTTCAATGAAACACATTTATCAGCGGGATTACAGAATGACCACAGAATCTTTGGGTTGGAAGGGACCTTTCAAGGCCATCTACTCCAGCCGTTTACAGCACCCGGTAACTATTACCGTTTGGAAACTTCCTGTCTCTAATGTATTCCCGCATCACGACTCTTGAGTGCATCACAAATACACGCCAGCAGCCTGTCACACAAGAGGAACCTGACTGCCAGGAGAAAGCCGTTAGAGATCCTGTGTCTCTCTTTTGCTGTTTTACAATTAATTGGCTTGTGAAATACAAAAACGGTGAGGAAGGATTTCTCCCATCTCTCAAGCCTCAGCTCCTTTCAGCCCACTTTCCCCCGTCTCACTTTCACATGGCGAAGCAGCACGCTTCTGATTCACCTGGGGAATCTCCTCTTTTCACCACTGCACGGGATGGGGCTGATACTTGTTTAGAGGAGACTTCTGCAGCGCTGGTGGCCGCAGCCCTGGACGCGGAGCAAACCCCCGCAGGGAGAGCGGGAAGAGAGCAAGACCCTGAACCCCCGACCAGCAACAGCCCTTCCCACGCGGGGAAGCAGACGCATGCCTACGCAACACCGCGTGCGGGGGCAATCGGCGGGGACAGACCCAAGAGCACAAATTTCAGCATACCTTGTCACGCCTTAGTCACCTCCCAACAAAGGGGACAAACCTGGCGCTGCCGCAACCTGCGTTACGGAGTCATCATGCAGCAGGCACCTTGTGAAGACGCTCCCCCAAGGGGCTGTGTGATGGTGGGACACTGGCTGCAGACCACCGCCTTCGAAACCCACCCCAGGCGATGCAAGCAGGGGACTTCGGGCACGTGCGAGGGAAGCGGTGGGATCTGTTTGGTTTGCAGCTCACCTGGCAAGGCCTTTGCCCATTTGACCACGTAGACCAGCTGCCTCTCCCCGAGCTCATTCAGGCTGGTCAGCAGGTTGGAGAAGGAGTCCGGCTGGCTGTTGTCGTGGCCGGCACACACCACGCCAGGCTCAATGGCCTCCAGGACGTTGAGGAAAATGGGCTGGCACTCATACCCATCAATGCGCGTCATCACCATCTTGGGAGCTTGCTCCTCTGTGGGGCTGGATGAGCTGGCTGCATCGGCGTCGTCTTGTGTCTTCAGGTTACCCAGCTTCTTCAGCTTGCGGGCTGTGGAAATGACACATTTTAGTGTGAGACTTAAAAAAAAAAAAAAAAGCTTGAGGCTTCTTGGCCTCCAGCTCCATCACTTCTATTTACAAGGATAGGGAAACCGATGGCCAGCAGCAGCTAGTCCTTCAGTGCACGCTGCCCAGAGAGTGCCCCGGCATCACAGACCTCACCTAAGGCCAAAAGGGAGCACACACTGCACAAGGAAATCCATTTGCTCATTAATGTTATATGGAAAAGAACAAGCATCATTTACATCCTCAGCCATGACCAGTCTCACATTAACTCCTACTTAGAAAAGGAGAGGAAGAGCTGGGGAAAAGAGGGAAGCGGTGACTCAATTCAAACAACCACTCACATAAAATTACAAAGGGCAGCAACACAAGCAAGTAACTCAGTGGACAATCATGCTCCAGGGAAAAAAAGCCACTGCACTCGGACGCTCAAGGTGACTGTTCCATCCCAGGCCAGAGTGGAAGCGGGATGCAACCGAGAGAAAAGCCTTCTCCCTGCCCAGGGCTCCTGCAGCCCCTGCTGCCCCATAACCACGCTCTCCCAGACGGGTCACTGCTCTACAAATACGTTATGGAAAATATGTTTTGAAAGCTAGCAGGCAGTCCCATGGCTGTTTCCCTGGAGTCTCCCCAGCTACCCACTGACGAGGAGAAGACTCGAGCAGGGGTGGCCTTGGTCTGCTGGGCAGCGACAAGAGGCACGCCGGCAGCGTGCGCTGGAGGGGCTGGGACTGCGGGCAGCCGACAACGGTGCCCATGTCCCCGAGACGAAGTGCCTCTCCCGTGCAGCCGGCTCTTCATTACAGATGCCAGTCTGCTAGCAAGATACGCCAGGAGCTTCAGAATTCTTTGTGAGCCAGCGTTCACCTAATTTGGTACGTACACGCCGGCGTTCCGCACAGCACAGGTTGGCAGGCTACTGCCGATAGCCTTCGCCTCCTACCGACTCCAAAACCCCCTAGCTAATTAGAGAAAAAAAGATGATCGCTTAATTCAAGCAGAGAATATAACATCAAACCAACTGTCCTCGGGGTTTTGGCTCCTTCATTACATGATACTTATCTCTAATTTCCTTTCAGCTGTAATTAGAAAAATAAGCAGCGAAACATAAAAATGTCAAGTTAAAGTGCAGCTTTGTAAATCAATTCAAAATGTTGATCTTTAAGCAATGTACTTTGGATGATCTACTGCAGGAGCAATTAAGACAGGCTGCTCTATAAAAAAGGAGGAGAAGAGAGCAAGAAAGTTAAGAGAGAGCAACAGGAAAACAGGGCTGCAGTGCAGCGTGACATCCTCCAGCCATCGTCTGCTCGGGTGGCAGGCCAGCTGGAGCATCGAGCCTCCCCCTCTGCCACCCCGCCAGAAGGCGCAGGCAGCGCAGGCAGCACCAGGGTCCGGCAGACTCCCGACGCTCTCCTCCCAAGCCCCGGTGAGCCGACACCCTGGGACGGCTACGGCACCGCTCTCCCTGGAAGCTGCACTCAGGTTTTGTCCCCGACAAGCAGCACGGGAAGAGAGGAGCACAGAACGTGGATCCCGCGTTTCCAAACAACCTCGTCTGAATTTGGGAAGGAGGTGCTGGGGCTGACTCCACCCGAGGCAGAAACCACGTCTCATAGTCGTGCTTGGCACTGGACCTTTAGAGGTGGCGCTGCAGATATGCAAGGAATTAAGCATTATAGTTATTTGGGACAACAGTGGGAGTCCTGCTAGGACAGAAAAGCTCCCAGGCTTAAAAGAAGAAATAAAAACTGAACCGCATCTTCCAAAGATGAATAATCAGTGCCCATCAGGTCCTGTGCTTAAAGGGAGCCAAACCCACGCAGTATAAAACATGGACACGGTTTGGTTAGAGTGTTAACTTTTCTTTCTTAAAATTGAATTATCTAGTACTAAAAGACATTGAGCCAAGTAAAACGAGAGCAAGCAGCCAACCGTGCTGCCTCTGAGACTGCAGCCGTAAACCAAACCCCTCCGTGTCGGAGAGCAGGGAAGGCGGGTGGTAACTGCTCTTAGCAGAGGAGCCCTACGGCTGCACTCTGCAGGAGCAGCTGTTCCACGCATCACCGAAATACTCATCTTAGATGGAGAAAGGCTTCAGAGGTGAAGAGTAGCTTATGTTCAGTCACCTGTGCAAAAACCCTTTGTGGTGGTAGCTCCTACTCAGCCGCTACCAGGAACAAACCCAGAAATTAAAAAAATAGAGATTAAATCCATCTGTTATACTTTTGTTCTGGGATGAGCTAAGCTAGGCAGAAGTCTAGACTGCACTTCTCCAAACCAAGGTGGGATGAACCCCGGCACGCGTGACTGAGAACACGCGGCTCGCCGGCTCGGCCGTTAGCAGGGTCAATAGCACCCGGGAAGGCTCGGAAAGCAGCGCAACCCCTAGGTCACAGTGTCTGCATTTCGCCTTGGGCTTACCTGAGAAAATTTCATACGTACGTGGAAAAAAGGCTTAGAGGACGTAATTATATGGTATCATGATAAAATATTCACCAGTGCAAGAAACCCTAGGGAGCACGCTGCAGAGCAATTCTAGAAGTGACACACGTTTTAAGCAACTTAACCTGCCCGCCCTCGACCAGCCGTTCCTGAAGCCGGCGATGGAGAGCTCTGGGCTCCAGCACAGATTTTGCACAAGTGCTGGGACTCGGGGAAGTTCTGGGGACCTGGAAGAAAACTGCTTTTGCACTAGCAGTGACAGAGAAATCCTGCCAGCCCCAGGCACCACACGTGGATTTCAGCTGTGGGCGAAATGTCAGAGAAGCTGGAACAGGACTTGACTTATATCCTGTTCTTCAAATTTTTTATTAACATCTACCAACATATGACTTGTCAAAACCAGATCCTGTCAAGCTATCGATCTTTTCTAGCATGATAATTTTAGTTGATAATTGTAATAGTATTGGTATAGCAGACATGTTTAAGAGATCTGAGTCAGTCTGGCCCACATGAATTAAAAAAACTTGAATGATATAAAATCAGACAGTACCGCCAAATGATTTTATATCACCCAGGTGATACATCTCAAAAGTAATTCCAAACGCTGAAACAACAGCAGACAGGTTTGTTTCTTATGAGGGTTGTTCATGGCCCTTTGCTAGTGAATGCCTATATTCATTCAAAAAATTAAATTAACCATTTCTAGTAAAAAAAAAAAAAGTATGACAATGCATAGATGGGAAAACAGTCACGAATGTTAAGGACTGATCATTGAACAGATTGATCAAGGTCTGTTGACAAGCTCAGTCTATTAAAGCAAAGTATGTTTCCCTGTAAGTAGAAGTATCAAGCAACCGAAGAAGTGAGCCGTATTCAACGAATGCCAGACACCATCCTCGCAGCCTGAACCAGCACCAAAAGCTGACGGACAAACACAGCGGCCTGAGCTGGCAGGATGGCCCAGCGGACACAGGACTAACAGGATCCCGTGCCGCGCGAGGGAGGAAACCTCTGGGCTGGAGAGCATCTCACGCCGCCTGTGAGCACTGATGCTGCTGACACAGGGAAACCCCGATTAGGTGCTCACTGTACAAGGGAGGCGTTCGCAAACGGCAGAAGCCATAAGAACAGTAAAGACTAGGCAATGCACCTCGGAGCAAGGAAGCATTTTCCCCGAGGTGGCTATGCAGAAGGCTAAAGGGTTATTAAGTCACAGCCAATAGATACCCATGGCGGGGACAGATATTCAATAGAAGTAGCTTTTTCAGTCTAGCAAGCAAAGTAATAAAGACGCAGTTGCTGGAAATCAAGAAGAGACAAGACGAAAAATAAGGTACATCTACCACAACACTGAACGTAATTAACTACTGCAAGTGCGTGGCAAAAAATATGTTAGGCTCTCCGCTGCTGGGAATGCTTACACCAACATCAAATGTTTTTGTAAGACACGAGCTCTACTTTACCACGGCAACTGGACCTAATTAGGACTGAATACAGGTATGACTCACGCCTTGGGCTTTTACAGGCTATCAGCAATTACTACAGCAGTTTTCTAGCCCTACCATCAGCGAAATGAGCTGAGTTTTACATGTTTGGGAGGTTTCGCCCCCAGACGGGACCCACGGGAGCGCAGAGGCTGGAGGTGCACCGCAGACATCCCGCAGCGCAGACAGGCTGCCAGCTCCGGCCGAGGCGCTTGGTTCTCGCAGCGGGACCAGCCTCCGGGGCCTGGCACGCCAGCGTTAAAACGCACTGGCAGCCAACAAACCGGAGATGCCTGAAGCACAGAGCCCCGCAGCTCGGCAGGAGCCACGCTGCCGAGTGATGCAAGGAGTGGGCTGGCACAGGACAGTGGGGTCCGGATGCCCGTGTGTGCACGAGGGCTGGCAGCATCCGTGCAGCGTGCAGGCACCTGCGCTTGCAGTCGGAATTGCTGCTGTGGGAGAGGCAGGACACCGCACCAGCAGATCCGAGCACATGAAACCGGCATTATCACTTCTTTTTTTTTTTCTTTTCTCCTTCTCCGTGGCTTTACGGCGTTGATCAGGAAAGAAGATTCTGTTTAATGGATTTCAGCTTGCAGGTCAGCGTGATCTCAATCAATAATGAAGTACTTCGACATATTGCCATTCTGTGCCAAAGCAGAGAGTCCTAAATAAGGTATTCAGTGTGCCACCTCCTCCTCCCATTAAACATACCGAGAGCTGCGGGTCTGCTGGTCACAGGCAGCTCTATTATACCCTATAAGTGACTGGTAATTAACAGACAGGTAAAACCAACTGTTTGGAGGTTGGAAGCATTTTCAGCTGCTCTGCCTCTATACTGTGGGAGAAATAACTGCAGACAAACTCATAGCATGCATGTTTTTAACAATTGCCTTTAAACCGCATTCAAAACAAATGTAAAACAGACCAGGCAGAACAGGTCAGGGTGACCCAAAGTGCTCAAGGAAAAAAAAAAGGGAGGGGGGAGCTATCAGTATTAGCATTAATTTTGTCAATGTGTCCTGCAGAAGAAGGTTACACTGATGTATGTCTTCTCTTTCTTCAGGAAATTTCACCAGAAAAAAAAACGTAAAAATAAGAGCATGCTTGTTTCGGATGGCATTACAAAGCCCTTTTGCTGGCTGCAGACCAGGGAGCTGGGCTTGGCCCCTCACCCCCGTGCCCTGGCTCGGGAGCCCAGCAATCCCACCGGCGGGGCGGTGGTGGCATCCCAGTCCCGGCCCTCCCAGGCAGACAAGGGAAAGGTCCCAGAGGAGACTCCCTGCTTCCCCTGGGAAGCCACGGCTACAAACAGCCAGCAGCAGCCATGAAAACGGCCGTCCTCGGGAACTCCCGCAGGAAGGCGTGCGGGCAGGCATGGTGCGGGGACGGGCTGCTTTGCCCTCTCTCCCTCCCGGCGGGGCTGGGTGACCGGGGCTGGGGGCAGAACCAGCGAAGCAGGTACCAGGGAACCGAGACGGAGATAGCCTGGGGACTTCGGCCAGCAGACTGCCTGCTTGGTCACATCAGGTGGCTTGGGCATGTCCCTGGTGCTCCGGCACCGTGGTGTGCCTTTGCACGTGCTCCCACGCATCGCTCCCGAAGCGCTGCGGCAGCGGCAGCACCCGGCCGTCTGCCGACGGCTCGCCGGCGACGCAGGGAGAGCGCAAGCAAAGAGCAGTCAGAGCCAGCGCGCAGGCTGACTTTGTGAGGTTTTAGGACCGCTTCACCTTTTGGGACATTTTTTTTTCTTCTTGTTACCGGGAAGAGAGGAGTGAGCTGCACGTCTCAGCTCCTGGGGAGAAGGGGGGTGACGCAGTGTCCCCACCACACTCAGATTTACCACCCGCTGCTGCAGAAGCGGAGGGGAGCAGGTGGGCTCCTGCCCTGCTGACCGGGCGTGTTTGTCGGTACCTGAGCTGGAAGAACTGTTCTGGAGGGAAATAAAATGAAAACCGCTGCTCCTGGATGAGCAATAAACCAGAACCTTTTCGGTAGCAAGTTCTTCAGACAACGCTCCAGCAGCCCAGCGGCTCCAGGAGGCACTGCCCATCCCAGCAACAGTGGAAGTATCTACAGGAAACTGTTGGCACGTCTAACCAGCCAGGGCTGCCCTGCTCCCCGCTGCGCTGTGCTAACGCTGCCCAGGGCTCTCCTTCCTGTGTCACCCGTGACTCCCTCTGCTTCGCTGTCGGGGGCCTTTTCATCGTGGGTCAGGTCCATCACCCCTGTTTTTCAGGGTATTTTCTTCCTCACTCTCACATCAAATGAACTCAAAGATGAGCCACCCAGTGATCTATACCGTAGCTTCTAGATTTTGAGCAGAAAATCTCAGATTTTGGATACGGGCACTCTGTCAGGTTTTAGTAGAGCTACAGGTTTTGGAACATAGACAAGGATCTTTACCAGTGATACAGGAGCAACACCCATTCAGTGAAGAAAAATACCGGGGGTGTAATTTTATAAAGAAAAATGCCTCTTTCTGCCTGGGAAAAATCATCTTAAAATGGGAGTGCTCTGTGGAAAGAGGCTTTGGTGTGAGTGAGAATCCAGCTTACCCAGCCGTTTACATTTTTTCAGATTAACAAGGTTTTAAATTAAGGAAAACATTGTTTCATTAAACTTTTGTTTGAGTTTCAGGAAATTCATCATTTTGGTATTAGAAACCTGCAAATGCTTCCTGAAGCTCCTTACTCTCCATCAGCCTCATTTTTTCATCCAATTACTGACTATTAGTATGCCAAGTACATTTGTTATCTGCAGGACTAGCCCGGCTGCCCCAGCCGCCGCAGGGACTTGGGGACATTACTCAGACAGTACCTCCGAGAGTCATCCCAGCTTCGTAGCACTTCCGCAGGCGACAGGATGGGCAGTTTTTCCTTCTGAATTTGTCGATGGTGCAGTCATTCCGGCTGGCACAGAGGTATTTCTGTTTACCTACAAACATCAGAGGGAAGAGAGGATGGGTGGTGGGTACCGATCAGAGCAGAGCACCCCTCCTCTGCGGGCCATCCCTCCTGCCGGCGGCACCGCACCTCCCGGCAGGCGCGCGGCAGAGGCTCCCAGACCCGGAGCTCCAAGGAGAAAAATCACTCTGCTCTGTGCAGAGGTATTCAATAAACCGCAATTAAGAAGTAATTAAATATGCATAGTTTGGTTCTCATTCTTCAAATGTCATACGTCTACAGCTTGGCTTCTTGCTGCAACGAGCTGCTTCTCTCCCAGAACGCCTTCAAAACACATCCTCCTGCCCCAGCACTCACCTACAGTTTGCCGAATACAGTTCCCAGACAGCAGCCTTCCCTCTACAACCACGGCTCTCCTTACAGTGCCTTTTGGGGCTGAATTATTTTTTTGCATTTGTTTTCTGTGGGTTACAGACATTGGGGTTGAAGAACCGATTTTGCATGGGGAGCTGCTGCCCCACAGGCTCTGCCGCTGTGGGTCTCATGGCAGGCTGGCACCAGTCACCCTGTCCCCTGGGCTGCACTCACAGCCAGCCAGGAGGAAACTGGGACCAGCGATTCCCTGTAAGGGAGACCCCGTGCAGCAGCAGGCTTAGGGGGGCTTGCAGAAAATTCAGAAGTTACTTACTGTCAGATGAACCGGTACCTTAGACTCACCTTTCCACTTGCTGAGAGAGCCGCCCTTAGAGCTCCAGATTTCAGCTTTTTTTTTTTTTACTGCCTCATTTGTTAGACATGGCAAGAATGAACTTTCCTTCCTGACTCGTCATTTCTTTTCTTGTCAGGTCTAACCACTGAATCAGGATTTATCTGAAGTTCTTCATACCATTCCAAACTAAATCAGTCCCAGTAAATAATAGAGCTGTGCACCTCACAGACTCTGCATAAGCAGCCTACATGGGAATCAGTCTATATCCACCTTAACCTTTATTTATCACCCTGCAGATGTTTGCTTTTTATATTCTTATAGGAATAGCCCTTTGGAGTCATCAGAGATCCATTAAAAAGACAAGGCTGACTCTAACCTCATAACGTGCCGGTTTTGGCAAGAGATGCACCTATTTTGGTGCACTGATTTAACAACTCCCCACCTCCCCCCCCCCGCCATCCACAATTTCTGAAGATATCAGAATCAGAAAAAGCGGCAAATTTTTAGCAACTCAGCATCACAGACCTCACTGGCACCGTCTGTCGCTTCCCCATCGCCCTCCCGGCTCCAGAGAGCAGCTTTGTTTCCTGCGCCCACAGAGGGTCCCCCCGCTGCGCCCCGGCGCTGGCTGCCAGCAGCGCGCGGCTGCGGCTTCTCCAGGTACCAAACCCCACCTGCAGCCTCTCACCACAGGGTCGCAGGAAAGTCACAATAAGGCTCAGCATACACCCAACTCCTTCTCACACTGCGTGCGCACGGGGCTGTGCCGAAGGGCTGCAGAACTACCATCCGTTTGAACTTCCTAGAATTGTCCCATTAAAAGCTGGTCATTACACCACCCCCAGTGCCTTAACTGGTAAGACTGGAGACATAATGGGGCAAGAGTGCATCACCTGCAGCTGGGTTCCTCGCTAAATCCTTTTAACACCATTCTCATCAGCACCTCTTCTTATCCCCTCCCCCTTGCTCATTACCAAGCGTTAAGGACACTTAGACAAGCCTCAGCAGCAGCGATTACCCAAATCCCAGAGAACAGAAGCACCATCCTCCCTTTCAACAGTTCATTCAGGAGGATGAGTAATAAACAACTTCAGCTGAAACTGGGTTACTTGGAGTTATTTTTGTGCCGATGGAACCGAGTGCCGAGGCCATACTCCCTCCACTCGACCTCGTTACACGCATACATCAAACAAGAGTGGACGCCCTACTTTCTCAGGCATGGGCTTGGAGGGCTGCAAGGTGATTTTGCTCTCCTTCCCCGCCAGCTGTGCTGCAGGATTCCTGTCTCGTGACAATGTCTGATACTGGGATGCTCCAGAGTCCATCAAAACTACCGCGGGTGTCAATCAGCTGGGGCTGCGACTCCCGGGAAGGCTCACGCCCAGCCCATGGGGCCAAGTCGGTCTCCGGCCGAGGTCATCAGGCTGCCCCGCGCGGTGCTGCCCCGGGAGCATCCGCACAGCCCTCCTGCTCTCCCCTCACCCATCGGCTCCTGCTCCTTCTCTATCTTGCCTCCCTAGTCTAAACTACAGCATTTTTGCAACAATAATAGCTCAAAATCTTTAAAAAGGTCAAGCCTCTCCTGTAAACGGCTTTATTAAGGGAAGGTGGCACAGTCACTGCCCGAGCCCCCCAAGGACGCTCCAGGGTCAGGCACAGCTCTATCTAAATTCCCCTGCCAAGAGGAGGAACCAGCCTCCAAGTCTTAAGTAACTTCTCCTATACAGAGATTTGACTTTAAGTTCAGGATAATTTACTCTCTTCACTTAAGAACAAGCTGAGACGTTCGCAATCAGCTGTTCTTTATTTAAAGATAAATGCACTGTTTTTTCTTTTATTGAGTTTTACATTGGAATTTTTTTTTTCTCTTTTTCTTCCCTGCAAACAACAGGGATACTTTCTCGCATTACTCCAAAGCAGAGGCTCTTGCTTTGCAACTGTAAATACAAGTCTGATCTTGAAACACGCTCTCCTATGTTACCCAGCAGTCCTGCTCTTTGCAAAGCCAACCACCCAGCCTCTTCACAAGGGGATGCTGCCAAGGCGTTAGCCTCAGGTATAACCACCCGGCTGACGACACCGCAGGCGGACGCCTGGAGGAGAGCCCGCTCCTTCCCTGCCAGCCCGGAGACTGGCTGGCATGCGCGTAGGTGAGAAGTGAAGTTACAAAGGCACCCGGTACCCCTCCGCTCCGTCAGACCAGCGCAGGAATCCCAGGAGACCAGTCTGTGCAAGCAAGGCTCTTGCAGACTGCTGCAGCTCCCCTCTTCGCTACGCACCACGGACATGCTGCCGTACCAGTGCCCCCTTCGCCAGCACCCCCCCGACGGCACGGGATCCCTCCTGCGCCACCTCGCACCAGGCAGAACGACGCTTCTGCCACCACCCCTCCCACTCCTCACCAGGGACTGCAAGGAACGGAGAAAGGTTAGTTGCTCAGTCCAGAGAAGCTACTTAACTAAAAGCCTGTAGCCACGTGAATTGTTGTGCCTACTGTAGCTTTCCTTTCCAGAAAGCAACCTCTGCAAAAGTCTGGAGTAAGACTTACAATTGTGAATGTGAAAACCCATTAAATGCCTTCTGGATGAGAGATATATCCTTGTATTTCAGGGCACAAAGCAAGTTCTAACAGCTGGGGGATAAGGCCAAGCTTTCTGAGAAAGGGAATCCCCCAGGGTCGCATGTAACCGCAGGATCTCTAGTGCTTTTCTGTAAAAAATCTGATACCTGTCACTGTCACCAGCTGGGCTATGGCAAGAGCTGAGCCTGCAGGTTTGGTGCTGGGACCGCTCTGAACTTCCCACTTTAGAAATAATCCCATCAGAAACAGTCAGAGGGCACACAGCTGTGAAGCTCTCAGGATCCAACACTAAGTTACTACTAATAAACTATCTTTGCAAAGTTGTTTTCTTAATAGTCAGTCACCTGTATTTCCCAGAAGACTAAAGAAAACAAAAGGACAGCATTCAGCCCCAGTGACGCAGTGCAGGCTCCAGCACCAGCTCCAGTCCTTCGGCGCAGCGGCTTTCACAGCCTGCGGTGGCTGGGACGGTAGGCTGGCTGCGGGAAGAGCAAGGGGAAAGCTCTGCAGGGAACCAGAAATGACGCCTGCAAGTGAAAACAACAGCTTGCCAGAGAGACACGAGCAGGGAAGTTACAGATGCTGGTGAACACCATGGGCAGATAACAGCTCTGTACGGGAGATGACCTAACAGGAAGCCCCGAGCAAGCCAAGGCTAAACGAGGAGCTTTCAAAGTAAACACCTATGGGACTGTGCAAACTGAAAAGGCTTTATTTTAAAGATGCTTAAACCCAGCAAGCAAAAATGTTTTAGCTGCTCGGCTCTCTGGCAACAAGACAAAACCATAATGTTTTAACTGCTGAGCCTGTCTGAAGTCAAATTGTCTGCTTCAGGCTCCAACCGATGTCATGTCTGACTACTCACTGACTGATAGCTTGCTCGCACCCAGCGAAGCGGGTGCTGACGCAGTGGGTCACCCGCAGAGAAGCGCTGCTGCATGGGGCTGGGGGAGCTGGTCTCTGGGTGCCAAGGAGAAAGAAAAGCAATCCCACCTGGCAGACAGCATGGGAGATAGGCAGCAGGCTGTGCCAGGAGGGCCTGGGCTCTCAAAGGTCTGGTTATTCCACTTCCTGCTCTTCCCGTGGAATTTTAAGGCCAGTAATACCCCAGGGGTAGTGAGAAACCCACCACTGAAGCAGGAGCATCACAGTGCTGCAGCACCACGGAAGCCTTTTGCAGACGCGGCTCTTTTGCAGACTGTCAGACCAGCCACGAGAAGAACGCGTTTTAAAACATGGCGATGGTCTTTGAAAACAGTTCACTTTAACTTGTTGTCATCTTGAAAACTTGCACGAACCTGTCGAGTTGGCCTGGAGACACTTCCCTCTGGTGCAGGGCCAGTCCTCAGCAGGTCAGGATGTAGAACAATAATCCATATGAAGAGTGACTGAAAGGGAATCGGGACAGACTGCACAGCAGTCTGGCTGTTAGCCCTCTAGGAAATTGTCAAATACTATGTTATTTTTTTCATTTACCTCTCTGCAATTTGAAGGCAGCCCCATCAAGAATACAGCCTACGGTGTCCCGGTCCTGCTGGCCAGGAACACTGCAGAGGCAGCTCTGAACTGGCCGAGACGGCCATCAGCTCTCGTGCAACCTTGGAGGGATGAGGAAGGTCTACCATTTTTCAGGGGTGGATGCAGGGGACACAAAACTGACTCCCTTCCTGGATGGGATGGGACAACCGGAACCCCTGGACTGCCATCTGATTTGGAAGTGTGTCGTGTTTGAAGTATTATTCTGTTTCAGGGACAAGCATGGTACCATGAGGACCACCCTAATGCTTTTAACTCATCTGAGCCACCCTAATCATGCCAAGTGATGCCCTGCCTACTTGTGTTGAGAAAGAACAAAATCTGTGCTGAGGTGGATGCACTTTTCGTTTACCAGATCTCTGCTGTCGTAGGAGAAAGAGGAATTAGAAGGAGGAGTCATCCTCCTTCGCAGGGTGCGAGTGTGCCTGGCAGCAGAAGAGCAGCAGCACTTCTTGCTGGGGTAGCGAGCCCCAACCCTCTTGGATCCCTCTGCGCTTGGGACACCAGGGCGGGGTGACAGAAAGGGAGAGACAAACATCAGGTTAGATTACAAAAATGGGGCTGGCCATCTTGCAAGTGAGGAAGTCCACATCAGAGCTGAAGAATCTGCATGGTGTGTTTTAGAGCTGGCCTATGTATAACCTGGACATCTTGAGATGGTCTGTAAATCGACAAAGCTGACAGAAAGAAATCAGGAAAATATTCAGGTCTTTTCTGTTAACTGTTCCAACATCTTTCTGGAAGAACCGGGTGGACTTGAGCTTGCAAAAAAAAACCCCAAAGCTATCAAACATTTTATCAAAGTAGGAGTGATCTGCTCTACTGGAAACCACAGAACCACACAGAATCACAGAATCATTAAGGTTGAAAAAGACCTTCAACATCATCAAGTCCAACCATCAACCCAACACCACCATGCCCACTGAACCATGTCCTGAAGCGCCACATCCACACGTTTTTTGAACACTTCCAAAGATGGCGACTACACCACTTCCCCGGGCAGCCTGTTCCAATGCTTGACCACGCTCTCTGTAAAGAAATTTTTCCTAATATCTAATCTAAACCTCCCCTGGCGCAACTTGAGGCTGTTTCTTCTCTTCCTATCACTAGTTACTTGGGAGAAGAGACCAACACCCACCTCGCCACAACCCCCTTTCAGGTAGTTGTAGAGCACAATGAGGGCTCCCCTCAGCCTCCTCTTCTCCAGACTGAACACCCCCAGTTCCCTCAGCTGCTCCTCGTAAGACTTGTGCTCTAGAACCGCACAAATCCCTCAGCATGTATCAAAAGGGAAGAGGAATCAATGTCACAGCTTTTTTTTTTTTTCAAATCTTTTCCCTTTCTAATCCCCTAGAAGCCAGTGGCTGCCTGTAAAACTTTCTTAAATATTCCTGAATTACTGCCAAATCAGTATTAATGCGGCAAAGAATATGATAAAAGAAAAACTACATGTCTAGCTAGTCTCCATTCCCTCCAAGGTGATCTGCTCATGCTGTTCTTCAGTTCCCAGTCCATTGCTTCTCCTACCCACTGGAGGCTGCTGGACAGTAGCACCAGTGGCAGGAAGGTAACAGGCAGAAGAAAAGGGTTTCTTTTTTCATTGAGGAAGCTTTCTGATGTGCGTTGTAAAAGGTCTCCAGAGGTGACCTAAGGTTTTCAGAGATGTATTTTATGGTCTTTAAAACATGAGAACAAACTGAAATATCAGCTTTCAATATTGCTCCTCAACTTTAAGAAGGAAAGGTCTGGCTGGAAAATTACCAAGAGTCAGGATACAAATCATCACCTGCCACTGCCCTGCCTTCAGTATTTACAACGGAGTCTGATTTATTGTTTATTCCCCAAAATACTCTATCCATGTACCTCAGGGTAACATAAGATGAAACCTCACACCCAGGCAGGTGCCCCCCACCCTGCTGCTCCTCACTGCAGACGCACTTCGCTCCACGGTCTTGTCCAGGGGAAAGGCAAAGGGCTGCTGCTGCCCGACCCCAACGCCACCAAACAGCTCTAACCTTCTGCGATACCTCGAGGTTTAAAAACTGAGAACAGGCATAAACCCCATTTAAATTAATGGTATAACACAATCAGGAGAGGGAATGGGACCACAGCATACTATTAAGAGCAGCGCAAGCAGCCCGGGCTGCCTCCTCTCCCCCAGCAGGCATCTCCCAGCCCTCATCCGCACGCCGCGCAGGACAGAGCCCGCCCCAGTGTTAACGGAGGAGCACCGCCCCAGGAGTCGCCAGCCGACACAGGGCATTTCATCAGCGCTTTATCTGACAGAGAGAGCCAAGACTCCACTTACTATAAATCAACAATAACTTGTTGACTTAAACAAGCATCTGTTATTTACTCTGGCTGCACAAGCCAATCCATTTGTCCTTACACAGAGTTGGTATACAGCAGAGACATATCTGTAAATAATTTACTTGGGAAAAATATGCCAAACTTATTATCTATTAATATTATTTGATTGTCCTATTACAGCAACAGGATGCTGTTGTCATCTATGGCACAGCCCCAATTCTTCCCTGAACCAGTGCTGCCAAGTACACTCCAGGCACGGATGATGAATGAGGGAAAAGGTGGCTCTGAAAGCACGCAGGGTGATGCCAGAATCAATCTAGAAGCAGTGCCCTGACAATGGCAGGTGAGTACCCACCGGTTTGGGACCTCTGCTCAACAGAAGGGTAACATAAGGCGCAGGAGGGGAAGGTCACGGCGAGACAAGCCAGAGACAGAAGCCTCCATCCCTGTCGCTGGCCGCCAGCTGGGAACCGCAGTGCCTCCCTCTCCAGGGACATTGCTGACCCACAGCCCAAGGAAACAGCCGGGCTAGGTCCTCCTACATGCCAATTACCAAGAAAAGATGGTGCAAAGACCTTGCTGTTGAGAGGGAACATCTGGGCTCACACTTATCTCTGGAGAGCCCGGCACTACAGAGCTGGTCGTGAAGTAGTTGCTTTCTCAAGGGTTGGGGTGACGGATCATGGACACCAAGGTCAGAGCACTGCTCTCAATGCACAGACAGTTCTGATGTTTTGCAGGTACTGAGAGAAGTGACCCTCTGAAAGGGATGCAAGAGAGGAAAAGCATCCCCTAAATTTGAGTTGTGGGTCTGAGATGGCAGGAAGGCTGTTGGGAACTCAAAGCACCCTTGAGAGTCAAGAGGAGAAGCAGGAACTGACTCTTCCAGGGTCTCACTAGCTCAGTAAGATAATCAGGCGTTGAAAAGGATTGTTTTTGGCAAACTGGTTTGGCTACTCTTTGAGGGCAATCTGTAATGTGGAATGACAAACATACAACAAAGAAATCCATTCACCCTTGAATTTTCTCCTTTACTACTTTAAGAAACTTTAGAAACCCACCACACTTTGTCCCCACCACTCTTGCCTCAGTCCTCTTGGTTTGGCAAGCTCCCCAAAGCAAGGCTGTTTAACCTCTTTCAACAGGAGAACATACCACGATGCTGTAAATGCCTCCAGCACTTACACGTTAATGCTCGACTGCTGATGAAAGAACTTGCGTCAGCAGAACTTGACTCTCAGGCTACTTTGGTAGAGAAAGCCAACGCTTGGAGGTGGGGGTGATTTTCCCTCCTGTCCCTGTACGCATTACCTTCAGCCGCCCGTTTGAAGAAGACTTTGCAGCTACCACAAGTGAGGGCTCCATAGTGGCACCCAGATGCTTCATCTCCACAGATCAGGCAAGTCTTCTGAGGTGGAAAGTAATAGTCAATGGGCAAGATATGTTCATGGCCAGTCTCCAACCTGAAGCATAAAAGAGAAAGAGAACAAGGGAAAGGGTCAGCAAATGAGGTTAGGACGAGCTATTGATGAGCGCAGCGGATGGCACTTGGGAGAACATTCATGGCAAAACCCAAAATTTCAGTGATAGGACAAGCCAAGCACTGCACAGAAAGGAGGCAAGAGATGACTAAGCCAAACCTCACTCTGCCCATGCAGAAGACCATGCTGGGGTGCCCCTCCTGACGTTGCCCCTAGGTACAATGTGTGACAATGTGTGACAAAGTACAGCCACGGTGACAGCACAGCCTAGAAAGAAAAGATGACTGGGACTGTAACTTTGCCTTCAACAGTGAGGCCTGTACACCAAAAATGGACTCTGCATGCTCATTAAGCTACGCGATCTATTAAGGTAATTGTTGTCACTTCACTACAGATGAATTTACCCTTTTCCTTCTTAATTCAAACAATTTAATTTTCCCAAATCTATCAAACTCCCTGAAGCTATTGCATTCTTCCTGGTTTTTTGTCTTGCTGGTTTTCTACCCATTCCCTCTTTCAATATCCAGCAATGGCCGGACGCAACTTTCTCCCAGGATGCCTTCCTCATCCACATGACTACTAAAACCACCCAGAAGCCTCTGGTGAAAACATAAAGCATTTGCTGTGAAAGTGTCACAGTAGACTCCTGTTTATACCCATCCCAGGGGTATAAAGGGACTGCCGCTGTTGTCTCCCCGTCACACGGCACACACCGGGATAGTGCCACCGAGGGCCCTGTCCTGGGATGGCCCCACGGGCAGAGCACGGTGCTGCCAACCACTCAATGGTGAAAACAAACCGCAGAGCCAAAAATAAAAGCTGCAGAGTCTGCCATGTAATAGTTATTATTAAATGCTGGAAGTGGGTCAGTGTGGATTACGGAGCTTCAAATCTTCCACCCGCCAGGCTCAGTTAGTCCGAAAGACCCATTTTGGATTTTCACTCTGGGTAGCTGGAAACAAAGGCAGAGGCAGACTACGGACTCCCACGAAGACCTGGGGCCATCGCTGCTTGTTGCTGCTTTCCCCAACCCACAGTTTTGACATAACCTCATAACCTCTTCCAAGTTCTGCTGGGGAAGCACGAGGAGCAGCCTGCAGCCCTGGCACAACCCAGGCAGGTGCCCAGCCCGACGAGAGGACCGCGGCGCTGCCGGGGTGCTCCGGAGGCAGAGCCCCACACCTCCACCCCTCCCACCGCTCCCACGGTGCTGCCAGCGTGGGAGCGGGTCCCCGCGAGCCGGGACCCGGGGGCAGGACTTCGCCCACCAGCGCCCCGCCGCACTGCACTGCCTGCGCGCGCCAGGCTGACGCAGCGCCCACCAGCCCCGTTAACCACAGCGCCGAGAGGCTCTGAGAGCCAGCCCTCCTCTCCGACCGCGTCTTCCTCATGCTTCCCCCTCCACATGCCCAAACCCTTTTCCCTGGGCTGGCACCCGCCCTGCCGCCTCCCTCCCGACATGCGCTGCCACACTTGTCGGATCAGATCCGCGGAGAAGCTGCTTTTTCGAGAGGCACGGCAGAACCGGAGGCGCTCATCAGAACCGCAAGTCAATGCGTGCCCGGGCTGTACGGGGAGCGACAGCATGTGAAGTTATGTGCCAAAACTGGCTTTTTGTCAAAACACCGGATGAGGCCATTAGCTTCTAACAGTCAGCAGGTCGCTGCAACTTTTCAATCAAAATTAGATCTGCTTTTGGTTTCTGGTATTGTTTGAATGCTTGCAGGTGAGCTGTTAGAAATCAAATTATATTAACAGCAAATGTGACAATGCCGGGGCTCCTTGGGAAAAATCTTTATACTCAGAAAAGCCCCATTTGGGCCCCCAGTGTGAATAAAACCAAAATCCACTGAAACAGAAAATAGCGCTGGGAGAGATGGCAGCCGGAACCCGTACCGTGAATCTTCCAAAAAGCCCTGCAACTTTCAGAAAAGCGGGGTCAAACACCAAGACAGACCCCGGGGCACTGGAACGCCGTCCTGCTTCTCAGGCCCTCTGCCCCAAACCGCACCCCGCGGCCAGTGCCATCCGCGCCCCGCCGGCCCGCGGGCAGCTCTGCCCCCCCGCTGCGGCACAAGCAAGGGGACATCTCGGGCACCAACAGAGCGGCTGGCAGCATCGAGGTTTAATTAAGGAAAGACACGTGTATTGTCTGTCCTAATCACCAGCTCTTCCACTGGGTTTTCCCAGTGTGTAGGGGCAGCTGCCTGGTTATCGTCTTTTGCTCAGCTATTTCAATTTTGGTAGTAAGTAGCTTCTTTAGTTCAGACAACCCATTCCCTTTTGTTCCGCTGCCCAAGAGACACAAATCAAACTGAGGAGAGGGAGGTTTTAAATGAGAAAAAGTGATTCCTCAAGAACAGATGAGGAAAAAATATTTGACTGGTTTAAATCATACCATAGGCTGAAAAATACTTTGCGCTGCAGACAGGACTTAAGGGGCCGTCACTGTTGTTATGGGAACAATTAGCCAGGATGCTTAATTTCAACCAAAGACTAACTCTGTTACCAGAGTACCGGTGCGGTTCGCCTTTCATACGGGTCAGGGCTCTTGGTCTTTTCTAAGCCCCTCGCACCTTGAGAGTAAACATGAAATGGGACAGTTACTGGCTCACCTCTGTCCTCTGATCTTGCTGTCCATTGTGTCCTTCAGGAATGCTGCTATCTTCTATTCCTCATGCGAGAGCTATGCAGATCCTACCTAAATTGTAGGTTAATAACTGGAGCAGCAATTTCATCCTCTGTTCTTAAAGCAAGAAACATTTTGAGTGATTTCTCATCTTTTCAACAGCAGCATTCAGAATCAGTGACTCAACTGTAGATGCTGCTCAACTATTCCTCCCTGATGATCTCAATTTCCAAGGCTTTTCTTGAATTACTGATAGTCAACTGCAACTTCTCTGCCACAGTTAAGCCCTGATGCCACAAACGTCTCCCAGCATCTCGCCCGTCCTCCCAGTGCAATCCCACTGCCCGGTCCCCGGAGGGGCCCAGGGCACCCCTGCCCTCCCCGTGCCACCTCTGTAGGAGCACCCTACGCTGCACAGCCTCGGCACTCAGTTGGAGGTGCTACTGTAGAGCAGACGCTATGAAGAACTAACCAGCAGCAGATACAAAAGCTTTGCTAAAAATGTCTTATTTATCCAGCTATTTCTGAGGTTCCAGCACAACCAGACCTTTTGTTACCTTCTTTCTCCTCTCTATGCAATCAGAAATCTGAAAAGGGCTCATTTATCTTTTTCCATAAGGCCTTCCATACTGTGCTTTCCCCGTTCTTTGCACTATGTATTTCAGCTAGGAAATAAGCAGCACTGACTCTCACAGTAGCAGCTGTTGTGATGACAGCAGCAGGACCCCCAGAAGACCTTGGAGTATTTTTGAGGCCTAATTATTTAAAGCTGCAAAGTAGGTTAGCAATTAAGGCTTGGGTGGCTTTTAAAACAGCTTTTTAAATAGCTGTTTCTCCATAGGAAGAGTGGAAGTACAAATATACCTTCATGCATGTGTATATCTAGTGTACCTATATATGTGCACCTACCTACGGAGGGTGCTGAGCAGAGCGTCCCAGCGGCGCTCGGGGTCTCCCTGCACCCTCCCGCGCCCTTGGCCCAGCTCGCCCCCGCTGCCCACTTACGGATGGAAATCAGCGGGAGCTGGCAGACGCTCAAGGTTAATCCCGGCTGTGAGACGGGCTCGTCCCGGGGGCAACGCTCCCGCCTTCGGGGTGTGCACAGGGCAGCATTCGGCCCCCGGCATCCTGTCAGGCCGGAGATTGATGTCCCGGCAGCTGGGGAGCGGCACGGCTGCTGGCTGAGCCCCGCAGCACCAGCGCGACCTCCAGCTCGCTGCGGCACCTCTCCTACTGGCAGCCACTGCCCGCAGAGCTGGAGGATTCGCCTGGGAATGCCCTTGACTTTAAAAATGTGCCAATTTGCCCTTTTACTTTTTATACTTAGAGGGAAAATCGTCAGAAAAACGGAACTTAAAACGTGGGCAACTCGGAGTGAGCTGTGATAATGGTACCTTGAACGATCTGTTTTCCAGTTTCCAAGGGGCGTTCTCAAAAGACGTCGGTAATAACACTCCAATGAGCCAAAAAGATGGCTTACGGAGGCAGCAGGCACGTGTGGACCAGCAGCTTTCTGGGCAGAGCCCCAGGTGCCCAGCTGCACAGGGGTCCCAGCGACCAGCAGCGCTGGCAGCTCCTCTGTACCCGCGCAAGGGGCCAGAGGGGCGGCTCAGCCAGCAGGCTCGCCACGTGCTGCCCAAAGCTTTCCTCCGAGCACAAGTTTTCGCTCTGTCGGTACCCGCTGATTGCACCCACCCCGCAGAGCCACAGAAATACGGAGGTCTGACCAAAGCAGGCATCGAGCGCGTTGCGGAGGGCTCCAGAATACGGGACCGTAGTTTGCACAATATATGGCAAGTGTCATGCAGCCTCAGACACCCAAAGCAGGGAGATAGCACGGCGCGGGCAGACACAACGGCTGCAGCAGTGACGTCGGGCAGAGATTCCAGCCCTGGAGCATGGCTTGAAGGCCAAGGTCAGGAGTGCTCACAAAAGAGCACAGCAGTTTTCAGGGAGGAGGAAAACAACTTCAGTATCTCTCTTATGGCTATAGGAAGAATTTTACCGTCATTTCAGAATGGTTCTTTAAGGAAACAGAAAGAGCCTACTGTGCTACTGCCACACGCCAGTATTTCTGTAGTGCAGGTGCTGTGATTTTGCAAGGCGGCACTTGTTTGTCAATAGTGAATTCCACCCAGCAGCCCAGATTTCACAACACACCCAGAAAACCACGGGCAATCATGGCTAAGCGGGAAGTCAACCACTTCCCATAGCCCACAGAGGAAGTGTCCATCTTGGCAACAGCCGGCACACGCTACCCAAAAGGAGCCGAGGCACAACTGTGTCGTCCCCACTCCGAACGCCCGACTCCTGAGGCAGCCCGCGAAGAAGAGGGTTTGCTGCTTTACCTGCGTGGCTCCTGCAGTCCATGCCCACCTGCTCGAGTAAGATTAATTTGTCAAGCAGTTCGCCATGCTAATGTAACACAATGCATATTCCTTACACTCCCTCTGTTTTCCATCAGTCTGACATAACTGAACAAACACAATTTCCGCCTCCTTCACTCTTAATTTGACTACATTTTCCATGTTAAAATTGCTCTAACAGTTGCAGTAGAACAACCCGCCAGACTGTAATGAAACGCCACAGTGCTGCCTTCGACTCAGCTGTGCCTCGGCGGCTGGCACTACCTCCTCGTGGCATCAGTTTGCCGCGGGAACCGCTCAGGGCCCGTGTTTGCGCCAGCGGGCTTGCAGTCCGCTCTGGGACTTAGCCACCTAGCCCAGAAACACACCTGCTAAGGCACAGTGCCATGGATTTGCAAACACAGGGACTCAGCCGGACTGGCCTTCAGAGAATCCCTAACCAGGATGTGCCTGCCCACCCGTGGCAGCCACCACAACACCCCAGCTCGCCCTGGCCTGACCCACCATCAGCTGGGAATACCCGGAGCAGAGCACTTTTGGTCACACGCCTCGTCCTTCGGGGAAACTGGCTGGCGGGTTTGCGCTTTTACAAGCAACCCATCTGTTAAAATGCTTTGAGCAGTTTCATCTATAAACATGCAGCCTTGTATGCTGAATTTTATTTCTTTTTTTCAAAATAGCCTTGAATATGTTTCTAAACTGACTGTGCCTTGTTTTCGTGCATAACTGCTGGAGGTGGAAAGGCAAGATAGCATCTCTGGGAGAGCAGAGCGTGGTGCACAGTGTGAGCAACAGGCACGGTCCACGGTACGCACATATGGGAACCTGATCTTCACTGGATTTCAATAAACATTAGCAGATGACAATGGGTTTTCCAAACATGCCTGGCAGTTAGGGCAGGCAGAACTAGCATGCTCTCAGGAGAAGGTCCTCCCACCAGCAGCTCCCCGGAGCCGCGGGAGCTGAGACGGCAGCAGCTCAGAGGCTGCCTCTCAGCCCAGGGGTCACAAATAACCTCCAACAAGCACAGCTCCACAAATCCATTCTCAAATCTCCCAAATTAAATTCCCTATTTTCTTTTCAAACGCTCTATTTACTTGTTTTGACAGTTTATTTGTGACACACTGGGTCCCCGCCGCAGCCGACGCCCCACCTCCACCAACCACAGCCCCGGCAAGCCCACGGCTCTCTTCCCTTTTGCTTTCCTTTGCCGTGCAAGAAGGCAGCTTCAGCCCAGAGCTGCCCCAAAACCGGCTGCCGTTGGGCCCGTGGGGCAGCCTTTGCCCCAGCACCCAGGGGACGGACCCAAAGAGCCACCCCGACCAGCGCGGCCACTGCATACTTACTGACGGGGCGGACGGCAGAGGCCACGCCATAACCCAAACCACTGGGGAGTCTCCCGATTTTAACAGCCATCGTTGGCTCTCACCGTCCAGTCACCCCTGAGAAAGCAGCAGCAGATGAGGGTGAAAAGGTGAAAGGAGGCAGGTATGCTATACCTGAAATGCAAAGCTCGGGCAAAGTCTCTGCGGTAGGCAGCTGCCTGCATTTCGGGGACAGTCCTGAGACCAAAGCGTCTGCCTCCAAACCTGATCTCTAGCCAGTGAGCTGAGGGAGCCACCTAAATAAATCAGCTCAGAGAAAACGAAACACTTCATTTCGCCAGATGGAGAAGGTATCTACTAAAAGAGATGGCGTAAATGTATTGCAAGGTTACTCAAGATGGGGACTCACCTGGTGAGGAAGTGCAAGGGGGACAAAAAGCGAAACTGGAGTAATGTAAGCAGGCTTCGGCCCTGACGAGCACCCCGAGGTCACCAGCGCTGCACACCACATCGTCCTGGTGACTGCAGAGTCACCTGCAGTCTCCAGGGACAAGACCTTGGTGTCCTCGGTGCGCAGAGCGCCCTACTTATTTCCCAAGGAAACCGTCTGTCCTGTCTAATATTTTTTAAGTTAGTTTAACCCACACCATAATCTTCCATTCTCAAACCCATCTCCTCTGATGACAAAATGTGCCTATAAGGAAAATCACAATTAACGGGACACTCTTGGTCCATATATTTCATGCTCCAGGAGACGCTGCCACCACGTCAGGTAGGGAGTAACGGCTTCCAGGCCCCTGGGAAGCATCCTGGCCGTCACCGTACTCGGCAGGTGCCGCAAGCGAACAGTCTGCTTTTATAGGAAGATGTTCACCTTCCCCTCCTCAAATGCCACGCGCAGCCGTACCTGTTAAACACTTAGGAAAGATGATGCGAGTTCCTTGGCGGCTTTCCACAGCAGCCAGGTCTGACGTGCAGATCTCCAGAGGTAACCGAGCATCTCCCTGCCTGAGCCAGCCGAGACCCCCCCAGCCAGGGCCACCCCTCGGCAGCCCACGTGCCACCGGAGGCTGCCGGACCCGCAGCCGGCCGCGCCAGCAGCGCGGCTCCTCACCTGGAACAGCGCCGGGGCAGCGCTCCCGGGGCCGGAGGGCTCTTCTCAGCAGGAATCCCCGTCCTCTCCCAGGGCTTGCAGGGCTCACACAACCACGGAGATCAGCGTGCGGCAGAAGACCAAAGCTGCTCTCTCCGCAGGCCCGTCACGTGCAGATTAATGTTCCTTTTGTTTTTGTAGGACACGGATCTTAATGCCAGCACCGCATTTATAAATTAGACAAGTAGCCCCCGCGCCGGCTCGCGAAGCCCTTGCAGAACAATCCCTGCCCCAAGACTTTTCACCGGCAGGACACGGGGATACGGGGAGGCCTGCGAAGAGGCCGGCTGGCCGGCCGGCACAAACAGGCCTGCGTCCCGCGACGGGCTGCAGCCAGAGCACCTCACGTGAACCAGCCATTTGGTCCCCGAGGGATCTCCACAAATCACTTGGCCGACCAACAAGGTACTGTCGTGCCTCAAACCGAAAACAACAGCTGCTGGGGGAGAGCTGATACGGCACGCAGGGCGCTGGCGGGGCAGGGGGACCGATGCCAATGCCACGGGCCGGCGCGCTGCTCACCTCCACGCGCGGGCAAGGAGGGAGCCCGGCTCCGGCCCACAGGCATCTCCTCGGCAGCCTGGCAGCGGGGCGAGCACCGTCAGCCTCATTCGCCGGCCCTGGCTTTCTACTGCGGAACGGGAAACCTCAGGGCCCGCGTCCCTCTGGGCGCTCTCGGCCCCGCTCCGCACCGCACGGCTGCTCTGTCCCCAGAGCGCTTGCCGCCACCGCCGGCCCGTGGGCAGCACGACCGGGCAGACAGCCCTTGGGCATCTCAAGCATCTCAAGCCCGCTGAGCCCCGCACCGGGGCGCACCCCGAGCCATGCCGGCTCTTTCCGAGAGCCGGGCCGACCCCGCCAGCCGTCCCTTGGCAGGGACCGGAGGGGCTCGCCTTCGCCAGCGCCCTGGAGAAGGATCCCTGCTGGAACAGGGCGTCCCTCGTCGTCCCCCCAGGGCCTGCAGCCAGCTCCACAGCCCGACACGGTACTGCAGGAAGAAAACCCAGGTGGACTGATTTAAATCAACGTCATCTAGAACTTCAAACGTAGTCAGAATTTAATTTGGCAACAAGGATCCCTCTACTTAAATAATCAATTTTCATATTTTCTACATCTGTCTTTTGCAGCGATTTTCCCTGCAGCATTGGATGCCTTTAGTAATGTTCTCTACCTTCACATTTTCTCTTTGCAACATGCAGAATGTGTTCGTTTTAAATAGGGCCACGCTGATGCATCTGCAGAGGATGACAGTTCTTTTTGTTAGCAAGAGCCTTCTGTTTAGCAAATATGCTTTTTTTTTGGAAGCAATTATATGGTTTGTCATGACTTTTGTTTTTCCACTCTGTAACATAGAAAATGGTGACACATTTCTTATTTATTAGATGCTGGGTTAATATTTTATTTGTGACACACGTCAAGTTGCATTCAAATGGATCCATAAATTCAATGGAAATGTGAACATTTTAAATTGCTCTTCCAGTAAGTCAGAACTGAATTTATCAAAGCAGAGTGTATTTCAAATCAATCGATAACTAAGGCCAAGCCAGGCTTACCTGTGAGCCTGAGCAAACTCTGTGGACTGGTCCTTTTCTATGGGATCTTTTTACCCTTTCTTACACCTTTTCTATGGGATCTCCAAGATTTCATAGCTGCTGGATACCACTGTCCCATGCCTCATTCTCTTCACAGGTTACAAGAAAACCTCCCACATTTTCTGTTTTTTTCAACTCCTGTAGATCTCCATTTTGAATGACTAGCCTTTGAACTGAACCGGCTGCAGAAATTGCATTTTCTCTGCTTTCTGGAGCCTGGTGCTGAGGTGCTGCCTTCTGCTGGGAGCCTGACCTCCTCTGGCCGCCAGCAAAACCCATGAACCACCCACTCTTACATTCTCCTGACCTCCCATGGGTGTCATGGACTCTAGTAAGCACAGGCTTCTACATTCTCCCGTGATGAGAAAGTGGGAATATGGCTCCACACCTTGCCCCGCTCGCAACATGTCCTTAACAGCGTTCCTCTTACGGAGGACGCGCTGCCCCATCGGCTCTGCAGCCGGAGACGGCACCTGCCCCGCAGGAACTCGTGGGACCCCATCCCACAGCCCCGCTCCTCGGTGACTCCACCAACGAACAAGTCGGTGCCAAGAGGGGCTGCAGACAGGAGCCCTCCCTGCCACTCTCGGGCCTCAGACCGAGGGCTCCCATAACGGGACGGCCCCGCCAGATCGCTGAGGGATGTCAGGAGTCACTTCCAGACTCGGATATTTAAAACACATAGTATTTTCCTCACTTCATTTGGCAGTGGAGTTATTGCTAAGGAAACCAGTGCCGCAATTTCTGCATTTTTATTTCTCTATTGGATGAAGCGCGAGTTGAAAACGGGCAGATGGCAGGCAACGGAGGAATCCATCATGGAAAAATGACACCACCACAAATGCCACTTACAGTGGAGGCACCCGACCGGGGAGGCACGCCACGCAAGCGAGACCTGCTGGCACGCGCAGCGAAGCAAAAGGCGGCATCGCTGCCCTTCAGAGGGCCGCTGCCTCTCCAGCCTCCCCGCTGCCGGGAGGGCAGCACCCTCTTCCTCCTCCCCGCAAAGCATGGTGGCCTGGGGACGGACAGAAGAAACGAAGAAACAGCAACATCCAGCAGCTGAGCCCCCGCCTCCCGTCCTCGGCCCCGCAGCGCTCGTCATCTCTCGCCAAAGCCGGACACGGGGACTCGCTGCGGCAGCTGTGCATCACCAGCTGTGCCAGCTCCTGCGCTGCGCTCTGCTCCCAGCAAGCTGCTGAGAGCCTGCGGTGGAGTTTCCAGGCTGGCCTAGGTAGGAACTTCAGCTGTAGCTGAATGGCAGAATTGTTTTATTTTTAGGCATGTTTATACCAAGACCAAACCTTTGCAGAGACACAGCTGCAGAGGCATGAAAACACTTTTCCGTATTATGTCTGGAAACGGGTATAAGCTCTATCTGCAAAATGTCTCTTCAGGTCTCCTGGCAAACCACTTGTTTTCTAGAGGAGACTTCAGATCTTACACAACAGTATCATCTCCCCATGCCCTCAAAGCAGATCATGCTTTGAGTCATCTCATAAAGAGTAAACATGCAAATTATAATGAAGGTGTCACATATCTACGGTCTTCTTGGCACTCTTAGCCCTGATCTCAGCAACAGAGGCAAGGCAGAGCCAAATTCCTTAGCACCCCGCAGCAACCGGCTAATGTCCAGCCAGGTCCTCCTGTTGCGTGGCCGTGCCTTCCCCGGCGGCTGCCATGAGGCCGCGTGCACCTGCGGTTCACAGCTGCCTACACCTGCCGGCGGCCGCAGGACCACGGCACCTCCATGAGGCTGGGCTGGTGGGGATGAGCAGCGAGCTGTGCCGGTATGAACCGCGGCGGCATGCTCACGGCGAGTCCAGGGCATCCCAGCCCAGCATGGCCCCGGGAAGAGCTGCCTTGGTGAGTTCTTTTAGTGACACAAGGCACGGACAGCCAGACTTGTCGTTTTGGGGGCTGAAAGCATTTCTTGGGAAACACAAGAGGGCAGAACCCTGCAGCAGCAGCAGTCGGCGGATCCCAGGGGATACGTGTGCGTGGGAGCTCCCCCCGTGACCACTGACAGGCGCCAAAATCTGCGGTCGGGCAGCAATGTCCTAAGGGAGCCGAGGCGCTTTTGCAACCATTTACGAGCCCAGCACCCTGTCTGCTCCACCTCTGCCTCACACTGCCAAGCAGGCGAAGAACGAAAGCAGCCAAGAATCATTTTCTTTTAAGCCCGCCTGCAAACCAAAACACAGATGCCACGTCTAATTTTAGGCGTCCTAGCCTTGAGAGTGTTCTCTGCATTCTCCTCTAAGCCAGCAGCAAGACGCTCATCGCAGAACAAAGCCGCCGAAGTGGCCGAGCACCCACCTCGACCCCAGCTTGTGGAAAGCCGGAGGGTACGCGAGGGCAGAGCCCCGTCCTCTCCTCCGGCCGCGAGGGCACGGCTCTGCCCTGCAGCCCGCGCGGCCGGGAGCAAACGGATCACTGCTACTCCCGGGGATCCCCGCGGGACGCACGGAGCCCCATCCGCTAGCTGGAAGGAGGCACGCCGCCCCGTTAACCTCAGGCTGCCGTCTTATCCCCGCGGGGGCTTGGGCAGCTCTTCCAGCTCGGGCCGTAATTCGAGCGTTTAAGCACCAATGTGGCAAAACGGAGGGTGAGCTGCACAACGGGAAAACCGCTGCTCCCCAGGCCCCGCTTAGCTGCCGCCCTCAGCCCAGCCTCGTCCCACCCTCAGCACGGCTACGCGGGAGGGTGCTCCGTGCTGCAGGCACCCCGGCACCGCCCCGCTCTGCTCCCCCTTCAAAGCCACCCTCCAAAACGGCCAGGAACTGAGGACTGGGCATTTGGCACAGACTGTGCTGTAAACTAAAAAGGGGAAAAAAGTCCCTGTGCTGCTATTTTTTTCCTAACCATTTAAAGATGCTCCTGGGGACTTGGGAGCAGATTGGGAAGTAACGGATTTCTTTGCAAGTGGAAGATTGTGTTATCAGGGAAAGACTTTCCTCTCCGACCACAGGGGACACACAAAAATAAAGCAAGTAACTAAAAACCAGAAAGCTAAATCCATGTGAAGGGGCCAAGCTAACTGGAACGACCTCACACGTTCGGAAGCGTACGAGCACACACAGGGACGAAGCCCAGAGCTGGCCAAGTGGGGACGTGGTCCCCACAGACCCATGGCTCCAGGCTTCGGACCCGAGCCGGACACGTGCCACCCAGACCCGCCTTGCTGAACAGAGCCGGCGCTTCCAGACAGTGGGAGAAGGGATGGGGGTGGCTGGAGGCCGAGCTCTCAGCTTTGCGCCTGAGCAGCGAGAAGCAGCAATGCCAACTCCACGCCAGGCCCCGCGGCGTCCCCGCGCAGAGGCGCGCAGAGCCCCGTCCAGCCCCCGTGACCGGCACTCCGGCCCACGGACGGGACGGTGCAGAACGCCCGCTCCTCCACGTCTCCTCCACAGTCGCTGAGGACGGACTGCTGCAGGCACCGGGGCGAGGGATGGAGCTGCTGCTCATGCCAAAGGAGAACACACGTACAGAACCCCACGCTACCCCACGCTTTCTGTCCACGCGTAGAAGATGACACGTGCCCACAAACGCACGGACACTCACACGGACACACGGACGATCCAAGAAAAAATGCAGATCGTCTGAAAAATACTTGCACATGGCATTTCATTTTCCAGTTAACGCACCTACTTGCCACCCAGATGAAAGCAACCAACCTGACCCGCACAGAAACTACTCTCCTCCTTTCCTCTCTTTTGAAAGAGGCAGGAGGAGCTGCCGAGGCGGCCGGTCCAAACCCTCGCCAGAGAACGTGCGAGCGCCGCTGCCGCCCGCGCCAGACAGGCGGGGAGGGGGAGGAGGCAGGAGCCTTCGCAAGGAAGTTACTGATACAAAAACTTGCGCCTGGACTCTGTTCTCAGCACACGGGCCAAGGTCAAAGCATTTTTTCTGCCATTTCTAACCAGCAAAGAAGCTAATGCAGCTAAAATATGTAACATCAGTCAAACTGCTGAATGGTTGGTGAGAAAACACCAGAAAAAGAAGTAAAGTATCGTCTTGGGAAAGACAAGAAGCGGCTCTCTAAGGCCTTCCCCAACCAGTGGGAACATGGGGGGGAGAGGAAGCGAAGTCCAGGGTTTTCCCACCTTGTCCTTGGAACTTAGTATGTCCCAGTAACTCTGTAAAATGTATTTTAGGAAAGCTGCAGCATAAAATTTAAGCATAATAGATTTATCTCCTATGTTGTTCTTGAGCAGCAGCAATAATACTATATGTAGAGTTTCAGAAGTAGTTACTAATTTTACAATGCAAAGCTGTAGAACTGCAGTAATCAGTAACTGTAGGCTGCTTTCTGTACACCTGCAAGTTAATGCTATCAAATAGGATGAGAGGAAACAGCCTCAAGTTGTGCCAGGGGAGGTTTAGATTGGATATTAGGAAAAATTTCTTTACGGAGAGAGTGGTCAAGCATTGGAACAGGCTGCCCAGGGAGGTGGTGGAGTCACCATCACTGAAGTGTTCAAAAAGCATGTAGACGTGGCACTTTGGGACATGGTTTAGTGGGCTTGGTGGTGTTGGGTTGATGGTTGGACTTGATGAACTTAAAGGTCCTTTCCAACCCTGATGATTCTGTAATTCTGTGATTTGTGGGGACTGCTCCCAATGGCAGCAATTCCAGGAACACCCAGCAGGATGGTGGTCTGGCAGCATGGATGAAGATGCTGTTGTAACGCGGGATTTACTCCCGAGGCTCTTCCCAAAGCCACTGGCTGCAGCCAGCCCCCATTCCTAGCCCCAGCAGGAGCACAGCAGTGCGAGGGAGAGGGCACCCACCTGCCTGCACCCACCCATCACCCATCCTCAGACCATTCGCCAGCACACCAGACCCCGCAGGCTCCAGCAAGAGCTTAACCTCGAGCTTAACCCTGGATCAGGCGGCCAGCAGCCAGGGCCATCCCTCCCAGCACTGCCTGTCAGAGGCACCTGGCTACAGGCATCATGCGAGTTACAGATAAATCATTACAACTACGGCCATGCACCGCACGCAAGCAGCGGCCGGGACGCTGCACGGCACGCTGCAGCGGCTCTCCACACTCTGCATGGCACGACTAGGGCTCTGCCAGCCCGAGCGCGCAGCAAGCGCGTCCTGGAGGCAGCCCAGCTGCCCAGGGTGCAGACCCGCCGAAGCGCACCGCGCTTACGCACATCGAAAGGTGCCTGGCCGCTCTCCCCGGCCAACTCGCAGGTCGGCTGCCCCGATAGTGGTGGTTCTGCACTGACTTTCAAAGCTTTTTTTAAGACATATCTTTTGCTGTTTTGGAAGTGGCGGCCACCTTGCCTGCAACCTTGAGGAGCTCGGCATGGTCCATGGCATCACACAGCCCCTCGGCAGTCCCACGCCCAGGCTGCGCGATGGAGGCACCCAACTGGCCCCTCCAGCAAAAGCACGAGTTTATCCACCGCTCTTCACCGGGGATTGTTATTTATTTATCCTGGCGTGCTCCGTTCCGCTCTTTGATTGCGCAGGAAAGGCACCAGCAGACCTGCGGAGAACTCGGGGTGTCATTCATTCTGTGCCGATACCCGAGATGCTTGGAGCCAGGCGGCATCCAATTCCCGCCCCAGTGGGACGGGCACCCACTGCTTAGGGAAAGGGCAGCAGCTATAAATATCTGGAGAGCTGGGCTATATTTTTAAGGTGATTTCTCCTACTGCAAAATCACTTAATCTGTGGTCTGTTCTTACTGCTTCTGAGGATGTGTCAGCATTTGACTTTCTTTGTTCTTATTATTTAAAAAGGCCTCCCCGGGCTTTCAAACCACAGAGGAGCACAAGTGACTTTGCCCTTTCTGGGTTCTGCTCAGACTGCAGTAAACAGGAAAAACACAAGACAGCAGCCCGAGCCGAGTCTGTCTGCCCTGCCCGTCCCGTCGCCCCCGCCGCTGCCTGCACAGGCGCCCAGGGCATGTGGAGGCTCCCGCCAGGGTCCCCCGAGGTGAGATGCTGCTCTCCCGTAACCCCGCTCCTGCAAACACCATCCCAGCACCCGGGAGCTGGACGGGGTCAGACATCCCTGAGGACAGCGCTCGGGTCTCGTAAAGTAAACGGGACTATTGACAGGGCATAAAGTCCAGCGCACAAGTACACCTCTGCAGGACTCCCTCCCCAAACCGAGCCCAAAACCCAGCGGGGGCCCAGCTCCAACGGCTGCCAGGCCCACGGCCATTCATATGCTTGGAGGGACTGCTGCCAAAGCCACCGGTCACGACAAACCTCACCTCCCTCCATCTACGGAAAAAGAGTAACAACCATTTTGCATGGTTGCCTGGAGGCTACATGAACTGCTGCTCATAAGTACTTCAGAAGAAAAGTGCCATAAAAGCACAAAGTACTACTACCGGTAGTATTTTTTATTACTGTTACAGGATACATTGAACTTCACTTAAAAATACTTGTGAGAAGAAGCGGGGCTGTAATCGTTATTTTTAAAGCAGAATGAAACACAAACACACGTTGCAACAACCGCCGACGCGGCCTGTCGCAGGCAGCTGGCCCGGGCGTGCAGGGCGTCTCGGCGCCCGAGTGACGCGGGGCTACGAGGCGCTCCCGGGGCAGCTCCTCCTGCGCTTTGCCCCACGTCCAGAGCTGGTAGAAGGATGAAGCTGTAGCTGGACGTGGATGAGTAGCACAGCCAGCACAGGCAGATCAGTGGCGAAGACAGAGGCAGCAGTGGATGCAGTACCTCCATCACAAGTCTTTGCCATGACAACTGGGTCAGTTCCCTTTCATTTTAATGACCTTACTCACACCACTATTACTGTTAAAAAATAAAGCCAGTTCTGGCCCACACAGCGTGCAGCAACTGTCGACAGCAGGGCCACCAGCCCATCTGAGTTGAAGTCCCAAAGTGACCAAACTGCTTTTCTTCCACCGCAGGAAAACAAACAGAGCCTGGCTCCTCCGCGGCATTCAGCCTCAAACGCCCGGTCAGGGCTGGACGAGGTCACTCCAACTGCAAAGCCAGGAATGCTCATTCACGCAGATGTGGCCATCACACGCTCTGTCCCCATGCGGCCGTACTCCTTTCCTTCCCTGCGAGGGAGATGCTCCTCACCTCTCACTTGCTAAGGAGGGGATGCTTCATTCCTCACCGGGAGGCCCCGGGACGCACGGCGGCGCCCAACCACCCACCCACGGCCGCACGGTGCCGGCCGGGCTGCACGCAGCCGTCAGGCTTTTTTCAAACTACATCAGTCTCTCGAACGCTACAACAGACTCCCTAATCCAAATGAACTCTGCTGCCCTCGGCTGAGGAGTAATTGACTCCAAATCCTCAGAGTAGAGCAGATTAGCGCATCCAGCCACCGCACAGAGGCAGCCAGGAAAGCCTTCAGCAACGCCGGCACGCGGTGCAGGGCGGGGACACGGACTGGCAGAGCACTACCCCCACACCCCGGCCAAAGGAGGGTGACAGGATAAAAGAGCCACCGATCACCTTCTGTCTCCCTCTGGGTCCCTCTGAACAGCAGACCCAAACCTACGGTAATTCCCAGTTACCCTCCACAGGCCCCTAAAGCAGTCTAGAGGTCCCCAGGGATCCGGGCACCAACCGGCGCTTGCCGCGCCGCGGCAACCGGGGCTGGCGGAGCGCGGCACCCCCACCGCCAGCCACCACAGCCGAGCTGAGGTTCATCTCGCCTCCTTTTCCCACCGTAACTGCCGGTGCTGACTTCCGACGGCCCCGTCGTCACAACCAGCACCTCAAAACGCTGAGAATCATCACATGACAGAAAATGACCATTGTCTCTACAATTTTTCTCTTCCCCTGCGTCAATACTGCCATGTATTCTGTAAATCCCAAGCCCTGAAACACCTCCCTCCCAAAAGACAGATGCTTTCCCCTGGCCAAGAGCGCAGCCCACCTGCCCAACCCAACTCCAGCTGGCCCGGCTGCCAGGTCCCTCAAGGTCCAGATTTAACTCCGTCTGCACAGACTGCGCGCAGAGCAGGAATGCCTCCCACGGCCTCAGCCTCGCTCCCGGGATTTCCGCCGGGAGCGCAGGAAGTCACGGGGATCCTCTGCCGTCAGCACATGAGCGCAGCACCCGAGGCGCTCGCTGCCTCGCTGGCCGGCGGGCCACCGCTGCTGCCAGCAGCACTGTCGGCCATCCAGCAACGGGTCAGCGTCACCCGTGGGCTCCTTCCGCTCCAAGCAGACAGTCATGCAGAAAGCTGCATAGCACAAACCCGAAGTTCACAAGACGACTTCTTGTACAGGCTTTAGCTTTTCCAAGCAAAAACTGTTCACAATCAGACCCGATTTCCTACCCCTGGATCCCAAACTCTTCTCAGCTGACAGAAGGACTGGTCTGTCCAAGAAGACTTTGAGGTGTTCGCTTTGTGTTGGTTTTTTGTGCAGACGTCCCTTTTGTCAGAAAACATTCTTCAAAAAAAAGAAAATGCATTTTAAATTGCAAGAATACCAAAATAAACTGAACAAGAGGAGGAAAAGACCGTGTCTCGTAAGCCCTTCAGGCAGCCAGGTTCCTCTGATGCTTCTTGCTGAGCGCTGGCCTATGACGCCATACATGATGCCATACTGCGGTTCCTCCCCACCTGCACACGTGTGCAGGACTGCTAACACCCTGAAAACGCAGCAGGGGAACGCAGGAGGAACACGGCACAGCGGGCACAGCGGCTGCCTCTCAGCGCACGCGGACCACCTCGCGATACACCACACGCCAAAATCCCCCTTCAAACGCTCACCGGTAAGCAGAGGCGCGAGGCTTACGGGCTGTTACGGCACTATTTCTGTGCGCTGTGACGGCAAAGGAGGGGTTTGCGGAACCCGCGACGAGGGGCCGAGGCGGCTCGGCACCTCTGTCCAACGCAGCGTGTTCACAGGCTGCGCTGGTGAGTCACCACAGCCACGGCTGCGCCGCGCCACGCTCGCCCGGTGCGGCGGCAGAGCGACGCGCTCTGCCCTGCCCGCTGCCTCCGTGGACAGGGAGCACCACTCGCAGCCAACGCCGCAGCCCCAGGCGCTGCAACCACCTCGCGGCGCAACGCAACACTCCCAAGCCGCATGTTGAGCGGCTGTGCAAGGGGGAACTTCATTTCTCCTATATATTTCCAACGTGTAACTGCCAGAGTCATACAACCGCTGCAGATTTTTGGGATCTACCAGAGCAGCTTAGAGAAACAAACAGTTTTTACTAGAAGTAGTAGAAAGTCTCCCACAGAATACTTGTCTTTCAGTAAATGGCCATTTGATAAATTTAAAACATTCCACAGGATGATAAAATAATACAATTTTCTTCTTTTATATTTAACTTTGTAATTTCAGCCTACAATCACAGGCGGAAAGTATCCATTTCAAGACAAACATCCTACCGAAGCAGCGCAGCGGACAGCCACAGCGAGCATGCCAAGTACAGACTGAAAGCCAATTAGAATAACAAGTGCCAATACCGGAATGGCAGATTAGGACAGCCATTTTTAAGTCAGCAATTTAGAAAACATGAATGAAGCTCAGTGCTGAGACAAAAATGTAATTAATATGAACGACAGAAAAAGACAAAGAACTGAACTACTGCTCTCTATCACAACTTATTTAAGTGAAATGAAACCTAAGTAAGGTTTTTCAGTTCATTTCAGTGAAATGAAATTAAACATTCTGTGAAATGAAACTGCTCTCATCATACCGACACAAAATGTTCCCATACAACTAAAAAAGTTTCCAGTATTTTAGGAAATTTTGGAATTTCTGTCTGCAGGATATGGCAACGCTTCCAGTTCCCCTCCCCGCTCAGGAGTGCGCTTGTGAGAGGAGTCCTTTCCCACCGCGCACGGACTCCGACTTCTGATCGTCTTCGGCGTTCACCGTGCTTTTTCCTCAAACTGACCATCAGAAATTTGTGCCCAAAGGTCTTACTCTCTCATTTGCCCAAGAGCACGCAATTCGAAGGTGCCCCCCAGTCCGGGATACAGAGCGAACTGTCGTCTCCTGCCCGGAGCGATGCCTGGCCTTGGAGGGTCCTCGGAGCAGCGGCGAGGCGAGTCACGCACCGCGCGGAGAGGCTGCCGGGGCGGCGGGTGCCGCTCGGCGTTCGCTGCCTCACCACAGGGTTTCTGCCGTAATTCTCGCCGGGATCATCCCACGCCTTCCTCCGTCGCGAGCCAGGGGATGGAGGCCGGGCCTTCCAGGAATCGCCTGCCCCCGCACGAGCGCCCGCAAACCCGCCGGAGACTCCCGGGCTCCTCAGCGCGGTGCGGCCGCACGCCAACGCCTTCTGCTCCGCGACGCCCGCAGGTGCGCTCGGCAGCGTGGTGACAGACGGCGACCGAGCGCGGCCGCGCTGCCGGGCGCCCGCTGGTAGCGGCACCGTCCTCCCGCTCGGCACGCGGAGGCAGCCCCAGGGCAGGCACGTCCCGAGGGAGGGGGCGATCCTGCCCCAGGGGCTGATCCCTGTCCCCGTGGCCTCCCGAGCGCGGAACACGCGCAGCTGAGCACTGGGGCCGTTTTCTTTCAGCTGTGGCCATATGCAAAACCACAGGTTCCTATGCAGGCTACAAAACGCGCTTTCTCTCTCCTTCACAATCAGTATTTTGAAATATATTGTCCTTCTGTCCTCAAGAAAAAGCACCAAATCACTACCAATTTTTAACTAGCTCTCTTTGGCTGGAAGGAAGCTCTCGCAACAGGAAAGCCGGTGGGTTATAGCACAGGCTGGCTGCAGGAAGCAATGCAGAGCACAGCTCGCGTCTGCCTCCAAATAAATACCAGTGAACGCTGTAAAGAGCAGAAAAATGTAAAAGCTGTACAAGCTGGAGAGCAGCTGCTGTGGGCGAACCCTTCGCTGCTTCCTGCCCGGGAGCCCTCGGTGCCACGGAGCAGCACGCACACAACACCTCTAGAGCTCAAACCCACCAACGCTCTTACAGCGTTCTATGCATTATTTCTGCGGTGAAGTTTCCTGAATTTGCAGCCACTGTTTTCTGTGCCGAGTGTCTTGTAGAGCTTATCCTCTCGTTGCAACCAGCACTTAAGAGAACCGGGCGGGGGGAGCAATCACTGTTGATACCAAGCACGAGACTTCAGAACCAGTTTCCAGAGAGTTTAAGAGCTTAGAAGTTCAAGACACGGGGAGAAGCAGATGGGAAAGCACAGAGGAGGACAGGGGAACATCTGCCCTTGAACGGTCTTACATAAATGGGTGAAAAAGCAGATGGATGTTTTGTGCTGCAAGGGCAGGCGGGCGGGCAGGTCCCACACAAACGCGCCGCGCGCGTATGCCCTCCATAGCCCGTCCCGTAACAAGGAGAGGCATCTCCCCATCCCAGGGGGTAGGCAGAGAGGGAGAGCTGGAGAGTCAGCACAAGAGGGAAGGCAGGGAGGAACAGCTAGAGGAGGGAGGGGAAGGAGGGAGACCATTTTATGATACTCGTCGTATGCTATGGAAACACCAGGAAAACTCCAGACCCAAAATCAATTGAGTGGAAGGAGCAAGCTGGAAAATAAAGAACACTGGAAACAGTTATTTTTCCTGCATTCATTGCCATGGCCATAAATCCCAGTTTAATGGCACAGGAGGGGGCTGAGCCAGCCCCTCAGGCAGAGCTGCCCACCACCTCCAGCCCTGCGCCGGGGCTGCTGTTCCGGCGAGCACAAACCTTGCTGAGGATCGAGAGTACCCGTGCTTTTGTAATGTCCGCGGGCTCAGTCTGTGTGGTAACACAAGGACCGTGATCCTTCCAGTCTGGAGTGTTTTCTGGGTGATTCTGGGCATCTTCAAAGAAAAACAGCCAGTCTCTCCATGTGTTAGGCTGCCAGGACCCAGGCTCCTGATGTGGATTTCCACGGGCACCCAAGCATCAAGTCAAACAGCCTGTCTCTAGAAAGGGCCACTTGCTGCCTTCACACCACTGCGGGCTGAGTCTAGGTAACTAGCTGTGAAAAAGGATAATCCAATTTAAGTGGAAACTAACTCATGGGAAACACTAAGTAAATCAGCATCCTCAAAATGAAATGAAAGCAAGTCAACCGGCTAAGTGTGGAACAGAACAGATGAACTCGGGCTTGCACGTCACAACCCTTCACAGTGCAGCTCTCAGGAGCAAGGGAAGGGCACCGCAACTGCTGCGCTCCGGCGCTGGGGGACCCAGCGGCCACGCCAGCTGCGGGGGAAGCCGGCAGCGCCCGTCTCTGCCGCTCTTCCTGCTCGCGAGGGCTTTGCCGCACTCGCTGCTATCCTACGAGGATAAGGCTCAAGCAGAATTTGAACACGCCAGCTACTCTGGTTACCCTGCCCCAGTTTATCACTTGTTTCACAACCTTAACTCAAGCCAGGACAGATCAGTGTCTTGTCATAGCTTGGCAGCGTGCCAATTCCCACTTAAACGAGTCCCGAGTTCTGTAAACCGGACCAGACACAGCGCTGTGGCAGGACAGGCGTGCCGTGCTGTGTTTACAACAGCCTTCTGCCTGTCAGCAGGGAACCTGCAAAAGCAGCTTCTAATTAACGCTGTACCCCGGGGAAAGCTCCGCTCCCTGCCGAGCTTTGCATGGGTCTTCTGCTTCATGCCCCCCGAGTTCAGGCGGTTTGAGAGGCAGCCGCCCTGCCCCGTGCCCCAGAAGCCATCCGTGACTCAGCTGTGCTCCACGCCGATTGATTCCGCATGGAAAAGCGGAGAACTAGTTTGGCAAAACTTTGGCAAAACTGGGGACAAAACTTGGCTGTGGAAGACCTTCGCGCCCAGTTACAAACGCTGCTGCGAAGCAGCGGCCGCTGAAGCCAGGGAGCCCGTCAGCCGAGTGCCGCGGGGCCTGGGGTCCCCTCGTCCTCCCCGCGCTCCCGCTTGACTGTGAAAAGCCCGGCGGTTCGCAGTGACTGAACACAGCTTGGCAAGCACCTACACGAATTCAGAACACTTTTCAGGCGTGTCCCAGGAAAGGTTTCTCCTGCTGTAAACTTGCGGGGATCTGTGTTGCAACCTGGAGCATTTACAGCTAATTTAAGGCATAGTCACTCCTGGTGAATAACAGCGATGCAAGCTGGCCTGGCACGACACGAAAAGGCAGATGACTGTGACTTAAGTATACACCACTGAACTCACTGCTACCCACAACTCGCTCAAAATCTGGAAGTGATCAGGAAGAATATGCAATCTGTGTTTTTTCAAACAAGATCTGACAAGATGCTATCACCTACTAAATAGAAGAGCAAAGAAACGGGCATTTCCTGGCGAAGATGCAGCGCGCCGCAGACAGCGCTCCTTCGCCCCATGGTGACTCGTACCTCCACAGAAACGTCAGAGCACGATGCCCAAAGTCTCCTGAAAAGAGCAAACGCCTCAGCTGCGCCTCAGGAGAAGGACCTGACCCCAGCTGAGAGCACAGGTACCAGGAGTGCCTGATGTGTAACTTTAAAGAAGGAAAAACAAGAACCGAAAGGTGATAAGGAGGATTTTTTTTTTTTATGCTTGCTCTTCTGCTTTTACCAGGAACCATCAAAAAGCTTTAGCACATCAATGACTTTCCCAACCACCCGAGGCTCGCCGTCCACGGATCCGTACCAGCAGCTGCGGACCGCGAGCCCGTATTACGAAGCCGGCCAGAGGGACAGGCTTCGGAAACAGCATTCTTCCACGTTCGGCTTGTCTTCAAAAGAAATATTTACGTAATATCGCCACTCGCCTGAGCAGAAGGGCAAACTGGCAACAGCAGACGGGAGCGTCACCCCCTTCCCGAGGGCTTCTGAGTCCCGCCCGTGGCGAGCTGAGGGTTCCCCAGAGCCCTCCTGGGGAAGGGGATGCCCGAGCAGCGCCCGGCGGCTGGGTGCGGCGGGGAGCGAGGGCAGCCCAGAGAACGGCCTCCCGCCGCGTCGCATCTGGCAGCGTAATAACCCACCCTCGGTCCTTTTATCAGAACCTTATCTCCTCCTCCAGTAATTATTACAGGTACTATCTGTAAGCGGTATCACAATTACATAGCTGGCCACAAAAAGATTATACAGCCGTTATGCCAGGTGATGCGTAAACACGTGGCACTGACCCAAGCTGATTACAACCGAACGAAGAAAGGAATCTGCAGGTAGGCGTGATGCGCAAACACAGGGATACCAAACCGGTAACAGCAGTAACAGCAAATGCCCTTCAAAAAACATCTGAAACGACATGGACAGCTAGATTTGTCTGAGCCAACTACCCCCTAAATTCTTTTATCACCTTCGTTTCCATCGCTTCAGTAATAGCTCCTTCTTTGATTCCATTTTAGCTTAAACCAAACAGGCCCACACCACTCAGCCGGTGCTGTGTTTTGGTCTTACAAGTCATTTTGACGCTGTAACCTTAGACTTACTCTATCAATGCCACGTCTCACTCTTAAAACAGGTCATTTAGTCACCTCAAAGACTGCTGGTAGTAATTATGCAATAACTAGAGCACAAAGGTAAACAGCTACAAGTCAATCGTGTAACAGAAGCTTGGATTAATTTGCTAATTATACATAAGCATTACCAGCACAATCAGGTACACCATATCAAAGGCTTTAAATTAAACCAAGTTGTGTTAATGCCTACTGTGTTTCCTCTGCAATGTTTCAGCGTGGCTAAACCCAGACAAATCCCCTCCTCTGCGCAAGCCCGGGGCGGGCAGCAGTCGCAGATCTGCGCAGCACTGCCCTGAGCCCCCGTCTCAGCCTGCACCCCCGGGCACCCTGCGCCTGCAGACCACCGGCCACGCCACGGCGAGGGCGGCTGCTGCCGAGGCGGCACCTGAATTCGGTCCCGTTGGATCCGCTGCTTTCCGAGGCAGCCCGGGTGGCCGGCAGCGTTTGCTTTACGGGCTGCGCACGCTGCACCCCAGACCCGAGGTGGAAGCCAGCGCCCGATTTTCCAATAACTCAAGCAGTCCAGGCCCCCTCTCCAACGGCTTCAGAGGTAAACTCTTCTACCCGGAACCCCAGAACCCAAACAGACAGTAGTTTATATAAAGGGAAAATGTAAACAATTTCCCCCAAATATCAAGAAACTGTTCATGCTTTAGTGTCATATTCATGGGGAGAGGGGGTTGCCTCCAACTTAAAAAATGCCTACCTATTCCTGCCCCAGACTGCAGTGGGGCAGAGCTGGGGCTTGGAAGAGAGGTTCCCCGTGGAGGGAAGAGATGCCATCCTGCTAGCACAAAGCCGGACCCTTCAAAAAGGGAAAGAACTAGGAGCAACACACCTTAACACGCTCCTTATTCTTCAAAGATGGGGCTGCGGCGGCAGCTGCGGCGGCCAGAGCTGCCGGGGGCGCGGGGATCTGACACACAGATCTCCTCGGGCTGTAAAGCTGCAGGGAGCCCACGGAAGTGCCCTCCAGCGCTCAGAGAAAAGGCCGAGACTATGTTTTCCAAGGCTAGGAGGCTAAAGCTTTCTGCGCAGCGCCACGGAGGGCAGGAACTTAATCCAGGCACTAGAAGCTAGCAGGGGAGTACAGGCCAGAAGCAGACCAGCCTCCAGTGAGGGAACTTTACTATAAAGCGTTTTCACTCCCAGGACGCTCTTCCCGTGCGAGCGCTGCTGCCTGGGAAGCCAGTACACGGTCCATTGCCAGCAGCTCCAGCTGCAGCAGAGGCTGCTCACTGCACTGGCACTGTTGCGTATCCAGGAGAAAATTAAAAGCCACAGCACACTGTAAAGTGAATGGAGACTTTGCTAAGATGAAATCTAAACGTGGCAGCAATTCACCCGTATAGTTTTAGCCAGACCACAAAGGCGCGTTCCACTTTCCTTACAGCATTTTAAAACTGCATCCGAACACTGAGAGGTGTATAAATACTGTCAGTCCATGATGCCCTTGCAGCAGCCAGGTAACGCTGTACACGCAACGAACCTCAAAGGACAACATAATGGTATTTTAAAAGCTCTCTATGCCAGCTCCAACTCTGCTGATTCCTGCAGAATTCTGTGAGCGGGGGAGCCCAGGACCCTCGGAGCCGCCGTGCCAGGGGAAGCGGGGACACGGACACAGCACGCTGAATGGAGCCTCAAGGAAGAGGAGGCTACAGCATTCCTCACGGGAATAAGGGAGACGTCACGTATCTCTAAGGCAAGGCTTGGGCAAGAGTCACCCGCTGCCCAGGTCCACCACACCAGCCCAGACCTGTCTTCCTCGCCACCATACCTCCCTACCCGCGCGTGGTCCTATCGCGTGGGCTTCACCGGCAAATAAACCATCGCAAGGCTGAGCCTTCTGCTGTCAAAAACCTCCACCATCCATTGGCAGCATCTGGAGAGCTGAACTTTTACAACTTTATTCATCCCAGCTCCCCCTGCAGCGATTTCAGCAGAGGTTTCTCCAGACTCCAGAGGAACGCAGACGGGGGATGCAGAACTCCTGCCACGCTGCGACATGCACAGCTGGACGCGTTCTGACCTTTCCTTACTTCTATCCCCGTTTTTTTGCCAAGCCCTAAACTTCTGCATAAAATCCCCAAGTGAATGGTTGTGTGGGATGACAATTACTACACTGCCCAAATAAAGCTGTGTTTTGAAGCAGCAAAACAAGCACAGAAGCACGACTGTGATGCATTTGCCCCATGATAATTTAAAGAGAGAATCTAACAATTTGTCTTAATCTTTGCTCCCAGCACCCGGAGCACTACAGGGCGAGCACATAGATGTGAAACGCCGATGATGCAAACCCAAGCAGAGGCTGCACCAACCCCGTGTTGCTGGGGCTACCTCCGAGCCAGCAGAAAAATCCTTTTGCCGTCACGTTCTCGTTCCGTTGCTATCATATCAGCTGCAGCGATTCTCTCACACCGTAATGCATTTTGCCACGATGAGAAGTGACGGTGCAGTACACCTGCCGCTTTAGAGTGTGTAAACCTGTTTTACAGAGACCGCCAATCTCCTTTTCTGAGGTTAATCCATCAGGAAAAATTACTTCTGATCAAATCCTTCTTCTCAAACGCATAAACCTTTCCCGCTCTGCTGTATTCCTAAATGCTCTTCTAGCTCTACTTTAAAAGACATCTTCTATCTGTACTGAAAACAGAGCTTCAAAGCACAGGCAGTATTTCTCTGCCTACACGTTCAGCAGTTTCAGCTCGCTCTGTGCAGCTCGTTCCCCCTTGGCACAGCCTGTGGCAGAGCAAGGTGCACGCAGAATTTTAACTCCATCCCGAGACCGGTCTGCGCCTGAAGCGCAGCGTCGCGATCCCCGCATGCTTGGGGACAGCAGGCGCGTGAGGAGACCAGCGAAACGCGTACGGAGCCAGCGGGGAGCAGCGGAGTTTAGTGCAGTATTTCTGGCACAATCTTGCCTAGCAAGCCACAGGCGACAGCGCTTCGGCGAAAGGGAAGGCTCCGACAGCCGAGAGGTGAACCAAGCCGGGGGCTGCCAGCACAGAAGGCGGCCGGACCCGCGGCGGTTGCCGACGCGGCTGCGGGAGGCGGCGGGCCGGCTGCGGGGGGGCGCGGGCGGGAAGCGCGACGCAGGATGCCAGTGCCGGCGGGACGCGGGGTGCGGGACGCGCGGTGCCGGCGGGAGGCTGGGTGCGGGACGCGGGGTGCCAGTGCCGGCGGGATGTGCCGTGCGGGGTACCGGTACGACGCGGGGTGCGGGACGCGAGGTGTCGGCGGGAGGCGGGTACTCACCGGCCGTCGCCGTAGGCGCCGGCGCAGCCCTGGGCCCAGGGCACCAGCTCGCTCTTGATGCCGGCGGCGGGGGCGGCGAAGGGCGCCCGGCCCGCCGGGTACCAGGCGTCGGCGGGGAAGTCGGCGGCCTCGGCGACCGGCCCGCGCCCGCAGGCGAAGGGCCCGGCGGGCGGCTCGGTGCAGGGCCCGTAGAGCTGCCCCTCCTCGGCGAGGAAGACGGGCCAGGGCGCGGGGCCCGGCGGGGCCAGCTCAGCGCCGTAGCGGCACGGGGCGCCCCAGCCACCGCCCGCCGCCGGCCCCGCCGGCCCCTCCAGCTTGACGCGGGCGGGCGGCGGCGCCGCGGGCCCCGGCGAGCCGCGGAAGAGCCCCGGTCCCGCGGGCGCGTCGACGGCCAGGGCGGCCTCGGCGCCCGCGAAGGCGGCGGCGGGCGGCGGCTCCGGCGGGTCCCCGCCGGCCGGGCGCGGGGCGCGGGGCGGCCCGGCGGGCAGCGCGAACATGCAGTCCTCGCGGGGCAGCGGCTCGCCCGGCGCCTCCAGCGTCTCCAGCGCCAGGCCCATGGAGGCGGAGACGGCCCTGCAGAGCTGTTTGGCGCTGTCGCCCAGCGGGTCCTCCCGGGGCGCCGGCTCGGCCTCGGGCGGTGGCGGCAGCGCGCCCGCTTCGCAGAGCAGCTCCCTCAGCTCGCCGGGGAAGGGCGAGCCCATGGCGGGGCCGCCGGCCGGCAGCACCTTCCCGGCGCCGCGGGGCTCCTGGGGCGGCGGCGGCTGGCTGGTGGCCGGCTCCTCCCGCGGCGCCTGGAAGGCCTCGCAGACGCTCTGGAAGAAGGTCTGAAAAGCCCCGCGGAAGGTCCGGCCGCCCGCCCGGGGGTAGACGCGGCCGACCCCCAGCTGCACCTCCATGCCGGCCGAGCGCGGGGCCGCGACAGCGGCGGGGGGCGCAGAGCGGCGGCAGGCGCCCGCCGGCCGGCCGCCCGGCGTGCCGGCTACCCGCGGCGCGGCCCCGCCGCGCCCATCCCCGCCCGAGCGGCGGCGGCGGGCGGGACGCTCGGTCCGCGCAACAGGCAGGAAAAGTTGGAGCCGGCGAGCAGGCAGGTGCGGCCGCCGCGGGCAGCTGCCTGCGGCCCGTGTGAGCGCGGACAGAGGCGGGCGGGCGAGCTGCGGGGGAAGGCGGTGCGGCGGGGGAGACCGCCCCGCGCCGCCGGCGCGGTCCCGGGGCTCTGCAGCGGCGAGCCCAGGGAGCCGCCGCGGGGGGAAGCAGCGCCCGCCCTTGCCCTCGGCTCGGCTCCCGCGGCCGGGCTGGGTGGCGGGGGCGGCGGGCGCGGCCCCCCCGGAGCAGCCGCAGAGCCGCCGCCAGCCTCGGCCGCCACCTCCGGGCTCGGCGCCTCACCGGGCGGGGCGGGGCGCGACGGGACGGCACTGCCCGAGCATCGCCCGCCACCACGGCCTCGGGCCGAGCGCCGGCCGGGCGGGGCTGCCCCCGCTCCCCTCCCCGCCGCCGCCGGGCGGGGCCCTCCAGCCCGGAGCCGCACGCCCTTGCCCTCGCCCCCCCGGGAGCCGGAGCCCCCTCCGCAGCAGGAGGCTGCGTGTGCCCCCGCGCCTCGCACCCAGCCCCGCTCGCCGCCGGCACGAAGCGGCAGGTCGGTGCCTCTTGTGGTCACGCACCGGGTCGCAAGAGACCTATCTCGCAGCCATAATTAGTGTAGGACCTACCATACACAAGGCTTGAGCTCCCCTTACTGGTCCTCTAATAACAGTCCTAAAGCAGCTGCTAGTAGGCGCCATTCCCGGGCAGCCTGGTGATGGAGTCATACCGTTTTGAGACAGGACAAAACGAGCCCATTGATTTCAACCCCTTTGGAGACAAAGGGAAAAAAGTAGTAATTTGTTGCAAGTGGGGAAGTAGAGGCAGTCGGGAAAACAAAGAATCACATCCAGTCTTTTAAAAGCATTTTTACAAGCCATAGAAGATAAAAATAAAAAACTAAGAGCAGCCAAGCAAAATTGGCAGTGTCCTCCAGGGTGCCTGAGCGTCCAGAGAACTGGTCAGCAAAGTCGCTAGGGAAGGCAAAGGGCTGGTGTGCGAGGTGAGGACGGCATCGCTGCCGCCCCATGGACCTGCCATGTGCTGGTATCGGTGGGGCAGGAAGGCAGCGGGCGGGGACTGCTGCTACTGGTGCAGTGGTGGGCCCCAACTGGGCCCAGCTCCTCCTGGCCGTTGGTGAGGAAGACCCTTTACGGAGAAACCTTGTAGGCTTTAGGAGTGGATGAAATGCCAAGCTGGTCTTTAATGACGTGTAATACAGCTCCTGGAATAGTAAAGCAGCACAGCTAAAACCTGCAAAGGTGAAAACAGAGGGAGATACTGTAAAATATGTGCAAAGCGCCTATTTAAACACTCGTAGGTCTCAGTGATCCCACCTGCACCACTGGAGATGGGCCCGCTGAAGCTTGGAGGGGGCTCCGTCTCCGCGCGTGGCCCCCGAGCCCCAGCCTGGTGCCGGGGGCGCAGCCCAAGCCTGCGGTGATGCCGAGCTGCAGCTCCAGGTGCGAGGGAAGGGAACGCGGTGGGGAGGATCAGAGAGGTGTTTCAGAGGGGTTCAAAGGAACCCGGAGAGACAAGGAGGAAGTTTGTGTGGCCAAGTGTTAACTGCGTTACAAATCGCTCTTCACATGCCCACGTGGGGGAAAGCCTGCTTGCAGGATGCCTTTCCGTGGGGTAGGCTTGTGAGAGAAGTGTCTCCTGCAGAAATAAGAAATAAGGTTGCGTGCATTGCTTTTCAAAAGGCTGGTATAAAGCCTTAATTGGATTTTCTGAAAGATTAGTACCATTAGTTCAAAGAACCTCTTTTTTTTTTTTCTTGGACACAGATGAGTGTACGAACTCACTCTTCCTACCAGCTACGCAGTAGTAATGATGGCCTAGCTTCACCGCAAAGCTGCTCGGCACTTCAGAAACTATGGCAAAAACCTAGAGGCACAAACCCAGGATTCACGGCTGAATCTTATTCTGGTATGCCCTGTAAATGATGAAAAAAACCCAAACCCATCCTGGAAGATTTGCTGTTGCCACAAACCCATGCAGATACCTGCCAAGTGGATGCAGATTCCAGTGTCTCTGCTCTTTCAGCCTCCAACAGCTGCCAAGCTTCTGTGGTAAAATATACGGACTCTGGAAAACATCAAGAGGAGGATTCTCATGATTAGCATCAAGAAATATATTAAAAAAAGCTGAGGGTCAGAAATGTAGTGTCATATCACTTAAGAAATAGGTGGCTTTGTGTTTTAAACAAGAAGTGGATTATTCACTCGTGAGATTCTGAGAAGCCGCACAAGAACTTTGTTTGACACCATCATTCCCGCCAGGGAAGAAACGTTCCCTGTTCGCACATACCGAAAACACCACGAGCTGTGAAGACCTCGGTACAAGTTAGACTTTTTACGTGCAAATAGCCTTTTCTGTCTGGGATGGGATCTGCCTGGGCCCTTGCGTGTGCCTCCTGCTCCTGTCTCTCAGGCCAGTACTTGTCCCGCTGCTCTCGGTGCTCTCCTGGCCTCTCCTGCCTTCGCAGCATCTGTGGGGCCATGGATTTTCCCACAGTCCGAAGTTTGCTGCCGGGGTTTGGGAGATGCTAATCATGACAGGCGCACATAAAGAACGACTGCAAAATGGTTTATGCTCTTCTCAGTTTACAGAGCCGACGCTTTAGTTCTGACTGATTGTCTGTGTGGTTAAGATGCATTATTTTAGAAACAATTTTGTGATTAGATCTTCACATAAATTTGAAGAAGCTGGTCACTTTTCTTTCTTTTTTTTTCTTTTGTTTAAAATTTATTTCCTGAAAGGGCATCTTTTGAGCGTTTTGTGTTCCTGGTGAGAACATGGGAAGAGCATTAATTCAGTGTACTATGTATGCTTGCATCATTTGCAACACAAAATAGCCAGTTAATAAAGGAACCCGTTTATAAAACCTTAAAGGTATTTTTTGCAATTCTTTTGATTTAAAAAATCCATTTGCATCTACCTTATTTCAGCTATACATATCTTACAAGCAGTTTCTCCATTAAAATATTTTAAAGGAACACTGTCTTCTTGCCTTGAAGTTAGGCACCTCTTAAAGATATACAAGAAAGTGGAAGCAAATCGTTACTGCAGTTACTTCATGTTAGAAACCTTTATGGTTACTGTACAGCTGGATTTGTTAAACTTACTCCATAGAGACCAAGCATATAATTAGAACCTCTTTGGCTACAAGGCAGTATACCCCTTACAGTGCTAAAATGAAAAAGGATGTCACATAACCCATTACTTATTACTGATGTCAGATTAACAGAAAGTTTGCCCAAACAGAATACATGAAAATTTGACATAAAAACCTTTGTGACTTTAAAACCAGCTCTGTGCTAGCTATATTGTATTCCTATAGCTCCTGTTTTGCTACTTAGACAGTTTGATTGGTAAACAAGTTTGTATAATATTTGCTTTCTAACGACCCTCATACAAGACCAAATCATTTATGTTTTAGTTTATCATAAAGAAAGTTAAAATATTTATCACTCAGATACAGCAAAAAGCATATGAGGAATTTTAGTTAATATTTGACCTAATAAGCTTCCATTTTTCCTTCCCAAGCCCCTCCAGCTTTCAAGTGATACTTCTAGCTTGTTGTCTTATCTTTCCTAAGGATGCTTCTACCTCTTGCCAGCCTGCTGGTTACGCTTTCTGTCCGTACACTGGTGCCTCTCTGGTTTCCAGCAGTGGGTGGCTCTTCTTACCAGGAATCAGTGGGCGAAAGGAGTGAGAGCAGATCCTGCAAGAACAACATGTAAATCTATAAAACATAAATTTTTTTGTGCACCATCGCTTCCTGACTGGTCCTTCCCAATCAGAGGGAGAAGGCACTGCCAGGGGATGGGCAGGACTTCCAGCGACATGTTGTCCCTTTGCTTCTCTGAGAAAGGGCAGCGTTTGCTTCCAGTGCCGTGGAAGGAAACCCATGTGCAGCTTCCTTCGCTGCCAGAGCAGCTGCTTATGCATGAAGACACAGACAGAAGGGATTAAATACCTGTTTTAATTCTGAGCTTGTAAGCATGCTTTATGCAAACCACACGTGCATTTCCCAGTGTCCCTGTGGGTCGTAGCGTGTGCTGTACAGGGTTGACCTTGGGCACTACGGAGCCCCTGGGCAGAGGCAGGGGAGCAGCCACAATTATTCTGAAACTCAGGTTTGCTGGTGTCTCCCCTTCTGCTGAGAACCCACCCAAGCACTCCCCATGTCCTTCACCCTCCTGCCACACCATCCCCACTCCAAGCAAAGGCCTTCTTCCCTCCTCCTCCTCCCAGCACTATGCCTCCCATGAAAGAGAACAACTCTCTTTCCATTTTCATGCTTTTATTTAGTGCTGCAGACCTCAAGGACAGTTAAAATTGAAAAAAAACATTGATTATATTAAAACCAAAAGCATGACAATATTTGTACTAATACTGTGCATCACTGCCCTTTAGAACCCCAGCTATATTCACGTTTTGATGACCAACCTCCCTTGCCCATGGAAGGTGCTTTAGAAAGAAAATGCAAGATATTAGCCAGAAAAACCTGTGAGTGACAGTAAGACAAAACCCATCACTGTGTTGATAACACCAGCAGCATTTCCTGCCTTCTTTCCGTAGCTTGTTTCTGCATTACTGATACCAGAGGGGCTTTTGGCATTGTTTTCAATAGTGCCTACAGGCTCACAAAGTTAAAAGCTTGACTCTTCCAGCCCTATTAGCATTTATTGTTTTGAATCCTTACCAAAAAATCCTGCTTTTCGTGGCATGACCTAAAATGTTTTGGCTGTCCTCTCACCTGCAGCATCCCTCAGGAGAAGCCTCGGCAGCACCACAGGGTCACCATCTGGGGGAGCGGGCAAGAGAAAGGTGGGGGACATCACCGATAGCGAGGCGGGAAGACAGACGGATTCTTGCCCCATGGAGGCAAAAGCTGGTCAGACCCATTTACCTGCTACTTCTGTTTGGTGTGATAGTGAAAACGTCTCTGTAGAGACTTGATTTTATTCATCGGGAACGTACACCTTCTCTTGAAAGTCAGAGGAGGTAATTATTCAAGGAGGCTTTCCCTGGGAAGCAGCTGAATTAGATCAGGAGTTTTGTAACAGCTGAAAATGCTCTCTGGAGACATGATACAATTGCTTATCCCTAGAAAGATCAGGGAGGCATTGACTTTTCAGAATGAGAGGAAGAGAACAGTGCAGGCATTTCTTGCAGCAGTTTGATATGTGCTTGTCGGGTGTTGTGGTGGAAGTGATTGCACCAGCAGATTGGAGATACATGGGTAAGGTGCAGCTTGCAACGGAGATGTAAGCTTTGCACATTTAAAATAGATTCTTATCCTTGTGCAGTATTTTAGCTGGCTGAGAGAACTGCCTTAAAGTTAAAATTAAACACCGTGACAAGGAAATGCCAGTAACACCAGCCTATAAAAGATGGTATGTACCAAGGGCTGGGACTGGGCTCTGCTGATTGAAGGGGGGGTCCCAGTATTCATATGTGTAGTCATATACAGAGCTAACTATACACGGCGGTTGCTTTGGTAATAAAATCCTTTGGGATGCCTTTTCTAATTGTATTAACAAGGAATCTTTATTTTATTAGCCTTTCCCTTTTGTATGACTTAAACATATTAGAGTGTGGTTTCGCAGCAGAGTCTTAGTACCTGGGTAGGTGAGAGTTAGAGTCTGAGTATCTTACACAGTAGGAACTTACTCTAAGGAGATGATTGCAAGGCTATTCAGTGCAACCCCGTGCATTAGAACCTGGCTCAAAATGTTCCACTCTCTGTAGGTACAATAGGATAGCAGCTATAAATACTCTTCAGGCTGTGCTAAAGGTCAACAAACAGGAAATTAAGGATGGTTAGTTATTCCTGAATGCAAGTGTCATAGGAAATTAGATAGTTTCTTCTGCCACTCTGACCACAGACAGAAAATTTTACTGTATGCAATTTTCAGTTTCTTTCTACTGCAAAGTCACACATCTTCACTGAGCTAATTGTGCCTTGTCTACAGCACACAAAAATGCTTTTAAAGCTTCTGGTTTTAAACTAATTGCAAGAAATTTGTTCAAACCTTGTCTGTAAAATTTCTATTTCAACTTAAGCACTGAAATCATTGTTCTTATTTGAATATTTTAGATTTTATCATCAAGATTTCAGGAACCGAAAATTGCAGCAGCCATCTCATTTCCAATTATTTAGGCCCTGGTATACCAAATAGTTATATGCCATTAAGTTAGGCAAAAGGATTGTTATGTTCCAGTCTATGAGGCCCCTATGCTTAAAATTCAGCATGTGTCCACCATGCTTTATTGAATAAGGGGCTTGCACAATGAGGGAAAACTTATTACCTGCAGTGAATAGATTTTTCTCCATTTCAGTGATTTGCAGTGGGGCTTGCCATAACAGAAGAGAATACAAAGAAGGTGTGACAGGCACTTGCTGTTTGGGGTACAAGTAACATGCGCTGCATCCAGCACTGACTTGTTTGGTCTTAAGCTCCTCCTGTATGGGAGCTCCATCCTGTCCTACTCGTGTATTTACCTGCTGCGTGCAGGATTTGCCCCCTAAACAACACCCACCCACTGAAGCCAACGGTGCCATTGCTGAGAATTATTGGGCACTGGTTCAAGACTGTGACTATTTAAAAACATCATTCTGCAGTTCTACAGGGAAAAATTGGACGTGCCAGTTTAGGAGGGGTCTGAAAAAGAGCTTGCAAATAATTCCTCTTCCCCTGCACCTGCCTCCCCCCATTCTAGCAGTTTAAAAAACAAGATTCAACTCTCTACAACTTTTGCTCCAAGTGGCAACACTCCAGTTTGAGCAGCGGGCTGGGTGCAGATTTGAAGGGTGGGTAGGTATGTCCAGCCAAAAGCAACGGAGAGAACAGGAAAATTGGTACTATACCGAGAGATATATATACACACACACACACTATACTATACCGAGAGATATATATATTATACTATAGTATGTAAGTACATACCTATACTACACTTGCATACACTTACATATACTATACTTACATACATACTTACATACTATATAGTACATACTATACTTCCCCTACGCTCACCCACATAGTTTCCAGGGGTCATCAGCTTTCCTTGACAGCAAGCAAGTTCATTCCCATGGCCACAGTCAGTGTTTTGCCTCTGACTGAAATTGCCAGCTGGAGATATTGGAAAAACATTTAAAAAAAAAAAGCTAAAAAGGAAGAAATCTAATGAACATGGTAGTTTCATTACCATTTACAACTTACTGTACTCTAAAACACTGAACTGCCAGGAAGGATTTCAAATTAGTGTCAGCCCATCAGTGGTATTTGCAGAGATACCACCCCTGGGAGGAACTGGATGGGAATTCCCACCTTCTTTTGCAGAACCACCTTTGCTGTCCCCTCCATGCTCCCTGGATATGTTGGATATCTCCCTTTTGCTGCCACTCCTTCTGGGGGGCTCTCCCCTCTCTCCTGGGGGGAGCAGGGTGGCAGGCAGCGGGTGACTGGGCTGGCTCTGCCCCGGAGGCGGCCGGCTGGAGCAGGACGTGCATGTTACGCCTGGCACAGAGCAGGGTCCCTGAAGGCACGAGGGGAGCGGGGAAGGAAGGAGGCAGACTGTAGCTCTGCATCGCAGCGTAGCCTGCCCCACGTTCGGGATCTCTAGCATGCTCGGTTCCTCCCAAACTATCAGCGTTGAACACAGTCAGTGGAGAGATCAGCACTGACTTCTGTGTGCAGGATGGGTGCTGTCACGCCTCGCCTCGCTCTCCCCATTCAGGGTTCAGGTTGCTCGGCAGGGTGGAGGGAGTTTTTGGATTTCGGGTAACTTCTGGCTTACCTTGGGGAGACATACACCACAGTTATAAAAGCAAAGTATTTTGAGTGTACGATGTGAAGGTAAAATCAGCGGAAATACACACGGTTCATCCTCATTCAAGGAAGGTTCAGATCTGCAGCCTTTAGAAATTTCATCTCCCTGATCAAGTAGGCAGGAAGCTGTCAGACATCTCTGCCTTTCCCACTCCTGCGGTTTCCCCATTTGTGAGCACCAAAATGCTTTACAACCCTTTTCCAGCTGAACCGCAGCGCAGGTCTGGGCAGAGGGAGGCAGTGGTACCAGTAATGGTCCCAGTTCCCCACCCGGGGAAACGTGAGGTGGCTGTGCAGCAGCATGACCTGGTGGCCATCAGAGGGTGAGCCAGGGGCAGGGCTGGGAACAGCACGCACGGCTTTTTGCTCTTTCTTGTGCTCTGACCCCAAGCTTTTTCCACGTATGGCTTATTGCAAATCAACAATGGTTAGAAAAGTTATCATCTATCTGGGTATTTCGTAATTCTTCTCTCTCAGTCAATCCCAGAGATGGCTTGCTCGATAAACAGAGCAGGATTCTTCCAACTGACAGGACTGCCAGGTCACAGAAGGGCAAAAAAAATCCAGCTCTCTTTTCTCCCATATTCCCCAACCCTCACTGCGAGTGAATAAAGCCGAGTTCAGAAGCCTGCCTTTCTCTAGCTGTGTTGGCCTCTCTGCTTTCCAGAAGGCAGAGAAGAAACCTGGGCTGCCTGGCAGAGGCGGCAAACAAAATGTCCTGAGAGAACAGTATGAAAAAGAACTTGTTCCCTGGCCCTCCTGCTTTAGGCATCATGAAATATCTTCGAGGTGACCTATTCTCAACTTGAATTTGATAAGGCTTTGAATTTTGTTTTCCCATTCTCTCAACAGCATGTATTGAGGCAATTTGTATCTGTAAATATTTTTTTTTAAAGTCCCCTACAGATATTTCTGAGGGACCTTCACCATAGGTTTAGGTTTGATCTGTGGATGTCGCTGAGAGTTTTGTCTTTCGGTTCAGAGACAGTCAGTTTAAATGCATGAAGAGGGAAAAAAAAGAAAAGATGATGGACTTGATTCTGCATTATTGAACAGGCACTTTGTCCAACTTCATCACGAGCAGAATGAGATCTGATTAGGGGCAGGGGAAGATGCTGAAGAGATCTGATCCAGCAAAACACTGCAACACGTTTTCATCTTTAAGTATATAAATAGTCCCACTGAAATCTAGGAAATACTCATGTGCTTAACGTTAAGTATTCACTTAAGTGCTTTCCTGGATCACTACCAAAATAAGTATTTATAAAGTGCTGTCGAATACATCAGACATCAAGAAAATTACTTTTTCTGATAAAATCCTTTGGCTCAGAATATCCTATGTGACTGCTCAGAATTGCAGCAAATAACATTTTTCAGATAGATAGGGGACATTCCGTTAAAAACTTTCCCCCTAGACTCTAAACTAACAGCTGTTCCTGTGTTTTGTTTCCTGGAAAGAATTCAACACCAGGTAATCTTCAAGAGCACAAATCTACAGCCATTGAGATCTCAAATGTTCTTGTACTCCCATGGAGCTTGCCAGGAGAAGAATCAATCATTTTTTGCCGTTAATCTTGAGTAAAATTAGGCAGATAGCACACAGTTCAACAGTTTTGCCTCCACTCATTTGAGGCAAGTTGCAGGCATAATCCATTAGCCAGTTGCTTACTGGTATTATCTTGATTGTACTACTACTTTTGTGCTATCCCAGCTATGAAGTTATTAACGTATTTATGATATAGCTGCAGAAGACCTACCTTATTAAAGTCCCATAAATGTTGAAATAATGAAGGCCTTTCCAACCACAGTAGCCTGTACAGGAAAATTAAGAATCGCTCTTGCGGTGTGTTTAAAATAATGACAAATATTCCAAAAGAATCTGGAGCACAAATGGCATCCCCCTTCCCGCCGGGGGCAGAGGCAGCCTGACTAGCCAAAGGCACTTCTTGGTGTGAGTGTTTGCGCCTGTGTGTATTTGAACTTCCTACTGTTCTCACCTAATTACGACAGGGAAGCAAGGATTCAGCGGCACTGAAGACCATGTCATTTGGGGGAAAGAAACATGCAAGTAGGTGAGAGAGATCTTATTTGTACGTCTTCTGGATGCTGCCACTGAAGGAACCGTGCTGTGAACTGGTGGGTTATTGGGCTCCAGAGAGCTGGTGCGGCAACAGCCCCAGAGACCTCCCACCAGTCAGCACCTCCAGATGGTAACAAGGCAGAAGTCTGTAGGAAACCAGGCTTCACTACTTCTGCCACCCACAGCTTTTCCTCATTATTTGATTGAGTCTGTTATTCTTAGATTGCCTAGTGCCATGCAACAGTAGCACATTTCTTCAAATTTTAAGTATTTTGTCCATTTGTATCAATCCTGGACTGCTAACCTTGCCTCGTCTTGACTGACAGATGTGTGAGTTCACCTGAGTGGTTGAGAGGCTTTAGAAGCTGTCTTTGCAGATAGGTGCAGAAAAGGTTTTCACTTTCATCTATTTTAATTCTGAAAGGTAAGAACACCTTACATCTCTTGTTGCTCAATATGTTGTGTCCTTCTGATTTAGGACCATAGGTTTCTTAACTCTCCCCTCTACCTCTCCTTGATGTCCAACGCTCACACTGCTTTTACCCAAGAAAGCCCAAACCTCACATGCTCCTGGGAGAGGAATTGCCTGGCTCCTTTCCACTGCCTTCAGTGAGTTTTTATCAAGCTTATGGCACAGATTAGTGAGAGGATCCTGCTCTGTTCGTCAGTCGCCCTGCATGCCTTGTCCCAGTGAGCAGCGGGGATTGATTGAGCATCATTACCTCTCAAGGAGAAAGCACTCAGGAGAAGAGGAGTTTGATCAATTCCAGGCATGCGGCAGGATCCACTGGCCGGTCGCTGCCCAAGAGTGGCATCAGGCCAGTGCCAGGTTGCTCAGCAACCGGCAGCATCCTTGCACAGAAAGCGGCAGGCCTGCATGGTGGCTTTCTAATGCCTTTGTTCACATGTTTTGAAACAAATCTTGCTTTAAATACAGGACTACGCAGATGTCTTACGTCATTTTTCTGGAACAGTTACAATCACCTGAAATTATATTCTTCTCTTTGCCCAAATTTATCCCTGTCACCTCCAAAGAATCACTAATGTATTTTCCTCCTCTTACAAATTGGAGACAGATTTTCAGAACAGCCTGTTCAGGCACCTTCATGCAATGACTGAAGTGCTTGGTCCATTTGATCAAACGCAATCATTGTGGCGCCAAGAACTTTAAGAAACTTCATTCCTAATGAAACACACATTTGTACGATTTATCATATCTTACACAATTGCATTTCGGGCAGAGTTTGAAGTTCCTCAGGAGCTGGGGAGGTAATACATGGGGTTGTGACTTCTAAGTTCCTACATGAAATTTGGTCCAAGGCAGCAATGCTGACACACCCATTTTCCCAGTGTACAGCCGGGAGAAGCCTGGGATAAGGCCATTTCCACTGCTGGACAGGGATGACCACCTGGTGACGAGGTGAGATACCAGAGGTTGGTGGAGATTTATTGGCTCCACTGAAGTCCATGGGGGTTTTGCTGCTGCCTTCAGCAGGCCAGTGTTTCATCCAGGCTTAAATACGTAGTTGATGTTAGGTTGTTGCTGCTTTTTTGAATACTCTGAGGATTTTGAGGAAGCATCAGAACATTTTCCTTTATCTGAAGTTTCTAATGTTACCAGTCTTTGTCCCATCTTAGCAGGCGCAGCTCTTCCTCAGTATGTCTCAGAGGTCATTTTGAGTTCTTGTTTCCAACACTGCTATTTAAAGACCCAGTAACACACCTAAAGAATATCCTAACAGAAAGATGTGTCATGGCTCAGCTGAGAGTGTGATTAGAGGGGATTAGGTTGTGTTGATCGTAGTATGAGCTGCTGTAGGAAGGAAATTGCCCACTGGAGACTTCAGCAAAACTGTACATCTGCATCATGTTGTCGGGTCACAAAAACTGTGATGCAATGTCCTAGAGGTGTAAGACTTTGCACAATTTACCTTGTAACATATTTTCACTGTTAATTGGACACTGAGGAGTCCATTCTTTCATCAGATAAATACACTGTGAGACTGAAGAAGTAGTTTAATGCGTCCCATATCTTTATTAAAAATTGAGGCAGTGTGGTACACTTACTCCTGCACTAACATATTTTGCCTTTCCTGAAACTCTGAATAGCGGTGCACCCAGACTGGAGCACTGGAAGCAAACCCTGGCTCAGGATGGAGCTGCTCACTGCTCCAGGCAGCTGGAACGTTTCTGAGGAATGGCAACTGAGGAGAGCTATGCAGATCCGCTATCACAGAGCTTGCTGATAACACAACCGTTAGCCAGTAAGAGACTGCAAATCTCCCAAACGCTATGACAGTGTATTTAAGCTGCATGTGAGAACTGATTTTTCTGACTTTTTCCCTTTAGTCCCCTTATCCATCCTTCTTGCTGAAAAATCTTTGCCCAGGCATTTGTGATCCAGACATCAGTAAACTAACGACCAAATGCGCAAATACAAACTGCCCAGCTATTTAATCTATCTATGCATACTGCATCAAGATAACCTGCATCACTCCCGTGCCAGTTCAAGTCATTCCTCTTGAATCTTGAGCTCTTTCTACAGTCTCCCCATCTACTGTCTTTCCCAAGCTCGTTGCCTCCCTTAACTGAGCACAGAGCTCTTCCTGCAGAGCATTGCACAGGACAGTATGAAAAGCACTCTTTGTCCCTTACAGACCAAGGCAAGCTTCTGAAGTAGGTAGTTTCTGCCTCTTTTCTTCTGTTCTTCTCCATATGTGGCTCCTTTGCTGACTAATACGCACTGTGGGGCACTGGCCTGGAGGCAGTTGCAAGGTGGCTGGAGGAGCTGAGCAGCAGCAACTGTATTCCACACTGCAGACCACGGAGCATCCTGGAATAAGAGGCACAGTGAATCAGATGTGTCCTTGGGCTTGGCCCGCTTGGGTAAATCCAGGCATGGCTGGTGTGTGCTGCTTATGTGTGCTTTCTGAGGAACTGCCCTGACTCTCTGGAATAAGAAAGAAACATGGTTGTGTAATAAATTAAAACTAGAATAGTGCATCCCCAAGGGAGACAGAAGAGATGAAAAGTATCTGGAAAGGGAAACCTCAATTAATTGACCTGGAAAAGAAAGCCATAAATAGCAAAATGGTTGTAACACACACAGGTGTGGAGGATTGTCTCTCCCTCCCTGCTTTTGTTTTTTTACAGCTACTAAGCACAATGATGGGAAAAATGCCAGCTAGTCTGCAAGGGAGCTATTTACACACAGCACTAAGACATCTGGGCAACAGCTATGTCAACCGTTTCTCACCCCACCCCACCTATTCTGAAGGGACGTCTGACTGAGGGAGACATGACAGCAAAGCCCACCACAGCTGGTCCAAACCCGGCTTCTTTGTGTGGAGAGTTAAAATGATGGTGGTTGTTTATTAGATTCACTTGCAATGATGAGTTTGTGGCAGGGCATCTGTTCACCACAACTTACTGTTGTCTGTCTGTCTCCACTGACCAGGACTAGATGGTCAGCATCCCAGTGGACACCACAGGTTTCACCTGCAGATTTGACAGCAGAAAAGCACGTTGTGTGCTCATGTACAAAAGGGAACCATCTCTGGGTCATCCATTGCACTGATGCCATAGCAATCACTTGCTGTAGGTTAACATTCTCCTTGAAGTTCCTACTGGTTTCAAGTCCTAATTTTTAAAATTTTCTGTAATGTAAGAAATACCAGAATGCAGCAGGGTAAGGTGCTTCTCATGGATTGAGGGTCCACATCTTAAACACCATAATTGGATTCTTATGCTGCACAGCAAATTGTGCAATCTACAACATAGGTATCCTGAGGTGATACTGCATAGAAAGAATGAAGAAATTTAAGGATGGCGAAGGTCAGTGAGTTCAGGTGCAGGTATAGATAGATTGCCATAAAAAGATGTAATAGATTTTGTCCTGATAATAGTAATATACTATTGAGTTAAAATCACTATATGGCTAGTATACTGTCTCCAAAGTGTTTCCAGTGAATCAAAATAAAGAAATCTTTTGGTGCGGGAATCTGAACTGATCAAGACAAATGTAATACAGTATCTTGCCCTTAAGAGAGGTGAGAATAACTTAAAGAAAACTCTGAGAGGCTGTATGGGTTTGCGTTCACCAAGTGTTCTTCTGCGGTACAAAAGTAACCTGCGGGTGAAACAGGTTTTCAGTGATTTGCCTCCTACTGCCCTTCAATTAGCATTGAAAAGTTTTGTACAAAAAATTGTTACTGACATCATTACAGGGCAGTAAATCTTGGTATAAGGAGGCAACAGAGACTTCTAGCCTTTCTGCATCCTGAGCAGTAGTTCTAGAATACTGCTTCCTTGCGGAGCGATACGTTGTGTTTATTTCGTAGGCTTTATCTTTGCTGCTCCAATTCCAGCCTTAACAGCACACATAGGTGCACACACGCGCGCGCACAGACACACACAGACACGCTGGAGTTCTTTCAGCCCCTGTGCATGACAAGAATCCAGACAATGAACACCTGCATATGTGTTACAGGAGATAGCTGTATCAGACAAAGCACTTTGTTTCCAGGTTCCTGTTTAGGAGTACATCTCATGCTGTCTGTAGAGAATGTGTCTAAATCTGGGGACTCGGTAGCGCTTTCCATCTCTTGGGTCTAGCTGCCCAGTTTAGCAATGTCCTAACCCCGCAGCAGGACAAGGCCAGTGCATGCAGTGCCCTACTGCCAGCATCCTTGTGCCCTTGAAAGGCAGCTCGGGTGCAGGAGCCAGGAGGGACCCCTGTCACATTTCAGACGGGTTCCTGCTCTGAACAACAAGAAAACTGCAATGCCAGGCACCGTAGGGCACACCTGCCTTGCACAGAGTGACCATCACAGCAGGAACTATGCCATTAGCAGGACTGTGCAATCAATACTTGCTCTGATACATGGTTGAGAGATATCTTAATAGGCTTTAAAATATGAAATCTCAGGAAAGGTTTTAACAGTCAAAAGCAACCTTCTCAAGTTCAAGTCTTCAATGCTAGGTTTGCATTTGAATGGCTGCAGTCTTATCCCATAGTGGGAATGGAGATAAGGAAAGCTGTTAATGGTTACAGCCCTTCTCTTACCCTTTGGTGGACTGAACAGAGAACAGAAATGCTGCAAAGCTGAGCGTTGGTCTGTGCCTTGCTCAACCAATAACCGACGTTTACTGACTTCAAAATTTTACATAATGTAACTGGAACCATATTGTTCAAAGCTCTTTTTAGAGCTGATTATTATTCATCATGTGATGTTCTAGGTACTTTCATAAACTGTTGTTGCAAGTTCATTTGGGGAGTCTTTTTGTGCTTGTAAATTATCGGCAGATGTCTCCTTTTTCTGAAACATCAAGAAACTGGCAGCTTTACTAATAAAAAAAAAGAAAGAACATTTTTGTTGTTGTTACTGTAGCTCCCTATTAAACAAGAAAAGTCTTCAGTACTTACACATATCTGTATTCTGTTGTTTTTCAATTTTGCCCCTAAGCAATCCGTCCTTCTGATATCAAGCCCTATTTTGAAAGCAGAGACTAGAAATGCTATCTCTATCCAGTCAGGTTTTGAAATCCTGACCTATCCTCACTGCAGACTTCACTAGCCTAGTGCCCAACCCTCCCCAGAAAGCCTTGCTCATTATCAGATTCATTCCATAATTGCCACCCCTGCGACCAGTGAGCCACCGGTTTGCAATCTCTCTCCCCTGTAAAGGCAGCAAGCTGCTTCTTCTCACTGACCGGAGGGAGGCCTGATGGTATTGTTTCTTGTTCCTTTGCATCCAGAAGCCAAGTACCAGACTCCATTCCTGGTGTCTGGTCTCCTCTCCTTCCTCTGAACCTGGGACCATTTTGGCCATGGTTGGCTGGAAGGGGTGGTGGTGGGTAAGCCATGTCTTTGTAGCTCTGTTAGTTCCTGCAGAGCTACATTTCCCTTATTTTGATGAATTTTGTTTCATGTTTTTTATTCCATCTAGATAGTTGTAACCCTTCAAAAATAAACTGATGCAGTGTCATGTTCTAACCTACACCGAGTCAGCCTGAAATACTAACTTTCTGGTCTTGTTTGCGTCAAACAGGCAACTGTCACTGAGCCCAGAGCATATAAAACTGTTGTTATATGATTTTCCTTGCAGCAGTTCAGCCGAGGCATATAACAAAGCTGGTCCAGCATATCAACACACACTCGACATCTCTTTTGAGCTGGTACATTCTGTGATCCCTTGAAGTACATACTCTACAGCGTCCATCAGTTTTGCTGAAAGCAGAGGCTTTTGGATGTGCTACAAATGTGAAGCTAGCTACATGGATTTAGAAGAGCTGTCTTGCTGGAGGATGAATATCGTGTTTGTAAATCTGCAGCAGAAAGCTAGGCTAAACATCCATGTTATAGAAAACACAACTTAAAAGGAAAATGGAATTCCCTTGCGTCAGAACCTCTGTTAGTTGTCCAACAACCTTGTTTATACTATTTTCCGGGAAGCCAAGAGTTTCAACCAATTATTCAGTGCTTCCTTCCTCTTCACTAGTGCTGCTCACACCAGCTCATCAGGGGCATCTGTTTTTCTGCTCCATTAGACAAAATACTATTTGGTGTTAACAAAATAAGGTAAAGTGGAAACAAACAAAATGAGCAGTCTATTTCAAATTGATTGCCACTATTCAGGTCCTGCCTCACAACTGATCTTTGACTACTTTAAACCTGCACTGACTGCTGACCATGACCTCAGCTGAGTTAGTCTTCATGTGGTGGCAAAAACAACCCCAAACCAAAATGTTTGCAGCCTTTTCAGCTTGGGCGAAACAACCTTAGAAGAAATGCAAGAAGTGGATGTCCCAAAGACCACAGGTGATTTTCCCCCTTGACATCCATGACTTTACCACAGGAAAAGGGAAAGGCAAATGGCTCTCCTTCTTTTCGTTTTAGTGGTGGTTAGTCCTTCCTTTCCCTTTTCTGATCTTCCTAGACCACTGCAATAGGACTGTAATGCCTCAATGGCGTCAAATGCCTTCAGGGCATTGTGCTTTTTGTAAGACAGAACAGTTCTGCATAGTTACCCCGCAGTCCAGCTGCTGTCCTTGTACTCTGCACTGTGCTCACATGTGTCAGATGCTTTTGTCTCACAAGCACAGAAGTGCAATCATCCTGCTGTGTATCCAAGGGAGCTCGTAAGATTCTCCAGCCTCAAAATGTAGTTGTCATAAAACTGGGCTCGAGTGCAATGAGAAAACTGATCGGAACACAAGAATTAAGCTGGTTTATGTATAAATAATCCTGTCAGGCCTGCAAACACAAACACATCTAGTATATTATTAGATCAATGAGGCGCATGACAAACAGCAAGGAAATTTGAATTGGCTGGTTTTACTCTCCAGTGTAACTGATATACAAAGAGACAACAAAGGCCAGGAAGGGAAGTCTGAGAATGAGATTTCTGCATGTCTTTGAGCCTCCACAGTATTTTGGGCTCTGAGGTTTGTGTAAAGTCCAAAGCATCTGTACTTTTTGGTGTAATCTAGCCAGGCCTGAAGAATCAGAGACCTGATTCAAAGAAGGAGGAATCAGAGTGTGTAATAGCGCTGCAGAGAAGATTGAAGTCTTGTCCATGATCTTTTTGGGAAAAAGATTTAAGAGCTTAGAAAAACAGTAATTTGAAAGGAACCATTTGTTTTCACTGTTGCCAGAGCAAATATTTAAAGTCCCGTTGAAAAATCCCAGTGTGTCTCAAAGGTATTGAGTGGGCCAATGTAGTAGTTCCAATTCATCTTTTTCTCTGCAAAGAAAGTCTCTTTTCAACAAACTATCTGCTCTTGTTCCAGACCTCAGTAATGATGCTGCAAACCCATATTAGCTGCCTATTGGGTAATATGGGACATGTTGCCTCCGTACCGTCTTATCTGTCTGTCTATCTGCAAGAAGGTGCCAAATTCTGCCTCATGTTTACTGACTGATTGCTGGCTTCATTGTGTCGACTCATTTGGCGAAGTGAAATACAATTCCTTATCCAGCTCTATCTTCTCAGCCACGCAAGATCGTTTTGCACACAATCAGTTTTAGGGAATGCTTCCAGGCATTTTTAAGGGTGGGACCTTATTGAGTTTGGATGAAATTGTAAATTTTGAGAGGAAAATGAGGGGCCAACAGCTGCAGAGACTACAATGTAATAGTAAATAAAACAAAAAAAAGTTGATGTAAGAATCACAAACACCCAACAGAGAAAAGTGACCTTCCATGTCAGCTCTGCCCTTCCTTAGAATGGTTAGGATGTTGCTATCTTGAAAAAGCTGTATTTTCAAGTAGAAAGAAAAGTACTTTTCCTCTGTGTAAGGCCATTGGCATAAAAGACAGAATTCCCTCTACAAAGTTCCCCAGTCCCTTGAGTGGGCCAGCCCCTCTGCCTCTGTCAACAGCTCTTCCCCTGGAACAAGATTCTGGCAACAGTCAAACTAGAAGACACCAGCACTTTCTACACCAAAGCACCATGTCCTGGGCAACCTCCACTTCCTCTGTAAAACAGGAGGGTTCAAGGATGTGCATGAATTCTCCCTAAAACCAGAGTCACTCTTGCATTTATATCCACGAGTTTGGGTATCTAATTTAATAGCTTTCTGTTTTGAACTTAGATAATTTGCACACTTCCATGACACACTGACCGGACAATCCATCATGGTGCTCATGCAGTACCGAGCTGCCTGACTTCCTTCTCTCTTGATAAAAACAGACAAAAACAGCTCCTTTGCTTTCTTTACAGTTGCAAACGGTCCTGGCAGTGCTGCTGCTTGCATCTAAGCAGGTGAAGGAAGAAAAAAGGCAAAAATTTAATCTCTGTGACTGCTTCCTACATTTGTTGCTCATTTGAACAATACATTGCTGATGGCTTATTGCCTGTGATTCCTATGACTAGATTTACTTCAAATGTTGTGGTGGCTAATGAGGCTAATAAGGCTTTTACCCTCACTAGAAGAATAAGGAAACATAGGAATTATAAATTAACTCAAAAATATAAAATCCTTTAGACAGGCTGCCAACCAACAGGTAGGTGGACAGGTAGCTTGTAGATGTAGACAGGTAAATAGATAAAACAGACAGACACATAGACAGATAAGATCTTAGCATCTAGGTTCTTCCCACCCTTTCCTGTAAAGTACTTCAAGACATGGATGGAAAAATGCTAGTATAGAGATTATTTTTATTTTAGCAGATGGGTCCTGTAGCCTGCAGCTAGACATGCTGCAGTGGAGGTTTCTCCATTTAGCCAAATTTCTAGCCACTGAGCTAATGTAATGTGTATTTAGGCATCTGACTCTAGGCACGTAATGTATTGGAAATAATGGCCTGTCTTCCTTGGGATTTTCAGAACTACGATGTTCTAAAGATATGGTTCCTTGTGACAGAAACGAGAGTCTTTAACTTCTGCAGAATTTAAATGACATGTAACCTGAAATAAATACCAGTTTACTTCCAGTCTAATAAAGTTATCGGGGTATAGCTGAATGAAGAATTTACTGTACTCTGATTTTTCTTAATTCTTAAAAAGAAATAAAGGCAGATTAGAAATAGGGTTTGTATCAGTTAAATCCATTAATTTGTCAAAGTCTGTAAAGATGATTTTGCATGAATGCTGTTTAAAGATATGTTATGAATACCTGGAATACAACTCTAGTGCAGAAAATTATGATTATTTTAATATGAACACATAGGAAGACTTTGAATTCCCTCATAAACTGCCACCCTGTGTAGGCTGGTGACAACAGGGAATGAGCGGGCAAAGCTGAGCTGTGACTGTGGTGGCTGCTAGACTTGCACCTCCAGAGCCTGGTCATGTCTCCCTTACAGCTGGTCGTACCCAGCTCTGCCCGTGCGACGGAGCTGACCATGTCCAACGCAGGACTCCGGGCTGCTGTCCCAGCATCAGTCATCATTCTGAAAATGGCATATTAATACCTAACACATTATGCCTTAATCTTCATTTTAATTTAGCCTCGTGCTGAGGTCTTATGCCCAGAATTTGCATGTGTTTTAAAGTCCCAGTTTTGTTCACTACCACTTTATATTTTTGTTTATACTGTCTTTTACACATCCAGTCACTTTTATTTCTGCTGCTGATGTGGCTGGATAACATTACACAGTGTTTCTTGTTCAGTCCATCTCACAGCCACAATGTGTGGGAGCTCTTCAACAGTCAGTGTGCAGCCATGGTGAAGAAATAGGGGGAAAATCCATTTCTGCATATTGTGTTCAATAAAAACACCCCAAAACCTGTCCATTTGGGTTCCTTGAAAGAGAAATGTTGAAAAGCCACATTTGATCTGATCTCATAAAGCATTCTGGAGGAAAGGTCTGCTCTTGCCACAACCCTATGGGAAAGGCAAAGGTGCTTATTAGATATAATCATAATTAAGGAGCTGGGTATAAAGCAAGATTACCCTTAAAGCATGCAGGTTGGAGAGAACTTCCAAGGTAAACCAAAATGGTCTCTGATTCTCTCTAGTGTTTTGACATAATTACAAATCATCTGTGAGAGGTTTGGCATCTGGTGGCCTCTCCTCCGCCACGACATGATTCAGCGATGTACTTTGTCAGAGCCACACGCAGCACCAAACCAGTGCATGGCTGTAGTGTGTGCGCTCAGGCCAGTGCTCTTTAAGCTACTACAATCAACTTGCATTGTTAGAGAAAAGAAATTTGAGTATGACGTAGGTGGGAAAGGGAAAAGAATAGGACTTTTCTATTTCCTCCACCCGCCGATCTCAACTGAGCATCAAGTACACAGCTTAGGCTAAACAGGATCTGAGCAACTTCTTGTTTCAGAAAAATTCCAGGAAGGGTTTGCATAAACCAGCTGAGGAGTTCCTTGCTCTATGGGACAGACAATTTATGAAGAGAGTTCAAGCAGCTGAAAAAGATTGCCAGCTTGCCAATAGCAATTCAGAAAAAGCCAGCTTATATAATGCAAAAAGATGGGATTTCTAATGTCTTGAAAAATCAGTTTAGACCATAATTAGAAGGAGGAAATTTCTCTGAGATTAGTGAACTTCAAGACTCTAGGAACACAAGTTCAAGAACTATTAATAGCATCATGTATTTTGGTACTTAATAAATAATAATTAAAATCATTTACAGCCAAGCAGATATTTTTAAAAGACATTCGCAAAAAAATCTAAAGATGTTTCTAGGGTTTGACATTGCAAGAGAATTTATATAACCAACATTTTAACCAAAATGAACGAGAACTATGGGGAATTTTGGCTTGCTAAGAACAGTTATTTCATTAATATTTTCTGGGCCAGTATTGATTAAAAAGGGGATGAAAGAAGGTATTTTTCAAAAGTTGAGGATTCCCCCTACATTTCTTAGTAAAAGCTACTTTCCTTTGCAAGAAAGGTTTCAATCAGAAGAAAAGTAATCATCGCAGTTGCTTCAGCAATGGTCATAACTAACATAATTATTTTAGAGTTAGTTCTTAAGTATTTTTTGTTTAATTATTTATTGCATACATTATGCCTCACTCATAATGTAGATAGGATGTACAGCTTATCAGAGATCCTCCCCCTCCTAGGCACCACAAGTGTGACATTTAAGGAAGCAAGCAGGGCATGGAGAGCTTTTCCTGGACATTTCAAATCCTCGGTGCAACAGCAAGCAAAACATCACAGTTCTCTGCCCTCTCCTGAGACCCCGTCTCACCTACCTCTAACACGTAATGCTGTCTTATGGGGAGAGCTGCAACCTCTATATACCCTGTGGGAAACAGGTACAAGGCACATGTAATGGAAGGAGCCCCAACCATAAATAGAGAAGCAGGATAAATTAGCTGCCTCGTACCTTCCAGTCTGTGGGTACTAGGTTGAGAACTTGCCTGGGAATACATACATTACACTGTGTGTGTACAGAAGAGTTTTCTGTGTCTCTGCAGCCAGCCAGCCACCAATGTGCTTGCAGTACCCTATGATACGGTAATTCTGACTCCATAATCTCTATTTATTTTCTGTTTCTGGCACTTGAAACACTTCTACTGGAAAAAAGAGTAAATAGTTCGTTCCCCTTTTTATTTTGTTTTAGCCTCCCAATTCTTTTGCACTCTTAATGCTGCCAGGTGCAAATAGTTCAGTAGTCAGCCTTTACTACCTTCTAAAATAGCTTGATGGACATCCCCTGCCCAGCTGAAGAAAATAGCCTTGAAGCATCTTTCTTTATGCTTCTTCCCAAAGAAACAATTTTCATTTACCTTCACATTTATCTTGAAAATTGGCCTTATTTCTATAGACAAATGTTGGCTCTGGGGAAGACAGGTTTCCATAACTTCTGCAAACCCTTTTCCCTTATTGATTTTATTGGTGCTGGACTTGGCTGTTGAAGAGCACAAAGCAAAATTTTCCCCACGACTAACACTCCTCCTAGGCTGCAAATCTCTTCAGATTTACTTCTGAGCTATGTTGGCTTTCAACACATGAGTAGCAGTCCCTATTCCCCTCGCTTTCCTTAAAGGTAGAGTATTCTTATTCTTCTTATAAGGCAAAAAGGACCATGCAGAATGCCTGCTCCTGAAAAAAGAAATCATCACCACTCAAAAATACAAGGTGGCTTCAGGACATATGCAACCCACTGAAAGCTGGGTTACCAACAAGTCCTTGAAGGTCTCTGAAAGAAAGCTCAAGGGGACCAGAAACACTAATTTTGCCAGATTTCTGGGCAGAAGCGACCATACAGGCAACAGCAGCACGTAATATACCTGCGTCTTAGTTGGCAAAATAGGCACAGCTGTTTAGTGGTCTCGGGTGTAGGGCTTGGAATAGGAAAATCTGAAAAGCTTGAGGAAGAGAGGTAGAGCTGCCAGCTGCCAACAGGTCTGAGCTGCCAGGATGCTGCAGAATTTTTCCCTTTGTTATGGACATGAACATTTTCACTATTTCAAGTTTGCTTTCTTATAAAAGTGGCAGAATGGAGACCTGTCTTCAGCAGGGAGGGGGAGATTTTTAGTTGAAGGGGCCTGTTCCAGCTTCTTACTACACACATTCTTACAGCTTTCCTCCTGCTGTTATCAGGTGAGGAAGATCCTTGCCTGCTTTTTATTTGCCAGTGAGTATCTCTGAAGTCACAGCTCTTCTTTCTCTTTTTTTTTTTTTTTTTTGCATTGTATACCTCTTCAGGAAGAGTGCTGAACTTCTATTAAACACCAGTCTTTGAGGGAATCCAGCCTAACAAAACTGATCTTTTCTCCCTCCTCTCTATGCAGAGTCTAAGACCAGTCCATCAGGTCCTCGCTGAGGAAAACTCTATGGGGTAACTTTTAAAGTTTGTGGGTGTTGTCCCCAGACCAGCTGGAGGATTATCCCCTGAGCTTCTCCTTCCACATCATTGTCAAAGGCACATTGCCTCTGCTGTGCTCCAGCGCTGGAGCTGTAGGACTGACATGAAGGTTTTCACCTGTGAAGCTGTCTCTGTGGCATCATTTGGGCTGAGTCATAATGTCTGAAATTAGCTATGGGCATTCTTTACCTGTATTGAGATATCAGACATGGGTAGGAGCATGCATTGTGTTGAAGGGGATCTCTGCTGGGCCTCAGCCCTACTTTAAGCAATGATTCATTACTTCATTTTTAGCCTTCTCAGCAATTTTCACTGTGAACTTTGCTGAGTTCTAGGGACTGGCAACTGACACTCAGTAGAGCTGCTAGAAACAAACCTAGGACATAAGCATATGAGATTCAAAACAGGTATTTTTCAGAGTTACAAGTTTGCTCAGAGCAGCTCCTTTCTCAGCTTTTACACCAGGCTATGAGCCGCTTCCAAACTCTCCGATGGCTCTTACCTGAGCTAAGGCTTGAATCTGCAAAGCTGTGGCAAGTTTCAACAGTTGGGGAGATGGAAGGAAAACATCCACATGCAGGCAGGTCTCAGATTCACCCTGAATAAACCGACACCACTGTATTCCACCTCCTTGCCAAATCGTGGGCTGTGATTCCACCTCAGTGCTAAGCTTATTCCTATGGCTTTTGCAGTGACTCAGCATGACTACGTTTGACTTGTGCCAATGTGTATAAAGACAGTTTCACTGTCTAGTTTGTTTTCTTTTTCACCTGAATGTCTGTTCAGCGATTATTTCTGAGCACCACTGGATTGACATCAATCGTATCTTCATCTTTCATTCTTCCCCAAGGCATAATTAAGCTCATTCACCGCTCTTCAGTTTAAATCCAGATTCAAGTATCAGGCACTGGTTGCACAGTATCCTTGGGAGTCCATTTGGTAATTACCCATCAATCTTAAGAATTAATGTTGTCAGTGGTGGAAGTGAATGCTCTAATGCTGTCACTCTTGGCAGCCTCACAACCTGCAGAGGGATGGTATTCAGAAACTGGAAACTTAGTTGGTTTTCTATACTATTCCCATTCCCTTCATGTATCTGAACCATTCCTGTTGCTCCCACTGAATTTGCAACAAATATTTTATAGCTTCCTCAGCTGTGGTTTGATCTGTGGCCTTTTGCAAATTTTCTTATCAGGTGTCTCTCTTAGGACCTTTCGCATGCAGAGCACTATGAAAATAAACCCTAATTCACCTGCAAAACTTCTTTGCAAGGTTGGTGAGCTTTCTGATCCTTCATCTAACCATGGTGAAGTTCTCTGTTTTCTCCAAGCTCATAAAAATGTCAATGTCAGAATCGAGGTTAAAACTCAGAAATCCTTAGCTCCTGTTCCTGGCACCTGACCTTGCTCCTCCTGCAGAAAACCCCCCCATCCATTTACAGCTGGCACACTGCATGATCCATTCCTGCCCCCATCAACAGCTACCAGGAGACTTTAACCCCTTCCTGTTCCCACCGCATCAAGGAAAAGGCTGCAGGTATGCAGCAATGCTGGGTACAGACTATTTGTACCTGCAAAGATGGGAGTTTTCCCTCAATGCCAGAGGGACCTTTTCAGCTTAGTATGAAATGTCCTCATTTAATTTTACAGGCTCTGGAGTGGGCATCTCTTATTTGCACTAAGAGTCAGTGTAATCACCCTCCCTGTAAACAAAGAGTTTAATACACTGAGAGTAATTTACTTAACTTGGGCCATGGCAGATTTACAGTTTTAAAATTGAATGCTAGAAGGTTGTTGGCACTTAGGGAATCCTGGGTTGTTATTTCATAATCACATATTTATGGTTCCCACAGCATACTGTTTTTGTCTTGCCGTTCATTTATTGCAGGTCTGTTAAGCTGTCACTGCTTAGCTCTGAGGCACTGTACTGTAATTCTATCCATCGCTGTGATTGTACTTTCATTCTTCTGGGACTGTTTTGATGGAGATCAATATCAGTGCCATGGAGAATATATAAGGTGTATGTTCTGCCCTATGAAGCAGGCACAGAAAAAGTGAAGACTGTGAATGAGCTCTTGTCTGAGGAACACACTCCTTACAAGAAGGATTAATTACCAGCAAGCCCAGGTGTTGGCTCTCTGAGTGTACTTGCTGATGAACAGGATCCCATGTATCAGGACCCACACAGTTACTTACTATTGCGGTTGGCAATTTTAGCAGAGAAACCAGGGTTAGAGTAGGTCATTGATATTTAGCTCCCCTGGCAAAAAAAAACCAAAAAACACTTGGAAATCTCTGTGTATTTCTTGTCCAGGCCAGGATTCTGCAGCTTGTTCTTGTTCTTGATTTTTTCTCCTCCTAATAATGGGCACTCACATTCTTCACTCAGTTTCAGAAAAGTAGGTGCCTGGTTGCTCCTGTGAAGATAAAACCAGACTCCCATGCTTGGCTGCTTGCTGCATGTGAAAACATCTACTTCAGAGTGCAGCAAAATGCTTTGCTTAATAAAAGGTTATGTGTGTGTAATGATGAAACAGAAAGACTTGAACGCAGGAGTACGTCCAGTGGCAGCTCTCAACAAGGGCAGAAGTGAGGTGTTGATGGCACCATCTCCTGACAGGGGAGTGCAGACGAGGTCACCAGGAAACGTGCTGGAGTGACCGCGTGTCTCCCGGTATGCTCATGGGACTCCCTTTGATGCAGGAGCTGCTAGTAAGAAGGGTGGTGAAGCAGCTGATTGTTCACCTTTTGGCATCTGGACCTGGCCTTGAGCCCGCAGTTTCCAGATTGATGAGCTGAAGAACAGTGGATGTGTTTCAGGGACCTTGCGAGGAGTGAGCAGACCCTCACACCTGCTGGCAACTGGCCTCACATGCAGAAACTTCACAGGCTTTCTTACCCAGCACTGCCAATACGTGTCCAGACCCACTCTTTTACCTTCTCCAGCTCTTTTTAGGTCTTTCAGTCCAAACTTGCAAACCTCAGTTGTTTTAGTTTTTTTCTGCTGCTGATTTACTTCTCCTGGCCCTGCACTCCTTCTCACTGTTCTGTCCCTCTCCATTTCCATCAAGGTCTGGCGTGTTTGTGAAGCTTTGCCAGATCATTCAACCCCAGAACAGAGTAATTTCAGGCTGTGCCACCAGCCCATGTTCTGAGCAAGCTTTTTCATCTGTTCTCCCCCTCTGTGATCTGCCCTTCCCAATCACTACAGCAAGCCCAGTCTAATGGCTGAACACCAGCAGGTCTCTGGTAGTTCCCAGCATAATTCTCTCCTCATGAGCTCATTGCTCATCAGATCTTACATATCTATCTGCCATATGGAAGTGAATCTTCCCCTCCTCCCCTTCTGCTAGAGCATTTCTGCTGCCTTCTAATCCCCTTCTGTAAATGCTCTAACTCCTCCAGTCCCCACTCCAAGGGCTGTCTGGCTCCACTGCTCTCCAGATCTCATTTCATATTCCTCCCTTCTTGCACCAAGCTTTCCCTCAGCTTTATGCACTTTGGAACCTGTTCACCACCCTCCTGTAGCTTTTCTCTTGCTTGTCCATATCTCAGATATCTTCCTCAGTCTAGTGAGGCTGCCTCCTTCTACTGCCAGCCCTTTTTCAGAACAGATGTACACACTTGTATCTACATACGTATACGCTTACAGATACGTAAGTTTACCATTAGTGATTAAATCTATTAATATTATTTGCCTTAGAATTAGTCCCCATTGATACTGTCTTAAAGTGCCCATTTAGAAACTGGGAGAGTCTGAAATGTGTGCTCCCTGTGAATCAGATGTTCTCCAATACATACTGAGAGAGAGATTGTATCCTTTAAAAAATCAAATTGAAACTTTAAACAGCTATCTTCTGTTCTCTCCTTTAAATGTCTATAACGCATAGTCATGGCAGCTCTCTTCTGCACACAGCATCACTTTTTCCTAACAAAAGAGATGGAGGAAGTTCAGCTCTTTCACCAGTATGAACACATTTCAGTATTTGACTGTGCCTTCTCCAAAATCAATATAATCCATTTTTGCTAGAAATTCAATCAGCTGTGCTCTAACTCAGTCTGAGCATTAGGACAATTTGATGATACAATTGATAGACATCTGCGCAGAGGAAGTCTATGGATTACAGTCTGTCACTGGACTATCAAGATCAACCAGGCACAACCTAGTAGGCCATCTCCCTCTGCAGTAGCTCATAATTTCATAATTATATATGCCTGCTAATATCACAGATATCTAGTATAGCCAGCCCAGAAAATACTCATTTGATGAAGACTGTGAATGCCATAAGAATTTTTCATACAACTATTTTTTAAAAAGTCAGCCTTGAGAACTGGTCTGGGTGCATTATTGGCCATGTTATTGGCCATGCCAATAACAATCCATGATGCTTTCCTTCTGGAATACCACTTTAGGATAAATGTGTGTTTGTCACAAAGCATTTCCAATCCACATTTAGTAAAACAGAAGGGAATGGGAGAATGTGTTCACATACATTGTTTTTTTCCTAGCTCTGCTGTGGCTTCCAGATGCTCCTTTCACTCCAGGGTGAACTATATACTAAGGCACTCTCCAATATATCACCTGACATGAATTTGTTATCACAAAGACAATTAACAACCCTCTGCCGCAGAACCTTCCAGTTTCCACATTGCAACAAATTCCCTTACCCAGTCTAGTCTAATTCTGGTCTGACTCTACATATGTTATTTAATTTGTTCCCCACTATTGGCTGGGCCACAGCACACAGTATTATCATTCCCATTTCTGGTGCCAGAGGTCTCTGCAACAGCTAGAAGCGATATTGTAGACAGATTCTGACTGAGTACCTAGGCTAGAGCATGCTTCAGATAATGTAGCTACCAGAGTCCCCACAGGTCTCTACAATGCAAACTGTAAATTATTAGGGGTTATCCTATGGCTCTATTGGGGCAGTTTTATTTTGGAGCAGTACAGAAGGGACATTCCTTGCTCTATGGCAATCCCCCTGTCAGCTCTGCACTGTGCTGAGGTTGCTAAGTTTTCTGGGTAGCCAAAGGAATCAGTCTGGAGGCCAAGAGATGAAGGTGGACTCAGCCACTTGGGACAAAAAAGGCTGAAAGAAGAACAGCAAGGAACTGCTGATGCCTCATGCCCTTCTGAGTTTTTTCTGAATAATCTACCACCTGCTTACTGGTGACTTTCCGGTATTTAACAGCTACCAATTTCCCAAACCCATTTCTGAAGTAGAATTTCTGTCTATGTGGGGGCTTTACATCACCTGACAAAACAGTGGTGAGAACATACAGGACTGATCTTTGTCCCCAGACTGTCACTAGGAGTCTGTGAAGAAAATATATGCCGTGATTCCAGTAAGTTACCAGGCAGATTTCAAGCTTGCCAGCCTGCCAGCCGCTGCTCAGCTCCAGAGATGGACGCACAGACTCCCGAGGCTCCTGTGACAACAGGGACGTATGGACAGCACATCAGGCATGAGGCCCATGCCCTGCTCTGCGCTCTGCCTGCTCCCTGTGCTGGACCAGCCTCCCAACACGGTCCTCACATCAGCAGTAAGTGTTCCCTGCAGGGACTGTGGGAAGTGTGGGCTACCTGAGGTCATTCCTGAAGAAGTAAGAGTATTTTTTGGAAGATTAGGTACGAAGTTTGACCCTAGCAATGTGGGGGTCTCTAAAGGAGGTCACGAGATACAGCTTGTTTTAAGGGGGTTGAACTGCCTTTCAATAAATGACCCCCTATCTAAGCCATTATTGTACATCACACCCCGAAGATGCACAGGAAATTCAAGTCAGCCCAAGTCAGCGTGAGGATTTTAGAGCACTTATAATAGTTGACCTTTAAGGAGAGAGTGACGTTCAGCCATAGTTACAACAGAGCTGTCGCTCTGCTCTCATAAAATCCCTTTGCTACAGAAAGGAGCACCATGCCCTGCTGTCCTGCTCTGGCTCCCGCCAACAGCAGGGCTTTAAGTCAGCGTATGACTGGGGTCCAGTGAGCTCAGCATTTCTGCCTCATCTAGTCACTGCTTCTGAAGTCAAGGATGCTTCTTTGAGCTCAGGCTAAATTGGATACATTACTTTTTTGGAGGAGAGCCCCACTGTGCTACCCAAAATTTAGAGAATTAGGTGAAATTAGGTGAATTTGTAAACAGCTGGTATTTTAAGAGTCCTTGAAGAGGTGCTCTTGTCTCAAAGTCAATTCTAGTTCAGGAACCATCTCAAATTCAGGCTGCCAATGTGCAGCCGCTCTTCAATGAGGACAGCCTAGGGCAGACCTCGGGAGCAAGCTGCACCACCCACAGATGGCCTTGTAGGAGAGCCCTACACTACACCTGCTCTGGAGACAAGCGGGGCTGTGATTGTCTGAGATGGATACTCCAGCACAATTTATCAGCCTTAAATTGATTAAAACTACAAACCAAGAATTCATCCTTCCAATTGAGTTTTTTTCTTTGCTTCTCCAATTCCTTTTCCAAAATTTCAAATTATTTCAGAAACTTCTAAAAGATGGGATCTTGTGCTGTTGTGGTAGTTGAAGTTTTGCAGATGACTCATTCCCACTCAGGGAATAACCTGGAGAGTGCTCTTTTGTTTTTCTCTTTAACAGCTCTGTCCATTCTTTAGAAAAAACAATTTTGAAGTTAATGGATAATCTAGAATTCTACAGCTCTTCAGTCAAGTTTAAAAAGCAAACATACCAAAAGAAACCTAAAATTTCCACTTTTGGTTTGTACCTAAAATATATAAAAAAGCAAAGCACTTCATTACAGTTTGAATTCAGCAGCCAACTTACAGACACACATGTTCTCAAGTACAAAGACACATTTCTCAGAGCCTGTTTGTGATCTGATGTGAGCAACTCATACAGCCCCCCATGTTTAGTGAATCCATGGCAATAATGGATTATAACTGTTGCAAAGTAAAATAACAAAAGGCACATAATGAAACTTTGGAAGTCATTTGGACCATTTAAAAAATGGAGAATGGAACAAAATAGCAGAAAATAGAGCAGGAGAAGTCTGGGGTTTATTCATTTTTTACTTAAGAGAATGCCTAAACAGCAGTGGAACTGGGACCAGAATTCAGGTCCCCACATACTCACCTATGTTCCTGCCCTTGAGACTATCTACACTTTTTTTTCCTCTGCAAATCTTGCATTCATTTCTAGGAAAAGAAGAGGAATCAACAGGAATGGTGGAAGCAGCTCCTTTCTGCATAAAACCAGCAAGGTTAGTCTATAAGCATTGTGGATATGGTCCTCTCTTGCAGGTTTGGATGCCCTCAGGTTGGGAAATAATTACAAGTGTAATAAAAGTAATAAAGCTAATAATAGTGGAATAAGGCAAAAGTAATAGCTGCCCTGCCTGGAACAAGTATTTTTGCTAAGATGTCATGTTAGCCAGCAGAACCAACACCATTGGCAGCACTTCAAAAATTGACATAGATGCTATTTGACTTCTTCAGTGCTTAAGCTTCCTGGGCTGGGTCAGTTTGTCTTGCCCAGAACCAGACTCACATATGTCCAGTATGACTTTCAGGTCAAATGAGGCATCTTCCTAGTTAGAGGAATGATGAGAGAGGTGCAATATTAGACTGCAGTATCTGCATTAAGCATTTAATGCCTGCCAGTATTTTGGCTGGGACTGAAGTGAGTGACCCAGGTCCCCACATGGTGTCAGGGGCAGAGCTAGGAGAGAACTTAGGTGTATTCAACTTCCCAAATGCTGCTACCTAAGGTACACTTCATAACCTGCTATATGTGATGAGTTGCTTTGCGTTTTTTAGTTGGCATCCATCAGACAGCATAAAGGTTAGCTCTTATTTTTCCAGCTCTTTTGTCTGGCTTCTAGTTTCTTTCCGGTGTGAATACAGGAACTGGTCTGTGTATATGTGTATAAAAGATAACAATCCATTCAGATACTTACAAAAGGTTTAAAACTATTTCTTTGTGCTTAAAAAATTAACAGATGCAGTTGAAATTCTGCTCAAGAATCCAATTAAATAGAGGAAATAGTGAATACTGTGTTTGTATGAAGGGAGAGTAACGAATAACTGAGAGTGTTTAGAAATTACTAATTTGAATTTTCAATCTTTTGAGGTTTTATCCACTCTGGAAGTTTCTCTGTGGCCTGGACTTCCTAGAGAGACTTTTCAGTAATCATCATTACTGGTGCTGCACCCTGTCCTTGTCGCTTACCATACTGAGATCGGGATCTTGTCTGTCTGTCATCAAATGGACGGGAGGTTTTCCCCAGGTATTCAGTAATCACTGAAGAACGGACATAAAAAAAGCACCTGGGATACAGTGCTTCTTGTTAGCAAGGAATGTTTTCCAAATCATCTTGCTTGGCTACTGGGGGTTCCTTCTTTCCTTCCATACTTACACATAGGCTCATAGTTGTGCAGGCTTTTTGTGCTGTTTCCATCTGCATGGAATTTGCTGGACTTTTATCTGCTAGCAAATTTATTAGGAATAATTTTTGCACAATTATCAGCAAATTCTATATTTAAAAGAACATGAGCAATTTTGAGGTTCAGTAATCATGGTGCATTTGGAAACAGAAACTCTATGTTATTACAACAGAGAATTGATAACCTAACAGCATGTAGTCTGTGAGTAGTTCTGTATGAGACAGGACCTACAGCTGTGATTCTTGCAGTGCCTTCCACTGCACACAGTCTGTTCAGCTAAAGCAATATCTAATTTCTGAATGCATGCTTATTTTTTTAATTTCCTTGATCATCCCAGAAACCTTTCAAGACTTTCTAATGAGAATACTTATTACTTACATGGCACAAGCTTAACTTTTGTTTGAAATTTAAATTCCTTTGAAAATATCACAGAAAGTAAAAATCTGTTGTGCAAAGCTGCAAACAACATAAAGAACTCTTCATATAACTCTGGTAATACTGGGTATCATGTGCATTTTGCTGTCCAGAGAGATTTTGATGTTCAGTTTACATTGGAAAGCAAGAAGATTTACATAAGCTCTAAAAGAAGTGAAAATAAGACAAATAGTTTGACACAGCCTTCTGCAACCTTGATGCTGAGGCTGGCAGCTGGATGGGACAGGCCAGACTGATCTGTCTCAGCCTAACTAATGACACATAGATGTTTCAGACAGGCACACTTCCTGGCAAGCACCAGTAATGCTATAGAGCTTAGGTGTCAAGAAGCATTCAGGGAAGAACAGCAGCCAGCTTACCTGTAAATAGCTGATTTCTTTTTAAATACAATGGCAAATCAAAGGTTATTTTTAGTGCTGGTAGAACATTGGCACTACCTGGCTGGCTGAGTGAAATGCTGGCAAGCGAGGCGGAGCAGCAGAATTGCCTTCTTTACAGCTTCCCTGCATATGTGCCAGCCCCAGACCTAAAGGGACCATTGGTAACAAGGCAATCGACCGCTGCCAGACATTTCACCCCAGCTTCTCAACTGCAAGCTCTTTACTGGGGCAATCAGGTACCAGCTCAAACACTGCTGAACGCCCTCCGCTCAAGAGCAGGCTGAACAACCATCACATATCCATTGGATTTTGGAGTGACTACTTACAGCATTCCCCTCTGAACCAGTGGCTTGGGTCAAGGAGAGCCAAACTCCTCAACCACCCAGTGCATGATCCATGTTTGGCAGCGTTGATGCGTGTGGGTATGGATGGAGACAATAGCATTTGCTTCATGACTTTGTATTGTATTATTGCTGGAGGTGAGAAGAGAAAAGGGAGGGTAAGGATCTCCCTGCTAGGGCCCAGATATGCTGGGCAGGGTGTAGCACAAATGTCGAGTGTCTAAGCACCTTTTGCTCAAAATTGTTTACAGGCTAAAAGAGAAAGAGCTAAAGCAAAATATGCCCATGTCAGGAAATGTATGCCTTGTCAGTGAAAGGTCTGTTGAGGAGAACAGATAGCATGTGAAAACTGCAGAAAAGGGATACGGCCATGACGTGTACTTCTTATTTAGAGTATGAGAAATTTATCAGCTGCATCTCATTAGCTCTCTTCTTCCTGCTTCCTTGCTGGCCAGCTTCTTGCCCATTTTCTGCTTCAGGTGTTCATTCTGTCAGCAGAGAATCACAGTAGCAAGCCCCAAAGCTAACAGAGAGAAGGGGCAGATCCTAGAGCTGGTAGTTTGGAAACCTCGTTGGTTACATGAGCCCTCACATCTGAGCCTGGGCGCAGCACAGAGGGTATGCTGGGAGGGGAACCGGCTCTCCTGGGGAATATTACTCAACAACCAAGATTCCTTCTGGGTATTTTTTTGCCATTCACTTTTCAGTCTGGTTGAGGTTTTTTTTAAAGTCTATTTGTGTTTCAATCTAAACTCCCACATTGATTTCATTCTGTTTTCGTGCTGGAGTACAAAACAAATTAATTCCATGTTTGCTTACTTCATAAGTCACTGACTTGGGAATGTCAAATGGTACTTCCTTTTCCTCCTCTTTTTCAGCCTGTTTCCCTGTGGAAATTAAATTAATGCTGTCATGCTGTCTGTGTGTATATGTCCATATATATGTAGGTGTGGGGATCTTTTCACTGCCTCCATTTTTTTTGATAGAGAAGGACTATTCCCAGGGGGGCCATGAAGTTAAATCCTAACAGTGCTGTGAGAAAAGTGCGTTTGTAAGGGTTGGAGAAACTGCTAAAGACTTGTTGGAGGTGAAAAGCTGCAATGTGACCTCAGTTCCTTTTAGCCACTGAAGAAGACATGTAAGGGAAAGGTATGACACATTCGCTAAACATGGGAAAGAAAAGTTTCAGTTAGAGTTCACACTTTTGAAAGTGTTTTGTTCACTAATACCTGGTAAGGTGCAGATCATATCATTGCCTTAATACACTCCACTTAGAGAGTACCAGCTCCTTCAAACTCATTTGGAATATCGACCACATCACACACGACAAGAGGAGACTGGACATCAATACTTCTGATTCTGGGGGAATTACTCTGCTAATTTTATATGATGTGGATGATACCTCAAGGTTATACAAATCAGGGTACCAAATGCAAACTTAATCTTTTCAACAGATGTTCCAGCAGAGTCTATATTACAGAATTTAAATGTTAGAGTGTTTTAATTTTGTTTATAAATTCAAATGTTTCAAGTTTTCTAAAAAGTCCACAGGCAGTCACACTGAGTGGGACTAGTTCTAGAGTAGAATAATAATTAAGGACACACTGAGTAATGTCCGTAAGTCTAGTTAGCCCTCAGTAAATAATTGACCCAGCATGTCACAAACCTGCAGTTAGGAGTATTTTAAAGAAAAATCATGCACATAATCAGTCCAATCACTTAGTTGCAGCAAAGCTAATGGTAATTTTGTACCTTGGCTTTTGCATGCAACTGAGAAAATGATATATTTAAGGGGAGTCCCAGCTTTATGATTTATTGTGACTGTATGACTGTAACATTGTCACTCTGTGATGACCATACTAGTGTTTATAGAGTTCACATAAATCACATAAGCACAGTAGGAAGGCTGTTTCTGCAAGGGGCATTTACAAATTCTACCAATAGGCAAGGTGCAATGCATGCAGACAGATTTCACCAGGGAGGCTGAAACTGATAACAGGGCAATTCTGTCCCATTATTCAGATTCTGCTCCAGAGTAATGAATTACTTGTCTACTGCAAAATGTCTCTTTTCAGCACATAAAAATCTTAAATAGGCAGCACTATCAGCAACATTAGTTGGCTGCTTAAATCCTTATCTGACCAAACATCATCTGTTTTGTCTGAGACCTCCATTTCCCACCTCCATGAAAGGAAAGACTAAGCGGGCAATAGAGGACAGTTTCACAGCAGTGAAATGAGGAAAGATGCCTGAATTTATCTATCTGAAAGCCCCATGAAATCTACTCTATTCTAAATAGATGTTAACCTCTTTCAACCTAACTGGTACTTTTTATCATGCATATTTCTCAAGACCTTTCTGAACTGATGGAATATTCATCCCAAATCCTCTGCGTGGGCATATGAAACCAACACCTATGCTCCTATGCTCAGATCCTCCTCCTGTTCTGTACAGATTCATCAGAATTCACAGCCTATACTGAGGATCAGGCTCACAACTCTGAAATCTGTTTCCAGCTAAAAAAAATTAGGTGTTCTAGTATACACACTTTGTTTCATATCTCAGCAAGGTTTAGGCTTGACAACCAAGCAGAAAATGTTACCAATAGGTATAGAATTTTATTATATCTACAATATATATATTATATATAGAGAGTATATAGATTTTTATATATACATATATAATTTGATTATTTGAAACCCAGGTCAATCTGTTATGCCCATTTGATATAAATTTAGGAAAGATTGTTAGTTTAACAGGAACTGAAACTCCTTTCCTGGCTTTGCCACTGGCCTGGGAATTATTGCTTTCTGTTGCTTTTTTAACGTCCAGTTTGTAACCTTTTTTGTCTCTGAATGTAAACTCTTCAGTATAAATCCTGTCCACAGGTACAGTGCCTCGAAGAGGCTGATCTGTGTTAGACCCTAGACTCTCTTGGAATACTAACAGTTACGATATGCATGCTCAGCACATATACTATTTGTATTGCAGTCTGCCATGTTCTGGTATACAGTGAAGGGAGGAAAAATCAAGCCACAGTTGATTTGCCACTCCTCTAGAAAGGAGTGTCTGGAGGATGTCTGAGCTCAGGCTATTGTCCTGTCTATCTTGGCAGACAGAAGGATCGTCCGCTATGCAAGCTTATATTCAAAGCAAAAAAACCCTTATTGTCTGTTGGACTGCTAAATTATTCAGTGTTCCTATTTTCCCTGGAAAAAAACTGAGAGAAAAAACTACACAAGGTAAGAATGTCAAAGGCACTTTCCCCTGAGCACAATTTGAGGTGCAGCACGGTTACTTTATGATCCCTCCATTCCTACAAGAGAATTCGGGAAGCAGAAACCTTGTCTAAATAAAGACAACCTTGGAAAAGCACATCGTTCCAGCTAGTGATTTCTGTCAAGGCAGCCTGCGGTCACAGCAAGGCCATGCAGCAGGAACGGAAAGCAAAGCAGCAAGAAATTAATTTTTGTTGAAATAAACAAGAGAGAAAGTGCAGCCCAGTGGTGAGAAACCCATGCAACTACCACGGGGAATGCCTTGTGTCCGAAGGAAGCACTCCAAGAATGTTTATTTCCAGACAGAGTCCTCTCCAGAGCAGGGGTTTCAACCGGTGGCATTTACACCCTTTCTAAATCCCTGTCTAATCCTAAACAGCTGATGCAAACAGAAGAAAAGTAGTACCAGTATCTATATACATACTACATACTTAAGAGTGCTAGGTATGTAGTAGTGCTACATATAGGGGACTATATATATTAATTTTCTTATAGGATCTGAATTTCCCTTGAAAATTTTGTGTGCCTTCCTGAATTCAAAAGAAGTTGGATTTCAGCTTCATGAAACTCAGTGAGAGTGCAGAGGGCGAGCACCCTGTTTCAGACAGAGATTTGCCACATATATGGTTTGGTATGGCTGCTTCTTTCAGTCATGATGTGAATTCTGCAAATGATAATAAACTTAGACTTACAGTTTGACACACAAGCCTTCTTCCCGATCCAGTCATGTGGCTGCACACAGACCCTAGACTCATTTACTTCTCTAAGTCAGTACCTTGAAAAGTAGAACCCTTATGCAAAGATCTCGCTCCTGTTTAACACAGTTCCTAGATCAATATAGTCCTTAGATCAAATATAACTGCAGCTCAAGTCAACTGTAAGTTCTGTCTGGGGAACTTATGATAGTTCCTTTTGAAGATGGGATTGGTAGGGAAACTTTCTTCTGAGATACCCTCGGTAGAAACTGAAAATAAAAGAGTTAATAACTGAGCAGCTGCTTTTGCACTTCAGCAGGAGTTGACAGTGACAGGAGTAGACAGAAAAGTTTATCAGACAGATATATGAATGTTCTTTCTTCTCCAGAAACATGGTTTCTCCTACCTACATAAAGGCAAGAAAAGTGTAAATGGGGGAATAGGGGATAGGGATCTCACAGATGCCCCATCAGTCCCTGCAGGCAGACAACACCCTTTGAAAACTAGTGTCTATCCTGCAGATCATCAAACATTTAAATGGCCTCCACCCTGTTCCAGAAACTTGCGTGCTTCTTCAGCTATGCATAGGCTTCTGCAAATCTGGTTGTTCACCTACAAGAAACAAGAAAGTGCTAAAATTTAACATTAAGAATATTTACCTTTTTCCTCTGGTTAAAGGCATAGGAAGTCTGTCCATAACTTTCTAAAAAAAATGGGTCTTAGATGTGTTGAGATAGATTTTAAGAATTCTCTCTGCCTTTTTTTCATTCATCTATTGTGGAACACCTGTTTTAAAAATCCTGTAAGAAACAGTGATATAAAATAACCAGAACTCTGAATATTCTGTTCTCATAATAATAAACCATAAATTCCTAGTCTTCAAGATCATGAGGAATATTCTGTATATCTTGTTCTATTGAGTTCAGCAACTCATATTTGATGAAGACCATATCCTAGTAAGTTCAATCCATGGTACAGAAAGAAATCTAGTGAGAATGTGGCATCAAGAATGAAAAATTCATTCTTTGTTGAGGTTGTCTGTTCCAGGCTTTAATCACTTTGCTGTTAAAAATTACTCCCTTTTTCTTATTTAAGCGTCCCTGACTTTGGAGTAACTTCCAGCCATTGTCTCTTTCCCCCCCCCATTAGACTGGGCAGGAATGGGCCATATATGCTATACAAAGAAGTATTTATGAATTTTTTCTCCTTCCTCTATTGTCTTTTTGATTAATAAATTAATTGAATACAATTTTAAGGGCATGTTCCTTTGCACAGGTTTTAACATATATTACAAAATTCTTTCAACTTTGCAGCATTTCTGCTATACAACAGTTCTGTTAATCTTAGAGTTGGTGACATACTTATGACTTCTTACAGAAGCCACATATGACAAACTGACAATAGGAATTACACATTTGACAATACAATGTAGATCAAACAGCCCTTCTCCTCCCTCCTCCAGTGTATCATAATTTTTTTGTATTACAGAGATGCTCTGAAGACAGAACCCTCAAGGGGTTTTGATCCTCAGATGCCTGACCCAGCATTGGTACTAAAATGTTGACCAAAAAAGCAAGGTAGCAAGGTCATATACTTCATGCTGTCCTATCAAGATTCAGAATACGGTCCCAGTGGCACTGTGAGGTATATGTAATTACAGAGGAAAACAGAAGCATTTTTTTCCTTTGGTCAGAGAGGTTTTGTGACTGTTGTTCTTAGATGAGAAATACTACTGTGTTCAGGGAAATGTTGTAAATGGAATCCAATTTCTAATTTTGTACTTGATTCCCACTTAAACTTCTGAAAGGAACAGCAAAAAATACCCAGCCCAAGCTCAGGAATGAATACAAATAAATAAAGAAGTAAATACTGTAATTTTTCTTGGTTGCAGTCACTGTGAAATGACTACTAAATTCAACAGGGTAAGTAAAACTTTACTGTTTTGTTGGTATTTTGGAAGACTGGCAACAGATATCATCTTGCAAAGAAGAGTGTTTCATCCAAGTACTTAGAGGATGGGAGCCATGTATAAGTTCTGAAGCTGCTGACCAACATAAACAGGCTGTAAATTTAGTAGGTAATAGTGCAAGTCAGAGAAAAACAGGGAGAGAAAAAGAAAACATATGGTCATAGTCTGAAAAGTGGATGGAAATTTGAACAGGGAAAACAAATCCAGTAATTCAAACAGGGAAATACTTGCTTCTGCTTAAGTGTATACAATAAATCATGTTGAGAAGATCACGTATGACATTCTTTGCAGACAAACATTTTGAGAGAGACTCAAATGAAAAACTGAGTTCCGGATACCTCTGAACGTAATGCAATTTGCAGATCTGCATCCGTATTAAGTACCAAGTAGGCACTTCACTTGAACTCTGAAGAAGTAGTGTTGCAAATGTTGTTGCTCTGACCGCTCTCTGACAAAACACAACCTTTAGGCTGTTCTGAAGTTAGCTTCACTATCTCATGAAAGCTGTCACAACTCAGTAATTACACCCAGATTTTAAAATGTTGTGAACTAGAGCTTTCTGTTCAAGAGCTTAACCAACACTGAAGCATGAAAGAAGTTGTGTAGCATTGTAAAGACATTAGTGACATTCCTCTTCAGCTGACAAAACGGCTGGTACCATATGCAAGTGGTTTCATGTTAAAAAATGTCTGTCAAGTAAGTAGCATGTTATAGAAACCTTTTTGGTTTTGCATGTTACCTGGTGAGCCATGACTTCTCTTGAAGGGAGTTTGCACCTCGACGTCATTTATTTTTGGCCTTTATGACTACTAACTTCTGTGGTGAATGAGAGCGTTTGTCCAAAAGCAATCAGATACAAGTAGCTTTGCAAGCCCCTGAGCAAGATTATCACTCTGCATGTCAGGACATATCCAATACCTATAATTAATCCCAGCTCTCTTTGAGTTCTCATGACAAAAAGGTTTACATGGGAACTTGTATTACTGCCATAGACCACAATAACACAGGGCAAGATACATGCAGTGACAGAGTTTTCTCTGCATAAAATGGTATGGTAACATGAAGTTTTTCCCCATGGTGAAAAAAGTTACTGAGGAACTTGAAGTGAATTGAGGTTGCGGAGTACTGACAAATGCTTGTTGTACTCTGCATAGACATATCTTGAGCATTATCACACCTCTAGTTTGTGTTCCTTGCCTTTCAGGAGAGCAATGGTGAGACTTTTTCCACACTGCACTTTGACCAGGGCATGCCCAGTTCTGAATGCTCGTTCTAAACGGTGAGGCATGGTGGCTGTTGGGGCTACCAGAGGCAAGTTGGGACTACAAGCAAGGGATGTGCTGCGTTTCTCCAAGTAAGACCCACTAGCACTGTGTTCCTCAGGCAGCACAATGAAAGCACCTGGTTATACTGAAAAAAGGGAACCAGTCTGGATCTGCTAAGCTCAGTTGGGGCTTGCAGGCTGCAAGGAAAATAAAGGTTAAATGCACAACAGGGATTTACAAACAGCCAGCTAAATTTCCCGGTAGGCAGAAGGGGCATTTGATAGAGTTGATGCTGGCAGAAGATAAGAAGATAGCAGTGTAAGGAATGCAGCTTGGAGCAAACTTTTCTTGGGAAGAACTATTCATATTTGCAAGCACAGTGCATATTGATTGTCCACAGCTGTGGACAACGGCTAAAGTGTGTATCTTCCTCCTGCTTAAGCGGAAATCATGGTCTTGGAAAGTACTTGTTCTGGCAAGCAAGGATAGATATCTCACATGGGTGGGTGTATCTGGGTGGCACAGTCACAAATACAAATACAAACCAGAATTCATAGTTAATTGTTAGTGTAGCTTTACCCTTTGTCCTTACTACTTTGCCTTTAAACAGACATAATAAATGCTGTTCATTACTCAGATTTATTCTGAAGGAGTCTAAACTCCCCCAGCTCACTCTTTAATCATCTCTCTGGCTTACTCTTTTGTCCTTCGTTCCAAAATGCTAGTAATAAATAAAGCTGTTGAAATAGTCATGGCACTGTGGCAAGCCTGCTAGCCCATACATCTTTTTGTATTTGTCTTTGGGGTTTTTTTGGTTTTGTAACGGTCTAACATACAGTCTCCTAATCTCTAAGTATCTCCTAATTTCAGAGATTTGAGAACTTCAGTATTTCTCAGCTTGCATTCTGCCTCAGAAGATGTCTTATGAAATGTCTAATAGCTTGTCTCTAATATTAATAGCAATGACAGTCGAATAAGAAAAACAACAGAACAGCTGTTTGTTACTTGGGCCAAAGGACAAGGAGTCAGGGAAATATGCTGCTTAGTGGTCTCCATTTTGTCTTCCATAACTGAACATGAAGAGAAGGCACGTGCTCACATCTGATGTAGATTTGGGGCACAAACTAGAATACATTTAAACCTAGGTAAAAACTTTTTTACTGTAAGGATGATCAAACGCTGGAACAAGTTGCCCTGAGAAGTTGTCGAGTTTCCATCCCTGGAGATATTCAAAAGCTGCCTGGGCATAGTCCTGGGCAGTCTGCTCTAGCTGTGATCCTGCTTTCGGCCAGGGGGGTTGGACTAGATAATCTCCAGGGGCTCTCTTCAACTGCAACCATTCTGCGATTCTTTGATATGTCTTAACTTGTGAAATATTAAAAAACGCTGCATGCTGTTGCTTTGATATGTTATTTTCATAATCTGTAAAATAGCCATTACTTGTTCCTTTGCTCTGGTAGTGATTGAGAGTCTTTACTTACAAGCTTTTTCTTTGAAGTATGTTGTGGTTTTTGGATGGAAGCTAGCAGAAAAGTTTAAATTACTTGGCTTCTAGCTATCTGAATCACTAATGAATCTGTCCATCAGATGATGTCACCTGCATTTACACAGACAGATGCAAAACAAACTCAAGACTTTCCATCTCAGCAAAGGTAAGTAGGAGAGTGTCAGAACAATTTTAGGGACATGGGTCCATTATATGCTGACTTAGGACTCAAACAGATGGGAGATTTCTTCACAACTTCGTATATCCACCTACCTAGTATTAGTATCACAAACTATAATTATTAAGGGTATTTTGGAAGATGGAAGTTCAAAGAGTCTTCAGGTAAAAAAGCAGGATTTCTAGAAATCTGTGATTGTATTCAGAGTGGAGGAACAAATCAAAATAGATGTTCATTGGCAAAGCAATACAGAAGTGTCACCTGCTTGGTTTCTGGACCAGGCAAGTCTGCTCAGACCCCCAGGCATGCACATTACAAGAATGCATTTCCAAAAAAAAGTAAAGTAATTGCTTTCTTTCCTATAAATCTGTGTTCAGATTTTTTTAATTGGTTTTGGAGGTATTTTAATAGCTATGTTTTTTTAAAAGTCAGGCATTTCAAAAAGTCAGGTGACTAGCACAATGTGCACACTTGCTTCAAGTCTTTTGTTATGGTGAGTCAATGTTCAAAAACTAGACTGAGAAATAATAAAATTTTTTTCAGAAATGTGAAGAAGCCCAGCAAATCTTGCTCTGAGCATATGACCAAGAAGATAATGAAAATTAGTTCCACTGAGAACTCTGACTACTGTTTGGGGAGTTTTACTGGTAAATAATGAATATTAGTACTTTCTTCCTATCTGCAATTTTGTACTCTGCATTTGTACCGATGGCCTCCACCTGGCTCCTGTGTAACTACAGGAATCTGCTCTTGAGACTCAGGCATGACATTATGCAACTTCCATTGCTAGATACTTCTGAAATTATTCATATTGTTAACAGATGTTCAGTCATATACCCAAGCTCACGATGTTGAATGTAGAATACCGTGATTATTAGTGGGTATTGAAGCTCTTCATGTATGCCTACAGACACTTTGTTACCCCAGCAGTTCTGAGACTGTTCTGAGACTTCTCAGCTGGCCTTGTGATGATGTTGTCTTCTCTTTTCTTCGGGCAAATCTGTTGCATTTTTATGCCAAAGCTCAAAAAGCAAGGGGGATTTCACATAATTCCAAAACACTGAGCCATCTACATGCAAGAAACTGCGATCATATCAGAAAGCAGCTTAGCATATAAATAAGAGAGAAAAAAAAGGCTATAATAGAAAGAGAAATCTTCACTACTCTATATTCTCTCTGCTGCAAAGCAAGAAAACAATGTTGGTATCAAAAAATATCTGAATGTCTGAGTGAAACAGAAGCTAATGTCTTAGTAGCAACGAGGGATAAGAGCACCCATTCATCAACCAGACTCCAAGATTTTTGTCGATTTTGAAAACTGAAGGCTGGAAAAACTGCCAAAATCAGCTAAGATTATCTCAGGCAAAGCACTGAACAAAGCGACTTAATTAATAACCTCCTCCTTGAACCTCTGGAATAATGGATATATAAGTAATTCATTGCTGTGGTGAGTTCCCCTGGACTGATTGTGTCAGCTGTACTGCTTTCCATGAGTGGAATTCAATCCCATGCATGGGAAAGTGTTTGTAGAGAAATTCTGTGATGAAAGGGAATTTGAGCTTTTAAGTTATTTAGACTATTGGGAAAGAGTTATTCTGTATAGCATTGCTTCATCCGACTTGTACTTTTAAGTTAATGAACTCTGTTATGCAACTATAATCTATCCTTTTTCTGGATTGCAAGCATTAATCAATCAAAAAATAACACTGATCTGACTGGAGAAGTACTGATGGCAAACTGCTCCCTTGGAAAGGATCTAGATATTCACTGAAGCCTGCAGAGAACTCCAACTGCCTAAATAAACTTCAGAGCTTACACATTGCCAAATCATCAGCTTGGGACTGTTCTAGGATATCCATGAAGAATGGGAAGAACATTATCTGTCTGGCAGACAGCTGTCAAGCACTGAAGAGAAGAGAATTACTTTGTTTGGATTTTTCTGGCAAAGATGTCAAAGATCAAGGAGTGACTAATTTTGATGCTGCTCATTAAGTATCAGGCAAGTCACATGAATTGCAAATTAAAATACTAAGGAAATGCAAGGTCCTAGCATACCGTCTAATTATTTTCCAATCACTTACCAGAGTTAAAACTTTTAATCCAGTTCCTCCACAGTCTGCCTTGGTCAAGTTGCTTGGTGTAACTGTAAATCAGGGATAATATGTACTCAATGGCTCCTAAACACATGAATGAAAGTGTTATAATTATTCCATGTGACTGCAGTTCTCAAGGTGCTGCGCCTTGAGCTGGTTTCCAATCATCTATTCCATCTATCATAGGAGAGCTTACTGAAATTCCTTAGAGGACATAAAGAAGCCTAGACAACTAAGATTTCTTCTTGAGACATGGAAAAGATAACATTAAAAGGAAGAGAATGTTAGTTTGACTGAAAACAAAACCAAAACTTGTTCTAAAGCCAGAAGTGAGTTGGCATTTCTTTCCAATATGTGTAAAGGACAATAAAATGAAACACCGGGAAAATATCACTTCTCACAATCATGGTTGTAATTATATCAAACTTTCTAAATGAAGCTTGATGAATATGTTCAATAAATACAGAAATAAACACAGGAAAAAACCCCAAAAGTCATGGGAGTTCAGATACAGTACAAAGCTGAAAACAATTAGGAATGTCATCAACACTTATACAGAGATTTTCCAACAAGAATGACAAAGTACTTCACAAACTTGAATTAGCCAAACATCCTTTGAATAATTTGAGGAAATATATCCCTTTGAATGGGAGATAACTGAGACATGGAAAGCCTGGGCACATCAACAGAGGTGAAGGAGTGATTCAATGGCAGAGTTAGGAAAAGCCTCCTTTCTTTCCCATTCATGATAAAGTTATGTTGGCATAAACTGAAATGAAGCAGCTGTGAGTCAATGTTCTAATCTGCTGCAGGCATTAGCAAACACCGACTATCCTGATAAACCATTTTTATTTTTTCCTTAATAAAATGCCTTATTCAGGACAGCACGACTATTTGGGAAAGATATGTAAGCACAGATGTGAGAACCTGTAAGCAAAAATTTCACATGGTTCACTGACATATTTTAGAATGCTATGAACCTAAAATATTTTAAAAAACAATGCTGCATTAATGCTATACTTAAGCTGCATATGAATTGTGGAAAACACAGGGGAAAAGAGGTAAGAAAGAAGAATATTTGTATATTCTGTGGGTGGTGAAGGCCTATAAGAATTGCCCTCTCTATACTAACAATGGAGGCTGCAAACATTCATTTGTTCTGAATCAAGGCAAAAAAAAGTGCAAAAGATGCAATCTGACCAGAAAGTAAAGATACACCTACGGTGGTCAAGAAGAGCAAAACAAAGAACCCCAAAATCTCTGTGTGTACTCAGCAAATCCTCCAAGGATGACAGGTAATAACTGGATTCTTGGCAGTTTTATGATACTTTTTTCTGTGTTATGATGCAATCCTCAAATAAATATCACCAAGTTTTGTGAAAGATCACAGAATCACAGAATCACTAGGTTGGAAAGGACCTTTAAGATCATCAAGTCCAACCATTAATCCAGAACCACCATGTCCCCTAAACCATGTCCTGAAGCGCCACATCCACACGTTTTTTGAACACTTCCAGAGATGGCGACTCCACCACCTCCCTGGGCAGCCTGTTCCAATGCCTGACCACCCTCTCAGTGAAGAAATTTTTCCTAATATCCAATCTAAACCGCCCCTGGCGCAACTTGAGGCCATTTCCTCTTGTCCTATCACTAGTTACTTGGCAGAAGAGGCCAACACCCTCGTCGCCACAACCCCCTTTCAGGTAGTTGTAGAGAGCGATAAGGTCTCCCCTCAGCCTCCTCTTCTCCAGACTAAACAACCCCAGTTCCCTCAGCCGCTCCTCATAAGACTTGTGCTCCAGACCCCTCACCAGCTTCGTTGCCCTTCTCTGGACACGCTCCAGCACCTCAACATCCTTCTTGTAGTGAGGGGCCCAAAACTGAACACAGTATTCGAGGTGCGGCCTCACCAGTGCCGAGTACAGGGGCACAATCACTTCCCTACTCCTGCTGGCCACACTATTCCTGATACAGGCCAGGACGCTGTTGGCCTTCTTGGCCACCTGGGCACACTGCCGGCTCATATTCAGCCGGCTGTCAACCAGCACCCCCAGGTCCCTTTCCGCCGGGCTGCTCTCCAGCCACTCCTCCCCAAGCCTGTAGCATTGCATGGGGTTGTTGTGGCCAAAGTGCAGGACCCGGCACTTGGCCTTATTAAACCTCATACAGTTGGCCTCTGCCCATCGATCCAGCCTGTCCAGATCCCTCTGCAGAGCCCTCCTACCCTCCAGCAGATCAACACTCCCACTCAGCTTGGTGTCATCTGCAAACTTACTGAGGGAGCACTCAATTCCCTCATCCAGATCATCTATAAAGATATTGAACAAGACTGGTCCCAGAACCGAGCCCTGGGGAACACCACTCGTGACCGGCCGCCAGCCGGATTTAACGCCATTCACCACAACTCTCTGGGCTCGGCCATCCAGCCAGTTCCTCACCCAGCGAAGAGTAAACCCGTCTAAGCCACGAGCCGCCAGTTTCTCCAGGAGAATGCTGTGGGAGACGCTGTCAAAGGCTTTACTAAAGTCCAGGTAGACAACATCCACTGCCTTTCCCTCATCCACTAGGCGGGTCACCTGGTCATAGAAGGAGATCAGGTTGGTCAAGCAGGACCTGCCTTTCATGAACCCATGCTGGCTGGGCCTGATCCTTTGGCTGTTCTGCAGATGCCCTGTGAGCACTCTCAAAACCAACCGCTCCATAATCTTCCCTGGAACAGAGGTCAGGCTGACAGGCCTGTAGTTCCCAGGATCCTCCTTCCGGCCTTTCTTGTAGACGGGCGTCACATTGGCAAGCCTCCAGTCTTCTGGGACCTCCCCTGTTAACCAGGACTGCTGATAAACGATGGAGAGTGGCTTGGCAAGCTCCTCCGCCAGCTCTCTCAGTACTCTCGGGTGGATCCCATCAGGCCCCATAGACTTGTGGGTGTCCAGGTGGCTTAGCATGTCCTTGACTGCTTCCTCCTGGATTATGAGGAGTACATTGTGCTCTCCATCCCCGTCTTCCAGCTCAGGGGGCTGAATATCCTGTGGATACCTGGAGTGGCTATTAAAGACTGAGGCGAAGAAGGCATTAAGTACCTCAGCCTTGTCCTCGTCCTTGGAGACAATGTTCCCTGCCATATCCAGTAGGGGATGGAGATTCTCCTTGCCTCTCTTTTTGTTGTTAATATATTTGTAAAAACATTTTTTATTATCCTTTACGACTGTGGCCAGACTGAGCTCTAGCTGGGCTTTTGCCTTTCTAATTTTGTCCCTGCTTGACCTAACGAGATCCTTGTACTCTTCATGAGTTGCCTTCCCCTTCTTCCAGAGGTGATAAACTCTCCTCTTTTCCCTGAGTCCCAGCAAAATCTCCCTGTTCAGCCAGGCCGGTCGCCTTCCCCGCCAGCTCTTCTTACGGCACATGGGGACTGCCTGCTCCTGCGCCTTTAAGATTTCCTTCTTGAAGACTGTCCAGCCTTCCTGGACCCCTTTGTCCTTCAGGACTGTCTCCCAAGGGACTCTCTCAACCAGTGACCTGAACAGGCCAAAGTCTGCCCTCCGGAAGTCCATGATAGCAGTTTTGCTGACCTCTCTCCTTACTTCACTCACAACTGAGAATTCTATCATGTCATGGTCGCTAAGCCCAAGACGGCCTCCGACCACCACATCTCTCACCAGTCCTTCTCTGTTTGTAAACAGCAGGTCCAGTAAGGCACCTCCCCTGGTGGGCTCACTCACGAGCTGTGTCAGGTAGTTATCCTCCACACACTCCAGGAACCTCCTAGACTGTTTCCTCTCTGCCGTGTTATACTTCCAGCAGATGTCCGGTAGGTTGAAGTCCCCCACAAGAACAAGGGCCAGCGAATGCGAGACCTCCGCCAGTCGCTTATAGAATGTCTCATCCGTCTCTTCATCCTGGTTGGGTGGCCTGTAACAGACTCCCAGCAGGATGTCTGTCTCATTGGCCTTCCCCCTCATCCTTACCCACAAGCACTCTACTTGGTCTTCACAATCTTCGATTTCTATGCAATCAAAACACTCCCTAACATACAGAGCCACCCCACCACCTCTCCTTCCCATTCTATCCCTTCGGAAGAGCTTATAGCCATCCATTGCAGCACTCCAGTCATGAGAAGCATCCCACCATGTTTCTGTGATGGCAACTACGTCATAGCTGTCGCGCTGCACAATGGCTTCCAGCTCCTCCTGTTTGGTGCCCATGCTGCGTGCATTGGTGTAGATGCACCTGAGCCGGGCTAACCTTTCTGTTTAATTCAGTCTTTGTCCCTGATAAATAAAACCAGCAGGTGCTGTCCTGACATCAGATATGCTAAAATGGTCACAGGCTAACACAAAGAGACTGCATGTACTTTGATTTTACATTGACTTTAATACCTTTCCCAGGCTACTTAGTTTCTACTGCTTTTGGCTCTGTCTTCATTTCCCAATTGTTCTTTGCAGCTGCTATGGAGCATTTTTATTTATTAAGAGATGGCACAAGTTCCAAGATCAGAAAGCAAATAAACCACTAATGATGCCTGTACCACATTAAAATCTCTCTAATCTTTCCATTTCTATCTTTATTTATTCTACTAATTTCATGGCTGGAACAAGTCTAGATATAAACAAAGCTTTCTCCACTGTCCATCCATACAGACTAGACACATGGCTTCAAGGAAATTTGCTGACATTGCTAAAGAAAACGTACACTATGAAAAGCCAGCTGTTTTCAACCTTTCCTAAATGACCACTCAAATGCTGTGAACTGGGATGAAATCAGGAATCTTCAGCCCACTAAATAACATAGAAAATTGAGCATATTCATCATCCTCTGACACATCTTCACAATTCTTATGAGTGGTGTCAGAGAGCTTCTTCTGGGGCGCTCTCAGGCTAAGAATGCAGGCAGATCAGACTTTTTATTCCAGCCACTGTGCACTGAACTTGCACAGTGGATAGAAGGTGCTTTTCTTTTCTTTTAGTGAAGACTATCAAGACTGAGTATATGGAAGCTTTTCATAGCAATGTATTTTTAAGACAATGGAGCTACCTCTTCTTGAAAGTGCTTGAAAAATCCATCCAGCAGCCTTTTAGAAGCAAACATCACTATCTTATCTATGGATAGACAGATGGATGAACAGATGATTTCACGGGTTCTTTGTATTTCCAAATGCTGTAATTCTGCTTCTTTCTCTGCCTAGGTGCAACATTAGCCAGTCCACACTCAAAAAATGATAAAGTGAGAAATGCATCAAGGCAGGAGTTCTTAAAAGTCACTGAAAAGTGGATTCTAAAAGTGGATAAACGATTGCAGTAATCTAGACAGTGAAATACTGGGAAAGACTTTTGGTCTACTTGTATCAAATAATTTTTGAGATTTACTAATATGCTATTTCCACTGGCTCCAAAATATGCAGGCCCAAATTAATGCACAAGATAAGGGGAACTTCTGTTCTTCACTAGGCTATTACCTTAAAACTGTGAGGTTTGTAATCCCCAATTTCTATCTATGTGGTGTATGTAGTTGATTGACCAACAATGCCTGGCCGTGGAAAGGGGAGGTTTTGTGCAATTTCTTTTCTTCTAATACAGCAAGAAAGAAATCTGAGTCACCTGGGTCATCATGGTCCTCTGAGGCTCCTCAGAGAGTCACTATAGTCAATCTCCTTAGTAAACGGTAAAACACAAGGTAAATTTCGTCAAACTGATGGAACTTTTACAAAAAACATTGTGGGAAGGAATATTTCGATACCTAGCCATCTTAATTTTCTATGTATATGTCACTGTAAGGTGTTTCTACACTACATAATTAACACAGTCATTAATGCTCTTTAACAGGAACCAAAATCTATTGTGAATGTTTTATTATTGTGAATGGCTTTATTTATTCACACAGCTATACTAGCCATGGCAAGTCCATTATCATATTCCTTAATAATGTCCTATAACAGTGGTGAAAATCTGCCTGTTTTAAGAGAACAGTCGTTGCACAAAAAAGTAGACCTTTGCATTTTGCCTCTCCCATACCCTTCCTGTATTCTTCAAGGATAAAGGAGGCCACTGTGAGTATCTAACTTGGTCTCTGAAACACAAGCTATAGCAATTTTGCCCAGTAACACCTGCAATGAAGGATATTACGATATAGTCTGCTTGCTGTGCAAATAAACTCTAATCAAGCTCGATAACTGCTCATGGAACTTGACAACATCTTCTATAAAAGCTTCCAGTCCTGATTTACTACTCTGAAGTGCTGAAAAATTAACACTTCTCTCTTGATAGCCTGTTGCAATAGCTGTCCTCCCCACAATTAAAAATCCATGTCATACTCCTGAATCGCATTTTCCTAAGGAGTTTTCAGCCCTTGCATTTCGTTATGCCTCTACTAGGCATAAATAATGGTACAGGATGTTCTTTCCAGGATTTTCTCTAGCGGTATTTCTTTGAGATAGGAGTTTCATTTGCATCTGGCAAAAACTATGCTGAAAGCTTATTCTTTTCCAGCTGAGATTACTGTGCACTACACTGCACTTGGTACGCAGACGTGAGCTGAAGCATAGTATCAAACCATTCTTTAGCCTGCCTGTTACAGACACAGAGACACTATGTGATTCCCACAGGTCCAGTGCTGTCGTACCCAAGTGTCCCACTCCTGGCATTGTTGCACTCAGAATGTTATCCTTTAACAGATGTGCTGTATCCCAGGGCTAACCTCCCGACTCCATCCACTTCCAGCTTTGGCTAGCCATGCAACATACCCACCAGCTTCTCTTCATTCTTGTGTGGGAGGCAATAATTGCCTGAAAATGAGCTGAAAACTTTATCGAAATATGTGTATCTGGGGGATGGGGTGAGGTGGTGTGGGAGGAAAGGAGGAGTTACCTTCTATTTGCATTCTTCTTTTAAGTGAATTGCATTGCATTTGCATGCCTCTGCCTTCTAGTCTTTGTCTTTGCTTTTGTAACATTGTATTTGTGGGTGCAAATCTGACAGACATTGTGTTGCTGACCTTGCAGTTCCACTGTTTCCTTCTTTTGGATTAGATTATTTGGGCTTTGATGCTCTGACCTCATCAGGGATGAGCTGCTAATCCCTAAATCACTTGTACTGGAGACAGCATTCCCTGTTGTCAGCTAGCAAGAGTCTTTTCTTCCATCCGAATGGACTGTCTCTCTCTCTCACATATACATAAGCACACAACTCCACCTGTACAATCTCTGCATACCCATTCTTTTCCTCTGTTTGCTCTTCCCATATTAAAAGATAAAAATAGGTCATCTCACTTTTGGCTGTGAATACACTCAAAGATTAAAGCCAGAATGTCAAAGAACTCAGTTTCTTGGCATGTTCAGAGGGTCTCATAGCTATCTGAAAGCAAGAACTGTTCTTCCCCCTCCCCATGCTCCCCTAGGTATTTCCTTCTTGCACAACTCTTCTCAGTTTTTGCAACTGGCACAAGGTACACTTTTTTGTAATGGTACAAGGGTGGAAGGTGATGATAACAAGAGACTACTGAATTTTCCTGACACTTTGGCCATGGTGATCTTACAGGGCATCGTATCTGTATGTTTTTTCTTGATAAAAAGCAAAAGTGAAAGTGAAAACTTGCTTCTCTTTCTACAGATACCCCATTTCTGCCCACCAGGGTATGTAATAAAACAGGAACTCCAGCATCGTTGTTTTGTGGAACTGGTGAGGCTCAATTATTTCATGCCTTTTAAAAGTGGACAGTCCTTGCTTCAAGGCTTTCCAGTCTAGAATAAAAGCACAGACTGGTAGCACAAATTCCCAGAAAGAGAGGACACAAGAGATATCGCAAGTCATTAGGTATAGTTCTTCATATTTTTTGTCACTGTATCATATAACCCCATTCAGAAACTCATCAAACACCATCGTAAAATGTAATTGGGTTGTTTTTCCTCCTCCTTTCTACTTCTACTGAAAGAGGAACAGGGAACAGTTATGCACAAAGGGTTTTCTTTCTTTTAGCCCTCAAGCTATCGAATCTAAAGATAACTCAATTACGTCAAGCCCATATGGCAGCCTGCACTTTGAGTATAACTCTGGTGTCTGTATATAAGGCTCTTTGTTTCCCTGACATTCTAACATTCTTTCTCCACACCTGCTCCAGTTTGAATTTTAATTACTAAACCTACTTCTAAAATAAACATGTTGAAACAATGGCACAACACACAGTTGTGACACCATTTAATTCCATTTCTAATCTAGCTTCTTATACAAGTCATTATTGCTTAACACTGACTGAGAAATTTTCATACACGACATATGAAAGGCAAAACTCAAAAATACAACAAAGAACCACTGGAGAAAAAAATCCCCAAAAAGCAAAAACATGATATCCATCTATTTCTTCCTCCTCTGTTTCTTGGGCTACAGAATTATCAGTTCCCATCAGACCTCACACAAACAAATCTATCCAGTCTGTAGGTTGTAACATTGCTTTCTGCTGAGGACACAGTGACAAACAACAGCTTTGATCAACTAACCACCGCAAACCTTTATTTATTTATTTATTTACTTTTTACATAGCAGGCATGGTTTTGCATCCAAAGGTCATTCGAATAAAGCAATTTGGCCAGTGCCCAGTGCAGCAATGTTTACTACAGTACACTCTGTTCGACCGTATTGGTGCTAGAAGTATCTGTCCTAAGTCTATCAGGGATTTTTATCCTGATAGGCCACTACTATCATTTAGATCTTTGGCTATGTTATTTCCTACTTCAGCTTTTGGAATGGGATGGGATGGAACAGGATGGAATGGAACAGGATGGAATGGAACAGGATGGAATGGGATGGAATAAACCTCTGCCTGGGAAGTTTGGTAGATGCCTTTCAATTGTTTACTGTCTCAGTGCCTGTCTCACTGACCATACAACTTCAGTGTCCATTCTGTTTGATTTCTTTTTTAACTGATTTCTTTTAATTATTTTAAATCCGTAAGAAAACAAGTGATGCAGATAACTAGGGACACTGTGAGGCAATCTGACTAAGTAGTGTAGCTGTATTTGGAGACAGGTCTGACACAGGCGGCTATACAAACTAGTACAATAGCACTAGAATTATCTCTGTGGCATGCTGGAAGAACAGAGTGAGTTTCTTTTCCTCTTTTCATTTTTTCTAGTTCTACTTTCACCCTTAAAGCAGTGTGCTGTTACTTACGTCCATTCTTACGCTATGGATCTGGTCCCACTGTGGGCTCAGGGTCCCACTTGCTTCCTTGAAGGTAAATAGGATGTCACTATATTCTGACCTGATCAGCTTTGCAGGCAGCTCAGGAAGAGTCTGTTTGCTTAGGCACATCCTCCATGAAGCTGCTGGTTTTATTTCAGCGAGGTGTGTACGTGCAGACCCATAGGGATTAGAAAGTTAGCTGAGGTGTCACTAGGTGTGTAAATGGCTAAGTATTGTATCCAGGTGACTGAGGCAGAGTTAGCAAAATTGACACCCCCCATTCTCCTAGACCCTGATTTCATCACTGATGAAAAAACTGACATTATTTAAAGTCTAAAAAAAATAAATGTCACAGGCAGAAGCCAGCAAAATATTTAGATTCATCATCTTTCACTAAAGATCCCACAAATATGACATAGTTCCATGCTGTCCACTGATACTCCTTGGTCTCAACTGAATCTTTTCCTCCATCTTGTACAGCTCTCATAGCATTGATATCTGAGCACCAAACAAATCTTAAAGCATTAATCCGTAGACCATCTCTAAGGCAATTTGCTGAGTAATTCCCAAATTATTCTTCCTTTGGTTAATTAGTGAATCCTTTCATGTGGAAAAAGGGGTCCTTCCATGCTCTGCTGGGATAAAAGTTAACTGGTTGTTACCTGCTATGTACATTGCTTGCACCAGGGCCCGCCCTTCCTTTTGCCTAAATGTCTTTATCATTCAAGAGTGAGAAAAGGGAAATACAGCAAAATGCTGTCAAAAAAGCCAACATGGCTGCAAGTGAAATGCTTCCCAAAGCTTGTCAAGAAGCTGACAGATATTCAGTAACTTTCTTAATTCAATAAACAACAAAAAGTGGGAGAAGTTTTATTCTTCATGTTACAGAACAGAGGAGATGCTCTTTAAACTGGCTAAACCCACTAAGATGTGCAGGGCTTACAACAAAGATTAATTTAGTCCCTAACCTTTTGCTTAAACAAGCAGCTGCAACTCAGTCATTATTACAAACGGATTTATGTATAAAAAGTAAATAACTGTATGGGTGCAAAGTCAGCTACATCAGCATGAAGCTGAGAGAGTAAGTTTTGTGGAGATATTTACTGATTACTGACTGCTCTTTAGAGAGCAAAAATATTTATTTCATAATATCCACTGCTGGCGAGAGGGATAGCCTAATTGCCAAGCAGGGAATCTACTAAAAGTTACAGGGTTTGAATCCAGAACTGAACTCAAAACTGTTGGCGTTTGGATTCTGTTTGGCTCTGGCAAGTCCTGGGCTGCCTTGCATTTAATTTAATTTTGTAATATTTTTTTCTCTTGGTTACTTGAGAGACCATAACCTTTTAAAACAGAGAGCTAAACTGTGTATGAGGTCCTTCCCAAATGGATACATTAAAGGAAAGATCGTGTTGTTTCTATTCAGTAGTACTTTGACTGCTCCTTTATCGATATATTTGTCATCTTTGTTAACAATTTTATGAATGGGTTAGTGAGACAAAAGAAGCTCAGGCTTCATGAAGAGACTGGAAGACTTCACATACTTTTTTTTTTTTTTTTTTTTTTTTTTTTGCAAGGGTTATGAGTCCAACATTGCAAGTGTTGCCACTACTCATAAATTAGAAAATTTTGATTTATTGCTAAGCAGTGGAAACACTTTCAGTCTGCAGAAGAATCCCTAAAGGCAAACAAGTTTTAGAATCTCACAGTAAACAAAATTAAACTAAAGAACTGGAGACTTAGAGGTGTTCTTGAAAACTCTGCATGCTGAGTGTTTCTAAGATTATGTTCTTCTGAGCAGAAGTAAAACATCAAATATGGAAACCTTCAGCCATAAAGTAATGTGTTCCTCTTAGCAGAAAAGAGCCTCTTGATTTGGATTTTATAGCTTCAAGTTATAGAATTCAATAAAGTAAGCAGAGGGCAGAAGATGCAATGATATAGTTGACCTATAAGTGTATTTGCAGGACTTAATTGTAGCTGGATGAATTTTAGTTGGGAAAATGGAATAGTAACTGTATTAATGAAATGGAACAATGGGAAAAAATTAAGCAGCAGGAAAAGAGACATCACTAAAAAAAGTCACAAAATCTATTGTGCAGGAAGAAAAACTATAAATCTTAGCATTGCCAAAAAGTATAAAATGCTAAAACAAAATAAGTAATTCAAATGGAAGAGGATGGAGGAGCTGCTCAGGAACGTGCAGTTTAAATGTCTACTTTCAAAAGAATCAGAAATTCAGGAAATAGCAATTCCACAAATAATACATACCAGAATGGACAAAGGGGCCAGTGGAGATACTGACAGAACTGCCATCAGGAAAATCTGACTCAAAGATGTGATCACTGCTCCAAATATATTAGTGGAATGCAGAAAGAATAGAAGCTTTGAAGCATTTACCCAGTAACAGCAGCAGGCAGCAGTGGAGGGACAAATCAACACAAAACAAAGTTGCCGTGTATTTTCTCTTATTACTACAGGCGTGAAATCAAGAATCATTTAGGTACTTCTGGCATCTTTGGAAAATGTGCTTCCCAAAGCACTGTCAAACATAGCGCTGGGGATCTGACATGAGTGAGCTTACCTAGTATTACCTTTAATGCTATCGTCGCAAGACAGGGAGAAAATCCAACAGGTTGCTTGCGGGAGGGGAGAATACTTATTGTAGCACTCTTTTAATGACAGGAACATAGCAGTGTTATGGAACAAGAGTAGTGTTGTAACCTTGTCTTCTAGAAGCTCAAGAATCATCACTCTGTACTGGACAGAAGTCCCAGTGAAGAACTGTTAAATACCAAACCAACACCTGACAGCAACACTGTGAATACTCCTAAAGTTCTTCACAGAGCTTGGCCTAAAGCCAAATTACACTGTTGTAGCCAAGGGAGTTTAAAAGGAGACTGGCTTTCCAACTGTTTACATGCTGCTCATACAGAATTGATCCCACTGCCTCGGGGTTTTCTTTTGGCTGGCTGTAGGTTCCTTGAGAGACCCCATGGGCCATTGTTCCTTTGCCACAAGACTTCGCTTGTAGGTTTTTCCTGCTTTCCTCTGAAACTGATTGTTGGACTCAGCTATAAGCAATATGTAGGAAATGTGCACTTGCATTTCTAGTGATATTGCAGGTGACTGGTTGATAAGTCTTGTTCACATGTTCATGGCAAGACAAATTGCTCGATCAAGGCCTGCAACACGATTTCACTTCCAGGTCAGTCTGATGGGGACCACAACAAGCTGTTTCATCCTCATCTGCAGCCCGGTTAGTGTTTTAGAATGCTCGCAGTTTTACTCAACAAATTCACTGCTCATAAAGGTCCTAGATTTTGCTGCTTTTCACTTAAGATGTAATTTAGTTTTGGTTCTTGGTCTTACGGAGGTTTAAATTTATTATAGAATTTTGGAAGACTTGAGTAGAACAAATGTTCTATGTGCTACTCTAAATTGAATGTTTCCCACATGCTTATGCCCCTGGCAAATGATATTGCCAGAAAATGGTGAGTTGGAGAGATGGCCCAATCTAGGAATATTTTTATTGTCACTGAAGAAACTGTTAAGATGGCTTCCTGCAAAAAAGTCGCATCCCTTTCTCAAGGTCTGCAAAAAACTCCACAATACCAAATGAGACAAGCTAAAAAAAAAAAAAAGGGTAATTTAAAAAAAGAAGAGAGCAGAGAATATTTCCACAGCCAAGAAAGAGAAAATAGAGGTCTTTATTCTGAAAGTTTCCTGAAGTGACCATGTGGATTGTAGCATTTCTCTCTGATTACATGTAAAGATAAACCACAGCACTGCACATATCAGATGAAGGGCTGGATATTTCCAACCATGTAATTAATCTTGACAAAAGAAACTCTCATCTGTTGAGAGGGAACATTGCATCATCATAAAGAAGAAATCTGTACAGAAAAGAGTCCAGATAGTCTTTACTGATCATATTATGCAATAATCCCTGACTAAATTGGTTAGGACACCCCTAAGAAGAAACACATAATAAACATCCCAAACTTTTCTGGTCAATCATAAAGACACCCCATAAATCTCCAGTGAAACACTGGACCCTCTGTCAGCTTGCAAAATTTCAGCAGGAGAGAACAGGAAGCTTACAGGAAATACTGTGCCAACCTGCTGCAAGGAGGGAGTCAGATTTAGGATGTATCAGAATTTCAAGAGAGACAAACAATCTAACAAGACTCTAAACTGGAAAATGAATAATGACACTGGCCAGCAATTGTAGAGAAAGGCAAAAACATACCTGATTTTGAGGTTTCATAAAAACATCCAAGCTATCCTATTTCTGTTGTGTCTGGAATGTCTTATGCATGAACTCAAGAGATCCTTAATAACTTAGTTGGAAACTCCTTAGTCTCCATTCTCAATCACGGAGTTTGTAAACAATGGCAACACACGCTTGGCAGCATTCTCTACACCACAATGGTTAGAATGAGTTCACACTCCTTAGTAAGTCTCCTACAGCATGCCAAGACCACAGGAAAGTGTACTCCAATGATACAAGATAAACAACAGCATCACAGAAAACCAGAAGGGGCCTCAGAGACCAGATAATTCATCCTTTTACACAAACCAAGTTTAATCAAAACCAACCACTCCTGACAGATGTATGTCCAACCTGTTCTTACAGACCTCCAGTAATGGAGACCTCACCACCTCCCCAGGCAATCCATTCTAGTGATTTCATCGTCCCTAGCCAGTACTTTTTTTACTTTGTATCTCACTTTAATCACTCTTCCTGCAGTTTAAGCACATTATTTCTTGTCTTACCCAGCATGAGCCCAAAGAACAGATTATTCCCTTCTGTGCAACAGCATCTGATATATTTGCAGACAGTTATCTTTCTTTATAGGATACAGAGATAGGTTATAGTAACTCTGATGATTTTTTCTTATTCTGTCTGCAGGCTCTCCAGCCTGTTCCTATCTTCTTTGGAGAGTAGCTCCAACTACGTGTTTTATTTGAGGCTTTACCAAAACTCAGTTGAGCCACAAGATTACTTCACCTGTTTTGCTAGCTGAATTCCTAATTAATCATCATATTATCAGTCTTTTCTAAAACAGTAAGACTTCATTTTGTGTTCAGTTTGTGATCCACATAACTCTGCATTCTTCTCTGGACATCCATTCACATCCCATCTTGGATCTTGGCACTTGGTCACTCCTTCCCAAGTGCATTGATCTCTGTTTGTCCTCTACTATATCCTACAGTTTTCCAGTCATTCCTCCTATTTGCAAAGAGTATTAAGAACTCTAATATTGCCTTTTAACATCTGCCGTCGTCCATTTTCTGCAAAAAGGCAGTTTCTCCAACTGCCGTTTTAGTAAGCTTATTTCTCATTTCTTCCTGCAGCACATTAAAGGAGATATTAACGTAGTCGAGCCTAGAACAGATGACTTTGAATTCCCACCTGAAACATTTCATCAATAATTGTTCATAAAGCCTCCCTGCGTACTGGTTCCAAACACTTTTGTGCACAAATTTCCTAGTGATCATGTTTCCCTACCCTGTTTATGATAGTATCACATGATACATGTCAAACTTCAAATCACCTTTCGTCATCCTCCCTACACATAGTATCTATTTAGCATGTCATGACAAGAAACCTAACAATTTTGACATGATTTATTTTTAGCACCTTCATGTTGGTGGCTATTCCCTTCTGTTATCTTCCAATGTTCTTACTCTTATGGTATTTATACACAGCAAAGACTTAAGAGAATCATGTGGGTAATATTAGGAAATTCTCAAAAGTCAGAAAAAAAAAGTAGAATCAATGGCGTCCAAAAAGGAAATGGTTTGGATGTATGATAGTTTTTTTTGTCATTGTTGTTGCCTTGTTTAAAAAAAAGAAGTGCATTTTTTAGGAAGCATGGTATCAGCTGAGGAATCAGAACAGATACATTCCAACTAAACAGCGGTGTAGTCAGAAGTACACCAAAGAGCGTGGAACGGTCGATTCATGCTCTATCTAGTCATGGCCTACACAATGTGTAGAAAACATATACTTGGTAAACTGATGGCGCTAGCAAGTCTTGTACCAATGTCAAGAGACTACTCTGAATGACTGGTTAAGAATCCCAAATGTCACAATGTGCAAAGGCACACTACAAGGCAATTGTTTTAATCACAGTTATATTTTGGAGTTCTCAGATTATTGCTTTGCAATAAAATATTATTTAGGAACAGTGAACATGGAGAATGTTCAATGCCTAGTGCTTAGAGCGATTGTTCCCAAAGTACTTTCTAAGCTTTCTAGGCTTTCTCAGCCACAGATGTTTCTTAAACACCTCTTCATCATGCCATTCTCAACTGCAGGGACATTGCTGTAACAAGTCTCTCCATCCTGTCTTATGAAGGCAAACAACTGCACAATTATGAATGCAAGATGAAAAAGGTCAGCAAGTGACTTAAGCCATTCAATGACTCATTGGTAGACTTAAATGTGATGGAAATCTCACTAATTTTATCCAGGTAAATGCTAGAACCAAACTGTTCAGTTCCTTCAGATGAGAAATGGGATGTAGTCCGTAATACGTGTTGGCAAGAAAAAAGCATCTGAAGCTTTCTGTGCAGTCAGCAAACACCTGCGTTTAGTTGTGCCATTACCCCATATCACCTTTTGATATGATGAAATAAATACATGATGACTGCATTGTCCTCAAAAAAGATACTGTTATTTTTCTCCCACTTTTTTTTCAAAAGCCTGAATTCATACATTGCTGAGTATCACATGCTGCTTGAATTGAACAGACAAAGAACGTCAGACTGTTCAAAGACTTATTTGAAATTCCTGTTGCTGAAGTATCCAGAATTGGTTGGGAAAACAACTGTTAGGACGCTATTGGGATCTCAGTTTCAAAGAGAAATTCCAGAATTTTTTAGTTTCAGACAAGCCAGTACTTTTCCTTCTGTTCCCTATTAGGAATTTTAAGATACATGTGAGAATGGGGAAAGCAGAAAGTGACTATATTTAGAGGCCTTTCTGAAGCTTCTGACATGTGGATATAGTGAAGATGTGGGACACTTTTCATTGTCTCCCTCACTCTTCCTATTGTCTTATATTCCCCGTGATGCAGTATGTGTTATCATCCCAACTGCATGCTTGTATAAATCAACTGATTATGTCATCAATTCATTTTGAACTCATGTCCTAGATGGAGTTGAGGTACAGGGAGTGTCCTTCATTTCCTCTAACTCTTAGTCATCTGTAGAGGTTATGCAAAAACCAGTCTTACAGACATCCTGCTGAGCCAGGTGACACAGGTCAGGGTGTCATCTGTGATGCCATGCCTGGACTGCTACTGGTACTCAAGTACTGCTAGCTCAGATCTCTCTGGACTACACTGCAGTCACTTGTGATGCAGCAGGCTGGACATCTCCAAAATCTTCATCAAACAAGTAATTTTGACAGGAAGATAATTTCCTGGTTGGTCACTCTTGTCTTTGCTCAGCGGATGACTCAAGAAATCTGCAACAAAAAAGTTATGTTCCTTCATTTGGAATTTAATTCAAAGATGGAATAAACCTTCTGTGTCCAAACCGGTCAGGGAGTATCAGTACCAACAGATCTAATGCTGCTGTGACTGAGTTTTAATTATGCTTCTTGCTGAAGTACACTGGCCATTTAACTTACAAATTCTGTACGTAATTGCCTCTAAATAACGTTATTCTTTCCCTTACTCCAACACTATATATGAAGATAGATCACATTCTATGTTAGGAATGAGTTTATGGGTATTACGCTGAAGAGACACGAAGTTGATAGAGCAGTTAAGATTTTAGGAGTGTATTTTAGGATGCAAGATGTTGCTGCTAGATAAACTGGGAAATTTCTGGATCACGATGGAATTTAGGTTAATCGGCATATAAGGTACAGCTACAAACAGCTTGCTTTTTCAATTCATAGACATGGCACAGGCCTCCTTAAAGGCTGAATATTATTGCTGTGTTTTGTGTACTGTGTTGCATTTTTTGGTGCCAGTAAGATCTATACAGTAAAGCACATCACTATGCCCACTACTTCTGTATCTGACTGAAATAAACAGCACCATTAAGAACATTCTGCATAGCCTCCCATATAATGAGCCTATTGGGGTGGGCCTTCCAGACAAACAGTGCTAACCTGACGAAGTCTGTATCACAAAGTGCTCTAGATTCTGCTTTGAAAGGCTGTTTTGTTTCTGCAGTATTTGTACACAGTCCAGGAACGAAAGAAATGTTTATCTGTAAATGAGGACAGCAACCATTTATAGACATTCTCTTGACCTGGCTGTGTTAGCTGAAGCTGGTTCATCACCATCAATGTGAAGGTCTCTGCTCGCCCAGTCTCACCACTGGAGTGCTACACTAACATGTTGTGTCTAGAAGAGAGTACTCGCATGATCCCATCTGCCAACAGAGCTGTGGGTGTGGAAACTTCCAGCGTGTGAGTGGGGCTGTGCAGCTGGGACAGCACTGTCTTCAGGCAGCACAGCTGTTTGAAAAATTAACACCTTTTCGTAGTCTTCCAGGACAGGTTACTGAAGAACACAATGCTAGTCATTTAAATTAAAATAGCAGAAGAGACTGGGAGCAGGCATAATTTCAACTTGTTGCTCCCAGGAAATGTCTACAGAGAGGAGGGATTGCAAAAGCTCATTTCATGGCTATCAGCTGCATTGATGAATCTTTCATCAGAAATGAGAAATGAAGCAGCGTGGAATGAAGTCCAGGTGTACAATCTCACAAAGCCTTGAGGAGCGTTGCACAATTTGAGAGGCTACCTCTCACTACAGAGAGCTGTACAACTCTTTCGACCCAGGGCAGCATCTCTGGGGTTTTGTGGACCCACCAGTGAACCAGAGTGTGGAAGAAAGAAGCTCATAGTCTTCAAGCAATCCCTGAAGCAGTTCTTAGTGTCCCTCCATTTTATGCAAATAAAATAAATAAAACTGTCACTAATTCAACAGGTAACTGTATTTTTGAAGGGTTCTGACATATTAAATAATGAGGGAGTGTCAATACCAGAAAACTACTGGTGAATGCTGCCAGAATAGCAGAGGAAAACTACATCAGCAAAAAAACGAGGCCTAAATGAAGGACAGGCCTTTTAGAAACCTAAGACTAATGATGCTGTAATAGGACTCAAGTCTTATGGTATTGTGCTTTCATGGAACCCATATATGAAGTAACCTAATAAAAAGGCAAAACAATTTGGGTCACGCTTGTCTGCTTTTGTCATATTTACTCCCATTCGGAGAACAGACAGACAAAGAGCCTTGCACCTGTGTGTCATTAGCTTGAAGTTGGTGGTCAGAAGGCAAGGTGTAACGGTCACTCTCTGAACTATTGTGACAGCATTCCTCAGCAGAAGCCAGAGAATGTCCTAGGTACAACAGTTCAGAGCAACACCTAGAGACCAGCCCATGCATGGTTAAGTTGTACTCTGCAAATTGCTGAGATGCCTCTGTTTGTAACCTGCAGATACCTCTAGCTAGGCCTTTCATTTTAGTTCCCCCATATCCTGATGCTGCTTGAGATACATGAAAATGTTTTCCAGAACTTCCTTTTCTGTAACTCACAGCTTCCATATTGTGTATTCCTATCATTTTAACAGCATTTGCCTTTAAAAAAAAATCTGCCTGAGAACAGCTATTTTCCTAACTAAATAGAAGTCTCTGTTATGCAAACATTCAAAGCTCTTTCTGGATGTTTTCCCCATATCAATTACCATATTAGTATGAAGAGAAGATGTACAAAAATAGATTTGCATACACAATTTGCCAGACAGTTGCAAGTTCAAAGTTTTAAATCACAATCACATTATTTTTAAGAAATTTCTAAATCTCTTGACAATTTTTCCTTTTCTTGTTACAAATACATTTTTCCTCTAAAACTTTGACTGCTCTTTAAGACGTAGTTTGCCAATTGCCATCTGCCTCTACCAAAAAGCTTTCAATAAGTTCTACTAAATCTTCAGCTACAGCATTCAAAACCAAACTGGATCCCTGAAAGATCCGATGTATACAATATTCAGAGACATGCTATATTATAGTCTTCTCTCTAAAACCTGACTGACTTTACATTTTTTACACATAGGGAAAAGATGAACCTACACCTACTATAATGACTTAGAAGATCTAAGGACTCTGTGCTGAGCTATGGACCTTCTATAGGGCCGTGGGAAAGTTGCACAGGCAAAGGTCTGTGAAGAAATGATGGTGCCTTCAGGACTTGCCTGACTCTTGACATTTGAACGTCCTCCAGCACCCTAAGGTTCCACCTAAAGAACATCACATCTATAAAAGTGTCCACACACTCAGCGCCTGAAGCTCTTTGGGCTGCACTCTGTCAGCTGCCACACCTTCAAGCACCAGGTGCTGAATGTTGCAATATCCAAGAAATTTCATGGTGCTCCCCCTTGGTGTTTTGAGTCTGTCTGCAGTTTGCTAAAGGGGGTCCCAAACAGATATTACAGTAACGCGTGCCATATAAATTCTGAAAGTAGATGATATGGATGCTATGCAGCCATCATGTTAGTGAAACTACAGCAGTTTGGTACATAGAAACAAGTTGCAAAACAGCCAAATCTGTTTGTATTACCAGCTTAAAATGACCTCACCAGCCAAATGTAACAGTGTAAAGCGTAACCAAGTGTATGCATAGAGGTATTAACAGAGTGCTGCCCTGGTTAAAGTATCTAAACAGACATGTACATTTATGTGCATATGTGAAAAAACAAACACACAGTTGTCACAATAGTCTTTAACACCAGGTTAAAATACCTTTGGGAATCATATAAATACAGCTGATCCTGCCTGGGGAACGCAGCTATGTAGAAGGGGGCTATGCCCCTCCTAACCTAACAGACTAGTGAATTTTCTTTGGGCAAAAGCTAAAAGCAAAATAATGTAAAGAAAAAAAAAAAAGAACAAAAAAAGTCACAGAATAAAGCTAGTTCTCCAGTTCCCACTGCATATCACTTTGTTCTTACCTATTAAACTATGGTGGACACCTTTAAGCATCTTCTGGAGAGATGAAAGATGGTAACAGCCAGGAAAAATAAATCTGAAAAAACGCCAACAATTTCCACTGTTAGCAACACTTTTAGCAATCCTTCAGTAATCCTAATTTTAGATCATTTTTCAATTAAACTTTGCAAATTCAATAGTTTAACAGTAAAGTTATTTCATTCAGTTAGACAGCAAATGATTTCTTTGTGATTTCCCCACTTTGGGTGTACGCTCAAGCATCTTTCTGGGAATGCTGCACTTAATTGGAACATCACACTGAGGGTAATATGCACAAACTGTTGCACTAAGAAGAAAATCCACATCCAGCAGAGTAACATAAGCAATTTACATGCACCTAACAAGTATGACTAAAACTAAAGATTAGAAATTTTGTTGATGGGCATTACAGCTACACAGTGTCTCATTTTTTTCCTTTTGGGAACAATGAGGAAAGCATTTAGCTAAAGCATTTGCATAGGTAATGTTGCCTTCTTACTTTTGTTCTGAATTGACAACTGAAGGCATTTTATGCATGAAATATGGAGCATAAATACTGCCCCATCAAGGGGAAAACATATCATTGTAGTGGAGAGTTCAAAAAAGAAGTGGGGATTAAAGGGCCATTAAGTCTTTTGCATTGGTTTTAATAGCACTGACTCAGAAATACTCTTGCATACTGATGGACTGTCTTTCACCACAAATTCTAAGTGCAGACTCTAGGACTGCTGAAGAGGAATATAGCAGTATGCCAATATTTGGAAAGACTAGAGAAAATTATTCAGAAGAACTGAAAAAAAAAAAAGTAAAATTTTAGGACTGTTTGTTCCACTACCAGCAAATTGAGAAGCCTCAGAGGAGGGCATAGGCATAATTTCAAACTGTCATGAAAGGTCTGAGAAATAGTGGACATCTGGCATATGAGGAGTTCTGGGTCACTTTCTTCACTGTTTCACCTTACTTCTATGGGCATTCGATGCAGATCACACAGGATTAATATAAAGCCTTTGGTGATCATTCTCACTTCATTCAACTTCAACCTACGTTGCTTATTCTGGTCTCTCGCATTTATTCATACAGCTCTCCATGTCCCTATGCTTGCTTTGCACAACAGGGCTACTCTGACCGATTTTCAAATGACCACAGGTATGCTTGAACCTTCCAGCTACTGCTGCTGCTATGCAGACCACAGTGATAAGAAACACCCCATTGCAAGGAGGTGGAAGATGGGGTAAGTTTCTGATGCTGGAAACAGTTCAGCAGCAGGGAAGCTGTCTTGGCTGCTCCAGAACAGCCCAAAAAATGCCTTATGTGAGCTATGTCAGCCACAGCCATGAAGGAAAACACCTGGAGTCTGTTTCGAAGGGCAGTGATCATTTGGTCTGCCAGCTGTAACTTCCAGACATTGCAAATACAAACAAAAATGGAAGAACTATTTGATGAATAAGGAATTGGCTGGATGGCTGCATCCAAAGTGTTGTAGTTAAGGGCTCTACCTGTTCAACTGGAACAGGTTGCCCAGAGAAGTTGTGGATGCCCCATCATTGGAAGTGTTCATGGTCAGGTTGGATGGGGCTTTAGGCAACCTGATCCATGGTGAAACGTGTCCCTGCCCCCCCTTTAAGGGCCCCTTCCAACCCAAATCATTCTATGATCCTATGAAAACTAATTCCTTTACTTCCTACAGAGAAACCCACTTCTGTTTCCCAATGATGGGAATCCATTTTATTCAATGTCAAACCTCAGTTGCAATTGTTTCAACAAAACTTCCCTCTGCCACAAAGTACAATTCAGCCCTGGTGTGACGAGCTACAACAGCGATACTGTAATTGCTCAAGCTTATTACATCCACCTCCTGTCTTTCCAGTGCTCCCTTCTTTCTGCATCCTCATCATACAGACCATGCCATGGCAAAGCTGCCTGTGAATGAGAGCTTTGGCCAAATGAGTAATGCTGCCCCACATGCTTTGGACTCGACGCATTCCCCTTGGGCAAGGAGCTCCGGAAGAGCCGCTGGGAATGCTCTTCTCACATGCCAAAAAGCTGTTGGGGGTTTTGTCACTGTGGTCATGGGTGAGGAAACAGCCTGAGGGGTAAAGCGTGCAGTAATGACACAAAGTGAGGATTTACGTGTGATATTTATATGAGGATTTGTAACTCACTCCACAAGCAAAGACAGGCCAGTGAGTTACACAAAGTAATGGTACTCTTTAGGTTATTTAAGGTGAGGGTTTTTTCTAGAAGGTGTCTAACCACATGTCCTGTGAATTGCAGGCTTCATCATGCCTTGGTCTAGATAGCTCAAAACAAAGCAGCAAATGCCCACCAGAGAAAAACTGCGTAACAGCAGCATTTCACAGACAGTTTAAAGCAAAACACCGATTTTCTTTAGCTCAGCCAGAGCAAGCAAAAGTCAGTGTGCTCGTGGAGGCGCCTATTGTCTTTGCCGAGTTCCAGCAGCATTGATTTGTAGATTCAATAGTACATGAAAATGATTTTACCTTCGCAAAAGAAAAAATCCTGCAAAGTGCTGTTCACCATCATCTTCTGCTGAAGATGGCTGAAGAAAATGGGTATGTGATACCTTACTTAATGGGCTGTTTGATTAAAAGCAGCAGTGTGGCGTCAAAAAGAAAATACTTGCCAGCAGAGTTTGCTTCTGATTTAAAATTGGGCCCTGAAGTCCATGTACAAACGGTGTCTGTGTTGTTTTTTTCTCTCAAGAAACCACACGGTCCCACTACTCCTGACACATTCCCTGGAAAAACAGAAAGGTGGGACAGCTGCTGAGCAAGTGCATGCCCACAGTCAGAGACAGTTGAGGTCTCTCCTTCTCCTGACAGCATTTTCATTCCTTCTTCATTGTCCTCCCTTCTGCCCTGGCTTGACAACAGAGGTTTTTCTGTGTGAAAACCCCTTTGGGGACAGAGGTTTGAGGGCCAGGCCTCGGGCCCAGGCTCCACTGCCAGAGCACGCCTGGCGCAGTGCTGGGCCCATGGCGGTGCCGAGGTGGGCGCGGGCTCCGGGGCGCGGGCTCCAGGGCCTGGCTCTGCTCACCGGTGGCGCAGCCGTGCTGGGCTCTCCCCGCTCGCAGGCCGCTGCTGGAGGCCTGAGATCAATGTCTCAGCATGCCGCTCCCCTAGACGTACCAGTCCTTTGGTCCGAGTCCACAGTGCCTCGTTTGCTGTTTAAAGGCCCTCATGTTGAGCAAATACTGCAGCAAAGCATCTTCTGAGAGAGCTCGCGGGCACCGACTCAGACCAATTATTGCAAGAAGCCCTAAAATATACAATTTAACTTCATTCCATTGAACTTGACGAGATTTACACATGGTAGCTCGCCCTTCACAGCGACCGTGAGCTGCGGGCCAGCCGCGCCACGGCACCGGCTCGGCTGTGCCACCCAGCTGAGGGGCAGGCCCGGCCGCGGGCGGGAAGGCGCAGCAGGGCGCGGCTGCGCATGCGTGGTGCCACCGCCGGGGCAGCGGGGAGCCGTCGCCAGCGGAGCGGGAGGGTGTGCGGCGCCATCTTGTGCTGGCCCGCTTGCCCTGCGGCCGGGTGAGCAAGGCTGCCTCAGGCGGCACCGCGAGCCTGCCTGAAACCACAGGGCAGCCTTCCCAGCTTGGTAGACGATGGCTGCCACTGCTCTCGCTGTCGGAGAGAGCTAAAAGAGCAAGACCTGTCATGAGTGTGTGGTGCTCAGAAGTGCAATAATCCTGAAAAGCCAGTGTGAGGTGTGTGGTGGGGCAGGATGCCCACCTGCACGTAAAAATGTGCACCCCCTCCTTCCCCTCGGGCTGCTGCTGCGGTGCCGGCTCTGTAGGGCCACCCAGGCTCTCGCTCCCCTCTGCTGGGCTGTAGCCGTCTCCCTGGTCTCACCTCAGTGTCCTCTTGATTGCCAGGGAAAGCAAAAAGTGGCTCATCACTTGGGCATGTTCACTTGGCAGCTGCAGCACCATCCCTAACACTGCTCCCCGTTGATTTAAAAACTGCCCTTGCACTTTCCTCGCTTCTCATCTCAATACACTTGCAGAAGTGCTTAAAATCTCTTCTCCTTGATTCCACTGGTTTTCTTTGGTGGTTGTTTTTTCCTACCTTTGCCATTTCTGCAGCAAAGTGAGGAGTGGCAGAATCCCTCAGATTTCTTCTACATTTGAGAACCTTCTCACAAAACCCCATCACCGATCCCATTTCTTGAAATTCCTTTCACAGTGGAAGTACTGGATTAATGGTTGGACTTGATGATCTTGAAGGTCCTTTCCAACCTAGTGATTCTGTGTGATTCTGTGTGATTCTGTGTGAAATGGCGGCTTTTTTTCCTACCCACTTTGCCTTAGTGGTATCAGAAGATGCCAGGCTTTGGAGACTGTGGGTACTGTAGGACTTGCTTTATCCCCACACAGCACCTTTATCACCAGTTTCTTCCTGCCCATTCTGTTGCTGTGCTGGAACAAGTCCTTATTCTCTGATCAATTAGTACACCCTCATTCTTCCAAGATTCTCAGGCAGTCTCCCATCAGTTCCTCCCTGCACAGATGTCTGTCTTCTTTCTGGAACAAAACAATGCTGTCCAAAGAGGCTCAGATGCCTGTCGTCGTTCGCAAACAGCTCCCTGGCTAGCCCACACTTCTGAACTTTACCTCAGTGGTGATCAGGAATTCACACTATCTTCTGGTTTTGCTTTAGTTTCCTTTCTTTGGTTTCCCTCCCAAAGCTTTAGGATTCCTGCCCAGCCCATTAATCTGTCACATTTGCAAGTCAGGCACTAATGCCTTAGCGTGGTAAATATTACAGACACACGGCACTGTGTTCCTGATGAGTATTATGTTTCTGCCTCTTTTGTCTAGTGTGCCTATATGTGTCCTGGCATGCCACTGAAGAGACAACACTGAGTTCAGTTTGGCCCACCTAAGCACACCACTGGTGAGTCTCAGCATGAATCTTCCAATTCTCCAGAAACTCCTCTCTTACCTTAAGCGGAATTTCATTGATGACTTGCAGAATTCAGCACAGAATGCATGGATTAAGGAGGAGCGGCATAAAGCTTCTCACCTTTTTCCATTCAGAACTTTCTCTGCCTCCCATGGACCAGAACCGCTTCCAGATTAGTCAGCGGGGTCACTGCAGAGCTGCAGGCAGCCTTCGCTCCCACGCCGCGCAAGCTCCGCCAAGTTTTATGCTATTTCCAACCCTGCTGCTAGGTCTGAAGCGAAGCAGTCAAGCCCTAGGCACAAAACCATGGCATATTTATGTGCAGCGGTGCCACTGGAAGGCAAGGCCAGCCTGGCAGAATAGGCTATTTGTTTCATCTTTAGAGGTTCTGATACATGAGATCAATATGAAGGCTTCAGCTGTAAAAAAAACCAAAACAATTTTACATTCCATCTTCTTAATTGCCTTGTCATGCGTTGGAGTTTGCTTAGAAACTCAAGAAGCAAATCAGTCAGCAAGTCCATTTGCTTTGTGCTCTTCAGATCTGGTTCTTCTCTTTCTCCCGTAATTGTAACACGACCTCCTGTTACCTTCTGCTCTTCCATCAGTAACATGTGCTTGTCCTCTTCTGGGTTTAATCTCTACTGGTTTTACATTTCAGCTTTATTTTATTGTAAACAATTATCTAAAGTCAGGGTATCTGTTGTCTGTGACTTGTGTGCATGTTCCAACGTGTAATTCAGCTAGAGAGCATGATAAGGATGCACTTTTGGAAAAGTGCACTTTTTCTCACTTTACTGTTTCTCCAGTCATGTAATAGTATGATAGGCGTGTTTCACTGAACAAGAAATCCTCCTTCACCCATCTCCTTAAGAATGGTGGAAGTCACAATTTAAGTCTGCCTCCATATAGAAAAAGAGTGGCTAGACCAAAAGATACTAGTGATGAACATGCTTGGGGTGTTGAGAACCAAAGTTCTCGATAAAGTTAATGGAAGAGCTGGCTACCTCTCATCCAGATAAATGGAAGACATCGTTAGGCACCTTTCTGTAATGACAGTATAAACAATGGAAACCATTGCCCAAGATGAAATGTTGCTTTGCAAGTCCTAAACAAGAAATAACTGTGGCCAAACAAGATATTTTCCTAGGAAACTGGCTACCAGTGCTTGTGGGGCACTGCAGCTTTGTCTGGCTTTGTGTTCGAGGCAGAAGGTAATTGGAAAGCCTGAGAACTCTTTAGAAGTTTGATGCAAGGAGAGAACAAAAAGAGCACTTTGGGGCACAGAACTGGCAAGAAAAATGTGCTTGGAAACTGTTAGCATGGAAACTTCTAGCTATTGCTGACCTTTACCATGTTTACAGAAACAGAATTTTCGACACCTGTAAATAGGAAAGAATGAGCTGAAAAAAGACCTGACTCACATCATCATTTTCACCTCCTAACAGAAACAATTCCGTAAGGCTTCAAGTACTAGCTATGTGGACCAAGAAGCAACATCCCTTGAAAACAAGCTGTCCTTTGATCACTGTCACCTGATTTCTTTACCAGTGTTCATTCCACATCCCTTTTCATCTCTCCCAGCAGCATCGTGACATCTTCTGCTGCAGAGTCCACCCACGTTGTTTAACCCATTTCTGCTACTCCATCCCCTTGACTCCGTCCCATTCTCCTAACTGCCACTCTGGAAGCAGCACCCAAATAGCAGGAGAGATCGTGCCTGAGCTCACACTATAGCTTCTCCTTTCATGAGACTATTGCTTGGGATCTCTCTCATCTATCACCGCCACCACTGATTGCACAAAACTTGCAGTGACATGGTTTCTGTAAGACCTTTGCTGTTGAGCCGCATCTGAGTGAAGCTAGCAATGGCTTCAAAACAAAGCTATTAACAAATAGCTGTAAAGACCAAAAGGCAATATAATTAGATAAGCCTTACTCACTTAGGAAACCAGGGTAAAAAGAGACACTGTTGACAGACAGTCTCTGCTGGTGTATTCTTTCAGGGAAAGTAACAATAATGCTGTTACCCAGTCTATCAGAATCGTAGCCGAGACTCTAAAATATCAGGAGACAGTGCTTCAAAATCATTCATTATTCATGTTTCTGAAAGGAGCTCCCTGGAGAAAAGAAAATTCATTGGTTTTGAACTTTCAGACCATTTTTTGGTTATCCTGTGCAACCGGTAGGGCTTTGCTTTAAAATTCTGCTTTCAAAACAACAAAACAATGAGACTGGTGCTTGAATGTAGTAATCTGGCACCGAGAGCTGAAGCTAAAAATCTGAGTGTTGCAGATTAATGATTACATTCTGGGTGTTGGCAACACGAAGCGAGTGGCAATCCAACCGAAATCCATGTTTCACACAGTTATCTCTCTGTGCTTCCCCTGTTTCTTGAAGAGACTCAGTATTTCCTGTTTCTGCAAAGCATTTAACTGGTTCCTTTCTCTGTACGACACAATTTGTGATACTGGGTAAGAAGAAAGTTCATTGAAAATAACCTTTTGAGGTTTTTATTAACATCTCATTGCTACCAGAATATGGGTTTGGGTTTTTTCCCCTTCTTTAAGGTTTATTTTATACTAAGTTTATAACTGACTCTGTAGGTTTTTCTCTACTTATATAATATCAAGAAAATGGAACAAAAATCTGTGGAGTGGGAATAATGTTCTTTTTTTCTTTTTTAATCTGAGGTAGGATTATTTATCTACATTAATGCTAGACAGGAATATTAATGGCTGGATCAGTGTTAATCCATGTATAGTGGGGAGAAATATGCGTACAATATTTTTTGTTTGAGCAGTTTTAATGAGCAAATGGAAATGAGCATATCATTTTTGTGCTCTACACCTGAAAGAGCAATTCCTATGTTTATTGATTTTTACTAGAAATAACTGTTAAATATTAAAATAACTGTTTGAAGTACAGGATGCACAATTTTCATACTGATAGAACATTTTATTTCAAAGTATTATTGTCACTCACAAGTCACAGTTAAACCATTGCCTTTGATAGGATGAGATTTAATTGTGAGACTCGGTTATTTCAAGACAAATTGATTTCTGGAGAAAGAAGTGATAGAGTGACACAGAAGAGTGATGCAGAACTAATCTGTAATGCACACATCCCCGGGCCGAGAAGCCAAGACAACCCTGTTTTGTCATTCAAATAAAAAAATAATCTCAGCAAGGTGAAAGTTACCTATTTTTTTCCTAGGTATTTAAACAATGTAAACAAACTTCGGCTCATTATCCAGCTCTGCAGCGTCCTCATGTAGGGCTTAAAACCTGACCTACTTCAAGTGTCAAGGTTTGGTTCCTAGCTCCCGTGAGTACCCCGGGCAGTCAGTGTAGAGGGAGACAGACAGACCTCAAGGCTGTAGAGGTGCCAAAGCTAGAAGAGGAATCTCTCTTTTTCTCTCTCAGCTTTACAGCATGCCCAGACAGGCTTTTTTCAGTTAAATGCATGTGGATAGGTGTGTGAAATTTCTCCCCCACCACATTCTTTATGTTTTTTCTTCATTATGTAGTGCTTGGATTAACCCTTATGGTACGTAGCAATTGTCCTTAAGAAAAAGAAGTTTTCTCAACAAGACTTTCTAGACCCAGTGATGTTTTGTGAAACAAGACTGAGGGAGTCTTGCCCAAGGTGGAGGAGAGGGCAATGAGGAAGGGGGCGTCCAGTCTTGCAGACACGCTAACGCCGTACACAGTGGTGGTTTCCCCCTTCTGTGGAATGTGACCTCTCCCTCTCAAAGTCTGCTCAGCACTGACTTTTAGACCAAGTTGGTTTTTTCTTTATGACCACTGGAAGCTTTGAGTGCTCAGTGCCTCTGAACGGACAGGGCTGAAATTTTAGCTCCACAGGAATCACTGAGTCAAAGGTGAAAGTACAACTTCAGTCTTTTTGATCAGTGAAGCAGTCTGGCTGACGTGAGCCCTGGCATAGGGCGTGAAATGGCATCCAGTGCTCAGTCTAGTGTTGGCTTTGACTGTGGCATTCCCCGAACACCTACGAGTTACCCTCCACTTTTGATCATCTCTGTTTATTGAAAAAAACAATTATCTGATACTGCTCTGCTGAACTTCTTGGAACCACTGATGTCTAGCACTTCAGTAAGGGATCAGCAATGTTAATGTGCAAGGTTTAGCCAACGGAAAGCATCTTCTCTAGGGTAATCTCCCAAGTGTCTGGTCCCTTACTGCACTCATTAAAGATACACACTTACTTGAGTGTGCTTTTTGAAAAGTACTAGGAGCACCTCCTCTCACACTGCTCCTTCGGCCTCCTCTGCTCTGGCATATATTCACTGCTGCACGCTACAGCAAGCAGTAAAGCTTGCAATATGCTATGCTGCCTTTCGAGAATATTCTACAAGGACAGACGTGCACGCAGAAGTGATTTTGTAACGGAGACGTGATTTACTGCATGTGTATTTAACTGGGGCAACTGCCAGGATGCAACGGGCTTTGGCAGTATTTGGTAGTAAATAATGGCAGTCACATAATCAGTCTGCTCCAGGAATACCCCCACTGATTTTGGAAGCACACTCACAATAGTTAACATATTTGAACTGGTGCTATCTCTAAAAGGCTTCATGCTGTGTGGACCTTTTGTTCACCACAGACAGCTCTGTAGCACACACAGCCTCTCAAATGAATCATACCTTCACTGAGACACTTAATAGGATGTTGTCTAACCCTTTGCAGAGGAGCAAAAGGCAAGTCTTCTTACTGCACTGGTACGGTACTGTCCTAAACATTCTTCCTGACCCTCACGTGGCAATAGCATGTGCCCCAAAGCATGTTGACTAGGAGGTCTGTTTAATTTGTTTTACTATGGTAGTGCATATGCTGGGGTCAATGTTTAGAGGTAGTCAGTTCTGGTTCTTTTAGTGGCAGCAAGTATCTCCCCTTGTTATGGTTGTTTCATACAGGTTTTGTACCATTCCCGTATTACTGTCTTTATCAGTGACTGCCTTTAAGAACAACTAGTGTAGGCAATTCATCCTATGATGGTATGAGTGAAAACCTCTGCTTCTTGTACCTTCACTGGGCATCTTTCATTACGTGCACTTCTGTTAGGCTCATTTTGATGCATCTTCCTCTGATAAGGGAACTCCAGGGATCCCTCTGTTACCAGAGGAGGGGAGGAGGCCGCTCACTACCAGCAGCACGACATTTCCTTGGCTTCAGTTGCACAGCAGCTGACTGGCTGCCAGAGGTTCCTCCGATTCAGAGGGAAACGCATCTCTGGATGCCTCTTCTTGGGCTTGCCCAGCTCATGACCACTTGGAGAGACACAATTTAAATCTTCCAGAGTATGAAATGAGACGTTTGTGGGGTCAGTATCTCTACTTCTCTTTCATCAAAGAATTCCCAAGACCTTTCTGCTACTGTCATATTGCTCTCAGTTGCTTGCAGCTGTCCACAAGTTAACCTGTCTGCTTCCAGTCCTCTCCTAGAGGATGCCACATCATGTTTGACTGAAATGATAGAAAAGGTCATTAATGTCAAGCATAACACAATGTCCCAGTTTGGACTGTCTAGATATGCCATGTGCTGCATATGGGGATGTGGAAAATCAGGCAGAGGTCAAGGGTGAAGCCAAACCCTGAGGTCCGGATGAGGCAGGGTCAGAAACTGGGGAAATCCATGGATGCACCTGGCTGACGGGCAAGGGATGGGCAGCCACCAGGAGAGACTGACTGTGGCAGGAACTGGAGCTTGGACTGACAAAGAGCTGCTCCTGGCATTTCCTTATGTAAGGGATTGGTGGGGAAGCCCATCAGTGTGGGCCATAACCTGATTTCAGCTGGTCAAGCTTATCAGGCTTCACGTTGTCCTGGAGCTTGGCTGCAAAGAGCTGCAGGTCGATAATTACCATCTGGCTGGGTGCAGGTCAGGACATGGTTCTTTACACGTGTTCACTGCTCTGCTGAAATGGATGGGATGTATTAGGTTAGCTCCTACATATAACACAGCGGTCCTTGCTTGCTGACTGAGCTGAGATAAGGTGGTCCTACTAATTCTCTTCAGAAACAGCAAAATTTTGAAGCCTGCATTCTTAAATTGGCCTTAAAAAAGCTATTTTAATTCCTCAAATTTCTATGTGTATGTCCAAAATCATTAATTCACTGGGAATAAAATGGCATGATGAGAGCTATTGATGGATGACCTTCCCAAAGGTTGTTTTTTAAGAGAGTCATAAGCATCTCCAAGTAATTTTGGTATCTGGGAAGTTGTGTGAAAATAATTTCTTGCTGTGTTTTAGCACTTCCTGCTTCCAGCTGGGTCACGGATACGTGCAGACAGGCTTCCTTGCAATGTTTTGGCACATTTTTTCTCGTTTGGGCCAGACATACTGGGAAAAACAGTATTTAACTATTACAATTTGGCAAAGTTCCAGTTCAGCTTGACTTCAGGAGGGAAGACAGAAACTGAGGGAATAGATTTATTTTTTTTTAATTGGTGACTCAAGTTAAAAGATTCAGCAAGAGGTACCATCTGAAGTGCCAAACTGATGGTGCTTTCTGAAGACATATGTGTCTGTTTTTAAAGGATCTAGTATCACATAAAAAATATTTTACAAGAAGCAGTGCTTTAAACATTTATTGATCAAAGAAGAGATTCTTAATCTATACATTTATGCAAAGTGTAAAACACAGTATTAACCCTCACTGAAAGCAGTTAAATATATTGTGCATTACTTGGAAGACATTAGAGATGTCTTTTCAAGCATCTTAATTTTCTTCTGCCTCTCAGTTTTTTACAATTAAGAGGGAATAGTGTGCAAGAACGTTTCAGTCTTTCCTCGTACAAGACTGCAGCTTGTGCATTCCTGAGCCTGTTACTAATGCACATACCCACCATGATTTGGCAGGGAAAGTCACAGTTCTTAAGGAACTTCATGACACATCTGAATTCTGCTGCTCTCATCATCCCCTCAACACCTGAATTAATGTGGACATCAGCTCTCTGTGCATAGATTATTGGAGCCTGAACAGTAGATTCGCGCTGCTCTCCATGCAGCGGCTCCACGAGTGGGAAGTGAGCAGCAGTTTCATTTCATGCTACAGCATTCTTCTACAGCTACTTGCCTCCACAAGTCTGGCAACTTTCTTTCAAGCTAGGTTGGCATCTGTACTAGGAGGAATGGTAGTTGGCAACTGAGTGCTGTTCTGAAGAAGCCGATGGTATTTTCTGGAAGCCAAGGGATCTATCAATCGCTTCAGTTACTGAGTAAGATACACAGTAACCCAGTCTAGTTAGAATTCAAGTTCCGCATCCTCTCTTAATGGCTTTTCAACAAAAGCACAGATGCATGGTTCAGTGCCTTGGCCAAGGCAGATTATCATTTGCTTCACCCTGGATAATGAGTGCCTTTGTTCTCGATGAAGGCGGCACATGGCTGAAGCAGGTGACGTTCATTTGATTCCGAGATTTGAGGAGGTTAAAGCTTACTCAAACTTCGTGATTCAGTGTCATTGCCCGTAAAGCAGTGGTGCACCCCTAGGATATCTTGTTACATTTGATTGGGCTGATTTCTAATTTTGTTATCATTCTATTATCTATGGTATTATCAGACCATCTTCATGCTTGGCAAGTTTCCCTTTGTTGTCATCCAGGTTGCACGATGATCCCTCAGCTGTGATCTCCACAGATGAGCTCCACTGAAGCCTGTGTTTCCTTCCGTGTGATTTCACAGATACAGCCAGTCATGGGGTTCAGACGCAGTTTCCTTCTCTGAGATGGTAAAAAGAGTATTTCTGGTGAACCTAGAGAGTTGTTGCTGTGAAACACTGTCTGAAGAACTAAGAACCAAAACTGGCAACCTCACAAACTTCTGCACTGTTACAGAATCACAGAATCATAGAGTCTTTGGGTTGGAAGGGACCTTTAAGGCCATCCAGTCCAACCCCCCTGCAGTGAGCAGGGACATCCCCAACCAGAGCAGGGTGCTCAGAGCCCCGTCCGGCCTGACCTGGGATGTTCCCAGGGATGGAGCATCCACCGCCTCTCTGGGCAACCTGGGCCAGGGTTTCACCACCCTCGATGTGAAAAATGTCTTCTTTATATCTAGTCAAAATCTGCCCTCTTTTAGTTTAAAACCATTACCCCTTGTCCTATCGCTACAGGCCCACTAAAAAGTCTGTCCCATCTTTCTTATAAGCCCCCTTAGAGCACTGGCAGGCTGCAATAAGGTCTCCTTGGAGCATCCTCTTCCTCCTTTTGCTTCTGTGGGACCGGGGACAAAGTGCAGCACAAAAGTGAAGGAGAGCTACTCCTGTTTGAAGTTTAAGCATGTCTAGGTGCTGTATACTGGCTTATGCTGGTTTGATGTTTCAGTCCATTCTCATCTAGATTGTGGTTCCAAAACTGACATGGTTTTAAAGACCTATGTGATGAAGTTGTAGAAATGTGTTATTTTGAGCTAAATGGTATCTGATTAAGCACTAACACTGGTATTTTAAATTGGAAGATATAAAAACAAAAAAATTCCAAGAGCAGTTATGACCATTAAATGATATAAGGAGGATAAGAAGAAGAAAACGGGATAGAAACTTGTACAGAAGTATGATGTTTCAGTCCAATCAGAGTGTATTCTGTGCCAATCTCTCACAAGAACATGCTGAGATGTGATTTGACTTTTCTGATACTTATCTGCGTAATTTGTTCTATATTTTCACTTTCTTTTCTTTAATAAGGAAACATGCCACTAACTGAATACTTGGGTCAAGTTCTATTTGTCAATTTAATTCATTTTGGCTACAACCTGAAGATTAAAACGTGCAAGTGAAAGGGTGGATAAAAAGGAAATAGGCTGAATACAAAACAAAATGCTTTGAATACACAGTCAGAAGCCTGGGCTTGAAGCATCTATTATGAAACTCAGCACTTGGATCATTTAAAACTTTTCTGTAAAAGGCACGCTAACATCATCGGTCTCAAACTTGCCTGTTCAGTGGGCAAGATGTGACCAAAAAGAGTCTTCTTATTAAACACATACCACAAGTGTCTCAGATCCCCTGTTTTATTCATTTAACGTATTTTGATGTCAGTAATGCTTCATTCTTTGTTATATTTTCTTACATGACTGTTGCCACTAACAGCTATATATCAAATGCGATTTGAGAAAGAAAACGTTTTTAAGAGATTGCTTTGTATCTGTCATGGTTATTGTCACGTAACAAGGCAAAGAAAAATCTAGCTTAGTCTCCTGTGAAAGGAAACATCACTTATGCTTAATAGAGAGCCTGTCAAGATTAAGAAAGCTAAAATTTGCCCCATTCTTTATATATAAAAATTTCCTTATAGAATCAGAGTCATTAAATGTAGTGATGTAGTGTCTTATTTTCAAAACAATCGCCAAAAGCTTTGGGTTGTTTGGGGGTTTTTTGTCTGTAAAGAAAATAACGGAAAGAAACCTGAGGACATTCGCGCACAAACACAGACACAACTGGCAGTGCCACATTATCACTGAGGAAGTGGAAGAGACAGATAGGTGGAGCTGGAAACACGCAGCAACGTTTGTCTTCAAAAGTATTGTCATAAACGGGATTGATTTTTTTAATTGGCTGAGTAAATGCAGTGAGAAATCACTTTCACTTTCCTTTGTGTAACTGCTACTATTCTGCAGATGTTACATTGCCAGAGCATTTTGGCAGGAGGATTTAAGGGAACGTGCTTTCCATCAGCAGCTGTGGCTCAGCTAAGGAGCAGGAATCCGGCGGGAGGCAGGCAGACCTTCCTCTGCGGGACAGGCAGCTGCCTGCCCCGCGGGACCGCTTGGGCAGTGCCTCAGCTCAGTTCGGTGCGTCAGGGGAGCACAATGCCGCTGCTCTTGCCGCGCCGCTAGATGGTTACAGGGCTGTATTCACCACACCTCGCTCTTGGGTGGGACGGGCAGTGGGCACTGGGCGCTGCCTGGGCGGTGGGTATGGGCGTAGGGTGGCTCTGAACGGAGAGCAGGGAGCCGTTCATCCTCCAGGAGCCTGGAGACCAGGTACATCGCTTGAGCAAAGATGATTTTCCTACAAGAATATCAGTAGTGGAGTAGGGGGTGGGAGAAAGTGTGACATTTAAAGTGGCACGAGAGCGACGTTTATTCGTGGCATGTGGTGCAGGCAGCTGGGGAATCACAGCCACACACTCTACAGAGGGATGGAGATTCATTGCTAGTTGTACGCACACAGCGGCTTGTTTCCTTTTTCCCCTCAATAAAACACACTTTGCTTTCCACACATACTCCCCTGGTGTGACAGGCAGGACAGAGTGGAAAGAACAAAGGACAGTTCTGCTTAAGAGCTTCTAGGAAAGAAATCTTGTTTTGCTTGGTTTCCTAATTTGCAGAAGAATCTTATGTTTCCATCCAACCTTCACTGCTGTTCACAGAAGCCAGCTGAAGCGGACTGTCAAATAATCTAAGGTCATCTGTACGGTGGAAATTCTTCTGCAAGTGAGTGAGCAGCTACAAAAGAAAAATGTAATTAAGAACTGAAGTCATAAATCTGTGGCGGTTTGTTTTCACCATGGCCTTATTTGATATTTGCCTCGAAAAGATCAACAGAGTCAAGGGCAAAACCATCTGTAATGAACGAAGTCATAGATTCATCTATTGTTTTCTCTTGTGCCAGCAGGGCCCAGAGTCGCGCAAGCGGCTACGAAGGGTCGCCTCCCTCCACGCCGCCGGAGACAAGCCGGGCACGAGGGCCTCGGCTCAATCCCTTCTGTGGGTGTCGAACTGAGCTCCCCTAGACGTGCCCTGGGCCCGCCTCGTGGCGTGCGGACCGATGCGTGCCACCCCGGGAACGCACCGCTGCGGCTGCGCTGCTCTGCGTGACCGACGTCTCGTGCGCGTAGGGCGTGCTTTACCCCGCCCGCCCTGGCCGAGTGGGAGAGCTCACCCGCTCTCCACGCCCCGGGGTCCCGTCCCCTCTCGTTTTGGTGTTCCTCCACTGGCACCCCACGTGCTCACCCCGGGGAGCTCGCCTTTTCAGACACTCCCCTCCCCTCAGGTTTTTATTCCCTCTGTGTCTTCCCGCCTGTCTCCCCATGCCAGCCCCCGCACGGTGATTCGGCAGGAGAACGAGCCTAAAAGTGCCTGACTCTCTTCATGCCGCCCGCTGGGCTCTGCTGAGCTGGCTTTGACCGAGTCCTCCTGCTCTGGGGAGGCTTTGAGGTTGTGCTTGTCCATGGACACGTTTCATCTTCTGGGGAAAATAGAAAATTTGGAAAAGCTGAAGTCTGCAGCTAGGTGAGCAAAATAAGAGCTGTGTCAAAAGTGCTCACGTTGAAGTTAGCCAGAGAAGAGGCTGGAGGCAGGAGGAAAAGAAGATCATCTAGTTTGCTTCTACCTTCCGAAAGAAAACGAGCCTAGGAAAAAACAAATTAAAGAGTGACATTGCCTGGATTCCTAAGCAACTTTCCTGGGAGCTCAGATAACCCAGGCTAAGAGATATTTGAAGCTCTGAGTGCTCTAGGTCCTGGTGCAAATGTCTCCACCCGACCTTCAGAGAAGATTCACGCTCTGACCGCTTCCTCCATGACGTATATTGAGAGAAATTATGGCCCAGGCCCATCTTTACGCCGCTTTCTATTTTTGCAGACCCACATAAGCGGCGTGCGTGGCAGTGCTGGAGCTGCCTGCCCCACAGCAGGCCAGCGGAGAAGCCCTGGCAGGCAGCCTGCCCAGTCTTTGTGACCACTGTACTGTGAAAATGACCTGGAATACACTCATGGACACAGCTTCTCGTTTAGATTACAACAGGAAAGTCATTGTCACTGCCAAAAAAAGACAAAAGGCCATAAGTGAAGGCTATAACCAGAGAGATGCGCAGTAGATAACTACAGGCTTGCTCTCATACACATGGCATCCAGCTTGGGAAGTGTCCTGTAGGTCAAGTTGTTGCTTGTTCGGTGGGACGTAGGAGTTGGGCCCAGTAAATAAGAGGCTGCGACTGCGGGCGTTTTGAACTCTTTGTCTCGTTTCTGGAAACCTTGCTCCGGTCCCGCTCCAAGTCCAAAATGAAGCAAGGTCTGTCCATCTCTGTGGCTCCTAATGGCTGTTTATCTGCATCACCCGTCTGGCGCGGTTTTGGCCACCAACCCTTCCTCAGGGTGACATCCCGCAGTGGCGTGACCATCACTCACTTTTCACAAACCCGTTATCCAGCAGCGGCTCCCCGGCCCTTCAGCTCTTGCAGAGCCGCTGTGCGCCCCGGCAGCTGAGGGCGCAGGACAGCAGAGCAGAACGGCTGTTGGGGCTGAAAACCCTCCTGGGTTGAGGCACGTCGGTACAGCCATGTAAGAAGCATAACAGAGAGAATGGAGGAAAAAGGCTTTGTTCTTGCATTCCTGTTGGCCTTTAAGTGAAGTGCTAAATCCAGTTCTACTATACGTTCGTTTTGGTTGTCCTCCTGCGAGGTGATTGCGTGGCGTAGAGAGGAATGGGCTGGAGTTGGGAGGCTTGGTACAAATCTCGGTTTTGCTGCTGTTATACTTCTTTTCTGTACGTTAAGTCTAATCTTTCACTGACAGAGGATGAATGCTCTCGTTCAGCGGGAGCTGAATGAACCTACCAGAAGGCGTTACTGGAACCTGCAATACATGTAGGTGACAACCAGAAACCTTTCCGTGAGCAACTGTTCAGAAGCCTGGATGCTTTATGTGCATTTTCCCTGTCTTTGGGAAAGGTGAACTTTGTGGGGCCCTTGCTTTGCTGCTTCCTGACTTAAATATTGTATTTTAAAGAGAGGACAGCAAAGCATCTCTGCCTTCAGAAAAAGGGGCTCTTTACTATGAGCTGTGGGCGCCTGGCGGCACCAGCGCTGGCACCTGAGCTGGAATGACTCCAAGCTGATGTTGTAGAAACAAAGCTTGTAGCTGGCTCCCTGTGTATTCATAGGGACTCTTTATCCTGCTTCTGTATTCAACCAGCTTGACTAATGCCCCCAGCTGGAGCATCTCCTACCCCCTCGTGCCTTCACAAGGGCGGTCCAGCTGTACCCCCGCTTGCCGCGGCACTTTGGCTATGTGCAAAACACCACAGATCAGTGTAAATGGCTTGATTCTGCTGGGATGTGCCGTTTTAAATGAGAAAGGAGAGGCATAAATTAGATAAAATATGATCTTTTGGAATGATTTTACAGAGGTAGACACTTGCACGGAACCCACCATGGGGGCTCAGCGGGGTTTGAGGAACGGCTCTGCAGATGTGTTGTTACTGGAGTTGCAGCAGCCAAGATGTAATGCACTGAGTGGCAAAACAAACAAACAAACAAACAAACAAGCCCCAAGCAGGTATTTCACAGCAGGGAAAGCTGAATCTTCGCTGCGTTATTCCGTTACAAATGAATGCAGGCATGTTGTGTTTGATGCGGAAGGTTTTGATCGCAAGCTTTGGCCACCTTCCAGGGAGAAAAAAGTCCATTCTGAATCATAAACCCAAATCTCTCCAGTGTTTCTGTGACATGATATTTTGCTGAAGTACCTCTTTTAGAAAGAAAAGCAACAAGCCAATGTTTTAATTTGAATCTGTCCTTCACTGAAAGGGAACACCTCAGAAAGCTGATAAAAACTCCTAAATCAGTATGATTCCCAGCGGATTTTTATCCTAATAAAGCAATACTTTTCAACAAAACTATTACTTACTAAATGCTCTCGTGTGCCAGTGGATTTCAAAGGAGCTGGCGGTGCTCAGTTCTGTCTAAAAGGCAGTCCGCTCCCGCATTCAGCTGCTCTGGGCGTTCTGTGTGTGAGAGAAAACTGAAAACCAAGTCTTCCTTCTAGTGCATGCGAAAACAGCTGAATATTTAAGGGCGAAGCGGGTCTGCTTTTTGTTGTAGGTAACAGACCTCTAACCCTGACATCTGGACAGCTACTGTCTTGTGTACACACAGTAATTCGCACTGTTCGTGCTACAGGGGAAGCAGCGGCACCGCAGTTTCACGGCTGAGGGCACCCCACGATGACGCGACGCTCGGTGACCTCAGCTGCGCTGTAACCCGCTCTCCCGAAGTGTGGTGGGCCAGCACCAGTTCACTGACATTGTGTAAACAACTCTGAATTTATCCTTAGGCGTAAGGTATATTAGGTAGTGCTAATAGTATATGCTAGCATATATAATATATAATATATATAGTATATCTATTAAATACAGTATATTATATATACTATATATAATAAATATAATGTATTTTATATGTTATATAATATGTAGTATAATATATAATAACACTTTTTTAGTCGGCAGAAGAACTTGCCCTTTCTGACCAGAAATTTTTTAGGGATTGGAAAAAAAAAAAAAGAATCTGCTCTTCTTAGCTTCCACAGGTCAGCATTAAGATACAAGGTCAGGGCTCAAGTTTTAGTGGAGAACAGGCATAAGTAATGCCTGCAGCCCCTGAACACCACCAGGTCGCTTGCAGAGAGGAAGCCCTCTCGTGGATTTGAAAGTAAGTTTGAAAAATCAGTTCAAAGAACGTAATCAATTGAGATAGAACGAGGCTGTGAGTACAAGTGAGAGCAAAGGCTTGCCCAAAGATCCTGGTACGTCAAAGAATTGCACTGATTTAAGCTGACTTCATGCTGTGACTGCCCTTCGGAAAGAGTGCTTTGCAATATTCATTTGTCAAAGGCTGAAACGTTATTTAGTTGTACAATAACACTGTAGCTGTGTAACAGCCACAGCTATTGGCAGGTGGTTAAGAGCAGTCGATTTGCATTAATGCCTACAAACGTACTTTAGGCAGCAGGTTGCTACTGCCATTGCTGAGTTTCTGCTTAATTATTTATTGTGGACTGCCAGCTTTGGCACCTGATGTATAGACACATTTAAGGTTAACTTCTGCTCAGCTGCAAATGGACGGTGTGCTATTAAAGTCAGGGGAGTTACACGTCTGCAAAACCAGATTAACTCAGTGGCAGCAAGTGAAATCTTGCCTTGCAGAAAGCTTAAGCTCGTCTCTTTACCATGAGCGGGCTGGAAGATGTGTATAAAAAGCAGTGCTGCTTTTGCAGCTGCGGTCTAGCAGCACCAGTCATACAAGCAAGAAGAATAAAAGGTAAATGAGTAGGGCTAGGCTGAAGTGGACATGAAGAGGAAATCTCTTCTTCCCTGCCCCTCAGCTTGGTCAGGTGCCCAGGGATGGATTGCTCACTTCCCCCGTAACGCAAAAACTGGAGGTGTCAATCAAGCGCTGGGTTTCCAGTTCAGAACAAATAAATGAAGGTGCTTCCGTACACAACAGGTAGTTGAGCCACAAAACTCCGCACCAAAATGTGCTGTGGATGCTACATTTGTCCATGGGTTTGGGAACGAACTAGAGAGTTCAAGGCAGAGAAGTCCATCAAGGTTTATTAAATAAATGTTTGTGCTCTGTTTTCATTCTCGTCTCCCGGGCCCCACGGCTGGCTACTGTCAGGATCAGGGTACCAGGCTGGAGGGTCCTTTGGCATGGCCCTGGAAGATCAAGTCTTTCCCTCCATGAAATCGAGTCCTTGTCTGTACCTGCAAAGCTTTACATAGCTCTGGCCATCTGCAAATGGTCCTTGTTGTCAGCTCCACACCACCCTGTCCATGAGCCAAGGGTCTGTGCCAATGCCCTCAGCCTCACCCCGCTGTTTGTCAGGCTTTCACATCACCGGATTCACACAGCCCAGCTCCAGTGCCTGGCAAAGGCTCCGTGTGCTCTTTGCTGGTTTTATTCTGCCGTTGGAATTTGGCCTGAGAGATCTTCAAGGCAGGCTCTGTCCGTGGGTTTGGAAGAACATCGCTCCTTCTGGGTGCTGTGCAAAAGGCTGACAACACAGAGTAATCGTTAACCAGGGGCAGGGGAGCGGCGGGAGTGTTTGTGTTGGCAGGGGACGAGGCAGCACCCGGGAGGAAGGGCTGGGCAGCGGGGAGGTGCCCGGCGATGGCTGGCCCTGGGCTCCTGACGGCGGCGAACACAGAACCCCGTCTGACGAGCTGGAAGCGGCACGTGAGGGGTGGTTGGGGCGGCGGTAGAAACGCGCCAGGCTTGTTCAAAGGCGGGGGGGGAGTTTGTAGCTCTTGTTATCTACTTGGTTCTTCCTGTAAAACTGACCCAGGGCGAGGAGGAAACAGCAGCATCTCCGTGGTGTCTTCTTCCGGAAGGGAAAGGCACAGGAGCCCTCGGCCCAGTCGCATAAACGCCGAAACATGCCCCGGTGCGCCCTGGCAGCTACCCCGGCTGTGGCGCGAGCGGCTCGGGGCTATTCCAGCAGTTGTGCCATCTCTGCTCTTTCTGGGAGGGACGCCAGCTTGCCCTTGGCAAAGGTGGTGAGTCAGTAAAGCGCAAACACCACCATAACCACTTTTTTTTTTTCTTCAGCTAGGGAGCAACAATCAATGAGTTTTAAGCACGTAATTCCTACTTTTCTCAAATATGCAATTATTAGGAGTACGTAACAGCAACGTGCTTGCTTGTTCTCTGACAGCATCTTGGGACTACCAGAAAGATGGTCCGTAACTTTCTACGAGTCCTGCCAAGGGAAAGCTCCTGAAATACACTGTAATGTCCTCTAACTGCTGCAGGGGAAAGACGTGTGCCAACAACTTCTAACTGTTCTGTTTTTACTATTAATCATGCTGAAATAACAGGTTGCCAAAAATGGATGCCATGAAAAGTATTGGGGATTATGCAGAACTGTTTGCACTCAACAAGTAAAACTCTGCCTCTTTCCTACTAAATGCCAAGACGCTGGTTCCCATCATATTTTACTTCAAGTGTTGGAAGTTTATTGGAACAAACATGGACCTACTTTTGAAAAGGCTGAGAGAAAACACAAGAACTGTATCAAGATGGAAAATATTTTGCCACATTATTTCTTTCAAAGATTTCCAGAGAGTCTTTTGGATTTTGTGCCTTTTCCTAACACCGTGTACCAACAGCTAGATCCCTGTGACACTCACGGTAAGCAGAATTGTGTGTGTCCTCTTAGATGAAACTCATCCTAACAGATATACTGTGGTAGGTGACCAAAGAAATCCTTGAGAGTTGTATTGCCACAGGGTCCTAAAAGAAGTCCTGCAGCTTTTAGGAAAACCCTGGTATCTCAGGAACACACAGGTGTAAATCGGCAAGGTGCTTTCTGATGAACACTGGCAATGAGGACTAGGAATGCCTTGGAAACGTTATTCTGAAACAGCTTTAGAGGCCCCTGTCTTCTTCTTGCATCTCATTTCCATGAAAAGAGATCTAATGTAGTGCTTCTTCCACCTTTTTAGACGATGAAGAAGGATCAACCCTCAGTGTGTTCATGGTCCATCAGCAAACTCAATGCTCCCCTTTGTCAAAGTCTGAATGGAAAAGACCATGAACACGGTTTATTTCTGTTTGGTTTTGTTTCCTTTGGAAGGAAAGGAAAGGAAAGGAAAGGAAAGGAAAGGAAAGGAAAGGAAAGGAAAGGAAAGGAAAGGAAAGGAAAGGAAAGGAAAGGAAAGGAAAGGAAAGGAAAGGAAAGGAAAGGAAAGGAAAGGAAAGGAAAGGAAAGGAAAGGAAAGGAAAGGAAAGGAAAGAAAGGAAAGGAAAGGAAAGGAAAGGAAAGGAAAGGAAAGGAAAGGAAAGGAAAGGAAAGGAAAGGAAAGGAAAGGAAGGAAGGGAAGGGAAGGGGAAGGGAAGGGAAGGGAAGGGAAGGGAAGGGAAGGAAGGGAAGGGAAGGGAAGGGAAGGGAAGGAAGGGAAGGAAGGGAAGGGAAGGGAAGGGAAGGAAGGGAAGGGAAGGGAAGGGAAGGGAAGGGAAGGGAAGGGAAGGAAGGAAGGGAAGGGAAGGGAAGGAAGGGAAGGGAAGGGAAGGAGGAGGGAAGGGAAAGGGAAGGAGAAAGGAAAGGAAAGGAAAGGAAAGGAAAGGAAAGGAAAGGAAAGGAAAGGAAAGGAAAGGAAAGGAAAGGAAAGGAAAGGAAAGGAAGGAAAGGAAAGGAAAAAGGAAGCCAGTCTTTTTTTTTTTTTCCTTGTCCTTTTTCTCTCAAATTAGAGTTTCTTTTTGTTCTCTTCCCTGCTGCCAAAGACCTCCAGGCCCTTCTGGAGCTCTGTCAGTGCTCTGCAAAATAGTGTTGCCCCGGAGGAAGGCTGGGGAAGCCTGTGAGGAGCTCATTCTGCGGCAGGAGCACTGACGGAGGGCAAGAAATCTGATGGACGGCCACCTCCTTGCTTTTCCAACCTGGCTAGCGCAGGGGAGCGCAGAGCACGCTGCTGTGTCAGGAGAGCGGCAGATGGCCGACGGCATGGTGGTATCGCCGAGGCTCGCTGGGTGAGGGCGAAGCAGTGCCAGAGTTCATTATCCGCTGCAGCATCTCTGGCAGGATGTCATCCCCCAAAGATGAATCCCAAGGTCTCTCGGATCACTTGGAAAGCAGTGAGTTAGGGAGGAGGTGGGGAGAGATCCACAGCATCCCTGATTCACCCAGAGCCTCCAAAGCCTCCCTGGCCCCTTCACCAGAAGACGTAGCAGCCTCCTCACCATACCTACTGTTCTGTAAAGGTTCAGTTAGTGTGTCCTGTCTCTGATGTGACGATACCCCAAGGCCATACTATACCAGCTGCTTATGAGCAAAACCAAGTGCAGGCAGAATGCTTTGAGTCCTTCTTGCCTCATCTGCTGCTTTTAAGTAAGGTTATTTGAGTCATCTTTAGCTGTCTGAAGGGTGCAAGCACTGGTGGGAAAAAAGGGATTTTAGCAATGTTACGGAGAGCAGTAAACAGTGGTGTGAGGCAAAGCACAACTCGTGGGGCTTGTTGTTGAGACAAATAGTGTGAAGGCAGGCACCATTTGCCTGTACAATGCTGAGTTTGAACACATCGTCTCTGTCATCGGGGTGCTGCCTGCTTCTGTTCTCACAGTTAAAACTGCGGGTTGTTGCGCGTGATTGTACAAAACAGAGAGGTCCAAAGCATCCTGTCACACATGAGCAAGCTGCGTGGACTGAAAGGGGTGAAAAGCGTGGTCAGCGAGATCGTGGGGAAGAGGTGTCGGTGACTCAGAAAACCTTGCATTTGATGTCTGGGAAGGAGTGGTGAGGAGAAACTGGAGAAAATGGGTGAAACTGGGTGGGAGAGTGGCCAGAAAGAAAAGGAGAATTTAAGGCAAAGTAAAATGAAATCTGCACCGGTGGTTGCGTGACCTTCATACACTAAGCGTGGTTACGAGGGTTATTTGCTGCCGTCACTTGCGCGAGCACCCAGTGCCCTCTGCAGACATGAGGCCAAGCAGCAGCTTCTGCATTGCAGCCGCAGACAGCGTAACGAACGCACCGCAGGTTTCTGAGCTCTCGGTTCCTCTGGCAGCAAGAAAAAACCAACAATTCCCCTCCGGGGAAATGCCAAAACCAACGCCGGCCTGGCCGTCCCCGAAGCTCCTGCAGGCCGTGCCCCGTGTCCTGCCCGTGCCTGCCTGCCAGCGTGCGTCCCCATGCCTTCCAGCGCACACGGAAGTACCCGTGATTCAGCCTCACGGGATGCTGTGAGAGGGGTACAGAGGCAAGGCTTGCAGCGGGATAGCTGGGAAACCAAACGAACGAGCTTTCAGGAACAGGAATTACAACCTTTATTTTGGAGGCTGTCATTTTGTGAATGTGAAGATGAGCGGATTTGGAACATTTTTAACCATTATTGCCCCAGCAAGATTTGTGACAGGTACTATAGGTCTAGGTAAGGACTTCAGGCATTGGCAAACGAGGTGCTGTGGCATTAACCGTAAAAGCCTGTACCCAAGAGCACACGCGCAGGTTTGAGAGGAGAAATGACCGTGTCCCACACCGGTGAGTTTGGATACGCTGCCCGGGAAGGCTGAGGATGTAAAAGCCTACCTGGCTTTTACGGGCTTGACTAATAACCCATCGGCATTTTTTAATGCAAAGGCACTGCTTGTCCCTGAACCACAGTTTCTTTGCTGGGAGACTCATCTGGAGAAGTATCATGTTAGCTTTGTCCTTACGTCTGCCAGAGAAAGGCTGTTGGCCAGATGACTTCTGGCCAGCAACACTTGTTCTTAGGTGATCTTGTGACTTCTCACGCGGAGAGGGGAACTGCGTTTACCTCCTCCACTTCCCAGGAAAGCGACTTAGCCAATGGGTGCTGGTGCAAGAGCAGAAACCACCGTCCACCCCCTTTTCCTCAGGCTGTGTCCAGAAAGGGAGTTGCGCTGCCTCCGAGAGTGGTATGAAGATGCTACATCGCTGTCGAGACAGAGCAGCCTGGATGGGTTTGGAGGTGCAGGTCTCTGTTTCGGAGGGTTATAGCCTTTTGGTCAGCTGAACCTGGATCTAAGTGGAATCTTAAAACCTCTCTGTGGGCTGTACCTGCCAGGCAGCGTCCAGCGTCTTACGCCGGGAGGAACACACCACAAGCACTGGAAAGCACGTTCCTGCCTTGGGAAAGGCTTGCCCGGCTTCCTGACTCAAGCCCTGCAGCACCACAAGGCAGTATTTTACGGAAGCCAAATGTCTTCTAAATACCTTTACAAAAAAGTCAGCAACAAATCCTAACTGACATGTACAGAAGAGTCATAGCATGCGTGGGGTGATCATGTGAAATACCTGATTTATGTAATGGCCCTGGAAAGAAACCGTGCTGGCTGATTTAGATGTATAGGTGCAGTAAACACCATGGGGCCAGGCAAGAGCATAAGTTCCTCTGAACACACACCCTATTATTTTGAGCACTGTAAATAGAAAGGGCACTGAATCAAAGAACAAATAAGTCACAAATCGCCTCAAAACTCTACTGCTCAGCTCTTTCTTATGCAATCTCAGGAAATTTCTCATAGGGAAAATTCAGCAGATCTTAGCCCAAAGCAGCTTCTCTCACAAGGTAAGCAATAAAGATGGCCCCAGAGAGGTGGCCTTGACCGTGAAGCAAGAACTAAAACTGGAGAAACATCAGCGTGGCAGGGATGAGACTTCAGCTGAACGTGGTGTCCGGCTGAGCACCGGGCGCTTCCATGGAGCACCGCCAGCAGGTCTCACAGCATTTGCAGAGGAGAATTCCGCCCTGCTCCCGTTGCCTGCATAACCTCCCCGCCTGGTTAAAACGTGATTTTGTGACACCTTAGGCAGGGATGTGGAGAGCGCTGATCTGCAACGGAGGGGAAGGTGGAAGGTGTCCAGATGGCTGTACGAGTGTCACTTCTTCACCACATCATGTGTTAAGTGGATGATCCACCTGTGTCAGTGGAGGGGGTGTGTGTGTGTGTGTGTGTGTGTGTGTGTCTGTGTGCCAGTGGGGAGTTCACAGCCTGCTTTGACCCCACGATAGATTTGTGCCTGGGCATGGTGCCCTCTAGTGTTGTGGATACTCCAGTATGAAAGAAAAAACTGTAAAACACGTTCTCTGCTTCAGAATTCATGGTTTTTCTAACTCATAATACAGTAATTTTGTTAATTATGCTACATAATTACAACTTAATGGCAATAACATGACCCTGAGCATATCAGGTAATTACAGTCACAGCACCAAATAACCTCAGGACACATTTCTGTAGGCTGAAGCTAACATCTCAAAGGCCTTAGCCTGCAAAATACACCCAAAGCTGTTGGCTGTACAGCACTTGACCTGACCCAGTGATCCCTGAATCTGGAGTATCAGACATCTGGCCAACAACCACAACCAGTCCCTCCTTGGTGCAGTTTGGCAAGCCACTAAAGCCACAAAAGCCCATCTAAGTCTGTGTCGCTGCCAAAGGGGCAGCCCTGCCACCCCTCTGGGTCGCTGGAGGCTTTCTTAGCCATCCTCGGGGCAGCGCTGGTGCTCGTGTGTGTGGCTGTGAGGTGCTGGTCTGGCTGGGGAGAAAACCCACCACAGTAACAGCATTTCCAGCTCTGCTGGAAATTTACTCCGGCTCCCGTGAGGCCACAAAGTGGGACAAGCAGCACCCTGCAGGAAGGAGCCGGGGCGAGAGCGGGGCTGCCCACTTCAGTCTTGGCCGCAGCATGGGTGGGCGCAGGCTGGCCACTGCGGTGCAGCCTCAGCAGCGCTGCGCATCACCCACCAGTGGGACCCCGGTGAACCACCCCCGCGCCGGGGCTCGGGGCAGCTCTGCCCAGAACCACCCACTCTTAGGACGAGAGGAAATGTCCTCAAGTTGCGCCAGGAGAGCTTTAGACTGGATATTAGGAAAAATTTCTTCACCAAGAGGGTGGTCAAGCGTTGGAAGAGGCTGCCCAGGGAGGTGATGGAGTCACCGTCTCTGGAAGTGTTCAAAAAACGTGTGGATGTGGTGCTTCAGGACATGGTTTAGGGGACACAGTGGTACTGGATTAATGGTTGGACTTGATGATCTTGAAGGTCCTTTCCAACCTTAGTGATTCTGTGATTCTGTGATCAGCCAGCCGGCATGGTGTGCCTGGTGCTTTACCTACAAATCTTTCACCTTGATTCAGTCAGCTTTTCAGCAGAAGATAATCCTACAGATGACCGCTGCTGATGTAATTTTGCTCTGTTAAACAACTCTTCTATCAGCCTTCCAAATTGCAAAAGCTGGTGTTTATGTCTTTGAATGACCCCCCTGCCTTAGAGCCCTGGCGCGAGGCAGCCCCTCCGTCAGCACCGGCCGCTCGCACGCTGCTGTCTGCGTGATGCAAGAGGGGCAGCAGCGTTACAGTGCAGGCTGGTTGCATCAGACTCGGACCCGCATGAGGCAAACTGCCCCATGTGAAAGATGAAGTCATCCTCATCCCCCTACAGAACAACTCCTGTTGAGCTTTTTTGCCTGTGGAGATTGCATCATTAACCTGGCTGAAGCGCCGAGCTGTGAAAAATCAGAAGCCTTAGTGAGCAAACAGTGAGGCAGTTGGCCGCTTTGATTGAATTTCATGTAAAATCCCCTCCAGTTATTCCAATCTGGCAGTCTAGATTCTCTAGAAGGTGTTACGCAGTGACAGTGGGGAACTTATAGAACTTCTCAAAAGCATTTGCTGGAGACAGATTGCTTGAATTTTGAAAAAAAGAGAGAGAAATGGGGAGAATGTCCCAAAACAAGAGGTTTAAAAACAAACACAATTCAGGTACACATCCTCGTGCAACAACTGTTACTGGGAGCTATTGCCCAAGCCTCCAAAATAAGCAGCACTACCTCTGCCTACCCTCCGCCTCCCAAAGCTTGGGAAGACAGCAAGATTTTGCAATGGGCCTGGCAGATCAAACCTTAAGAGCTGACTAGTTTGGAGGCACAATAAACTGAAGGGAGAGTGCCAAGATCAGTACTACTGGGAAAATAAACTCACTCCTGCACAAGAAAGTTATATCCCACATGGCAATTTGGTAAACACTGTGGTGGACTAAGTCTTTTGCACAATAATCCTGGGAGAGTTCCAGGATAACTCCCCAGCACCACCCCAAAGATTGATTCAAGCAATGAGTCACGCCAAATGCGCCGTTAGAAGTTCTAGTTCTGAGCGCGAGAGAAGCCCCCCGGCCACGGTGAGCCTGTGTTGCCCGCATGTTTGCCCACCTACGTGCACTGTATGTGCGCGCGGTCTGGCAGAGCCGCGGCCGCAAAGGGCGCATCGAGTCGTGCCCCGCGGTGCTCGCCCCACCGATGGAGAGGGGCGGCTGGACGGGCCCCTTCCAACCTCCGTAAGCCCCTACCAGAGACGCCAAACCAACCCAGGTCTTGGGGAACGAGGTCTTCGCCTGGGGCTCCCGGACGCCTTCCCCACCCCACGGTGCCCACTCCGCTGCCGCCGGTGGCTGATGAACCCTCGTGGACACGAGTGGCCCGGGTTTTCTCTTTTCCTGCGGAGCGAATAACATCGCGACCGGTACCGCCGGGACGCCCAGTCGTTGCTCTGCCCAGACGCCGTGCGGTGCTGCTTGGCTCCCCGCTCCCGCTCCCCGCTCCCGGCCCCCCGCTGCTCCCCCGCCCGTCCCTGTGCACGGCGCGGCAGGTCGGGGCCGCTAGAGGGCGCCCCGGCATGGGCCGCTAGAGGGCGCCCCGGCGTGGGCCGCTCCTTTGCATAGCCCCGCCCAGGCGGCGGCGCCCACCAATGGGAGGCGGCGGGGCGGGGCAGGGCGGCCCCGTGCTGCCCGGGGCGCGCTGCGCTCCGCTCCACGCGGGGCCCCGCGCAGTCTTGTCCGCGCCGCCCGCTCCGGTCCGCACCCGCACCCGCGCCCAGGTGAGCCGCGGGGCCCGCTTACCCACACAGGTATCTGCCTGCCCGCCCGCGGCGGTGCTCCGAGCCTGCCCGATGCCGGTGTCACCGCCGGGCGGGGGCCGTTGCGGGGGCTGCGGGGGCTTCCGCACCCGCGAGGGCAGCGGCAGCGATGCGCGTGGGCTGCAGCCGGCGCCGGGGGGGGCGGGGGCCGGGATGCCCCCTCGGGGGGGTGCCCCCTCGGGGGGGTGCCCCGGCGGGGGGGGTGGGTCGGGCGCCCCTCGCCGCAACGTGCCCGGGCATATCCCGGCGCGCTGCCCGCCGTCCCGCGGGCGGGCGGGGGGGGGCGCGCCGGTCCGTCGCCCCGCGTGGGTTGGGCGCGGTCGGGCTCCGCGCGTGGCGGGCCAGGGCTTGCCGGGCCGCGCAGCGCGGCAGGTGGGCGGGCGGTCCCGGGGCGCACCGCGGGGGCGGTGCACACGCGTGGGCGGCAGGCGCCGCCCGCATCGCGCAGCCAGCAGGTGCGGGAGCCCGCGTTGCACAGCGCACCCGTGTCTCGCAGCCCGCCGCCGGCCTCGGTCGGGCGTTTAAGGCAAAAATAAGCTGCCGCGGGTCTCGGACCTGCAGGCGCTGACGCGTGGTGCGTGGTGCGCTCCTCGCCTCCACGCGAGGATTTGCGGCCGGTGGTCGCAGCGTAAGCAGTGGCTGGCTGGGGTGAGCTGCCGGGGCGCGCGGCGGCCTGCGCGCCCCTTGGGAATGCTGCAAGTACTGTCACCTATCTGAAGGCGTCAAGCGTCTTCAAGGGCACGTTGAAGCAGTTCTGGCTCGGCACTGGCTGCAACGTTGCAGGTAGCAGCTGCTGTTCAGATTACGTGATGCTACTCTCAGTGTCGTCTGGGTGACCGTATTTATGATGGTGTTGAGAACTGCAGAAAAAACCCAAAGCAGGCACTCCAGAGTGACTGAATTGTTACCGCAAGCCAGACAGCGACAGTGACTAAGAAGTAGGTGTGAGGCAAAACCCAGAGAGGGTTTATGAAAATTGATAGGAGTTTTGGAAGTGTCACTTAAACACCTAATCAGGCAGAACGTGGGACAGGTGGACAGCCAGAACTTGGAAAAAAATCGGTGGTTATGGCCCCAATCTAGAACTATGCATCAAACCCCTGTGCCATGAAGATAGGAATAGAGCCCTGTCACTGTCACCCTGGGGGCCCTGGGACTGAAGGCATCCACGTACCGGAGGCATGTCTTGTTCCCCCAGGACCCTGGATTATCCTTGCTCAAGCCTTGGTTGTCCACCGCGGTTTGCAGCCTGGCTCCCGCTTCCCCAGGGGAAGTGGCACTCTCCGCGGGCCCTCAGCGCCGGGGCCAGCCCCTCCTTTGGGCAGTTAGTGAGGAAACTGGTTTGGGCTGGGATAAACCTCTGTCTGGGTGAGTGCCGTGTTGGGACTCTGCGAGGCTGAATGGGAACAACGGCAAAACCGGGAGGGATGCGCTCTGTCCTGTACCCGGGGCTTCGGTCATGTTCTGAGAGCCTCCCTCCGCAGCTGGAGGGAGCAGGGAGCAGAACGGGAGCCTTGCGACCCAGGAGGAGGCCAGCCCAGAGTCCTTCCTGCTGCAGCTGGGGGTGCCTTCGCCTAAAGGACACCTGGGCTTCCAGGCACTCCAAATTAAACAATTAGCCAACAGTCTTGTAAGCAGAGTTTCCGAATAGATTGGAAAACCTGCTGGTTTCCAAGCTATGTGGAAAAATTCAGATTCAGTCTTTTTTTCCCCTGTTTTTGCTTCTCTGGGCAGTCCTTTGTCTCCAGGGCATCCTAAGGGGTAGCAGAGTCACTCCCAGCATGGTCTGTAGTGTCCGGAGGCAGAGAGATGCTGTCCAGCCAAAACGAGTGCAGGCTAACGAGCAGGAGCAGAGGAATGACTGAGCAAGAGACTGGGACGAAACGCTGCCAAACGCAAGGCATGCAATAATATTTTCCAGATAACATTTCATTTTTTTCCCCTCCTCCTTCTCACTTGCAGTTCTTATTTAGGATTTCAGCTCTGTAGTTTTATGTTCCTATATATAAAAGTATCTCATCTGAGACGCAGTTACTGCCTGGCTGTGCGAGTCCGTCGTGCAGCAGGGTAGAAACCTCCTGCGATGTCCCACTGGCTCACGCACCGACGTGGAAGAGCTGCCGCCGGTGGGCGGGTGTCGGAGCCCCCGAAGGTGGGTCTCAGCACCCCCCGTCCCTGGGGCAGGGACCAGCCTGGCCCATCACCTGCACCGTGCTGCCTGCCCTGCCTGCCCCCTGCTGCCTGCTGGGCCGCTGTCAGATGGGCAGGACCAGAAGCGCTAACGCTTTCACTGATGATTTTTTGGTACCGTTTCACTTAGTGATTTCCTGGCCTTTTTTTCCTACCAGAATCCATTAGCTGGACACAAAATAAATTTATAACTAGTTTAGATTCCCAGATAGTCTAATTTTTTTGAAAATTACATTTTCACCGGGAAAAGAAAATGATAGAACTCCAGAACTGTCACGGGGGTGAATGAATTGCAACTTGCATTGTAGCTTTGCTGAAATGCTTTTTGTCTCGTGCAGTGAAACTCATTCAGCAACTCATGTTTTTGCTGTCTTGAGTAATATCGCAGTGGGGAGCACACTCTGCTCGCCTTGCTCGGGTGAGTTGTCCCATTAAGGCAATAAAAGAGCCCTTTAACAAATTTTGATGTTTTTAAGTTGGAAGATCATGCATCTCAAAACGATGGCAGTAGGTTTTGCTTCCCTTCAACTTATAAGTGTATTGATACTGTATCATCTCTATATTCCTCTTTGGCAAATTAAATCTGTTGCTTTGGCAGTCACCTTGAGATCCCATGTAGTTTCCAAAGAGGTGGGAGGGTTTTGTTGTTTGTTTTTGTTTTTTACTCTCGGATAATTAGGACCAGTTGTTTTAGTGGCTTATTAGACTATCAGAAATTGCTGCTTTACCAGGGCAGTGCTATGTGGTTTGGATGTATACTTCACTTACAAATTAAATGTCTTGGTTCTCATATTGTTAAAATAAGAAGTAAAAAAAAAAAAACCAAAAAACCCCACAGCTTTGAATTTCATGCCAGATATTCAACAAAGCGTTTGTTCCATGTATCATTATATTGTGGCTTGAGAAATAGCAGGCCTGCTCTACACTTAATGGTTTTGCTGGCATGGTTGCGGTGCGCTGTTTCCCTGCCATCCCGGAGTGATACCGTCATGCTGGCAGATGTCCTCCTGCGTGGAGTGCACTGGCACCGGATTCCTTTGGCCTGTGTAACTTTCTGTATTTGGGAAACGGATTGAAGCTGTGCCTCCCCCGGGGGGGTAGGCTGGGAGGGATGTATCCCCAGCTGCAGACCCTTCTGAAGTGCAGAAAGTCCGTAAATATGTATGAGGGAAAGTGGTCGTGTGTTTGCGGGACAGTTTCACCAAAAAGACTGCTGTTTTGGCTTTTTTGGGTGGGTTTTTGGGGGGTTTTTGTTTTGTTTTTTTCACCAGTACTTCTTTCTTCTATTACAACAGCACTTTGGAGAGCCCGTAAAAATCGGTCCCCTTGTTCTCCAGACTCTGGTGTCTTGGCTCCTTTTCTCTTGCCTGCAACCGTGATTTTGTACATCTTTATGCTCTTGTTACGAGTGGAAACCTGAACCAAACCCTGGACTCCGGGGCCAAGCGGCAGCGGCGCTGACCCCGCTGCGTTGTGTGGGGGCTGCGGGCTCGGAGCTCACCCAGAGGTTGGCTTCGGGCCGCCAGCGTGCCAGCCCTCCGAAGCAGTTGTGTGGCACCCCTCTTGGGCCGGTCTCCCCTCTTTATTTTTGCTACTGCGTTCAGCCTGTAGCTGAACCCTAACCCCGCGTCTCCCTGGGCACTGGCACCGAGCTCCCGCTTCGCCACCTTCTGAGATGGTGACAAATCTCCTTTATTTATTCGGTAGCGTCAGTAACCTTTATGCTATTTATAGGCTGTGATCGTGCCCCTCCCGAGATGTTTGCAGGATAAATTTATCTCCCTTAGCTTCTCATCGCCAGTCCTCGCTGGCTGGCGCTGCCTTTCCTTGTAGCGGCTAACGAGACGCGGCCATGTGCGGGAGCTGCGGCGGGGTGACTCACTTTCTATGCTCGTCCGGGGCAGACTTCATCTTGAATGAATCTCGGTTGTTCAGGGCCTGGGGAGCCCGTCCAAGTGTCCGCTTCCAAAAGGCAGCCGGCAAGGGAGTGGTGGGGGATTAAGCGGAGGGGCGCAGAAAAAGCCCGCGCAGGAATGCTGCTGTGGGACGTCGCATTCGGTGCCTGGGAACGGTGCAGATGGGAGGGGAAGGGGGCTGTGGCGGGAGGGGCCGGGGTTCTCAGGGGCACTGCAGCCCACTCCCCCCTCTGCTGCTGGAGCCTTGCAGCGGACAGGCGGCCCGGCCGAGCCTTTCCCCCTCCTGAGGCTGTGGAGCAGGACAGCTCCGGTTGAAATGCCACGTTTTCCCAGGGGGTTCAGGCTGTCCAGGGTGGTGGTCTTCAGAAGAGCGTTTTCAGGTGTTCCCTATTCCCAGTAGGTGTTTAGAAGTTAATGAGTTTTGCTCCCGAGGCTGGTTGAACACTGTTTCTCTCCTGATTTGCTGCACGAGGTTACAGGGAAAGCAAAAGGGGGCTGGCTGTGACCTCTCTGCCTTCTCTTCCTCTCTCCACAGGCTCCCGGCCCCGATGGACTGCCAAGAGAACGAGTACCTGGATGAGCATGGGAAGTGCACCCCTTGCAGAAGCTGCATGCCCGGGCAGGAGCTTTCCAAGGTAAATTGGCTCCTCTGGAAGGACCGGGAACCATCTGGCACCGAGGCTTTTACAATGCTGGGGGAATCCTCTGCTGGCCTTCCTTTAGAAGGATAGTCTTAGGTCCTGGCATGTTGCGAAGAGCTGGGACTCACTGGGAAGGGACAGTGGACAGTTTCCTTCACCTTGGATAGGAGGGCGAGACGATGGAAGTAACGGGTGGGAGGGGATTTCAGGTTGCTGCTCGGGGGGCCCTCTCTCCTTTTTGCCGATGAAAATCTAAATTTCCTGCCGGTCCGTAGCATCGGGTGAAGCCGCGCTGCTCGGCGAGGCTGTGTGCTGGATGGGCGCGAGCAGGACGTGGCTGCGGCGGGGCCTGGCCCAGCCTCGGCGTTGGGACTGGTGCTTCCTGCCAGGCACCAGCGATGCCTCCTGGGCCGGGGCTTCCCTCCTCCCTAAACACGGCCGGTGGGCCCTGGCTGGGCAGCGAGCGGCTTCCTTGTGTGTCTCCATCCGCTCTCGGCTGGGTTCCGAGGACCCTTTGCGTGAGCGGTCACCCCTCCAGCCTTTGACCCCAAAGAAGGGACGCCTTTCCCATCAGTACCGCTTTGGGACCCGAAGTGGCTCCTTGCCGCAGCCATGCACCCAACCTTGTGTCTTGCAGGACTGTGGCGACGGCGGCGGGGGGGATGCGCAGTGCGTTGCCTGCCCTCCTAGAAAGTTTAAGGACAGCTGGGGGCATCACGGCTGCAAGCCCTGCCTGTCCTGTACCCTCATCAACCGCATCCAGAAGTCCAACTGCACGGCGACGACCAACGCGGTCTGTGGGGAGTGCCTGCCGGGGTGAGTGGGGCTGGAGCCTGGCTCGAGCAGAGCCGCGGTGGTCACACCTGGGAGCACGCAGGGAGGGGATGGGCAGAGGGGGCTTTATCTGAAGCCACCCAGAACTTGGGACGTAATAAGAGCGCTGGTGACCCAGGGCTGCCTCTTTGAGGACGCTGCTAATGACATGCAGATCAGACCCGTCCAGTGCCCCCCTTGTAGCTCCAGAGAAGGGAACCTGAAGGCTCCCATGAACAAGCAGTAGAAGAAAACTCCTTCCACGCCGGAGTTGCTCCTGTGGACACCAGGGTGGCTAAGTCCTGGGAGATGAGTGGCTGTAGACTGCTACAGTTGGTGGTCCCCGGGGAGGAGGACAGACTGTGCCTCGGGTGACGGGTTTAAGGAGCTGCTGAAATGAAGACTGCTGCCTGTGAAATGCTCGAGGGCTGCAAACCACGTGCTGGCGAGCAGCGGGACTCAGGACAGAGGAACGAGGCAGGGCTCTGGTTTACAAGCCTCTTCCCAGATGCAGCTGTAGGCTGGGGTGTTTCTGTGGCTTCGTAGAGCTATTGATCACTGTCGCCCACTTTAGCAGACGCAGGGCTGGGGGGAGGCAGTTTGAGCGATGTCGTTCCTTGGCCAAAGTGGCGACAGGCATGAAAAAGTAGCTGTGGGTACGGCCCCAGCCGGCGATGGAGGGACCTGCTGCCTTGGGCGTCCCAGTCTGCCGGGGCAGGAGCGCGGGGTGTCGGCGCGCCCCGCGGCGCTGCGGGGCGGACACACCGCCTGTCCCTCTGGAGCTGGGCTGGCACGGGCTCACCGCGGGGCCGTGCGCTGCTGAGACCCTCTGTTCTGTTGGCAGGTTTTACCGCAAGGCACGGATCAGCGGGCAGCTGGACTGGGAGTGCATCCCTTGCACCAAGCAGACGCCCTCCTCCGAGCCTCAGTGTACGTGCGGTCCCTCGCCGGCGGCGGGGCGGGTGCTCTGGGGTAAAGGGGGTGGTGGGGACACGGCGGAGCAGATTCATGGTAGTGTGCTAAGGCGTTGTGACCGTGTCAAAGGTGTTTGCCCAGACATGCTCCATCCTTGCGCTCATCCGGCTCGCTGGCCAGCCTGCTCTGCTGGCTGCAGCACAAGCCGCTGTCCCACAGACCTGCTGGAGGAGGCACAGTCGGTACACATGAAGAGGGACCGGCAGGGAGGGGGTGGCCCAAGCCTCAAGATTAGGCTCCAACGTTTTGTGGCTGGTGTGTTTGCAGGTCGGTCCAGACCAAGCCTGGTGAAAGTAGCCGTCCCGACCGTGCCGCCGCAGGACACAGCCCTTCTTGCACTGACCAGCAGTGCCCTGGTCATCATCGTACTGGTGCTTCTGGCACTCTCCATCATCTACTGCAAGCGGTTTTGGAAGAGCCAGTGTCAGCGAGGTGAGTCAGTGCCTGCAGTGCTCCTCTTCCTTCTCCCTTTGCTGCTCACACGTGCCCGTGGCCCCTCCTCGCTGTGTAGAGCGTCGCCCCTCACGCTGCTGCTCTTGCAGCATACGGTGACCCAAACGTTCCTCTGCTTGTACAAAATAAGCACCTCATCCTGCTTTTTACACCTGCAGGACCCCTCTTGTGCTTTGCCTCCTTTTGCCTCCTCAAAGACACAGAGGAGCCTCCCTCCTCCTTAGTACCATAATTAGGAGGAGCAGAATGCCGATTCGCAGCCAGAACTGGCGATCTCTCTCGCTGGGGTCGCTCGGGGGCAGGCTGAGGTGGAGTGGCTCTTTGCAGGGCCGGTGAGGGAAGGGGGCAGCAGGTTTGGTGGCTGGGCTTGGGGCACGTTGGCATCCAGCAGCACACCAGGGAGCTGCCGGCTCCCGGCTCCTCGCTGGCAGACATACCGCACGGCTGAGGACGTGCTGGGGAAGCAAGCCAAGCCTTCGCTCAGACTGGTTCTCCTCTATCCTCCAAGTCTTCCTGAGGACTCAGAACTTCTCGGGTGAGCGAGCAATGTTCCCAACTGCGGCAGCGCCCGGCAGATTCCTGTGTGAGGAGCAGATGTCTGGTCCCTGCTGCCTGGGTGTGAAGAACCTGAGCCCCTGCTACAGGCAGGCAGAAGGTACGTGCTCCGGCCATGTTTCTCTGGGGGTAGGGAGGGTGGTGCTGGGCTCCAGCTCACACGATCCTTTAGGACCTACTAAGATGCCGTTAGGCAGGAATGACAGAGCTGGACGGTGTCTGAGTCCCACCAGCGTGAAACTGGGGACCTCTCTTAACAAACGCTTGCAGACCTTGTATGAGAAATGCTTGCGCACAGCCCCTGCGGCTCCCGGTCCCCCCAGCCCGCTCCTGCTCTCCCTGCCACCGGTGGAGGGATCAACCCTGCTCAGAACTTTGTGGCAAGGCACAGAAGTGGCTTTGCGCAGTGGTGGTGCAGGGGACGGGGGTCTGGCCTGTGGCAGGGCACTCCCAGCTCTGCCTGCAGGCCGGGCCCGTGGGGTTAACGGCGGGGCTGGCAGATCCCCGGAGGGGGCCAGGGCAGATCTCAGGCTTTGCTGAGCCGTGCTGGTTTCTGGTTTCAGGCCCCGTGGAAGCGGTGCAGTTCATTTCAGATGGGGAAGCCGTGGGTCTCCAGCTCCCCTCTCTCCAGCCGGAGATGGACTTGCCGCCGGCCATTGCGATTGGCACTGCCTCCAAAGCCCAGCTGGGCAGGAGCCTCCTGGAAAGCCAGCCCCTCATCCGGGCTTCAGGCCGTGGCGACTGCCTGGCCGGGGTCCTGCCACCCTCTGACCCCAGGCAGGGCCAGCCGGGCACGGCGGAGGCCCTGGCCCCCCTCTCCTCCTGCGCCTCCGAGATGCAGCACAAGTGGCCACACGCCCCGGTGGAATGCACCGAGCTGGACCTCCAGAAGTTCTCCACCCAGGCGGAGCTTGTGGGCGGCGAGCGGCCGGAGGACACGGCGAGCCAGCCGGTGCAGAGCATCCCGGCAGAGAGTGGTGGCACAGGGCGGGAGGGGGCCCGGTGCCCACCCTCCACCTTCCCTAATCCCACCGCTGAAAGCGGGGAGCAGCCGGTGAGTTCCTCTGGTCCCGTTGCTCCTCCAAACCACCGCCGGATACCCAGGGCTCAGGCACAGGGTGCTGGGCTCGCTGGTGGGTTAGGGACATAGACTAAGGTTCATTAATATCTGGGACTAACTGGTAATTATCAAAAATTATTTTCCAGATCTTTAGTGATGATTTAGTCACTCAGCAGGCCATCAGCCATGGACATGTGGCCTGCCGGGCAGTTTCAAACACCCAAAAGACCAGTCAATTTATTGAATGTGTAAGCATGTCTTTAGCTGACGTGCCCTCGCGTGGTTCTGGTCCTCCTGCTCTCCAGGCAGCAGAACTGGCAGCGCACGGAGCTGGTTCCTCCTCCCGCTCTGGGGAGCTCGTAACGAACCCGGTGACTAACACCGCTGAGGCTTAGGAAACGCCTGGCAGAGGATGCGTTTACCACTTAGCTCCAGGTGACCGTTTATGGAAGCAGTTTGCTGGGAGGCCCCGGAGCACCCTGAGGAGGTCGTTGGCTCTGAGGGATGGTAGCGCTGGGAGGAGAAGCACCATTCCTCCGAGCCTCTGCCACGGCCCTGGGAGCAGTGGCAGGTGTTGCTGTTCTCACCAGGCTGCCGCCAACCTTGGGGTCTTTGTCTTGCCAGGTGGGTGATGCCCAGAGCCTCGTGACTCAGATCAGCAGCACGGCGAAGGGTACGTGTCTCTCCAGCCTCATCTTTCTTCTGCACGTGTTGGGCTAGTAGAGAGAGGCAGACCCTTGGAAGGGAGCTCCTCTGGAAGCCCACCACAGCCACATGGATGTGCCGGTCAGCACAGCGACTTACCTGACTCTCATGGCCTTTGGTGCTAGTTCACAGGGTGGATTTTCTGTAGTACCGCCTTGACTGGGCTGCAGGTGGGTGGCAGATGGAGGCCCGGCTGTCACCAGTTACCAGCCTCCCCGGGACTGAGCCAGCTCCATGTTGCTGAGCTCTGAAAGCGATGGTGGCGGAGATACCCGCCCTGGCAGGGTGGCGTTTCGCCTGCTCGGCAGGGACAGGGGCTGCAGTCTGGCTGCTCTGGTCATCCTTACCCTGGCCAGGTCGGCTGGTTTCTAACCCTGCTTTGCTGTCTTGCCGCCCCCAGGTCTCCCGGTAGCAGAGCTGCCCCATTCCTTGGTGCAGTCACTTGCCTTCTTGTTGGACCCTTCCTTGAACGGAGTGAAGAACTTCAGCCACGTGGCGCTGGAGCTGGGGGTCGCGCCCCCGTCGCTGGGACGGATATCTGGATTTGAGCAGCTCGTCGCTCACTTCACCTACTCTGGAGACGCGGTCACCATCCCGCGCCTGGCCCAAGCTCTGCAGCGGCTCCAGCGGTTCGATGCCTTGCTCCTGCTCTGCGACCACTTCGCGCTTAGCCAGGCTCAGGGCCGCCAGCGCTAGAGGCCGGCGAAGGGATGGAGGAAGCTCCAGGCGCTGTCTGTACTGGTACAGGAGAGGATCCGGTAGCCCTGCGGTCACATAATCTCTCTGGTGTGCACGTGGGGAGTCCACGGAGATGGTCTTTGCATCGCGGAACAGAAGGACGCGAGGGGGAGCGTCCCTCCTCGGGGGGGTGCCGGGAGGCTGCAGCCCTGCCTCCTCCCAGCCTCCACGCTGGAGGGTTCGCTCGGGCCCCTCCGGAGGCCGTTTTCCTCCGGCTGTGTTGACACCCTCGCCTGGCAGCGGAGTGCCGCCGGTCGCTGTGCCGCCTGCACCGTGGTGCTCTCGCTCTGCAGTGAGCCCTGTGCTGCCCTGCTGCTGCCGTGGGGTCCCTCAGCCACGGGGCTTGGTCCATGGGCAGCCACCCTCCTACAGGCCCAGCCGTTGCCTCCCTCCCATTCCAGCTTTCCTGCCCTTCGTCTGGCCCGTCCTCTTCTTCCCAGGTGCCGGTTGCCACTTTCCCAGTTTACTTTTTGCTCGCTCCTCTCCCTCTGTGCCGCAGACGGTCCTCGGCAGAGGACTTGGCCGTGGCTGCTGCGCTGGGCTCCAGCCTTCGGTCTGCCTGTGCCACCCTGGCACCTTCCCCTTCGTGTCCTTTTCGTGAAGCGGTGCAGTTTCCCTGCAGGAGTCTCTGATCCCCAGGAGGGGCTGACGTGTGTCCTCGGTACGGCGCAGTGCTGTGGCTGCTGGCCTGGGGACGGTGCTGCCTCGCTCCCCGGGCTCCTGCCTGCGCCCTGGCCCTGCGCACGTCCACTGAGCGCCGAGGCTTTGCAAACCACCCTGCGGTGCTGTGGTGGCGGAGCCAGGGCTGCTTCACCGCTGTGCCCCAGGGAGCAGCCAGTGCCCGGCGGCAGCCCGAGGCTGAAGCCGTGACCGTGGCTGCATCGGTCAGCAGTGCCGTCCCTGTGCCAGTCACAGCAGAGCCGGCTTGTTTTAAAATAATATTTTTGTCTTTTCCTGCCTGAAAAATGGCCTAATTTTCTCATTTCTGGGAGTAGCTGCTAGGGAGGGGAGCACCCTTCTGCTTTTAATTTCTTCCTGGAGGATTTGTCAGAACTTGCACCAGCCCTGCCTCCGCCAGGCGCTCCAATCTCGGGTGTTGTGCCCCGGGGCTGGTGGCTGCGGGCATCGGGGCTGTTCTGAATCTGCCCCTAGGCTCTGGGGCATCAGACGGGATTTTGCCGGCAGCCCAGCAGACGGGGCTTGGGGGCTGCAGCCGGAGCCCGTCCCGGAGCCGAGCCCTGCGCGGTAAGCGCTACTCCTGCCTGCCTCCCCGCAGCCTGGCATGTCTGTTGGGGGCGAGTGCCGGGGCGCGGGGCGAGGCGGTGTGGGGGCGGCCAGGCATGCGGGGAGCTGCCCCGGCGCGGCTGCCAGCCGGCACGGGGCCAAGGCGGCGGTGCCGGCGCCTGGCCGCGGATGCCGTTCCTGCTGAGGTCATGGGCAGAGCAGCCGGCAGCGCAGCCGCGGCGGGCGCCGGCGACCCGCAGCTCCCCACGACCGGCGGTTCAATGCTGGGTGCCTTCAGGTGGCGTCCGACAAGCATCACTTCAGCTTGTCCCGGGACCCCGGGCGGCAGTGCCGGGGCCGAGCCGGCGCCACTCGCTCCGGCGCTTTCGTGCTTTGTTCCTCAACGCTGCGGCTGGGTCCAGCGAGCGCTTTCTGCTTTCTCCCCTGCAGCGGGGTCCTTGGCCATGCCGGCGGCGCGGCCGTCGCCAGCAAGTGGCACTGTTACCTTGCCGCCTGCCCGGGCACCCGTCCGACATCCCCGGCTGAGCTCACAAGTTTTGCCTTTTATCTGACCACAGTACTTGGAAAAAGTGGGCGACCTTCTGGGAAGGCAGCCCTTTCCTCAGACCTGCTCGAACATGGGTATTAATAGCTGCTGCTCTTTTTTCTTCTCCCTGTTAAATGCTGTTAAGACATGAACACGCTCAGGATGTGGTTAGATAACGGGAGGCATGGGCAGTTTCAGCTGGATGTGACACTTTCTCTCCCCCCGCTGTTTGTTTCTTCCGAAGTCAAGGTCGTTTTATTGCTCTTTGCTCCGCAAGACCCAGAAGTATTAGACCTTGTGCCCGTTCTAGGCCGGGGTTAGTCAGGCTCTTGTTACATGCTTGGTCTGTTACGGAGCAGTCAGCAAAAGTATTGCTAAAGCAAACGCAGCCTGGGGTCAGGATTTTTTCGTCTGAAGTTTATCTGCAGCTGGGAGAGAGTGTTTGGATTAATCACGTAACAAAATCGAATAAACATTTAATCTCTCTGTGGACACACTTAGTCACTTCCAGCAGGAATTAAGATAAATTCACTGACAGCATCTGAGTAAGAGCATTCATGCAGCTCGACTCACCGGCTCTGGCTCTGCGGTTGGAACCGGTCTGGGTGGCTTGTCCTGCCTGTCCCCATGTACATGTCCCACTGGTGCCATCGGTGAGTGGTCCCTCGGGGCGGCTGGGCAGGATGGCGGAGCTGGTGACCTGTCCCACGGCAGCGTCGGGGGCAAGGGATGGGCAGGAACGGCTGTTAAATTAAAAGCAGTGAATAATGAGGACATGGTCACACATCTGTGCTACAGGTCCTCCTATTTGCCCCTCCCGCGCGTGCCGAGCAGTTCTGCTGGTGTGCCGATGAGTGGGCTCTGGACCCATTGGATGGATTATTTTTTTAGGTTTTTTTGCTTTCTTTAAAGAAATCAACCCCTTTCCCTTCATAGTTTTTAAGGTAAACCTTCATTTTTCAGCTGTTTGAGGTCTGGGCAATATTATTCACAGTCAAAAGTTAAGCTCTGCCTTGAGGCTGAGGAGGTGGCACACAGGGTGGGTTTGTGCCGTGCCGTACACGGCGCATGGGGTGGGTTTGGGTCATGCCACAGCTGCCCCCCCAGCGGGCGCTGGGTGCGCTGCCTGCGGCGCTGGGCTGGCAGGAGCTGGCAGCGTGAGGCAGGGGTGGTTTTAAGTGTGTTTTAACTGCTCTTAGTCCCACCCAGAGCCTCATTCGTGGTCTCGGTGCGCGTCGCTGTGGTTGGTGCTGCAGGGAGGCTTGACCCCATGCGAGTGTTGCGGGACGGGGCTTTTCAGCAATGGAGCCCCCCAGCTCCCGCCCAAGGGCTGCTTCCCACTCCCACTGGTGTCTGTGGCAAGCACTCTCCTTCCAGCTGCGGTGACAAAATCGGCTCTGTTTACACGGGCCCCAATTTCTGCAGGTGGCCTTTAACTCACCCCCTCGGAGACCCCTTTGGTCAGGTTGCCTCAAGCCAAGCTGAAGCCCTTGGAGTCGGGGAACCGCGAGAGCCTGAAAAACGGGGCATAATGCTGCGGTTTGGACGTCGGAAACAGCAGCAGTCCCTGGGCAGTGCATTTCTTTAGCTGGGAACCAGTAGACTTAATGCTCGACTTTTGCTTTTTTAATAGTATTTTCAGCATAATACATGGAATGTAAGGGAAGGAAATTCCCATAGAACTGGATCTCGCGTTGCAGCGTCAGGAAGCTGTTCGTGCCAAGCTGGCATGGCTCAAAAAGAGTCGAAAGAAATCAAATAATTCAGCATCTGTGCAAACTTTAGCTGGGGCTGAACAATGGAAATACTCTTGTGCAGCAGGATTATGTTTTTTACAAGCAATTGTTTTTGCCACCACTCTTGTCTGGAAGACTGATTTGCAGAGGAATTTATATGATAAGTTTAAATCCAGCCCTGTTCTGGAAAGCTCTTAAGCACAGACTTAAAATAGGCACATACTTAAATCCTATTAAAGTGTTCATTAAAATGAACAATTAGTACATCCTTGGGTGCTTTTCTTGAACAGGGTGCTTATAAGAATTGTACCGTCAATGTGCTCTTACAGAAGCAGGCAATACTGAAAAAAACCTCAATTTTAATTACGTGGGCACACTTCTCACAAAAGTCTGCAAGTGTTAGGGGGAAATGCCCTGTGTGTCTAGGATTACTTAATAATGCAGACTCTGGTGCTTTTTTAAAAAAAAAAAGAAACACATTTCTGTAGCCATGGTTTACCTAGGGGAATACATGGTAGTTTATATGGTGAATATTATGGTTCTTTAAGGTTACTAATAGGTTATTTATATTTTTGTAAATTCTATGTCATTACCATTGTAATTCTGAAGTAGAGTTGTTCCTGTTGTTTTTGGGGGTGATGTCTGTATTCAAATAAAGCAGTAGCTGAGGCTCCTGCCCTTTCTGTTAAACCAGGGATGTGTGCGTGCCCCACGTCCCTCCCAGCCCCGGTTCTCTCGGGTGCTGTGTGTTTGTAGTTAAATAAATTTCCGAGCCGGAGATGGTGAGTTTTGATTTGGTGAGTTATGATTCCTCTCGCCTCCTGCCTGCGGGTCGGTCTGTTGGGCAGGAGCCCGCGGGTACGGGGCTGGCTGCGGGGTCCCATGGAGGGGTGCGTCTGGCAGGGGCAGGCAGCACTTTCCAAAGAGAGATGCTGTTGCAGCTGAGTCCGTCAGCCTCGTGACGCTGGTGTGGGAACGGGGCAGGAGCAGCTTAAACGGGCGCTGCTGGAGGGGAGCGGCCGCGGCCCCTGGCCCCATCCCTGCAAGGTGCCTGCCCTGGCCGGGGGCCTTCTGCCGCTGTTTGTTGTGCAGGTTTAATCTTCCTCGGAAGCAGTTTGTCACCCGGCCTGGGGACGGGGAGGTGGCAGAGACCCCGTAAACAATGCCCAAGGAGCTCCCGTTCCTGAAGCTCCGCTGAGGAACAGTTCTTTAAGCTCGGTAATTACAGTGCTCATTAAGTCTGTTCACGCTCTTGCATTTAGTCTGTTCTTTAAAATAATTACTAGAATGAGGATATGATACTCTTTTCTAATTAAAGCTATTATACTTGTCTAAACTCTCACGGGCTTTACAGGGGCGGGTATTGCCGCAGCTCGCGCCCCTTGTGAAGAATGCCCACGCGCGCGGCGGCCGCGTGCAGCCCGGCGTCGCTAACCGTGCCTCCGCCGCAGCACAACACGTATGGGTGGAGAAGCCTCCGACACCGAGGCCCAGAAGAACCACTCATTCGTCACGAAGGCAGAACCGGAGTAGCGGCAGAGGCGTTCAGCGTGCCTGGTTTCCCGAGCAGCCTGTTGCGCGGAGTTCTTGGGCGCGTGGGGCCTCTGTTCTCACAGCTGCTGGAAAGGCCGCGCCCCGGGGAACGGTGAGATAGCGGTGCTGCTGCCCTGAGGACAGCCGGCCGTCCTGCCGGCCCGCGAGCAGCCAGCGCCGCTGCCGCCCGCCTGCGCCCAGCCTGAGGAACACCGGGCGCGCCGCGGGCTCGGGAGGAGCCCGGCGCTCCCAGGGGCGAGGCAGAGAGCCCAGCCCGTGCCCAGCAGCGTGCCTGGGGCTGCCGGCTCGCTGCAGGGAGGCCGTGCTCGGAGGAGAGTGCCGGGGCTGTACCGGCTGGGAGAGCTGCCTCTTGCGTGCCGTTGGGATGGGAACGCGGGGAATGCCATGCCTTACTGTCAAGTGACTCCTGGTTTGGGGGCCGTAATCACCCAGGACTTCCCTTTCTCATGCGTCTGAGGACTAGACACGCTGCAGTAGGTGTGGTGTGGGTGGGTTTGGCCCTACCTCAAGGGTCTTCTCTTCTGGAGAAGTCCCTGGGGTGACCACTCCCATGCAAAGCAGATGCTTAAACCCAAACCAGGAGCTCCCTGTGAACAAGAGGTTTACACCCCGCTCTGCTTCTTGCCTCAGAGCGTTTGTGTTGTCTTTCCTCACCTCACTGTTGGCTGGTGCACGAGGGATGATGATAAAGCGTGTTCCCCTCAAAGCGCTTGGGATTCTTCTTCTCAGCACTGCGATGAAAGTAGACATCTGTGGACCAGAGCTGGCAGGAGGAACGTACTCCATGCGAGGAGAGACGTGTGGGGTTGAAAACCAGCTCCGAGGTGGTCAGAACAAGGCTGACTCCTGCGTCGCCAGTCCCTGGTGCCTCGTCAGCCACCGTGTGCAGAGAGGCTGGCAGCGTACCAAGGTGCTGGGGTACAGGCGGGCCTCACCTCCACTGCCTCCGGGAGGAACATCTCCAGCTGGGATGCAAAGCTGATACACGGGCATTTGAAGCACACGGGCCGACTGCTTGACAAGCCTCCAGTGCCAGAGGAGGATGCCAGTAAATGCCATTTGGCCCACACGAGGCACGTGCACCGAGCGTTCTCCTGAGCCGGCCTCTGGAGCAGGAATGCAGTCGTGTGTCCTGCCTTTCACAGCAGCCACAGCTTGCAGCCAGCGAGCCTGCCAAGCCGAGTGTTCCCGACCGGTGGGTTTTTGCGTTACAGAACTTGGCTGAGACGTGTGGGGTGCTAAGATACGTCACTTGCACCCCTGACGAAGTAACTGCAGAGGTGCAGACCAGTGACTCTATGTCCTTCTGTAGACCAGTAAACCCCGAGCAGACTTCAGCTAAGACCCACCGCGATGCGATTGCAAGTGTGGTGGGGTCTTGGCACCCTTCTCACAGGGGACTCCCATTGAGGGCGGAGCCGACGGGGAGGTCTGGCCAGGCTGAAGGAGATGCTCCCACTAGTGAGACGCTGTGTGGGATCCTGCGTGGCAGCCTACAGCAAGAGCCAGGCTAATTCATGAGCCCTGTGTTCACAAGGACTGCACGATCTGGGGACGGTTAAGTTAGACGAGCTTTCTAAGGTTTCCCTTGTGTGCAGATTCTGGATGCATAGAGCAAGTGCTTTTACAAGTAAGACCTTTTTCCTGAAACCCTGTGTTTGCTTTTCCATCTTTGGTCTGAGATGGATCTGGATTAAAAGCAATGTTGCATTAAAATACAGACCAAACCCCTGTACTTACAGGGAGGAGAGGGCAGGAAAAGGGACCGTATGACCAGAGGAAGGATGCCCTTTCCTCTGTAGGAGAGGGTCAGAAGAGGGAAGCACATGCTCCTCGGGGAAGTTTGACTAACCTGCAAAGCTGGGGAGGAGCGAGCAAACGGCAGAAATGGTGGGGAGCTCGGTAACACTGTGGCAAATGCAGCTTTCCTGCTTCTGCACTTCATTTTCTTGCCTACCCTACAGAAAGCTGTGATTAAACACAGACCAGCAGGGTCTGAAGAGAGGTGAGCCACCGCAAATGAGGGAGGCAGAAAGCCCACGGGCCGCGAGTGGCGGCGAGCCCTGCGCCACTCGGCCCTGCCCAGGTTTGACCGGCGGAGCCGCTTCGTTAGCAGGTGCAGAGGCCTGATTGCGTCCAGTGACGCGACAGGTAGAAGAAGCATTCACAGGCGTGCAGAGCACACTTCAGGTGGGCGGAGGACTGTCTGACCAAGCGTTTGTGTCAGTCTGAGGTCACTTAAGTCACGTCTACGTGCCCGGCACGGATAGCTGGGCAGGATTTTGGTAGGCGGCGGGGCACCAAACCGCACCTGGACCTGGAGGCTCACCGGTAAGGAAACTGCGCTCCGCCAAAGGTTTCCTTCAAACGCCTGCAACAGGCTGCCCTGGGGCCCCAGGGCGAGACACTGCGGAGAAGAGGAAGGAGGGGAGGAAGGCGCTGCTGGCTCTCCCCGCGCTGGCACCCGCCGCTGGTCCCCGCTCTCAGCCCGGTGCCCCGGCGCGAGGCTATCGCCGGCCGCGCAGAGCCCGGTGAGCGTCCCCACGTCCCCAGATGCGGCGGCGGGGACGAGCTGCTGCAGCGGCCTCCAGGTGAGGGGAGGCTGGGGGAAGTGGCGATGCGCCGGCCGCCCGCGGCGGAGGGTCCGGCCCCGCTCTCCGGCTCCCTGCACACATCCCTCATAGGCAGGAAAGAGCAGGAGCCCCAGGGAACGACGGCGGGGAGAAAGGGGGCTCACGGGCGGACTCAAGGAGGAAGCCGGTAATTAAGTTTCAGCTCGTCTCCATGTCGGGGGGGACAGGCCGGGGCGATACGCGGCTCCCTTGTGCTCTGCTGCCGCTCCTCGTGCGGGAATCGCTCACCCCCGTTGGCATCGGTCGCGCTCAGCACCGTAATAAACCACTTACCCCGCTGGGCTCTTCTTGCTCAGCCGTACACCTCCGTGCTCTCCTTGACGGAGTAATTGTGGCACTGAACCTTTTAAACCTGCTCTGCACCAATTTCTGCGTGCTCCTGTCTCCTCTGCGTGGGGGGCTAGAGGGCAGTTAGTTAAATTTCGCTTGCTAAAAATGAAGACTTAAACCCATTAGAGAGAACTGAATTTCTAGTCCCAAGCTTCTTTCCTTCTCCACTTTTCTCTCCTTCCCCACATATAATTTTTTATTGTTTGTTCTCTGATTTTCCCATTTTGTATTTTCCACAGGCCTTCCCCTGCGCGCATGGTTCTCATATTACTGCTTCTCTGCAGGACATGAGGGCTATTACCAGTGAATGAAAACACGTATTTTGCAGCACATTATTGAATTATTGAACCAGTGTGCCAGGAGAGAGAAATTTCTTTTTCTTCTACCTTCCACACTCACCTGTCAGACCTGTGGGCTGACTCACAGGGACTCTCCAGATGCAGCCTTCAAAGAGCAGCTAAAAATCTTCGAAGGGCACGTGTTTGGGATGCCAGCGTCTCCGGCTGCTTCGCATCACCCACACGGTAAGCGCAAATATCGCCCCACAGCTTTGCTGGGCCGGTGGAACCACACCTGGGCCACTGTCTCTGCCATCAGATTCCCTCCAAATTTGAAGAAGGGGACACGCGCGCCAGCCCGCGCTGCCCCGGCTGTGCGGACGGAGGGCTGGGGAACTGGACACAGTATTTAGAGCATTAGGGGACCATTAATGACAGCAAACCCTCCCAGCTGGAACCAAACTGGAGCAACACCAACCACCACAGAAAAAAAAAAAAGATTAAAAATGCCAGCCTGATTCCTTTTATTGGCAGCAGAAGTTCATTTTTAAGGAAAAACATTGCATCTCCAGTCATAAAGCCTTGCTGATGAAAAACAAACACTCTTTGTCTTCAGGGACAGCCTGATGCCAATAATTATCACTATCTGTCAAAAATACATTATTATCCCAGTGAAGTTCCTGTATTCCTGAGTCCTGGTGGTAAATGAGGTTTTTTGAGACTGGCCAGCCTATTTCTGTGTGACAATTATTACGTTAAAGGGAGCCAATAGAGTGGATAATGGGCTAATTTTGGATTCAAACACAGCTGCACTGGGGAACAGAGATTTAGCGAAAGAATGAAGTGTTTTTGCAACCCATTCAATACCTCTTCAAACTCCCCCTCACATCTTCCTCTGAGCTGGCTTTAAGGAATTATTGGATTGCAAATAAATTACAGATAAATACCCCAATCAAATACAGCAACAATAGGGCCAATTTTCATAATTTCTTACCTCCTACATTTAATTTAAAACAAGTAGGGGCAACAAGCACACGATGCCTAGGGGTGTTCGCCCGGGCCACCACCGTACGAGTCAGACGTGGCCCCGCACCGGGACGCCTCTGTCCTGCGCCAGCCCCGATGCGCTCAGCGGGTGCTGCAGCACCCGGGGCACGGGCGAGGACCGCTCCGTCGGCAGAGCTGCGCCGGGAGCAGGGCGGGCTGTGAGCTGCTCCCGTGTCCTCGCGGAGGTCTCCCTGGGTCGTGTCCGGGAGGATCCTCCCGGAGCTTGTACCCCCTTGCCCCGGGCACCGGCGGAGATGCGCTCCTGCCCCGTGGCACCCGTGCCACAGAAAGGTGTGGGAAATGGCATCCCAGCATCCGCAGTGTGTGCAGGTATGCTCACTTATTAGAGGAATAGGACTAGCAATAGGAATAGGAATAGCAATAGCCATAGGAATAGCAATAGCAATAGGAACCTAGTGGAGGAAAGGCTCATATCCTCCACTTTCTGTAGGGCGGGAGCAGAAGATGGGTTAGCAATGCCTAAAACAACAAATAGGAAAAAACTGCAGTTCCTCCCACCTTCACCCTCGGTCTCTCCTTCCTTTGCAACAACCAGGGGAAACACAAAGGCAAAACAAAAAAATTGACAACCTGGCTGCAGAAAAAAATAAGTAAACGGGTTCAGACGTGGCCGCTGGGGCTGTTCCTGGCACGAGCCAAGACCAGCTCAGGAGAACAGCAGCCACTGCCTGGCTGAGCTGAGCGGGGAGAGGCGGAGGGAGGTGGGACGCAGTGCCGGGAGCACTACTTTCCAGCAAAGAGCTCTGGTGTTCGTGGCTGTTAACTTTGCCTCGCGCAAGAAACTTCCATGGATTTTTACCATAGTCTGTCTGCCTCAGACTAACTGTGTTTTTATTGGAAAACTCCACATGAAGGAATTAAGCTTTTCCCAAGAATGAGGTTAGTGGAAAACATGTTTCATACACACATGCACATATAAGATTTCATTAATCACGTCTGGCTGACATTTAGCTGAAAGTGGCATAACGCATAGGCAAAAGAACCTGAATTTTCATGGGCAGCCTTAATTTCCTACCTTCTTACTGTTTGATTCTCCAACTCCCATGTTCTTTACAGCCATATTTTAGAATGTTTTGGAGTAGAATATCTGAATATGTTAGCATGTTTTGGCATGAGACACTGTGTCCACACTACCCCCCCGCTCCCTCGGAGAGGAACTCCGAGAAGACCTCGGCATCTTTTACAAGCAGGAACTAGGCTGCCGTTAAACGGCGTTTTAGTATCTAGACGCTTGGTGCCAAACGTGGAATCACCATGCGGGAGCCAGCAAAGAGCCGCTGAACACAGCACCGTCAGCGCTACCTTCGCCTCTGGTGAAACCCGCCAGGCTCCTCAGCTGCCCGCGCGGATAAGCAGGTCTCTGTTTGGGTCCAGCTGCGCGCACAATGCACTCCAGTGAGTGATACCTTAGCATAAAGCATCTCTTCCCTCTGCCTTTCCTCCTCGCAGTTCCCTGGCTTCGTCCACAGCCTGTGGTTTAGTTCCTATTCTAGTCATTTGCTGCCACGCCAGTTTTCTGAGATAATGGAACACAATCGGTGCTCTTCGCTCACCGAGCATTATGGCTAGCCATGATACGTGCTCAAGGGAGCAAAGAGGTAAAGGCTGTGAAACAGAACTCTTAAAGTTTCTAAAAAAGCCTTGTTTTTTCCAAGAATATGGCAAATAAAAATCATGGAAAACTACATGGTATTTGGGCTCTCTGTGCTATTTTAAGCTTCTTTAACAAGGGATATTAGCCAGACTGATGTTGCCAGCGTCCTCCCTCTTCTTTTTTTTGCTGACCCTTTTTATTCCGCTCTGCCAGCGGCCAGCTGTGCTGAGGGCCAGCCTCTTCCCAGGCACAGCTGCAACCTGGTGCCTGTCCCACCGGCAGGCCCGTGGGCACAGCTGTGCCACAGCTGGCTGAGCCGGGACGTGGGCCTCGGCAGCGGCGCGGGAGCGCTGGTGAGCGAAATCATCCGCAGGGAAAGGCAGAGAATCTTCCTCTGAAGCCTGTTCTAGAGCTGAAGTGTCTGTCCTCTTCTTGAGCGAGCGCTTCGGTCATTCTCAGATACGTGTGAGAGGATGAAGCGATACATAACCTTTCATGTGGCAAGAAGCTGTGAGCCAGTTGGATTTTATAACGTTTGCGTTTGGAGGAAAAGAAGAGCACAAGACATCGCTGGTCCCTTTTCCTGAGGTGCCCAGCCTGCCTGTACCGTCGCCCGCAGGCTTGGGCAGCCCTGCCGCTTTGAAACGCAAGGAGCCCTTTGCAGGGTTGCGCCGAGGGCTCACATGAGCCTTGGCTGCCAATTGCCAGCCCAAAGCGCCAGGAGTCCGGTGCGCCAGCCTGGCGCCTGTGGAACCGCGCTGGCAGCAGCAGCCCGGCTGCTGGGCGGTGGCGGGGCTCAGGCTGGGCACAGGGCTCAGACCGGCCCGCCAGCACCCAGCGGGGTCAGCGGGATGCTCGGCCGGGGGCATGGATGGAGCCGAGGGAGCGAGCGTCGGAACCGCCGCTGGAGGGTCTTGCACAAGCACGCAAACCCAAGCTGGGTTTGTCGCTAACCCTCAGAGTGCTCTTTTTCCTCTTTTTTTCCTGTCCCTCCATTCCTCCATCCGCACTGTGAATAACATACTAAATGAAATAAAAATCTGCCCTTAAATTAGAATTGATGCCCCGCAGAGCTAATCAGAAATGTAGGGCACTAAACTTCATATTTGCAATGGACAGGTTAAAGAGACAGTTCTCCAGCTTCTCACCAGAAGTTTTTATTTCACAAGGGCACTAGCCAGTCATTAAAAGTTGCTCATCCTGGTGACTGCTGGAAGGAGGAACACGACGGTGCCTGTGGCATTTGGATGCTGGGGACTAAACGAGCTTAAGGTTCATTTCCAACCTTTTCCCATTCATAGCTGAGATATCTGAATACATTGCTAAATATTCATGGTCTTTATTAGCTATGTTAACCATTACAGTTCACCCAGAGGATGAATGCACTTCTACGTTATGCCCTGTGAAGGACAATGGAATAACTTCTATTCCACTAAATAGAAGGCAAGGTAATGCAATTTAATACAATTCTTTTAGATAGAACGCAGGGTAACCTTGTGTTCAAGTCAGCTTTAGCTTTAGGTTTCTTAAAATTAGACTTCAAATTTAATAAAGGGAAAAAAAATCTATAGCTTGCAATAGAAATGTGAGAATAAAGAGGGGATACTGCGTTAAGGCATTTATTTGGAGCTGTAGCTATTGCCATCTCCATGCAGGGAACTATCGGCATTATTCCCTGTTTGTAAGCAAGAGCCACTGGTGCAGTTAATTCAAGAACAGGGTAGAAAATGAAGATAGTCTGTGAAATAACTGACCTGTAAAGACAGATTCAGGAAAGATGCTGTACTCTGTTGTGAATCCTAGAAACACCCTAATGGTAAAAACTAAAATTGCAGCTCCTAATTAACTGAGCTTTGTGGTAAATCCATCATGGAAGTTTTGGGTGATCCAGGAACTCCTTATAATTCTGAGTTCTGCCTCGTTTGACTTGTGTCACCAGCAAAAGATCAAAATGAGCAGCAGAAGGAGAAAAAAGCTGCAAAAGGTTTAGGCCTTTGATTATTTGATCACTTAATTCCTGTTTGAAATTGCCTGAGACAAGATGCAGCAGCAAGCAAACGTCATCTCCATCTCAAAAAAAAGGAACAAAACCTGTTGCTCTAAAACTCGCCTGCCATTATTTTTATTATGCATCATAAACTGTCTCCTAACAACACCCAAAGTCTGCCCTCCGGGAGCCACCCTGGTTACGGTACTCACAGCAATGACTTCTGCAGTTCTGGCAGAACGGCATGAAACTGCCAAAAACGGTGTTTTGAAAATCCCTGTTGCTACTTGCAGCCACAAACACCAACGGAAGATCCTTGCAGAAGGATCTGTGGGGCAAGAGACCACCGAGGTTCGACAGCCTGCCGGGACACAGTATGGGTTAGATACATGTACGGCAAATGCGTACGGGTATGATAGCTAGAGATGGCACTTGGAGAGGGTATAAACTTTTATGCGCTGAAGCAGCATTAATTGCAAGGCAATAGGCAGAAATTCCATTAATGAGGACACTCCCTATAATTGTCCCTTATGGTGTCCCATAAAGCAATTGTTTTTGTCTCCAGCAGACAAATTAGATGGTCCATCAATCTGATTTTATAAAGCAATTCATCTGTTCTTATCTGCCAAGGAGATTTTTATGAGGCCTGTCATGGAAAAGTCTCTTCAAGTGACAGACTATTGTGTTGTAAAACCAGACACACAGTTTCTGCAGGACTCAGCCTGCTGGTTTTCTAGGGTTTTTATTACTTTTTTTCCCCTCTCACCTCTGTTAAGTGACAGGTGCTCTTCATCGGCAGCTCATTGCAGAGAGCAGCGTCCTCACGCGATTTAGAGCTGCTGAACAAGGCATCATTAGCCAGTATTGGCTCATGGGAGAGTAAAACTTCATTACAAGGGCCAAATGCATTAAATCCCTTGTAACTGGGGCAAAGGAAAGAACACTGGAGCGCTGGCCTCGGTGCGGCGCGCCAGCGCGGACGCCAGCAGACGTCCCCGCCCCGGCCGTGTCAGCTCGCTTCCCTCCTGACCGCCGTTATCTGCCCCGTCCAGCACATTTCGGAGCGCGGCTCCGGCACCCACCTGCGCTGCAGCAGCCTTTGGCGGTTGGCTCCTGCACTCCTGCCTTGTACCGCCAGCCGGTGACCCCAGGGACTTCAGTCCCGTTCCGGCGTAGACAGCCGCGACGCAGCACTGCCGACGCGTCTTGGCACTGGGCTTTCCGCTGCCGTGGCCGCTCGGTGCAGAAAGCTCGTCGGGATGAGCCGGTGGTGCGGGCATCGTCGGGAAGGTGTGTGCGCTAGGAGTGCCTCGACACCGAGCTCGGGGGAGCAGTTTAGGAATATGTGCTGGAATTTGGGTAGGGATTACTGCCGAGCACTGGTGGGGCAGGGCCACTTTGTGAAAAGCCTTGAACCTTTAAAGGGAGAGCTGGCTGCAGCACCGTGCTCGGCGTGCTAAACCTGCCCGCACCCTGTCAGTATTCCTGCTTGGGCTTCATCCAAAGTCTGGGGAGATCAGACGCGGTTTTCTCCCTACCGCAGCGCAGGAGGCGGTAGCTCGAGGGAAGCAGGCACGTCTGCTCTGCAGTCGGTGAGAGGGTAGAGCCCTCTGCCCGGACTTGAGGGAGAGACTCTCCCTCGCTGCCCATGGCACAGGGTGTCTGCTCATCACCTTCCAAGTGCTAATTCTGGGCGTGCCCTTTGCATCCAAACCTCCTGGGCGAGGTTCGGGGTTTTTCCTCCCTCTTCTTCCCCTGGCCTGGGAGGGCCCCGTTCTGCCGAGGTACGTCTCGGTGCCAGAGGGTGGTCTCTGACACTGACCCAGCTGTATCCCCACTAACCAGGGCTTGACCTGGACTTCACTGCGGACATGTCCGTTTACTCCTTCAGCATGCTTTGGACTGCCCCCCGGTACTGTTTTCCACTTGAAGAGCTAACTGATGACAATTTTATTCTGTTTCTCCTTCCTGAGCTAATTTTCTGACTCATTGTGGGTTTTTTTCTGCTTGCTTTTTGTTCATCTAGTTGGCATTCTGTGGTTTCTTTGTTCATTATGTGATGGGGCTATATAAGGGGATTTGTCTCTGGAATTCAGGTATCCCCTGCACTGTGTTCTCTGTTATCGTCTTCATCAGCAACTATGCTGAAGGCAGTTAGATGCATTTGGCATGAGCTAACTTTAATAAATCTGAGTTGTTAATCACTCAGACATGTCTCTCTTGAATCTTTGCATAGTGATTTGTGTGTGCTCAAATAGTTTCTCTGGAGTAGACTTCTGGTAACTCAGTGCTTTAATAATCTGCCCTCCAAATTCACCCTCGGGGTCTGGCCTCCGGGGGCTTTGCCTGCCAAGGACAGGCTCAAGTCGTCTGCCTGCCAAGGACAGCAGCACTGCAGCAGCCCGAGGCGCAGGGTGACGGCTCGGTGCGCAGCCTGCGAGCAGGACGAGGGCTCTCCGGATGGCATGGGCTCCCTGGGGACTCCTCTCCCCACTGCGCTGCTGCCCAGCCCTCTGGCCGTGGGGCTGCCACGCTGCAGGGAGCAAACCGCACTGCTTCTGCTGCTGGTGTGCCACTGTCTACTGCCCCAGCCAGCGCCGCTCGCTGGGCACAGAACCCGCAGCAGCCGCTGGCACGGCCCTGCTGGGAACGAGGAGGAAAACACCCAGCGGGAAGCGGTGGTCCCCTTTTTGGAAGCTCTCCCTTGGTCCTATCGATCTTGGACGCCGGGCTGCCTCTGGCGCTGGTCAGGAAGCCATTCCCACAGGCGAGTGGCGTGTCTGAAGACAAACTAATCAACGTTTAAGCATCTATTTACCTGCTGAGTCAGCTCATACCTTGACCTGTTTCAGCAAAAGCAGAATTTCTCAGATTCTCTTTTCCAGACCTTGGCTAGGTAAGCCCTCTGACTGCTGCAGCCAGCCTTGCGCCTGCAGCTCAGCAGAGATGCAACCTCTTGCCCCTCAGTCACTGTGCCTTGCCCAAATCAAGCGACATAGCTCAGTTTATCTTTTTTTTTATGTTGTGGATCCTATCGTTTGCCTGAATGCTGCTGAAAGAGTGCTGCTGTGTTAGTCAGGGCATCCTCAAGTGATACAGGAGCCTCCAGGCAATGGGCAAAGCGTGCAGGGCTTTGAATCCCATTCAGGCATTGATAATTACCAGTCTAGATAGCTAAGCCGTTACGAAGATGCAATACAGTCAGCTCTTACATCATGCCCATTTAGGGGAGAAAAATTCAGCAATGAAGAGATGCTATGATTGATAGATCCAAGGAAAACCAGCTAGGTTATTTTTCACAGCAAGAGATAGCTAGCTACATGGATTAGCAGAAGAAGATCAAGGGAGTATGAAGAGAGACCCGCTTCTTTGGAATGAGGTCTTTGATTCCTCCAGAAAAAGATTATGAAGCCATTTAAAGAAAGAAAGGAAGGGAAAAAAACCCTAAGAAATATTAAAGATGGACTCAACACAAGTTTAAGAGACTTCTACCTTACCCATAGCCACTAGATGTGACAGGGGCTCCCAGGACAGCTCTCCTATTGAAGGGATGATGGGCAGGTACGACTCCAAGGTTTTCTTGCTGCTTCCCAGAAATTCGGCTGTTTCTGAGGAAACCAGCAGCGCGTCTGTACCAGCATTCTTGGACAAACATCTCAAGAAACTCCTGAAAATGTCTGTCTATCCATCTTGCACTGTAAAACAGCCCTGGGGATGGTATTTAATCCCCAGCTTGGCTCATACCCCAGAATTTACCAAAAGCGAGGTAGATTTCATTTCAGAATCACAGCGAGAGCCATAGCTTAGTATTTCTCATGGAAGATACCAGTGTTAGTGTTGTTGCTATGGTTATTTCATAGAAACCCAAGATATAATCTGTACATTGAAAGAAAACCTAGAAATACCTCTTTAGAAACCGTGTGACTTTTTCATGCGCCGTGCATCACACAGCAGCCTATGGAAAGGCACACTGAGAAGACCTTGCTGTGCACAGGGCCGAGCACGGGGCTGAGCATGGGGCTGGAAGCCCACGCCGCCGCCACTGCTTGGGCATTGGGTGACACGCAGCTCCCCGAGCTGTTACGGACAGCTTTGTTACAGACGTGCAATTTTCCATCTTCTGTTGTTTCTTTGTGAAATGTTTGCTTTGTGGGTGTTATTCAAAGAGCCCTGGAAATTTTGTCCGGGGCAATAAAACATAGCAAATAAAGAATATGCCTGTCCAGGATGAAATTTTAGGTGTGTGTTTTTGTTAAACACCGCGTGGTTTTTGGGTGACACCAGTGGTGTTTTTCATGAGTATCTGCCTGGATCAGTTGAATAACGGTGAACAGTAAATAAGCCCATGGAGCACAACACAAGCTCTGCATCTGCCTTATCGACCGGCGGCAACTGCGATCATCGTTCGCTTCGCACTACTGCTGCGGCGCTCGAGATGGGTACTCTTTCTTTTTACTTATTACTTGGCATGAAGCCTGTTCCCTACTGGCAAATAGTGAGTTTAAACCTTGTTTTCTGAAGGGGCCCTGTGAGAGCATGTTGGGGAAGTTCAACAACCCCTTCCAAGCACCGAGTTGGGGGGCTCAGTGCCACGGGGCTGTCCCCTCTTGCCTCCAGGCCAGGTCCTGGGTGACTCTACGCTTTACCCAACCGTTGCTGAACTCTCTTTTCTGATGATTTTTCATCCCTGTCCTGGACTTGGGGGTGGGGGGCGTGTACGTGCTTTTTCCAGTTAGTCCTTTTAAAGAAGGACCTCCTGGGACTTTTCTCCTTGCTGTGCCCATTCAACACGGCACCTCCTAGGCTTTTCATGGCCATCTCCCGGTTTGCCCCAAGGCCACCATCACTCATGTTTCCACTCTCGAAGGAGACTTCCCAGCCACTGGGATAAGCCTGTCCACTGTACCTTATAATGGCATCTCATTTACATCCTCAGCTCATGCTAAAACCTTGTGCTACAGCAACCAAAGGATGAAGGATGCTGGGTTTTGCAATCTTTGCGAAAAAGTCTCTTAAACTTCTGAAGATACCTGAGTGGAAACGGGCTGCTACATTTCTGTAGTGGAAACCAAAAACTCCATACTGACATCCACCTTTCCACAGGGAATAAATATTTTATTAAAGTGGAATACATGGTAGTTTGAGGCCATTCACTAAAAGTTGATGACGAGTGAGGAACAGTAAAAAGGCAAATGACAGCTTCTCTTAATAATTAAATGAGGTGATGCTCATTAGAGATGCTTTTAATATTTGGAAAAACTCACAATGATGCTTTTCAGCTGAAAACGGACCCTGCTCTACACAAAGAGAGGGCAGTGCCTGCAGCCAGCGGCAGGCTGCTTTCAATTCACATACTCAAATAATTGTTAGGTTCCAAGTGAAGTTGCCTCGGGGGTTGTGTATTCATCCATTTCTGCTGCTGCTCGCGATGCTCTGCTGTCTTCTCCTTGTGCAGATGTTGCAGTGTACGCCCGAGGTGCAGGGACGTGGCTGAGTGGGATCAAGTGGCCTGGAAGTGAGGACCTCCTCTCCCGTTCCTTCTCACTGAGCAAATGGGGGAAAAAAGTGAATCCTTAGTTTCCCTTCCTTGGCCTGTCTCATTCTCCCCCAGGAAGGTGGTGGGAGCATGTCCTCACCCCTGCTGCAACTGAGGTCCTCCCGCTCCTCCTCAGGCAGAAGCTCAGTCCAGGCTACCGCCAGGGTAGACCAGGAGCAGCCCTGACCCTGAGCCACGACCACCTTTAAACCACTGAAAACCATCACCTGGTTTTCACCAATTAGAGGAAGTCAAAGCCCTCAGCTGCTCCTCGCAGGACATTCCTTCCGGCTCTTTCACCAGCTTCTTTGCCCTCCTCTGGACGCATTCAAGGACCTTCACATCCTTCTTAAATGGTGGGGCCCAGAGGTTGCACACAGTGCTCAAAGTGAGGCCACAACAACGCAGAACACTTTTTATCCAAAGCAGTCTGCTTGGGGTTTTTTGCTACGAGTACAGTGCTTCCCTGTGAATTTCAGGTCTGAGGACCAGAGAGCAACCACTGCGGCCAGTCCGTACCAGAGCCCCCCAGGCACCATTACAGCACGTACCAGTTACCAGCACCAAGTTTCGAAGGATTATCCAGAAACTGTCGGGGCTCAAAAACACATAGCTTTATTCCTACAAAAGACTCAATGACTATTCAACTCGAAGTCTGGATGGGTAACCAAATAATAAATATTTTCCTGTCTTTTGTCTCTTCTCCAAGAGCAGTCTCTTGCTCAGGCTCAACCAGGGAAGCTGGGAGGAGAAGCCTGGCCTCTCTGGTCTTGGTGCAATTTTCAAGAGGGATGGTATGAAGGAGAAAGGGACATCGCCGGCCAGGCCAGGAGGTCCTTCCAGTCCCGCTCCCCTGTTTCCAGCCACTGCTCCACACTGCTTGTGAAATCACGTCGCAGTTCTGGTTTCTTTCTGCCTTTAATGGCTCTTTTCCCTGTCTTTTTCTTTTTTTTTTCCCCCTCTCTCATGTACTAAATCTTTCCTTTGTTCTGTATTATTTTTCACCTGCCTTCCAAGTGTAGCTAAATTAAACCGTGTTTTTCCCAGGACTGTAAACAAAACCTTCTCTCTTAGTCAGAGTCAATTCCATTGTTTAAACGAAACTCTTTTACAGTGATTAGTAATTATGCAGAATTATTTCATTCTTCAGTTAGCGAACGCTACAGCCCTGATGAAATATTTTGTGGCCTTTTGTTTAGTGCCAGTGTAGGTTTATTTCCTTAATATATTATAATAAAAACAAAAAGAAATCCTCAATGGACTAAATTTGTCCACCCGAGCGCCATCGGAGGCTGCCGCCGCCGATGCCCGCCGTGCGTTCCCGCTCCCCTCTGGGCCAGGGCTGCTCTTCAGCTGCCAGCTCTGCGGCTCCAGGAGCGGCAGAGGGAGGGACGGGACACACCGGGGCAGAAGGAGCAAGGGGAGGAGGAGCAGCACCATCTGAAGGGGAAATCGCTGTTGATGACCCTTACCTCTGCTGGGAGGCTTTGGTATAAATTATCTGGTGAAACTCCGTACGGATGGAGTCAAACTGGACGTCCAAGTCCTTCCTTCAAACACATGTCAGAACGGGTCCGTTTCTGTTGCTCTGCAAAGCCCGGTTGGTGTCGTGGCACTTGTTACGAGCACTGAGGCCAGCGACTCGGGACAGCACGAGCAATGAAGGAAACCTGGGTCCCACTCCCTCTGCTAGTAATGGGAAACCCCGAAGGTTACGGCCGTCTATGGACCTCCTCGCCCCCGGCACGTATACCTGCTCCTTGGACTCGCCGCAGCTGTGGGCTCACGGGGAGGGTGCTGGAGAGGCTACGCTCCCACTGCACCGGGTAAGGAACTGTGGTACAAGTAACAAGTCAGCAGTAAAATGCCGGAGCAGCAACGTCAGCTCCTGAGGAGACACGGGTGATGCCCTTTGACGTCCACTGAACACTGCTAACTCACCTCAGCCCTCCGGCTCACAGGTCTGTGTTGGCCGTCTGGATGTTTACGGTGGAGCAAACGGTCTGGGAGGCAGGTCCCTTCCTGTACCTGGCCTGCTCCACCCACGCCTCGCGGCAGGACGTGACCACAGGTGGCAGCACGTTGTCCTGAGACTGAGGCACCTTCTGGCACATGCAGAGCAGGGATTTGAGCTCCGAGCGGAAGCTCTCATTCAGCCAGCAGTAGATGAAGGGGTTGTAGCAAGTGCTGCTCATGGCGAACCAGTGCAGGGCAAAATAGAGGGAGTTCTTCGTCTTGATGCCTAGACTGGAGATGAGCACCACGTAGCAGTTGAGAGGGAACCAGCAGACAGCAAAGACCACCACCACCAGCATCAGCATCTTGATGCTCTTCTTCTTGTTCTTGTGGTGGGTGATATACTGCTGAGTGGTGATGTCTCCAATGGCGTTGCGGAGCCACAGCTTCTTGGCCAGGCGTGTGTAGGTGACAGTGATGATCAGCAGAGGCAGGAGGTAAAGAAGGAGAAAGGTACACAGGTCTAGATACTTCCAGACGAGTTCAGCAGGCTCAGGAAAGTTGGGGAGGCACAAACTCCGGACGGTGGCTTCCCTTGAAAACAAAGAAATACACATATAGCATATGCTGTGCAAATGGATGCTGCTAATTTGGCAAACCACAGTGGGGCTTCCACACCACCCACAACCACCTCCTCAGATTAGTAGCACGGACAGAAGCGGGCCAGATATTCCTAATCTCAACAAAGCAAAGCTCAGACAAACCTCTCATCCCAGAAAGCAGATGACTGGAAGTGATGAACCACTAGGAGAAAGGAGCACTCGCTCGTTTATTTTGGGTGGATGTTTTCTCCTTCTCTTTCCTTCCCCCCCCGCTTCTTTTTCTTTCTCTTATTCCATTTTGCCTGTCTCTCTTCAATCCTTGTTCTTGGCTCACTTATACTCAGCACAGACTTTAGTCCCCATCAAGCTGCATTAATCATTGCAGTATTGATTAATATCTTTAATATCCTGTTTTCAACCCCTGGAGCTGGCTTTTGTGCCACAAACAGATGGTCGCTTGAAAACGGACGCTGCAAGCAGGGCCTGCGTGCGGCGGCCGGAGGGGTCAGCAGGGGCGTGGGAGCAGAGCTCCACCGAGCGCGGCCACGGAGGGGCCTGGAGACACTGCTCAAGGGGGGAGCTGACGCAGAAGGGAAAATCATCCCTTCCGAACCGCGCTCCTGATCTGTGCCGCCCCAGGATCCGGGCGGCCGCTGGCATGGAGCAGCCAGGCCCTGCCTGCAGGCCGCTGTGCCTGCCTGCCTGCCAAAGGGGACCCGCCACAGCAGCCACAGACCTGGCAGGGGAAGCGAGCGCGGCGCTCACGGCGACACCGCAGCGGAGGATCAGCCCCCGCCGCCGCGGCCGAAGAGCAAAGCCGTAGGGGAAGAGCGGGAGCGGCAGGGCGGGAGCGGGACATTCCCCCCTCGAACCGGCTGCTGAGCTTGGGTCGGTGTCTGGGGCCGTCGGCGCTGGGGCACAGCTGAGGCCTAGCGAGGGCGACGCTCGGGTGCTTGCGGAGCTTAAAAACGCATTTGAACGGGGTGGGCAGCAGAGTGAGCCCGCGGGCGGCCAAAGCCCACCCGCTGCCCTCGCCGCCCCCCGCTCTCTGAAGAGGGACGCAGAGCTGTAGAAGCGGCTCTCGATTATTTTGGGGAAGAGGCTGGCTGAGAGCACAACCGCGCAGGATGCCGCGTTTTGGCAAAGTCTGGTAGGGCCACAGACTGGGCCTCGCTGCTGCGCGCAGCCGCCGGAGAGGTTTGGTGCTGGCGGAGCCCGCGCTCCCCTGTCCCCGGAGCCCCAGCCGCTGCCTGGCGGGGCTCCTCGGGAGCGCCCGGCCCCGCAGGAGCTATTACGAGCAGTATTACAACGGCGATTTTTATTCAATGGAAAGCAGGGATGAGAATAGCACATCCTGGAAGTCCTTATATTGCCGCGCTGCCGCAGGCCGACGCCAGGCTGGGAAACCGAAGGATGAGCAGAGGCAGGTGCCGTGAAACAGAGCGTGGCGTTCGCTCATTCACAGCGACTTCTTCAGTCATACCCTGAGCGCAGCTGCGGAGCGGCGCGCGTACAGCGGTAACCCAGCACTCTGTTTACAACGCCTGAACAGCTGAAGATATTCCATCGCCCACAGAGGTATCTCTGGGTGCAGTCAATCCCGAGCACAAGTGAGGAAAAGCCGCGAAGCCCCGGATTATGCTCACGCTCCTGTTTTGTGTAACCTCTCATATACAAACTGCAATAAAAAGCCCGTGCGGGCGGGAGGGATGTGCCGTAGGGAGAAAGGTGCTTGTCCTTTATACAGGAACTCAACCAAAACCTTCCTCCCTCTCCCCTGCGCCCTGGGTTTCACCCCCTCAGGTTGAAAGTACAGTCTGCTGGAAGATTATCCCCTTGGCCTCAAGCCCGGCGCTCCTGCGAAATGCAGGCACCAGCAGTGCGACGCACCACCACGAAAAACACCCTGTTTGGGTAGCATTACGGGCCGTTTTCTAGCCAGGAGGAGTCATAGCGATGCCACAGGCTGGTGTGGACAAGAGGGCCAGGACATGTTGGGTACCACGGGGGAACAAAAGACTGCAAGGGCACAGCAACCCAAAACTTCTGGTTCTTCATTTCTCCCTGCCAGAGAGGGTGACTTCCCAGCAATGAATGCCACCACTAGACCAGCTGGAAGGGGGAAGCTTTTTTATTTTTTCTTTTCCTTTTTTCCCCTCTACATCAGAACTTTCACTTCTTGATACTTCAGCAGTCCTCGCACAGGTGTGAGATCCCACTTCATCTCCTTTTAATAGCTTCCGTTCTTGTGTTCAGCCAAGCAAATTGCTCCCTTCCCTGCTAGGCAGGGCGAAGCAGCAGACTGGGATGCCTTTGTTTCCCTGTTGAAGCCCTGTTCCTCTCACCAGCCCTTCACGGCAGAGGAAGAGGTGGAGGTTTTTCTTCTGCTTTTTTTTTCTGCTTTTCTTGTAACGTTGGGCAGAGGAGCCTCAAGCTTTAAGGAAGGCTGGTCCTGTTTCATAAATGCAGATGGATGAAATGCAAGGAAGCTAAAACGCGTGAATCAGCGTATGAAGTCCTGGAGATCTGGGGTTTGCGGCCCTGCTGACTCACGCAGCCGGTCCTCTCCTCCCTGTTCTTTCCATACAGTCTGTGTTAGTCTGGTGCTAATGTCAGTACCAGATGTTTACACCATGAGTTTTATTTTCTTTCTTTTTCTAACTGCAACTTTGGCTCTCTCTTTCCTCCTTGCCTGAGCAAGTTGGCTACACATGGTCTTCTTAGGTCTAAGGAGCTGAGCTGGCCTGAGGAGGAAAGAGGAAAGGCCCTCGGGAGAAAATGGCCTTCTTGGGACAAAGTCCCTCCTGACAGTACCATGACACTGGCGAAGGTTTGTCTCATGGACCTGCCATGCCCCGGCCAGGCTGTGCTGGCCGCCCGGCTGCGCCCGGCGCCTGCCACCAGCGTGAGGCCGGGAGGGGAGGCTCACCCCGCACCCAGGCGCTTGGGAGATGGCGAAAGCAAACCCAGGTTCAGAGGACGTGCGTACCCCACAGTGAGCCAGGCGGCTCTTCCAGCAGGCCAAACCTCTGCCGTGGGAAGAGGGATTTCACCTATGCACAAACTCCCACCGATTCCACTGTGTCCTTCCCCAGGCCTGGGAACGCTTCCAGCAGCTCTCACCGCTAGGAGCCAGCACCGCAGAGGTCTATTGGACCTCATCACACTCACCTGGAAGGGGAAATAACTCACCTGTAGTTATACTGGAAAAGCTTTTGATAGATGGCGTGGGGTAGGGAGAAACAGGTTGCCATCAGCCAGATAACAGAGATGCTCAGCGCTCCCTTCGTTAGTGACATCCTCTGCTTCAGCGGGTTCAGGATGACCTGCAAACAGAGACTTCACCATGACTCTTATCACACGGGAAAGCAAAGTCTCTTCACCAAGGCACACGGCAGAGGCATTTTTGACATGATCTAATACTGTTAAGAAAATGACAGCTGTGATTAGGAAAACGTCCTGCTTATTAGAGTGACCTGGAAAATGGGAAACATTGAACTTTCCAGTCTGCTCAGAAGTGCTTTCAAATAAACTCTTTCCTCTGTGTTGTTCTGTGAGGACCATTGTCCCTAAATTGTGGGTTACATTAGGTAGGGAAAAAAGAAGACATCGACACGAGTCTCTTAACTTATGGGTATGCTTGTTTATTCTATATGAAGTGTCTATAAGAAATGTCCTCTGAACTTATAGCTGAACTTATGAAGCTGAGCCCTCCTGCTCTCTCTTGAGGAATTAACTCACCCTTTACGAAATTTTCTTCGTTAGATGTAAAGAGCTTACAAAATCTGAGAGTCTGGAAGATGCTATTTGACTGATAGCACAGGAAAGGAGAGTGATTGCTCGAGATAAGCACGCGGCCTGGGCTGCCTTCTCTTTTCTGCATGGGTAATGCAGCGAGCGTTTATCCCGGCGGGCGGCTGACGGTCTTCTCACAGCTCCGGAGTCTCCCCCCAGCATTTCCAACAGAGATTTCCCACTCTGCCACTCCCCTTGATACCGGTCCAGCATTAGTCCCATAGCAATACCACGGGACCTTAGTCTCAGAATTTCTTTTTATTCCAACTGTCCCTGCACTTGATGATGCAGCAAATGCCCAATAGGAAAAGAAGAGCAAAAGAACAAACAGGCAACTAAATCAGAATTTACACCCAGGGTGCTACAGACTGGTGTTCTATGCATTTGGGGTGGTAAACTAAAGAGCTTGGAGGAGTTCCCTGTACAGCTGAAGTAACACTTTGCACCCAGCGGTGGCTCTGCTGTCTTTCAAGGCCCCCCATGTAAAACAAAGACTCTTGATTCAACTTGCCCTGCCATACTTGGGGGCTAGGTTGGACCTGGCTCTTTTCAAACTACTTGAAAAAGGTGTCCTCACCCTTTAGCACTGAAAGTTTGGGAGTGTCTTGTGAAACCTGTGATGCTGCATTTTGCTGCTTCCCTCCTCCCCCGTACCTGGGAACCTACAAAAGCCCACCAAGACTTCCTACTCCAACATATGTGGGGCATCTTCGAATTTAGCTCTAGAGCCTTCTCACTGGATGTGGGCTTAACCCCCAAGATTCAGCCACCTTGAACCCATGGCTTAACCAAGACTGACAGGGGCTTGGGAAGAGCCTTGCAAGGGAGCGGCAGACGGGCGGCATTTTACCTGGTGCCTGTCCAGGGCGATGACCGTCAGGGTCAGCGTGGAGACGTGGAGGGAGCAGTACTGCACGAAGCGGCTGATGTGGCACATGGCCTTTCCAAAGACCCACGTGCTGTTCACAAACCGAACCTGAGGGGAAAACAACAGGCCATCAGCCAGCTAATGTACTGAAAAGAAATCCACAGGGACACCCTTTGGATTGCACCTGAGCTAGCACATGCTTTTTGGCTGGCTGGCTGGGCAGCTCCGCCTGAAACCTGAAGAAAGATTAGCTACGCTGGATCTTGAAAAACCTTTACATAAGAGTTTATAATAAGGTCAAAACCCACAGATTAAATAAGTTGTGCTGTTGCAGCCCTCCTGGCCTATTTGTACAAACACCATTTGTGAACACTTGTAATATTTTATTATATTAACAACTGTATTTGGAAAAAATGGACCAAGTTTTGGTCCCCTTCAGGGTCTGGAGAGCTTTCATTTTACCCAACTGGCAGATCTGCAAAGCTTGAACTACTTTCTTCCAGTCACCCTAGTATGACTGGCATTTGAGTAGTGTGACTCTCTAGTGCTCTCCTGTGTGTACATTAAAAGACTTATCCTGCATTCCCCAAGAAGCTCTTGTTGTGGTTTGGCAGCATACTTGGAGAGACCTGAGAGTCTTTTAGGAGATACAGAGTCTAACGGAGCAAAGGGAGCCCACAGGTTCCTGAACTGTGTTTTACTTGCCTGGCATAGTTGTCTATTAGACTTGATTGTGTTGAGTTCGCACCTCAGTCCTAGAAGAGCATGCACAGAGAAGGTGTGACCACCAAGCAGAGCATTCTTGTGAGAGACTCCCCTCCTGGCTGAAGGGACAGCACAGTGGGCCACTTACCAGGGTAAAAGGCGTGTTGAGCAGTGTGATCATAATGTCAGACACCGCCAGGTTGACAATGAAAAGGCTGGTGGCCGAGTGCATCCTCTTGTTCTTCAGCACCACATGGCACACCAGCACGTTTCCAAAGAGAGACATGACGATTATGACTGAGTACGCCACGATTAGGAGAGCTTTCACTGTTGGTTTCTGGGATTCCGGCTCATATTTAGCCAGCTCAGCAAATTTCTCCCACTCAACAATGCGGCTGTCTGACCAGTTGAAGGTGGTCCTGTTGGTTGCTTGGTAGATTGACATGAGCTTGGCCAAGGAAGAGTAATGGTCAAACTCCTCAAGAAACTCCACCACCTGTGACCTGTATGACTGAAGCAGCAAGCGAGGCATGGTGGGCTAACGTGAGTCTTCACTCAGCTCGAGGCCACTGAGATCACAGCTCCAGCTGACACAGTGAGTGATCCATCAGCTTCAACTGCTTGGTTCTCTACGAAGCCGGTGAAGATGCAGCTGCCATTACAAACACCACCTTAAAACACAAAGCTGGAAGGAGCCTCTAAGGTAGATGGGTTCCCCAGGGGCAGAGGTGGCACTGGGGAGCAGTTCCAATGGGCACATTGGAAAGAGACTGGTTTGGGACCAAATGCTTTCAACCCCTTCATATATCAAGAAGAGCAATAGTTCCATAGGCGGGCTGGAAAGAAGAACTAGTTATTACATGTAGCAAATATAGGAAAACTTCAGGTGGGATTTGAAGTTGTTCTAACCCCACATCAACTTTTTCTTCTTTGTTCTCACCTGAGTCCATTTATCCTCCGAGTTCCACAGAAGGCTGCGCTGTTGGTGCTTTCATCCTCTACTTCAAAATACCAAGTTATTTTCTGTTGAAACAGAAAGGCAGAGCCATTTGGGCATAATTTGTAAGAGCACAGGTAGCTTTTGCCTGCATCTAACCCCAGCAATTATCCTAAAGCAATGCAGAACCTAGAAATCAGGTCTCTCAGGGGTCCGTATTGGGACCAGTACTCTTTAATATCTTCGTCAATGACATAGTGGGATCGAGTGCACCCTCAGCAAGGTTGCAGATGACACCAAGCTGAGTGGTGCGGTTGACACGCCTGAGGGACGCGATGTCATCCAGAGGGACCTGGACAAGCTCAAGGAATGTGCCTGTGTGAACCTCATGAGGTTAATCAGGTTCAACTCAAGTTGCATCTGGGTTGGGGCAACCAACAAGTACAGGCTGGGGGATGAAGAGATCAAGAGCAGCCCTGCCGAGAAGGACCTGGGGGTACTGGTGGGTGAAAAGCTGGACATGAGCCGGCAATGTGTGCTCATAGCCCGGAAGGCCAACCATCTCCTGGGCTGCACCCAAAGCTGTGTGGCCAGCAGGTCGAGGGAGGGGATTCTGCCCCCCTGCCCTGCTCTAGGGAGACCCCCCTGCAGGGCTGCGTCCAGCTCTGGAGCCCTCGGCACAGGAGAGTCATGGACCTGCTGGAGTGGGGCCAGAGGAGGCCCCAGCAATGCTCCAAGGGCTGGAACAGCTCTGCTGGGAGGACATGCTGGGAGAGCTGGGGGGGCTCAGCCTGGAGCAGAGAAGGCTCCAGGGAGACCTTATCGCAGCTGCCAGGGCTTAAAGAGGGCTTACAAGAAAGATGGGAACAGACTTTTTAGCAGGGCCTGTAGTGATAGGATGAGTGTTAATGGTTTTAAACTAAAAGAGGGCAGATTTTGACTAGATAGAAGGAAGAAATTTTTTATGTTGAGGGTGGTGAAACCCTGACCCAGGTTGCCCAGAGAGATGGTTGATGCCCCATCCCTGGGAACATCCCAGGACAGGTTGGACGGGGCTCTGAGCAACCTGCTCTGGTTGCAGATGTCCCTGCTCACTGCAGGGGGGTAGGACTAGATGGCCTTAAAGGTCCCTTCCAACCCAAACTATTCTGTGATTCTATGAAATCACATCAGAAGTTGCGTTTAGTCTACCTCATATCTTCTCCTCCAAACAACAACTGAATTCCGCTTCCAGTGTTTCAGTTTCAGTGAGAAAAGAGTCTTTCCTGCAAAAGGCGAGACTTAGCAGCAAAGAGGCATGAACTCACAGAGGAGCCACTGACACTGTACACAAACCAACACACAGCACAAGACACCCAAGAACCATTCCCTAGAGACAAAAATCTCTGCTTCCTCACACCGATACCCACTTTTAGATATTACTGAATAGATTTTTTAGATTGCATTGATGTATTGATGTTAGGCAGAACCTATGAACTATGCACACTGGCATTTACAGACGTGATACATATGGGAGGAGATGGTCGTCCAGAAGCTCTGTCAGGTTCTCCGAGAGGGTGGCCGGTGTGTTTGGTATGTGCCATTCCTGTCAAGCCCCGTGGCTGTGTGCACGAATCGATGGACCTCACACAGAGCGAGGGATTGATGAGCAGAGCTTTCAGAGCGCTAAAAGGCTCCCTGATACCTTGGCACACAGCAGGCCGGCAGGCTGCCCGGGGCAGGCAGCTCGCTGCGGGGCAGGCGGTGGCCTGGAGCAGACATCCAGCAGACCCCAAACCAACACACCGCCCAGTCATGCCGGGGGCCTTGGCGGCAAACTCCATCAGCAAGAGTCGGCAAGTGACCATAAGGTGAGGGGACTGAGTGTGTTTGTGCCCGTGCCTCCCAGAATACAGCCTGCTTTGGCTTGTCTGCTTACTCTGGGGGGTGTCGGGGTACCGGTGGACCTACGAGAGGAACCTCTCAAAAGCAAGTGCGTGTTAAAGCAACTTGGTGGGGTGGAAGGAGAGAGGAATCATCCAGGAGACAGAGCGAAGAACACATGTTGAGAAGAGGCTGTGGCTGTTTCCCGAGCGAATTTACGAGTGAAAGAAGCCCGGGTAGGATAGAGAGCATGACACACGCTCATGGAGTCTGCTGGAGCAATGCAGCTGTAATGCAGCAGGCAATTCAGCTCCTCGTTGTTCTCCCAGTGCTGACTGTATTGGGAGCATCAGGACCAGCCCTAGACCAGGTCCCAATCCGGCTCTCTCACAAGACATGAACCTGGGGAGCTGCCATGCTGAAACCAGAGAAAGGGATCACTCACCTTGTTTGAAAAAGATGGTTGGCACACAGGACTCATTGCAGTGAAACATGGCTGAGACTAGGAGCTTGGCACGAGTCAGGAAGGACTTAATGCCTACACAGGTAACGAGAGAATGCAGAACTACATCTCTCTGGGCTTCTGGGGTGGGAGGGCAGACAGGCTTTCCACTCCACTCAGGGCCTTACAGCACCTACGAGGTTTTTTCCATGCCTGGGCAAGGCACGCAGGACACCACACCTCCTTATTGTCCGCTGTGGTATATACCAAGGATGTAATTCTTTATGGTGCATGGCAGCTCTCAGCGGGCAGTGAGAGGAATATAACGGTAATGCAACATGTGTGTAACAAAAACCCCATTATTTTAGCCAGCTCCAGCTGAACCACTTTGAACTTTGAAAAAGCACAGCTGGGATATTCGTGCTACACTGAAACACCATCACCAGCTTGAGAGAGGATGCTGTGGTGTGACAGATGAAACCACCTATGGCCTTCCCTGCATCAATTTTCATCAGGTTCTCAGGTGGGAACTTGTCTTTGCTGCCACAAGGTGAGGCTGACTTTCAAGAAACTGCTATAATGCATGGGTCAAATCAGATCTGCAGTCCATATGCTTCAGACCGGTGGATAGCAAGAAGAAACCTTGTACAGATTATTCAATTTAAAAAAAGCCAAACAGGTTTTCTCAAGTGCCCATGTGTTTGAGAAGCCCACTTCTCAAGGACTGCGTGTAGGACCTGCACTCTTGAGTAGCTCACGGTGATCGCGGAAGCATGGCGTTAAACCTGGATGATGAATGGGGACAACCCTTCTTCCTTACTACATGTAGCCATTTCTCTTGTGCCTATGGCCAGGTCCCTGTACAATCAAATCAAAAAGCTGATCCATCTGAAAATTAAATAAACAGTGTTTCCAGCTGGACTGGTTTCCTGACCTGACCACCTGCATGGCAGAACCTTGCTCTCTCCACGGAAGGCGCTAGGAACAAATCCTAGAACCATAGAATATCTCGAGGTGGAAGGGACCCAAAAGAATCACCGACTCCAACTCCCCGCTCGTCGCAGGACTACCTAACACTAAACCATATGACAGAGAACATCATCCAGACGCTCCTTGAACTCCGACAGCCTGGGTGCCATGACCAGCTCCCTGGGGAGCCCAAGGAAGATGGAAGAGCTTAAGGCGATGGAGCTGTAACCTGATTTTCTAACACGGAATTTCTCCTCAGGTCTTTCCGCACGCAGTAAAACATTACTGAGGTGCTGAAGCTCTCGGCACGGGCTGCTGCCTCGCACCAGACCACAGGTGCAGCAGAGAGGACTCTCCGCTTTCTTGAGGGAGCGTGCGTTTAAATGCAGGTTATCCCGACGACTTGAAATACAATGATTGCACACACGAAGGGGGCTTAGCTTTCAGTTTTTATAACTTGATATAATCTGAAGGACCAGGGAGGAAGAGCCCACCGCAGTGCAACTGTGCCTAGCTCGTCTAGCATCGGCGCCAAGCAGGTGGCCGAACGCTCCCAGCTGCTTCAGCAAGAGTCTCTTCCTGGTGCAGAGGCGCTACCCTTCCACCCCACCAGATTTGGAGCCCTTGCCCGCTCGCACAAAAGCCCGGCCCCGCCGGCTAAGCCCGCCGCGGGCGGCACCGTCCCGCTCACGCCGCCACATAATCCCTTCCCTCGGGGACGCGCCGAGCCGGCGCGACTTAGACGCGGTTTCCCGGCCAAAAAAACCCCGAGGAGAAACAACCCCCCGCACTTACCGGCCGCCGGCCCCGCGCCGCCGCCGCGCCCGCTCCCAGGCGCGCCCCGCCCCGCACGTGCAGCCGAGCGGGGGCGGCACCGCCAATCCGGGGGCGGGGCGGGGCGGGGCTCGGGGGCGGGGTCACGCTTCCATTCATAAAGAAGAAAAAAAAAAAAAAAAGCGCCGGCGGGGCGGGCGGCAGCAGCGCGGGGGGCGCGGGGCTCCCAGCAAAGCGGTGCTTGTGCCCGCAGCTCCCTCCGCAGCCCCCCCGCTCTGCCCCGCAGCGCACGGCGCTGGCGTGGCCCCGCGCCTCGGGGAGCACGGCTCCCGGCGGGCACGCACACGCCTGCAGAGCAACGCCCCGGGTCAGCGGCTGCTGCCTGAGGGGCTGCTGCGCCGCAGGTTCGCAGGTGCCCCCTCGGCACTGAGGGGCCCGGGCGAAGCCCGCGGGTTCGGAACTCATGTGTCCCTCCGCGGCATTTTAGCAAGGCGCTGCTTATGAGTTTCGTGCTGTTCTTTCATTTTAAAAGTAGAAGATAACAGCAGGTAGGATGCTTGATCCGTGTAGTGAAAACTGTCACTGTTCTTTTTTGAAGACGAGCTGTTAATGATATCTTCTGAAAAAGGAACAAGATTCTTTTCTTCTTCCAAGGGATTTGGCTGGTCTCAAAAGTCATTAACAGGAGCTAGAATACCTCGGTTTTTTCTTCTGTGTGGGCTGCCAGAACACATACACGTTGAAATCTGTTGAAAGTCTTCTCTCCTCCCCACGATAATTCCCAGACCAGCTGGTACGGAAGGTTAGTGCCTGTGCCACCTTTCTGAAAGGGGACTGCTGAAAAGCCTGATCTGAAGCCCAGCGAGCTCAATGGAGACCTTTTTGTTGGCTTCTCTGAGCTCCAGATCAAGTCCTCGAGGATGCGGCAACTGCGGGCGGGCAGAGTCCGCCACAGCCACCACGCTGCATGTCTGCGGGTGCGAAACCAGGCGGGATGGGTTGTGAGCTTGTGTCGCTCGCCCCGCTCCTGGTACAGAGCATCCGTGCATACCGAGACCATGGCAATGTAATTAACAGAAAAAGAAAAAAAAAACCCCTCACAAAACCCTCTAAGGCCAAATTTTTGAAAGAGGCTCTCAGTGGGTTTTCAGCACTGATGGATTATTCTTAGAGAAGTGTTTTTCCCACGTCTAGATTCCTCTTGACAGATGCTGACGCAGAAATGTGGGGAAAAAAGAGTCTAGGTTTCAGACAAAGATTTTAGAAGACATTTTTAAACTGGAGACTACCGCCTTTCTCATTTTTCACACTGTGTCGCTCACACCTTATTTAAAAAAAAAAAAAAAAGAAGGTTTTGTTTTCTGACCGCTTCCAGTCGCCTCTGTGATCTCCTGATCCTGCCTGTGGCTTCATTCCTACAGTGCATTTCTTGCCTGGCACTGCTACGTGTCAAGCTGAAGGCTGGCTCCTGGCCACGTGTCCTCGGCAGGGGAGCAGCTACAGCGTGGGGAGCGCATGGGGGGGACATGGGGCACCCAGAACATGCCTCCTGCTAGATTCAGAGTTTTGTTTATGGGTAAGAACATCATACACTGATGTGTGGAGCCAATAATTTAAATTTGTTGTAAGTCTGAAGTTTTAACAGTCCCATCCGATTCAACAAGCAGCTGTTATTAGTCCTGTTTGTTACAACAATGATAACACTTTTATTTTCCAAATGATCTAATTATTGCTAATTCCAATTAATAATGCATTTAAAATTGTTACACACAAGCTTCCTAACATCTGTCCTGTTCTCTGGCATTATGCTCACCTTTCTGTGTGCTGTCAGAGCGAGCAGCTGGTGTCCCCAGTTCTTCTCTGGGAAGACGGACTAGTCTCCAGTAGCTGTTATTACCAAGCATTAAAACAGAATAATCCAGAAGCATCCTCAAGCTCAGTTTCCCAGTCCTGGGAAGCTGAGGCGGTGCTGGGAAGGGGTGACTCAGCACGTGCCCTCTCGCCTATGCTGCCCAAAGCCGGAGCTGCTCCGGCGGTGGAGCCTCGTGCGGGGCTGCAGCGGTCGGTCCTCGTGCTCCCGGCCGCTCCCCGAGTCTTGCCCAGACCACTTGTCCTGGCTCTAGCCTGCACCCTGCTCTCCAGCCACATTTGCAGCCTCTGCCAAGGCAAGTAAGGAGTGACGATAACTTAAAGATTCTTTTTTTTTTCCAGTTTGGGTATCTGTTTGCCGTGAAGCAGACTGAGCATCCCAGCTTGCACCGCATCAGCCAGAGACTTTTTGAGAAAACAGTGACAATCTTCCTAGTAATTAGGAGAAAAAGAGACCCTAGACAGAGATAGGAATTCCTTCTGCGGGAGGAAAGATATGTACATTTGATGTATGTGTTTCCAGGGAACCAGTTCTTTGCTCAAAATTTTGTATTTATTGCTTCCCAGGATCTCAAAGCTGCTCCAGTTCAAGGCTGTGGCACAAGTCCAGTTGCTTTCAGCAGAAGCAGAATGAAGTCTGGTATTTACTATACTATTTTCTTGCCTGAGGGCTGTAGAAAGGACATGCTGTACATTTATTATCATTACAACAAGATGCTGCTTCTTTTTTTTTTTCCCCTGAAGTCATTCTCATCATGACTCTGAGATTCCCATGCATCTGAAGAGTCATTTCATTACCCTCTCATATTTTTCTTGCCTGGCACTTACTGGTACCAGTACTATAACTGTACGTATGCTCAAAAAGGAAAGGTATGAGTTTAGTCTAATCAAATTTCCAGCAAAATCCCAGGCAAGTTATCTTTCTCCAGGTGCAAATTATTTGATTACAGGTATGTGCTAGAACCTCTTGAAACACTCTGGCGCTCACTGGTTGAAGAAATAAAACTTGATGCATTGCACTCGCTGCATCCAGCCTTCCTTTGCACAACGATAATCCTTATTAACTCTCCTCACGGGGGAGAGAGACTCTTCCCTCTGCAGTTGGCCCCACGATCGCCCGCTCATGCCCTACCCCTTGCTCGGTCTCCAGATTGAGGGCAGGCGAGAAGCTGGATGCCCGCTCCGCTTCCTGGCTTCCCCTCTTGCCCTGGGTTATTGCCCCTCTGCTCGGCCAAGGGGGAAGAGGGAGGGATTTGAGCAGGAGCCGCTCACCTTCTCCACCCCACTCTCTCTGGGGTACTTGCCTGGTGGCTAACGTTGGCCTTCCATGCCCAGCCGGCCTGCACACAGCCTCCAGCTGGTCCCCGCTGGAGTCGCTGCTCCAGGTGATTCAGCAGAGCATCACCCACGGGTCCCAGTGCCGCGCAGGTTTGGCACTCTGCTGCAGTCAGTGTTCGCGCGTGTGCCTGAACTGAGGAGCTGCGCATCTCAGACGGCTCTGATGGGTGATTCAGCAACCTGCAATCCAAGCGGAGGCTAAAATCATTGTCAGCCATGTTTCCGAAGGCATAGTTCAAAGCATTTGGTTGAAATCAAGCTATTTTAAAAGAATTCGCAGCAATGAAATGTGTCATGCTTTGGTTTCAAGGTTCCCATGACGATAATGCTTTAACTGGCATTGACGCTGCGTACTCCTGCCTTTGCTCCACGCCAGCCACCTCCCGTCCGGCGGACGTGCTATCGACCTCTCAGTCCCTTGCTTTCCATTTCATTAGACGGGTGTCTAATTGACGCTTGTCTGCTTTTTTACCTATTGCAAAACATTCTAGGAGCAGGAACGGCTGTGTTGTGGAACAAAATTACTTCAAGTTTTCTGCATGTTTTTCCTGGGCAAACATTCAAGTTACCTGCCTGTCTCTGCAGAGACTTTGCAGGCTGGAGATATTAAAGACATTCAGTATCTTTCTTTCTTGTGACTTACTTTTAAATGTCAGAAGGTGCTTTTGTTTCCTGGAGGGCTATGTGCCCTCTAGACAGATGAATTACTACGCAGATGCACAGGCGCCAGAGGCATTGTAACTCGTGAGCTGCAAGAACTTCTCCTTTTGCTCTCAAATATTGGCCTCTGCTCTAATCACTATCAGATTTTAAGGCACAAAAGGTAGCGCTAAGTCCCTGAAATATTTATTGCCAAGCCTTATACCTGCCTGCCCTGTTTAACATGCGCAGCTGGGCAACGTGTGCTCACTCACCCCTTGCCGCTCCCGAGAGACACGTTTAAAAAGCCAGCCAGGGTCCGCCTAAGGAGGGACTTGAATTAGTAACTTCTGAACTGCAGGGCAAGATCTTCCCCGCCAGACCGCTTCCCTTCCTCTTGCTGTTCCATCTGAGCTCGGCTCACTGAGCTCACCACAAGCCTCCCTCCAGACGGAGCTACTCGGCAGCAGCCGTGCGGAGCCTTTCCTAACCTGGGATAAACACACTAGATGTCTAAACGACTGACATTTCCCATTTAAAATAGAAACTACAACCACACTTTGATTTCATTTACTCTCTTAAGTCAAATTAAAATTCAGGTGGCAGGAACTGGGAAGTGCAAACTGATCTTCCAGCGACATCCAGGCACAATTTCCCCAGGGTCAGAGTGTGATTGAGCATTAGCTGCCCATCTAGATGGGAACAGTGCTTTCAAACATATTATTTCAGGTTGAAGTCTGCCATTAGCATATATTTTAAACAGCACATCACAAGCAAGTCGGTGGAGGGGTAAGTTTTACAAAATGGCCTTCAATAGAAGAAATAAGAAAAGAGCAATAATGCAATAGCAATTGCATTTGATTTTCTGTGCACAGTTACAATTTAGACTCTATTATTCAAAATACAAATGGCAAGTACGTAATAGCTACTCATAATGGAACTTCAGAGCGGTTGGAAAAGAAGGGCTTTAAAATGGATTTGATAGTCCTTGAATTTTCAGCTGAAAAGCTTGGATGACAGAACAAAGAAAACCAATATGACATGGTAAATCTGCCCTCTCCCTGAGCTGATGGGTATTGTCTAGTGACTCCGCTGGGGTCTGGATCTTCAGCCTTGATTTTTTATTTTTCCTTTTTTTCTCCTTGAAATCATACAGAATGCCACTGACGGCATGTTCAGCTCTCGCCTGACAGCTGGCCACACGATTTCCACTGTGGTACGAAAAACCAGCAGATAAGACTGGCAGACAGCCAGTTCGTACCTGTGTCTCCGAGTGCTCCAGCCCGCCTCGTTGCCCAGGTCGGCAATCTTCTGGCCTTCAGATCGGCACAGCCCATATCCGTGGGAAGCGCAACCCTTCCGACCTTCTCTGAAGATTGCATCTTCCTTTGCTGTGGTAGATGCTCGGCTCCAGAAGCCTCCGAGCCTTTAACACCCCTTAGCATATGTTTTCTTCTTAGGAGGCTCTTCTTTGGTTCTTCTTCACGCTGCGTAGGAGTACAGGACAGAAAAACAAACGAACAAACAAACCATATTTTCCTTAACAGAAAACTCATTGCTAATAGAAGTGCCTTGACAATGAGTGGAAAGGGTAACTCTTTTTTTGCACGCATGATGTACATACGACTGTTACCGTGCACATTCATTTCTTCATCTTTGACTGCAGCTTACTCCTGGGGGCACCAGCCAGTGCACGTTGCTTTTAGCCTGCCTCTGAAAATCCAGACACAGTGAACAGGGACACTCCCAAGTTCAGGTGAGCCCTTGCAAAAAAATGCATTTAAAACCACACTTCACTGAGTTCACAAGGAGCCCTGTTGCCTTTGATGAAAAGTTCAAAACTCCTTCACTTTTCATACTCTTAAAACTAAGCCCGTCCACAAGCACGTTGCTGATTCGAGGCCAGAGAGCTGAAACTCCGCAGGTGAGACCTCGCAACAGAGACGCTGCCCCTTGGAACCGCCCTGAGGGTGTCTGAGCCCCGGAGGCAGGAGCGCAGAGGTCCCTCATCTGCACCTCGCCCGTCCTGGGCTGAGGAGGCAAAGCCTGAGATTTGGATGCATTTGACAAGGTGAGGAGAACTCAGGTAGCACCGTAGCATTTGCTGTACGTTTTCCTGGCTTTTAAATAATGGCATCCTGTAAGGACTCATCATCGCTGCTCCCTTTAAAGGCCTGGATAATTTAGAGGCATGATAGGTTTGCTGGGATGACCCACATACCAAAGGAAGGGAGGAATGAAGGAAGACGAGACTCAAAATATAGTGGTAACATATACATTTACTTCAAAACCCTGTCCCTTTGCGCAGCTCTGGCCAAAGGAAGAGAGGTGACAAAGCCGAAGGTTGCGTAAGCCAGCGAAGCATGGCCGTGCAGGGAAGCTGCCAGCAACTGCAGCGTCCTTCCAAGTTCTGCCTGGGTCCGAGTCACCACCAAGGAGACCTTGACGTGGCGGCAAGCGTGTCTGCAGGCAGCTGCGAACAGACGTGCCCGGTCAGAAGACCGGAGCCACGGAGCTGTGGCGAAACTCAGCGGGTCAGCTGGGAGGGATCTCCGTGCGTTTCCCCGTCTTCTGGAGGGTGGAGGACACGTGGCTAAGCGTCAGTGATGGGCGTCCTCCCACGTTGCCGCTTGTCCCGCCGGCGTTTTGCCATGACCCTTGCCCCGTACCGCACGCGCGGGGGCCAGGCTGGGGCACCAGCTGAGGCAGAGGACGGAGGATGCCGGGGCACTGCAGTTTTCCGGACAGGAAAGCAGCCAAGCGAGCCGGCGGCAGGCGCGCAGCGGGGACGGGCGGGCAAAAGTCTTTGCAGAGCTGAGCTTCGGCAGGTGACGGGAGGGGTCTGAGCACCGCAGTGCTCTGGATTTGCAAACAAATGGTGCAGAAGCACAAAAAATCGGGAAGGGGGGGGTGACAGTCACTCGCTCTGAAGCATTTAATATTTAGTTTTCAGTTAATTCAGTCAAAAGAGGTTATAAAATTATAATAATGGAATCTGAAGAGCATACTCCAAATGCCACTTCCCCAGGAGTTCTAAAGAGCTCAAATAAAAAATTACCAATCATGGTGCTTTTTAATTTGTAAGTTAAACTTGCCTTACCACCAAGGGAACGGAAAACGGCAAATGCGGCATCCTTTCTAAAACGGGCTCCAGGGGCAATCCTGGTTATTTTACATGTAACTTCCCTTCCAAGCAGCCTGAAAAACAGGATTAATATACGTGAGAAGAAATGCGATTGACCGGAGAAAAAGTCTGGACACCGTCGTTTATAGAGAGCAGATCTCCTTGGTTGAAGGAGGCACCTTCTGGTCAGGAGGACGGATATTGGATAAGGAGGACCCCCAAGTACAGCACGTGTGGGTCGCCAGGAAGATTTCAGCTGCGTTGCTCCGCAAAGGCTTTCGAAGAGGCTGAGCTGCTGCGGGACCGCGGGCGCGCGGGGGCCCAACCAGCCCCAGGGACGGGCAAACCTGGCAGAGCGCAGCCCACTGCCTGCTTTGCCTGTCCCGCGCCGCCGCCAGCCTGCCCGCATAGGGCACGTGGACTACCACGGCAGGGCTGAAGATGCAGAGAAATTCTTCAGGGGAAAGGCTGCAGCAAAAGAGGAACAGCTTAACTGATCTGAGATGAAGCGGGGCATTCTCCGGTGTTGTGCAAAGCCTCGGGTGTGCTGGGCAGTGCTGGGACTTTCCTGAAGGGTGCTGGAAAAAAGCTGTTTAGGCATGTAGTTATGCAGCACACACTTGTACCTCTGCACCTTTAAGCAAACAAACAGCTCAGGGGCTGGAGTGTCTTATCAAAATGCAGTGCTTGAGAAAGTTGGAGCCTCAAAATCTCAGGTCTAAGGAGCTAAATAAAGAGCACCAGGGAGTGACCTCTGGACCTGATATCAAACAATACATGAAGGTTTCCGAAGCTGCTTGGAGACTTAAGATTTCTCTAATAATTGTGGACAAGGTAGTAATTTTCCATTTCTTTCCTTATGGGTGCAGAATCGTAAACAAACCAGGCAAGAAACAAACACACAAAGCACCCAGCTAGCCTGTGGCTGTCAAATACAGCCAGGCAGCATCTTCTGTGAAGGCTGCTCCTAGCTTCAATTATTAAGCAAAACACATTACATGTGCAAGCTTTGGCTCTTTTATCTGCAATACTTTGTACAACTGACTCAAATGCAAACAGTCATGCAGTGCAAACTTAAGGCCCATCAATATGCATTTCACCCGGCCGGCCGGCCGGGAGGTTTCCCTGCACACGCTCCCTGTGGGTTTGTTATCCCCAGGGAAATACCGGGCATTTGCCAGCTTCGGCTGAGTTACTGCTTGGCTCAGCTCAAGGCAAAACCAGGCAACTTTAATAAAGCAGAAAATTAGGTTCTCACAAAAAAGAGAAAAAATACCTATTATGAGGGAGCACAGCTGGTAAAGCCTCCCAAGCTGCCACGCCGGCAGCGGGGCTCATGGCTACTGCGGCTGGCGCGCAGCAGGAGCCGCGCACCGCGTCCCAGCTAATGCCTTTCAGGCAGTGGGATTTCTGCAGGGATTGGTCCCCCTCCCTGGCCAAGGTGGGAGATGTTCTCCTTCCCACTGGGCTCAAATATTTTCGAAACTCTCGGGTTTCCCTCTGGATTTGGGGGAGCTTTGCGCAGCTGCTCGGTACCTGTGGGGCCAGACGAGAGGCTGCCGTTAGCCCCCCCAAAGCTGAGGTGCCTCCCGGACCAGGAGAGGTTTCAGGAATGCCGATTCCCTGCTTCTGTGCGACTTTCTTGCTCCAGGGACTGGCGTAAATCACATCCCCAGTGGGTTCCTCCCTTGCCAGCTGCGAGAGCAAAAGTTACAAAACCCTTTCTCGCTTTTGGGATGTTTTGCTGGCAAGAGGAGGCACCAACTGTCCAACATCTCCTCTGCTGCCTGCGGCGTGGCACAGCCTTCCCAGGAAACTGCCTGGGACGCGGCGGAAGGAGCAGGTTTTGGGGAGGGGAGGCTGCCGGGGCCTGCCCGCTCCCTCCCGCCGCACCGCACCCAGCACGTGCCCGAAACACGTCACACCAGGCTGCAAAGCGTTCGACGTCAAAGGGAAGGAGACCCACACGTGGCAGGAGCGTCCCGGTGGGCAAAACCACAGACACCGAGCAAAACGCTGCTGCTGAAGTGCTGAAGGCTTTTCCCAGGGGGAAACATGGAGCAGGATTTCAAAGCCTTTGGTCGGCTTAACGCCGTCCTCCTCAGCGCCACGGCCAGCACCGGCACCTCTGGGAAGGTGCCCGGATGGTCCGTTCATCAGCCTCCCTGGCAACCCGCTGCTCACGTCAGTGATGCTTAATCGCATGGGGTGATGGATTAATTTGTGTCTTTGGGGCTTATCCAATCTGGAACGCAGGTCCTATCCATTCTTCTTCCTTTTTTTTTTTCCTTCCTCCTGTCCTAGCTGGCTTCTCAGTCAGGAAACTTCCAATTGTAAAAGTCCTTCTGTTTCTCCCTCCCCAGGCACAGGCACTTACTGTCAAGTGGCTGTGGGGATCAGGTGGATAAATCTTTCAACCATTTTTCTTGTTTTTGTGGCCACAGAGTGCCTGGGATTAAAATGCACATTAATGTTTTGTGTTTTCTGTTTCACTGATTAGCTTGGCAAGCACAGAAGCCAAACCTTTCCCAGAGGCAAATGAATGGCTGCAGAGGAGGAATACCAGGAACTTCTCTTTGTTAGCTTAAGAATACGAACACTTTAAACTGAAGAGACAGGCATTTCCTTTTTGTATAGAAAATTTATTGCCAAGTGCTCAGCCTGGGGAGCAATTTTCCACTTTCTATTCAAGTTCATTTGTGCTAATCACCAGGGTACAATCTAAGTGAAAAAAGACAGTGCAGGCCAGTGGCCCTGGTCGCTGATGTGGCTTGCGGGGGTGGAGGGATGGCTGGCTCACACCACCCTAAACTTACTTGTGGACCCGAACCCTAAAACCTTTCTGCAATGAAAAGTCACTCGTTGTCCTTGCTGGAGACCTCGTACGAGAGCAGAGACGCACCGCAGGGCTGCTGCCGTCCACTTATTTTTGCGGTCTAAGGCCCCCCCACTCCGACTCAGGAAAGAGCCTTGGTGTCCCCCAGAAGAGGAGGGGGTACAGGAACGGCTGTCACAGCCGCGTGGGAGCTACGAACACAGTTGGACCGATATTCTGCTTTGCCTGGGTTCAAGCGATAACGAACTGACGGCTTCCCCGTGCGCGAGGCTCCTTGTCAGGACGGATTTGCTGAGGCCTGGGGCAGCCGGGGCAGCCGCATCGCCACGTCGCCCCGTCGCGCCAGCCAGTGCCTTCTGCTGCCGTCGGCAGGACGGCCGCGCAGCGACAGCGGCGACTTGCACGGCCACCTGCGTATCTTCACTGCTGCAGCGAGGAGCAGGAAGACCTCGAGCAGCGAGATTCTTCTGCCAGGCTGCCCAGCAAGACATTTTCTCTCTTCGCTCCTTAGCATATGACTGGGATCACAAATGCTGACAACGAAATGGAAAGGAGGGTTTCAAAAAGAAAGAAAGAGTTGTGCGTGTGCATGGGGAAATGGGAACAGCAAATTAGCAGCATCCCGTAACTCAAGCCACGCCACAGACATTCTGGTGGCTCCCGCTCCGCAGAGCCAGCTGCGCCCCAGCAGCGGCTCCTTGGCCGGAGCTGGGAAGGCGGCCGGCGGCTCCCTGCAGCAACGCGCCGCAGCTTCAGGGCGCAGCATCCCCCTGAGCTCAGGATTACTTCGGACTCACCCGCAAGTACAGCGCAGGAAGGTGCTGCGGCAGAGCGCTTGCTAAGGCCGCAGAGCCAAAGACATGGCAACCAACAAATGCCAGAGCGAAGATTTCTTGTGCAACATGAACCCATGACGCGTATGTGTCCATTTCATGGTAGTCTTCGTTTACGCAGTCCGGGACTATTTCTCCATCAGGACTTCTGTTTCTTCTCCCCCAGGACTGGATAATGTTTATTTAACAAGCGCTTTATCAATATGCAGTTGCTTTCTGGAGATGAGTTGCCAGGGCATGACAGAGCCTTTCTGTTGGATGACATTCAGATTTCTTACATAGACATTTTTATTCAAAAGTAACTAGTTTTCTAATGAAAGCTTTGACTCAATCTCTAGCTCTCACTACTGGATGCCATCCTGGAGACGCTGGGGTGGTCTGGAGATAAACAATGAATATTCAAAACTTCAAATCTAGATAAAACGATGGGTTTTCTCCATGTTCGCTCATGCCTCCTTTCTAGAAGTCAATTCATTAAAAGCTGTTAAGTGCAAGAGTACTTCAAAGAACTTCAAAATCATTTGAAGAAAATGTCAACCCCAGACCTTGGCAAGCATTCACCAATACCCACCCCGTGCAGGGCGCGGGCGCCGCGTCAGCCCACGCTCCCCGAGCCAGGTGGGGTCCCTCCCCGCACGCCGTCCTGCCCATCATGCTGCTCGTGATTATCGGCCAAGCTCGGGGCGTGAGCAGCGCAGCTCTCGGGGCTCAGAAACGCCAGCTAAGTGGTTTTGTATTCTCCTCCAGAAACGTGACTGCCTTATGGAATCTGCTTCCTCTACCAAACTGCCGAACGTTATACCAGAAGAAGATAAAGTTGGCTTTGATGCCGTCATCTGCCTTGGCCTGTTTCTCAACTGCTTTGAAACGTGTGAGATCCCCTTTTACAGACTGCATCAAAACACTCCCTTTTCTACAGGCCTCAGCAATTAATACTCTCTGAACTCTCTGACAGGTATCAAACATAAAAGGAATGAGAAGACACAGGGCAGCTCTTCGCAGGCTGCGAAAGTGCTTGTGGAGCTGCTGCAGGTAAAGTCTTCCCGGATGCTCAGGCAGCTTTGGTAGAAAGGAGGTTTCCTGGGAACATCCCCAGATAGCCGGAGGATTTGTTTCAGTAAGATGCCTGAAAAGCACCGTCCCCGTTCTTACGCCCTTCTGCCTGGAGCTGTATAGAAGGACTGTCCACAGAAACCAAACCAGGAAAAACAGAAACAAGTTTTCTTGAAAAAAATTGTAAAATCTTAGGAGAAGGTTGCAAGGATGACCCCAGGGGCATGGTTAGAGGCACCGGCCTCCTGAACAGGGGCGACCACAGAGGGGAGAGAGCTCGTGGGTGATGGAGCTCCTTGCCTTCACGCTCAGCCTCATTTGCTTCATTGCCGTTTAACATAACCCTGTCCCCGTGCTTTTATTTTTCCATACCTGAGCGCATGCGTGGCTTTTAATGCTCTCTTAGCATTAAAAACTGCACAGACATTGATGACCATGACCTCAAAAATCAAAAGCAAAGGTAACTGCAGATAAGCTAATCTGTGTATTCATCAAGATGACTTGAGATTGCAGACCGTATATAATTTCCTTTAAAGGGTGCTAGAAAGCAGGATATTTTCTGAGAATTTGATTGTGGTTTAGGGCTGTAAGCAATGAATTGCAAAGAATTGTTAAATTTGTACCTCTCTTTGCAGGCTATTTCACTACTGAAGCAAGATCATTGCAGAAACAAGAAAAGAAATATCAACATAAAAAAAAATCAATATAATTCTAACACAGACCAACATCATTAATGCCAGATTACTCAATTAGACAGCAGATGTCTTTCATTTTGCTCTTTTGGTGATGTCTAAATACTTCCTCTCCCTGCCAGTAGTTCTCTGCTGCCCTGCCCTCTGTTATCTCCGGTCATCTAACCAAGCCACGACGTTCTACTAGCCTCTGCTCAAAATAGTATGGCCCTGACACGGGAGAAAACAGGAAACGGATGATCTAACTCAGCACATCACCGTGCTCCCGGCCACGCAGCGGCTCAGAGAAGGAACGATAAGTACCGATAAAGGGGAAAAAGTATATTTTGGAGCTGTTAAATGGAGAAGCAGTTTAGAGTCTACTTAATTCTCAGAGAAAGCAAAATTGCTTGCTCTGTTTAGAGAATCTTTTGTCTTTTTCTCCTGAACCGAACAGGCTTATCCAAATGGCTGCTGCTTGAAGCCCGAGGCTCCAGACACAAGGGGCAGGTCCCAGAAGCCAGGGTCCTCCCTCCCACCACGGGGAGCCGGGGCGGGAACCCGAAAGGCTCAGTCCTCCCGCATTCTGAACTGGCGTTTCCAAGCATCAGAAAACAGCATCTTTCTGGGCACTGCAGAGCATTGATTTGGGTAATTAGTGAGGCTCGCAGTGGCAAAAAGGGTGGTTTCAGCTGCCGCAGGATGGTCTAATGCCCTTGTGTTCTCACAGTGCTACAGCTATGCTCAGAGAAGCGGGAGCTGTGAAACAGCCTTACCAGCACCAGAGGCGAGAGGCATTTCAGAAAGATTCGCAGGAGGGAGAAACCGCTTCATGACTTTGATGAACAGACCAGAACAGGCAATTACACTGCTGTGGGAAGCAAATAAGGCTTTTAGCTGCAAAGGGAAGAGTTTCAGTAGTTTAGAGTTAAGTGCTTCAGATGAGGGGACTGAAACTTTGGCTGCACCTCCGCGGAAAGCAGAGCCAAGGTGCGGATGCTGGTGGCAGGCAGACGCGTGCCAAGCGCGGCCAGACCCCGCCCCGCCTCCCCGCAGCCCACCAGCCCCAGCTCGCTGCAGCCGAGGAGTCAGTCGCCCGGCGTTTCTGCTGCCCGCAGAGCCGGGACGCGGTCTCAGCCCTTCCACAGACCCAAGGGCTCAGGCGCCAAAAAAGCCACTCGGGGTGCAATTCCCCTGGGAAATCTGCCCCGTTTGCCAACAGCTGTGGGAAGCGGGGGCAGAAATCGTCCCTGCAGGGAATGCTTTTAAACACCCAACAGCTCGTGCACAAACCCCAGCGTAGCCGAGGCATCGGGGAGCACCGTGGGGTTTACTTCCCTTCAGGTACCGCTGTCCGGTGATGTAAATTAGACTCCACTGAGCTCCAGGCAGCTTTATTTGAGCTCCTCCTAGTATTGAAGCTTACTAAAGACAAGGATGAATCTCTCTATTCTACACCAGATTACACAGCATAAACCTACTCACAGATTTTAAGACTGCGAAGGAATTTTCAGATACCCAGGAAACGTTGGATAATCTGTACCTATTCTCATTTTCTATGCCTTTCTGGCAAATCGCCCTGCAGTTTCCTGCTGGTATGATGCTAAAATAGAAGGGAAATTGTTTCCTTATGAATCAGCACAAGCAGTATCTTTTGCTTGTTTTATCTGGCTGAGTAATTTGTTGTTGGGAGGGAGCAAATTGTGCCCATAATCCCATGAAAAATCCACAGTCAAACACCCACAGACCCAAGGGGAGGCAAGTGACTCTGGACTTGGGAGCTAAACATCGAGACGAATTTCTAATTATTCTTTCCACCTACCAGCTTTAGATTAGGACCTGCCGGCTCTGCTGAGGTGCACAGGCAGCGTCTCCCGCAGCCTTGGGGGGAACAAAGCACGGAGGATGGCCCGGACACGGCCGTGCCATTTTAGCACGCGCTCCTGTTGCGGACAGGGCTTGCTGGGTGCTGCTGTTCCAAAACCGGGGTGGCGAGTGGGGTTCATTGACTGCAGAGAGACCGCTGCTGCTCTGCGTGTTTGGGAAGAGAAGAGCTGCTGTGGACACTACAGAGCAGGATGCAGCACGACAACTCCTCTGCCCGTGACCTTAAAAAAAAAAGGCTTATTTTTATTAACAGAGAGTGAACACAGACAAGTATTTCTTTCCCGCTGGCAGCCGCGTGTACGGTTTCGCAGGCGGCGTGCGCGTGGGCCGGCCAGCTTTCTGCCCTGCTCCCTGGGAAGCAGGAGGGCAAGGCGATGGACAAACTCGGCCGGGTTCACGGCTTCGGGCCCTCGGCAAGCCGGGGCTGCCCAGAGGCTGGCAGAGCCGCCCCGGGCAGGGAGTCCCGGGGACACGTCTCCTGCATGGGGCCGGGGCGCCGGAGCCGGGCGAAAACAGGCGCGGAGCCACGCCGGGGTAGAGGAGAGGTACAGGCCCGAGACAGATGCGGGCTGAGGGTTAAGCTTGGGTTAAGTTTTTGCTTGCTGAGGAGCAGGTGATTCTTCACTCCCTAGGCCTGAGCCATAAACCACTCTGGTTTATTCTGACTTCGGTGAAAGTCTGGATCCCGACCCAAAATTAGGAAGAAACCCACACTGACGTTGACAGCGCTTCGTTCCCATCAAGCGCATCTCTCGCCTCGGCATGTTTCTGTTACTGGTTCCTGGGCGCGGGGACGGTCGCCCAGCCCTGGCACCGGGGAAGGACGCGCCAAGCAGCCGGCGCGAGCGCCCGGGGGAGGGCAGACCCCTCCCGCCCCCGGGCGAGTCTCACCCCGCAGAGCCAGGGACGAGGGCCCTTGCGTCACGAGCCAGCCACGCAGCAGGGCTCATGTCTCCTAGTGGCTCCCCGCAGCGGGGTCCCCAGGTGTGTGGCCGCACCCTGCCCTCGGCAGCCCCAGGGCTCACCCGCTGCCGCCGCCCCCGCGGCGCGAGCACACCAGCAGCCGGGCCCCTCCGCGCCTGGGCCTCTGGGGCTGCTCGTGCTGCTCCCCGAGGCGAGGCGTCAGGGCAGCACGGCCCCTTCCGCCCCCGCTGCAGGATGGGCTGCCGGCCGCTCTGCCGCTGCGGGGCCGGCACCTGAGTTCCATCGAGCGCCTCGTAACAGGCGCAGCCCTTTAGGGCTCCAGTTCTTGCAGCCATGCCTCTTCATGAAGGGCTGTGGATTTCGTAAGCAGCGAGTTTATAGCAGTCCTCCTCCCTGAGGAAGCGCGACTTGACACAGGCTTAAAGGGCCTTAAAACGCTTCTCAAGAGGAAGCCGGGATTTATGACTGTTCACGACCGCGTTAAGCGGGGGTGCATGTTCTTCACGAGGAGTTGGTTGGGGTACCACCTTGTGAAACCGCGAAGCTCAGAGCGGAGTGATCCTTTCCTTTGGGAATGCTGCTGGAGACTCAGACCCATCCGGAGGGCAGCGCCACTGTCCCCAGCCCCTCATGCCTTGGGGTGCCGGTGGCCCCCGGGATGGTCCCTGTTCCCCCTCCCCATTAGCAGCTGGCCGTGCCGAGCTGTCCTGTTGCTCTCACCTGGATCGCTGGGAACCCAACCACGTGAGCTCAGCCTCTGTGGTGCCTGTTTGAAAGGTCAGGATCTGACTCATGACTCTAGTACGGCGATATTTTTGGCTCTGTTTTAATCATTTTCTCCTCTGTGTCTCATGCACTGCTGCCAGAACTTGACCTCCCAATTATGGTGCAAATAGATTATTAGTAATAGACTAATTCAGGAACTACTTCGGAATTATTGACGAACACAGAATCTAGTCTGACAATATGAATTCCTCATTTATCTTCCTGACTCCAGTGTTGGCGTGGGGATAAATGTTGGACCAGGCTTTCCACGTGAGCTGAAGGCTAGAAAGCAAGGGAGATCACTTGTGTCTGCTGCTACGAATGTTTATCTTAAAATCCTGATGTTTAATGTTAATGTGCCAATGCAAAAAGGAAGACAAAAAAATCATCACTGGGATCCTCGCCATTAACTTGGGGTCTCCTTTCCACTTCCAGCAACAGAATTAACACTTCTCTCTACTCTGCAGAAAACCAGTGCCCTGCTCCTTAAACCCCACAGTCCCCCTGCTTCAACCATAGGGATTCCAGTCCAGATCACATGAACTCACAAGTCTCTTTTACTTTAATTCATACTCCTCAGTCTAGACCCATCATGCCCAGCTATTCCACTCCTGAGATACCAACAATTTTAAAACTGCATTTCCTCTGCAGCAATTTTATTCAGCATTAATATCATGTCTTTTATGTCTCATTATTTGAAAAATGTTAATTCACACCCAGTCTTCGTCCTGTGAAGTGGATAAATTGCTATTAACCTCATTTTATGGAAAGGAGAGAGTGGAGACATTAAGTGATTTGCTGAGGGCAAAGAGGGAGAATCGGTGTTAACACGGGAGTAAGAGCTCAAAGGTCCTGCCTCTGAACGCTCCCTCTCCTCCACATCCCGAGTGCCAGGCATCCTTTTCTGGGTAGTCAGAGACCTACATCACACTTGGCTGTCATTTTCCGTTTCATTCCACGTAACCTTTTTAATAAGCACGGGGGTTGCCCCGGCATTAGAACAAGGAAAGCCAGCCTTCTTCCCTCCTCCATCCGCCAGCCTGGCGGCGACAGTCGAAGTCCCTGCGCTCGGTGCCCTTGTCTTCGGCCCAAAGACGCCGCCGTGCCCCTTCATGGTGAGCGCACGCTCCATCCCACGCGGTTGGTCAGTGGTCTTTGCCGTGGGACCGGCTGCCTCCATGCGTGCCGCACGGCTCCGCCTTCCGCGGGGGTTCGCCGTGTCCGCGGGAGCACGCCAGCGCGAACACCATGCATGGCGCCAAGGCAAAATGATAGCATCGTCCCCCACCACGGCCACGCAGAGACGCGCTCTGGTGTCCCAGACGTCAGGGCGTTCTCAGCTGTTTTTATTTTCGCCAAGTGACACGTTTGACACAGGGGAGCAGTTCGCTGGTTCCCAGCTGTCACGGGGCTGAGCCGCAGCGAAAGTGCCGACAACACTTGACCCTGGAACAAAACAAGCGCTCCCCTCAGCCCCCGCTGGCCATCTCTTTTTAATACTACATGTACTGGAAACCCGTATCTTTGCTGACAGAAGCCTGGATTGCCAAAAACTACATCTCAGTTTGGGGAGGTGTCAGGAAAGATATGTTTGAAGTTCCGGACAAGCTCAGTCGGTGAAGTGCCATTACTACAGAAAACTACTTGTACAGAAGGCTGATTTCGCTGCCCACACACAGGATGCTGCACTCCTCAAATATAGCCAAAAGACAAAGCAGAGCGTGTACAGAAAATTAGGGGACATTTCCCTGTTACTAATGCCTCAGACTTGAGGGAGAGGGAAATTATCTCACTGTACAGCTAAGACAATTTTCCTCTTCTGTTTCTCTCTCATTTTATTTTGCAGTGGATTTTACTTCTCTACTGTATTTTTCTGGATCCTTTGGGTATATCTTTAGTTTCCTAGAAATGTGTCCATTAAAAGAATTTCCTTGTAGCTTGGGGTACGATTTTACCACCAAAAGAAACCTCTGCCATAAAAATGTCTGTTAATTGATTACTGAAGGCTGAGCACAATTAATGAGACTTCTCCACTCTTTAGGATTCATGCATGACTAGGGCCACGACTAGGGCAAGGGGAAGTATTTAAGACATGAAATGCTTTTTCCACATGAAGAGGTGAAAGTTAAAATAGCATTAATAGCAGCAGAACTGGGTCGCAGCAGGTTTCCATTCCCAGGCCAGCAAGAAACCCAAACATATAATTCATAGCAGTTTTGATGTCACTTTCAAATGCTTTAAATTTTGTTAAGCAATCTGCAGAAAACCGAGTAAGACTTCAAGAAAAAAGGCTTTTCTGATCATTCTTTGACCACTTTAACGCAATGTGTTTGTGTTGGAACAGCAGCACTCACCTGGGTTGCCAGCCCTGCCTGTCCCCCCCGCCAGCGCCGCAGCAGCCCCAGGGACACACAGCCGGTGTGCCAGCACGGGGCTGTGCCAGCAGACCAGGGTCCAGCCTGGAAACCCCATCCTGTCTGTCTGCCTGTCCTTCCTGCAGCTGGGTATGCCTGAAGGTGTAAAAGACTGAAAGCTGGGTGTGCGGGAGAGTTCAGGGTCCCATTTTATCAGGCAGGGATGCTTATCACTGCTGAATTTGCCAGGTCCCTCTTCCTGGATAAGTGCTCAGCCACCAGAATGGGACAACCAGAACAGGGAGCTGAGTTTAGAAAAGCAAGCAGGTTTTTATCCTTGCCAAGGTCTCAGGGATGTGGTACCACTCACACTCTTGTGTGAGAGCCTGTATTTCTTACTGCTGCCTGCGACCCTCGCGGCAGCGGCGATGCTCGTGGGGCCAGGGACATCCGCGCAACCCCACCAGCCGCTCAACCCCACTCTCAACCCCAATGCTCCTCTTCCTCCGTCAGCGATCACAGTGCAAGAGGAGTTGATTAGTTCTCTACTAGGCTGCAGAGTAACCAGTTCTTTTAGACGTTTTTTCATTTCCACGCAGATGTGAAGTGGAGCAGCTTTCCAGCGGAAGGCCTGGGTTTCAAGCAACCTTTCCGTGTGGGCGTCGGCTGGAGGCAAGGGTGTTCTCCAAAGAAGGGAGGTACGCAGGCCAGAGCCCCCTCCGGCTCAGAAGGTTTTCCCACCGAGGCGGAAGGCTTCCCCCTTGCTAGGCATGTGACGTAACTGCGCAGTTTCGGTGCAAGCGTAGCTGTGAGGATCGCTCCAGTTCTGCCTGGGTGTATCTGGCATGCCTTGTAAGAGCTTGCCTGACCAAGCCCCTCAGAAGGCACTGGTGGGAAGAATCTCTTTTCTCTGTCCTATCCAAATTACCAGCTTCCTAAGCTCACTGCTGCTTTCCAAAGCATGTGACTTTCATGGGAAAACAGAGGAAACTGGGGTTATATAGGAGCAACCAGGGAGGCACCTTCAATGGCCAGAGCTTTGAGATTGCTCTTGCTGCTGCAATATTCCCTCAAGATGGATGGTGACACATGCGTAGGGATGTCAGCCAGTTATGCTCCTGGCCCTTTAAGCCTGGATCCGAAATGCAATACTTCAGGAATATGACGGTTTAAACAATTTTAGCCAGTGAGTCAGTTCCGGATTATCAGCCTACAGTGGGAGGGTAGTGACTCTCCCTCATAAATTAACAACCAACAAAGCTCTTCCCTTTGATGAATGTTATTCTAAAGACTCATCTCACTTCTTAGCTCCAAGTACACTGCCCATTAATCACTGCAAAGGAACATTGCACCCTCCTCCCCCAATGGCTTTATTCCTGAGATGACTAGTTCAGCATCACCAGAAGAGAAAAGACGACAGAGTAAGAAGGAAACGGAGAAGATGAGGTCCCACCAGACATGGGGGGAAGTAGTTTCCATTATGGAAAAGTCACCGCAAGTGATGGGAAGGATGGGAAGTAGCTTGCAAGGCTTACAGACCTAAAAAGATTAGAAAACAACTAAAGCTATGCCTGTCAAAGTTTTGCCTTGCTTGGGAAAAAGTAGTGGGAAAAGTCCCGTGTCAAAACGTAAGTGGTTCAGAGCCTGGGTAGAACAGGCTCTGGCTGCCTCATCTGACAGCATCTTATCAGTTGCCACACACCCTCTAAGGCTTTAAACAAGCTGTGCTTATTTACATTGACAGTTGCTGTCTCACCAGCATTTAACTCTTCCACTGCTCAAATGAGCTCCTCAGTTTGGCCATGAGCCTGTACCTCTATCGTTCTCCACAAGCCGTGATTGTCTGAGGAGGAGTATCAGTCAAACACATCATGAGTAGATGAAGCTGCTGAGACACAAGTTCCTTGCACGTGCCTTGGATTTCCTATCTCTGAAACCGAGAGAATCTGTGATTATCCCTAAAGAAAACTTAGTGATACTACTGAAGAGCCTCTGGGTATGACTGAGCAGAAAAAAAGTCCCAGAAGTATCAGTTCAATGAATATTTATTCTAGCTCGCAAGGCATCATGGAAGGGTGGTGACTGCAACAACTGCCAAGATGTGATCCAATCTCCTAAGATCTCAGGCAAAAATTATTTGTTGTCTAATTCCACTAGTTTCTGTGAAGATAGGTCTGCCCTTCACATTCAGTATCTATGACGGGGATTACATTTCAAATGAGGCTTGTATATTTTTGTGCATGTACTTGTATTATGTATATAGACACATATATATGCACATTTTCAAGGGTGAAGAAGGGGAAACCAGAGCCTCTGGCACTGTGGAACTAGAGACTGATGCTGCTTCATATTTGACAAAGCATAGTGAGGGATTCACCCCCAGTTTAAAAGGGCTCATGAAGCAATGGGTTTCGCCCAGTCTGGCAGATCTGAGGCCTTTTCAAGAATGATGCTGCCCAGATGCTCTGCTCCTGTTATGATGCAGTGGCAGAGGAATGCTGACGGCTTGTAGCTGATTCTGTGCTCACAGCATCATTTCTATTTATTTCTCACAGGCTTCATGCCACCCTAATGTTGGCTCAGCTCAGACAAGCTAAAGCATATGCTTATTTGGAACAGTGTTTTAAACTCTCAGCTCTTCCAGGTGAAATCTATCTTTCTAGAAACCCCTGTTTCTGCCTTCACAGGAGTCTCTCCAAACTTCGTGAACCTGTTCTCCTCTACCGAGACCCCTTCCTATGCTGGAGTCCTGTTTGGAGATTGGTCATTTGAGGAGCTAGGCAAGATTTGGGAGAGTCACGGTCAGTTCTGATCCTGTAGACTTGCCTGTTTGCTCAGAAGTTTGAGGACCCCATGGGCAACGCTGCTCCTGTCACCACTTATTGTCACTTCAAACCATTAACTTCTTCATACTAGAATGTAATGATTGGCAAATCAGTAAAATACATTGACAAGAGAAACTAAGTCTTCACTTGGCTTATGTTCCACCACCGACTGTCAGCAGAGAAAGTATTTCAGTTATAAACCTTACATGATAGCGAGATACTGCTGCAGCATCTCTCCCTGAAAAAGGCCCAAAAGATGTTAAACAAAGGAATTACTCTAGCTTGTCTTGGTCAAAATGAAGTACCTAATGCCCAGACACTCATGGGAAGGTGGATCCTCTTCCCTGATCCCATCGGCCCAGGAAAGGTTTCGTAAGGATTTTTAAAGCCCTGATCAGAGCTCATTGAAATTTGTTTCAATAGGCTCTAAAAATCAAGTAATAAAAGGCCATGGTGATCCTCCCATGAACTTCCCTGGGCCTAGCAGAACACCACCATTACTTTTACAATTCTCTCTTCCCACTCTTTCTGCATTTCACCTTCAAGATCTTTCTTTCTTCTGTGGCTTACATTGTATTACCAAGCGCTCCCTGAAGAAATAAAAAGAGACTATCACAGTGCTACTAGGTTGGTAGGGTCATCAGCAAAGCTCAAATGCTTTAAAATTAATAAAGTCAAATTGTGGTGTATCCAATGCCTTCAGAATTGTACAGGCTACATGAGGAAAATGGGGCAAGTGCCTGCCTGGTTGCACGGGCAGCCCCGGAGGAAATTATTTTCCAGGTAATGAGAACTGCTGAGCAGGAACAAGGTCCATCTGAAGCAGGGGGAAGAGTTTCTTTCATTGCCAACTTGCTAACTTGATGAGGAAACCTTTAAACTAAGGTTGATAAAGTTGGTGACATAAGCCTACAGGTGGGTCCAAACCACAGAGACCTGGAAGGAAGCCTAAGCGTGGGTAGTCAGAGTAGGGACAAGAAGGAAAATAACAGCTCATTTTTTTCACCCTCTTTGATGTCTGTGTCCCAGTGAAAGAAATACACAAGTAAGCTCTTTGCCAAGAACAGCAGAAGATTCCTATACAAAAAGTTTTCAAGCAGAAAGTGAGTTGTCTGCAATAGGAAAATATTATAAAGTAGGGATGTTTTTTTAAAGTTGCTGCTGGAAAATATTTTTCACCCAAGATTTTTTTTTTACTTTAAGATTGATAACACTACTTAGTGTTTTAAGCTAAAATAAAATTTTATTTTCCCATGACAATTTGCAACTACTTTTGCTGGCTAGATCTCCTGTTCAACTAGTCTTTTTCATAAAAGATTTTGAGTCTTGTGTGACTGACAGCCATCATACTGGCTTCACATACTCCTTTATCACTTTCATCTCCTCACTGTGGCTCTGAATTACCCCAGGGATTTTGGGGAAACTGGCAAAAAGCCTGCAGCAGAGGAGCAGCAGGAAGCCCTGGGGTACCTCCATTTGCCCCATGCAGGGGTTACGCGTCACAACCTTCACCTCTAGCAGGCGACACCAAAACCGGCAGCGCGGATGGGTCCGGTGACAGTCGCGCGAAGGCACCCGCAGCGGTACCGGCTGCTGCAAGCGCGTGGCGCGGTAGCAGGGCCGATTCCACCTCGAGCGCCCGAGGTCGTCACTGCATGGAAAGCTCTGGGGAAGCTTTGCGGGCCTGGCGGGACCAGGCGGGGACCCCCAGCGGTCTCTGCCATCCCCCCGGCCCCGAGCCCTGTTACATGCCCAACGCCTCTAGTCCCCGCGCCGAAAGAGGACAGCAATAGGCTGCTGAAGGGGACACGGAGAAGGCTTTCCTTAAAGGCAGAGCCTCTGCAGGCTTTTTTCCTGTCGTCGTTGTGGGTTTGCTTGGTTTTAAAGCAGGTGAATAATTCACCAGAAAAATTTATAATTTTTATTTACCCAGAGGCAGAAGTTTATATTTTTCACTTACTATTTCTAGAAACAGTAGAAACAGTTGCTTGAGAAAACTGTGCATGTTTTCAGAAAAAAGAGGAAAGCTTTCATGGTTCAGATTTGAAGCGATTTACACATTCTTTAAACATACATGCCAGAGTTGAACTTTACTTTTTTTCCAACTTTTTTTTTTAACTTTTTCATACAGAGAACAAAAATAGAGCTCTTCTCATTTTAAATGCCAGGTTCTAACGTGTCAGGCAGCCCAGGGACGGACGTGCCAGCTGGACACTAGAGATGGCCGCGCTGGGAGGGCACGCAGGGCCGGGCTCAGGACAAGCCCCTCCAGCTCCCGGACACGAGGCCGAGCTCCCGGCTGCCCCGCGGTCGGGGCTGCGCCCGTCGCTCCCCGCTGCTGCCGGAGGGGAAGGGCCAGGTGGACACCAGGGGGGTTTGTCTCCTCAGGTAGACACAAAGGTGCCGTGGCAATGAGGACAAAAAACGTCCCGATAGACAGATAGTTGTTGTTGTAGGAAAGAACAAGGTGATGCAGTTCATCTAAAAATCTCGGACCACAAAGGAAACTGAACAAACATGTATCCACACACACCAATTACCAGGGTCATTAGCACATCATATGAATTTCCTAGACTGAAAATATCACAAACTGCATGTTGCTAGGTACCTTGCTTTACAGACTGCTGCCTAAAAGCCCAGTCAGCTTCAGCAAATAAAAGAAAAGCAAAATCATACTTAATCTCAGTGGTGACAGAGTTCACACTCAGAATCCAAAACAGCAAAGGCTAAAATACAGACTGAAGAGACTCTTCCAGGAGAGAAGAGACATTCTAGGGCAAGGCTTAAGTGCTTTCTGTTCAAAAGGAGGAACACAACTGAAGCAAATCTACCATGCCAGCCTGCAGCCGTAGCAGGGAGCCCCAGGGTGGAAACCAGCTCTTCTCAGTAGAGAGAGCAAGAAACCAGAGCACACCTCTAATCCCAGAGCACACTCGACACCTGTTCTCGGAGGCACAGGGGACCGCAAATGATCCTCGAATGTCTGTTACCCCGTTGTACCTGGACTTACGGTTCACAGTGCCTGGCTCGCTCTGTATCAAGGATGTTTCCCCAAAGTACCTTTTGGTACATGCCATGACAACAGGAGATAGCTAGAGGAACCTGGCCTACTACCACCTCTTCTCTTAAGTTTTCTAAGGCAAGCTCGTTACCTGTACTCTTGCAGGGCAGGAGACCAACTCAGGAAATCAGGGAAGAGGCACAGGGGGAAAAAAACAGACTAAGCAACAAGCTCACCCTTCCCTGGGAGCTGGATGCGATGGATTTGGTCATCTTCTGGGAGGAGAGCAGGGTGCTAAAGAGGAAGAATGGGGAGCCGGCTCCTAGAAATAAGCCTGGGTGATGAGCCGCAGCTTGGCTGGGGACACACCTGAGGGGGATTGCCCTGTCACACCTGGCAGGGTCCTTGTCTTCAGTAAGCTTCGACTCCTTTTCTCACGTTACTCGACAGCATCCACAATCTCCTGTGGCACCCCCATCAGCTGCCTACATTTTGTAACCTAAAAGCATGTATGTATTTGGAAAAAAAAGTGTGGATGTTTTAAAGCAGTGAGCCCTAATTAGCCATCTCATCTGTTGTCATCCATGTGACAGTAACAACGCTGTGCTTTCCCCAGGCTATATGCACGGTTAAGCCTGCTAAACCCCAGGGAGGGTTTCTATGTGTTTAAGCAATGGATAGTGCACTCTCATCAGCTTCATCTCACGCAGGATAAAAATCTTTCAGGGTGACATCTCACCAGAAGCCCACTTTAACTCTGGAGTGTATTGGAGAGATGAGAAGAGGAATAATTCTGGGATTTGGGCAAAGCTGTTCCTTCCTGCAGAGCTCTGGCTTTAGCCTGAAGCATCTCTCCAAACACAAGGAGTGCAGCCTGGGAAAGTGGTTGATATTTTTCTGAATTTATCAACTTTTAACTTTTTGATGACCTTCCTGAGTAAGAACAAACATTGTAAATTATATAACTCTTGAAAGCAGGAGCTGGCAGTGTGTGATAAAGCAGCTGTCAGGAGTGTCATTCCAACTCGAGATGATGGCAGACTGAAAGCATTTTTAATAATGCTTCTGATGATTGTTATTTCTGTCTAAAAGAAAAAAGGAGGGAAAAAAGAAGAAATACGTGAGAATTGTGTGTTTTGCTTTTACAACACACTTTAGTTGAAAGCTTTGTAGCTTTTCATACGAAATGAAAAGATGAAACCTTTTTCCTGCTTGCGTTCCTGTTACAAGAAGGAAGCGCTCTCCCAAAAGGTTAACAGAAAGACCTGATCCCGCACCTGGAAACTCAGAAAATACCCCGGAGGCACATAAACCAGGATAATACGCTGCAGGTAGCCACACAAGCAATAACCTCTAGCCTGTGGGTATTTGGCACACGATGTTGTTAGCCCCTGTAGGTCGCCGGCCCTCAGGCAGTCGAGGGGCAGAGGTGGCTGCCGCAGCAGGCACAGGCTGGCTGGGCACTGGAGTGCCTGGCCCCGTCGGGCTGATCCGCGGCACGCCAGGCTTGGGTGCTTCTCCGGAAAACCTTGCCATGACCTGCGTGTAGCTGTGGTGCAACCAGCTGCAGCAACGGCTCTGTTAATTCGGCTACACAGCCAAGGGGATGTTTTGTTCCTCTCCTGAAAGCTGTGGAAACGAGCGGTGATTTATAGGAATTTATTTATGGTCTGATTCTGCCGCCTGTCCATACACACCGAGCCATGCCTTGCTCCCCAGGCAGGGCTTTCGTGTCGAGGTACCAACTCGAGTGGTTGAATCTGACCCTTGTTGCTAAACACAGCAGGAGCTGCAGGTGGAAGAAAGAGGAGAAAGAAAAGTTAGTGGCAAGTAATAGCAGTATTCGACACTTAAAGCATTCGGAGAACTTTTGCAAAGACAAAGTAATTACTCCTAACACTGAAGGTGAGTAGGTGTTAGTGAGGTGCGGGTTTGAGCTCCACCCTACTCCTTCAGAAAAGCTTTAGCAAGGCATTAATTTGAAAGAGATGACTGACATTCACATCTTCAGCTTTCAGATGCTAAAACATGGTGAGAAAACGGGATTTCCATTGATGGGATAAGGGAAACCAGCAAGGTGAGGAAGCCAGCGAAGTTTTAGGGTGGGAGCCGGCACCCTTGCAGTGTGCCACGGGGCTGGTGCGTGGGGAGAGCCGAGCCCCACTCCTGGCAGCAGCTGGCCCCCGTCCTTCTCCCGTGCCTCAGTTTCCCTCTCTTTACTGTGACCTGTGCAGAGACTTACGGCAGATCTTGCCTTCAGCTCTTTCCTCCACCCTATGCTTTTTTCCAAAATAAAACCGGGTGAATGGCCGGCCGGTTGCACCCAGGCAGCCGTCGGCAGCGAGGCAGGGGATGGGCAGAGCAGGCAGCGACGGAGCAGCCCTGGCTCTCCGAGCGGCCCTCGATGCCCCATCCCTGCTGGAGCAGGGTTTCGGAAGGCGCGTGGCTGCGGATGGCGACAGCTCTGCCCCCCCGGGGTGGGCGGGGAGATGAACCTGGGGGTCCTTCGCAGCCTGCCAGCAGCGAGGCGGGCACAGACACAAGCAGCGTTCCCCCGAACGGCGTGTGCCCGCCTGCCGCTGCGTGGCTGGGGCGAGGGAGAGAGGCAGCACGGTCTGATTTCCCTCAGGAACATCGTCAGCTTTTGCTCAAATTAGAGCAAATACTGTTTTTGAGGTGCTCCCTTTTAGGATCTCAAAGCTTGGGAGGATTCAGGACCTTGTCACCCGTGTGTTTTCAGCTGCGAGGTTAGACGGCTGCACTAGTTGCACCTCACTGCTCACGCTGGGGCGGGAGAGTTTTCCAGAAGCGTGCAGGGCAACGGGCTTCGGGAAGAGCCCCTTCAGCCCGGACACGCGCGGCTGTGTCCCCTGCGCGGCCGGGTTTAGCGTCGCTGTTCCCGAGGCAGCGTGACGGTAAATGACACGGACGAAGCGCCATGCCAGGAGCGTGCCACGCAGCAGGCGAGCACCTGCGAAAGCCACAGAAGGGCGAGTCTGTCGGAGGCGCTGAACATCCCGCTGTGGATTGGGGATGCGACCCCCAGTCTCCGAAGTCTGCCAGGCTTGTTGCAGCAAGGCGAGCGGCTTTCCGTGTTTTCTCAAGCCGCTGTTGATGTGAAGCAGCCTGGGGTGCCCCGCTGAAGTGGCTGCGGGCCCCGGGGCGAGGGTCGCTGCTGCAGGGCAGGCTGACCCCACCGCGATGGTGGTCTCGGTGGTCTCGCTGCCTTCGTTTCCCCATCTCTTCACAGGCGTTAACGGTGCACGTCAGCCACCCCAGTGCTGGGAGAAGGGCTGGAAGGAGGCACACAGGCCTCCTCCTCTGCAGCCCCATACAGCCACGTGCCCTTTCTCGTCATTCTGGTCCTCCCGAATTAGTCCGACCTCCGTACCTCAGCATCGTTCATTCACTCTGATGACAGAGAGGGACATTACTCCACTTTTTTATTCCTCCGTAGACTTTTTAATGTTGTCATTTTTTGAATTATTCTCACAAGACTAAGCCAACACCTCCTTTTCTGATACTCTCTGCATAGCACTATGATCTTAGCCTCCTTTCTTCTGTCAGCTGATGGAAACAAACCTTGCATACGTTGCGCGTTCCATATAAAAAATACCAAGTCTTGTGATTTTGAGACTGATGTAGCGGACTCAGGAGAAGAGTGGACAAAAGACAGGATGCCCATTCATGAGAAGAAATGGAGAAAAAAGATGGCACATTGTTCAAAACAGCCTTCAGAGAGGCGATGAAACTCTGGAAGACACGTTAATGACTGGGCGAAATGTCTGTGGGATTAATCTGTTTAACTTCCCCAGGGCAAGTGTTTTCCAATCGTGGGCTTTTGTGTCTATTTAGGTGCAATATTATTACTAACAAGTCATAAGCTGGAAAGGAGAGACGTTGTGTCAGAGGATGAAAACTGACACTGTCTACATTTGGTTCGACTTCACTGGAAATTTGTCACCTACCTTGTCTTTTTTGGAAAAGTCCAAAGTTTTGAGTTCAGCGTATCAGTGGTATTTGGCTACCCTCTGCTTTGGCTGCCCATTGCAATTTAGCCGTCAAGACCTATTTTTAGTCGTATGAATAACGAAGGACTTTTGGAGTGGATCCTGAAACGTCCTGAGACTCAAGAAGAATGTGATAGTGGCACTCAGCGGAGCTTACTTGCAAGTGCTTTATTTGTTCATTTGCACAGTGCCTTTTATCCCAGCATTTGCAGTGAGTCACGCTTCCTCCACCCACGGCTTCCTTGCAGAAAGTGGTGCAGTAACGAGGTACTCGTCTGCTAACTCACTATGCAGCATAGGTCCAGGAAGTTAAGCTTTTCTATTGATTGTTTTCTATGGTTGCGAGTACAAAGGCCTCTGCCAAAGTCCTCTCCCCTCTGCCAGGCTGGCTGATCGGATCTGTCAGAGAAGCGTTTTGAACACCATTGCTCCCCTTCCTTCGCCGATCTGTGCCATCGCTTCCGGGAAGTCGGGACTCGGGGCAGTTATCCAGCTGGGCTGCGTTAGGAACGCAAGATCAGGCTACCTTATCGTATTTACTTTAACGTGCTCTTTCAACTCAGATACAGAACTCCTCAGATGTCTGTTATGTCTGAGGCCCCAGAGAGCTCTGCCAAGGCAGCAGGCACCGCGCCAGCATTACAGCACTGGCATTAGCAACGAGTGATTTAAACTGTGGCAATCCCTGAGAAAGGATGGCGGTCTGGTTCATCAGGACCTTGGGTTTCTTGAATTGCAGGTGAACTTCCAGCAACGTGCATGCACACACCCGAACAATCCCTTTAAAGGTCCGCTTTAAGAAGTCGGCGAGCAGGAGACACGAGCACGTGAACGAGGCATTTCCCAAGGCACCCCAGCGAAGGGAACGCAAGGAGGCGGTGGGGAAAAGCGGTGCTGTTTTGGGAGCTCGGTGCCCGGCTCAGGATAGAGTTAGTTACTAATCTCAGTTTGCTTTTCTCATTTTTGTGTGTACATTTTCTTTACTCTCCTCCTGCCCTTTCCTCTCTTGAAAAACAGAAGAAATGGCAACCGATAATACATGCTGGCGGAAGAAAATACGGTCAGTTTAAGTGCAACTCTTGCAACAACATCCCTTTCCAAGCGACGCTTCGGAAGAGACCAGACGGCCCCTAGTTTAATTTTACCCCGTGTGGGCGCAGAGCTGACTCCGACCTTGCTGACGACATGGCCAGACCTCTGTGCCTCAGGCTGCGGAAAGGCAGGCAAACCCTCGTCCCCCCTCGCATTGACTCTTCGCCCGCGGAAACGCTGCTCCTCCAGCCTTCTCGCTTCTTCTCGGCCCCCCCGTGGCCCCACGGCGCGAGGTGGCTCCCGTGGGCGAGGCCGGCAGCGGAGCCTCCACCAGCGGCTCCGGCGCGCTGCCGGCGCCAGCCGCGCCGAGGGGGCCGGGCAGCACGCGCCGGGCGCTGGGGCCTCGCCTCCGCGTCGCCGAGAGCGCTTCCGGCGGCTGCGGCGAAGCGGGAGGCATAAACGTTATTCCGGGCCTTGCTCTTCCGTCTAAACGGCGTCTTCCACCCCAGCCCACAGCTGCGGCCCGGCGTCGGCAGAGGCTGGAAGGTGGGGTAGGGGCAGGCGGCTGAACCCCCCGCCGGGCAGAGCACGGCCGAGGCCTCCCTGGCGCCGGGAGCGGGGGGTGCAGCGCCCTGCACCGCCGGCAGCCGCCTGCCCACGCCGAGGGGGCTCCCGAGGCTGGACACCGGCGCCCTTCGCTCTGGGGGACAGCAAATGGCCTTTGCTACGAGAGACTTGAACCGAGCAGGAGGCTGCAGGAGCAGCGAGAACCGCGGGTGATTGTCGTTAGCAGCGAGCTCCCAAAGCCGCTTTGATCTGATCCTCGGAGCACTTCTCCTCCCCTCTGGACTCTGTGCGCGCTAAACACAAGTGTGATTTCAGGGAACAACACTTAATTACCTCCTTGCCTCTGCCGCTTTTTGCTTTATCTCATTGCCACGCAGCTCTGACTCCCTCGGCGCCGCAGCGGGTGGGTGCCGCGCGCGAAGCCTGACACCCGAGGGGACCTGCGCGCTTCCCTGCCGACTCATTCACAGCCCCCGGGCACTCCAGGGGTTTTTCTCCACCCTAAAGAAACCAAATAAAACATTTGGACCAAGTTGAAAATTTAAAACATAACACAAACATTTGTCTGAAGCGGAGATAACGGAAAAAGAAGAAAGCGGCTTCTTTCTCAACATGCTACAAGAAAACGTTATTAATATGGTACGTTAGTAGGAGTACGCCAGTGAATGCACAGGAGTATTACTAGGAACAGCCTCCAACTCGTTATTCTGTTTAATGATGCTGGCTGTTGTGCTTCTCAGCAGCTCCGATTCAGAACCAGTCATTAATTATTAGTATCTCAGCTCTGTTTTTCACGGAAGCGGTTATGTAGATCAGAGCTGCTATGTTTTCACGCTTATTTAATGTAAACCTTCCTTTGGGAAATAAGGTGCTACGTGAGCTTTGAATCAGCAAGGCAAAACCTGCAGAAGTTACTCCCAAGTTGCTGCAGGTCAGTCCGTAACACTTGACTTGGCAGCGATCGGGGCCATCGGTTTTTCTCACCTGAAAAGTCTGTTCCACACCTCACTGCCACATTCTGGAACAAAGCGAAGCAAACCACAAGAGAAAGGGATGCCCGCGTTTCAGCAAACGAACCGAGGCGTCAGCTGAAACAGCAAAGCGCAGCTGCAGAAGTGAAGTAGATGAGCAGTGCCGGTAATGCTAATCTGATCAGGAATTGCAAGACCTTCAGTAACGTCAGGACCTCAGTGGGGCACGTTCCGGCTGGAAAACAGACTTGAATCTTCCAGGCCTTTGGGCGCACGGCGGGTGCGAGGTGTGGCGTGACGTGGCACGTGCGGTGTGCCGCCCTCCAGGTCCGTGGCCCGTTCCTGAGTCGCCAGCGCCTCAGCCCCCTCCCGCCTCTCCATCCCGCCCCTCTCGCGGCGGCTCCGTGCCCCTTTGGAGACGTGCTTTCACACCCTGCTTTGTGGTGGCCCGCCCAGGAGCAGCACCTTGCCAACAAACAGCCGGTGGGGTTTTAAGCAATCCGTGAGACAGCTTTACCGCAGATTTCTACGAGATGAATGTCAGGAAAAATCCCACTTACTCTTGTCCACTTCTTGTCAGGAGAATATTAAAAATGAAAATGAACTGGGGACAGTTTACAGGTCAGCGCACAGGTGAGGGTTTTCCACTTGATAAAGCTGAGAATTGTCTTCTAGGAAAACAAGAATGACTTCTCACTTTGCCATATAAAATGTCAGGCCCACTCTTCCTCACCTTACTGGACACCAATCTCTGTGCAAATGGTGGCATCGTGAGCGTTAACGCCTTTCTCGTAAAGAAAGAATCAGCAACAAGGAGCAATTCTTGAATCTGAGTCAGTGATTAAAAATTCAAAAAATGATCAAAGTCCACAGTAGAAGTGAAGTTGCTGTTAGTTTTACCAGCTTAATAATTACACAATTAGCTAATAGTTAGCTCCACTGGCAAGCTTATCTCCTGCACAATTAGCATTGGATTATTTAGTAATAGCAATAATCTTAAACTGAGTCTAAATTTAGGTTACCAGGCTGACACATTTATAGTAATGTGGTTGGGAGGCAGAGAGCCTTACAATGAATCTTCAGATTTCCTCTTTTCACAGGTAAAGACAAACTGAGAATGCCCCTCTGTGGAGGGATGTATTTCCCCATTCCTCTTGCTTACATATACCTCTCTCGTTCTGCGTCGCCCCGTTTTTCAGAATAAAGGCTTTTGGTCTTGGCTAGGAGAGAACCACGCCTTGCGCTTCAGCGGTGCTGTGAAGTGAACCCAATTAACCGGCGCAGCGCTGGTGGCTCAGGCTGAGCCCAATCCCCCAGCCCGCGGCGCGGGGTCCCGCGCCCGCAGGCTGCCAGGACACCCTGCTCGGCCTCTGCCTCCGGCGCCGGGCGCGGGTCGCAGCGCAGGCGCGTTCTCTCCTGCGCCAGGCGCCCAATGCAGGCCTGCCCGCAATCGGTGAGGGCTCTCCCGTTGAATTTAAGGACCTTTGAGTCAGGTTATGGAGGAAGGAAAAGAAACAGCTTTTTCGGCTTTTCGCTTTTGCTGGAGGAGGAAAAAACATCCATGTCATTTTTAGACCCCTGGGTTTTTTCCAAGTATTAAACAGGAAAGCAATAAGGTTGTTTCTGCAGAGGTATGTGGTACGGCACAGACTATTTGCATCTGAAAAAGACGGTTCCATATTAAAAGAAGTCCTTTAGTGCCAACCCTGCTTTACCTGTGTTGCTGAGAACGATGGGTGTTTCTATCGTGCCACATGGCAATGTCATTCTTCACTGAGCTGTGCTCCTAAGAGCATATCTTTTATTTCCAAGTGAGAAAAAAAAAAATTTTCATGGAACCTCTTTTACAGAGGTCTTGCTCTGGTTTCACAGCACATTTCGTGCCACCGTGTGCTATTAAACCTTGGTCAGGTGCTATAAAATACTGAGCCATAACCCAGGCACACAGGTCAGTATCTAGGACAGCAGCCGTTACTTTTAGCATAAAACAAAGATGTTGCTTCTTTCTCTGCTGCCCCAGCCTGGCGGGGGGTGCGGTGCCGGAAGGTCTCCGTGTCCCCGCGCAGCCCCAGCTGACAGTGCAAGCAGCCCGGGCTGCGGGATGCCGGGAGCGGGTGCTGCGGCCACTCTCACGCTCAGCTTCGCAGGCGCGGCGGGGAGGCGAGCTGGCCTTCCTCCGCTTGTGCTGCACCGACCCTTTACACAAGGGTTTGACACCAGGGTCATAGAGAGCAGGATCGCTCGTTACCTGCCTGAACCACCTTCCAGTACACACAACCGGGCCAAACGCCTTGGCTGTGATGCTGTGTGGTACTTAGCCTCATCGTTTGCTGTCTATAGCTCATCACTCTATTCGGTGACTTAAAATACTTACACACATCTGACCCCCTCAAGAAGGGAGTCTTCTGACCCTTCTGGAGCTGCATGGAGCGGATTAGAGCTGGTTTAATAATTCGCAGCTGCAAGCTCATTATTCTCCTTGTAAAGTTTCTCCAAAAGGAGAGAGAGAAGAAACGGCTCTTCAGAGACGACAATAAAAGACTATTTTCTTTGGGTATAGTCACCTAATTTTAACATTTTGAGCACTAAAGGGTTATTTTAATGCAGATGTAGGGCACTCTGTATTTGGCGTATTGCTTTTTTTCAGCACGGAGGAGCTGGGAGCTGACGTAGCAACTTCAGTCTCCAGGCTACCTGCCTGAGACTTTGCTGTCATACCTCCAGCTCTGGCCCAAGAGACCAGGTGTTGCACGATCACACTGCATGTGCTGTTAGCGAGCAGGTCGTCCCAAATAAATATGACTTCACTAACCAGTTTCAAAAAAGCGCGGCAGAGGTGTAGCAGCCGCAGCGGTGCCCGTCCCCTCCCCTATTTGCAGGCGGCAGCTGAGGGCGAGGTCCCCGGCGAGGGGAAGGGTCCTTGAGATGGCCGAGGATCCTGGCAGGAGCGCTCGGGAGAAATGCACAAGAAATCAGGCTGTGCTCCCGCTCATGGAAGCGCTTATTGGACGGTTAAGAATTGAATACAAGCTAGACGTGCCCACGCTCCCGTCCCGACTGAGGCACCCAGGCGAAGAGCAGTGCTGCCGAGAGGTTTGCTGCACGGAGCTGCAGTGAAACGCGCGGGGACGAAAGGGCTCTTGCAGTCGGCTCATGTCCATGGCTGACTCCTCATTGGGGTAATCATAGCTCTGCGTTTTACAAAGGGCTTTTCATGCTGAATGATGTCAAAACACATGCAGACATAAGTTTCAGTCATGGTTTTGAGACTGTCAGAAGCAGCAGTCTATGCTTTCTTGTTAATCCTCTTGTAAGGGGGAATATCTCCCTTTCAAAACTTACAAAAGTTACACAAAACCCACAGGAGAGAGAGAGGGTCCTGAACCAGATATTTTATTTGTCTGTTATCAGCCCCCAAAAAACACTGGTGGATCGAATCTCGTTGTTTTCCAACCATACAGAGATTTTAACAGAGCTCGTATTAAAGCAAGAGCATCCAGCAGACGTTTGGATATAGTGATGGCAGTTTGCCAGAATTCGACAAAAACATAAGCTTTTGACCATCACCTCAAGGAAATAATATTTTTCTAAGGCAGCTCACCATTGCCAGACTGCAGGTTCTTACTGAAGAAAGCGCTGCTTGTGTAAGGGCTCGCATAGGAGGTGCAGTTAGGAAGCCAACGCCAGCTTTCTCTCTGGGGGCAAACTGGCCCTCAGAGAAACCTCGCCAGCTGAGGGACGTCCCTGCACGCCCGCCGCAGTCGCACAGGCACGCTGTGGCTTTGACCTTGCTGTACACCGTGCATCCCTTGTGCAAAGGCTGAAGGAAGCCGGCCCCAGCTTGCTGTCCTCATGAAAAGATGAGTAGCAAGAACAGACTCTGGTTTATTTGTTCCAGAGCAATGAATTCTAGCAGTTGTCTGGCAGCACGTTAGGGATATACGTGCAAACTGCGTTATTTAATTTCATTGAATTTTTCCAATGTAAAAAGAAGAACATTTGAATGAGAAGATGGTTCATTAAACTACACACCTTAGCAAAGCTGTATTTGGGTTTGTGGTTTGTCTGTTTTTTTAACAAGAGAAATCTTGTTTCTAGAAACCCTCCAGACAGTTACATTATGGAGATGCCATTTGCAATGGTATGAATTCCAAGTCTTCCCGACAGTAAAAAACCCAACTTCATAGTAATATCAGGTTTATGCTGTTATTTACTTGTAACGTAAAATGAAAGAGACAGATGTCTGTCTCCACTGTGCCAGCTCCATTCATGTTTCCACTTTTGCTTCTTTATTAGCGTAAACAAAAAAAACCCACGCTCACACGATCAAGCCCACAGGAGAAAGTCTGTTAAACACATTTCCCGTAGGCAAGTCGGAGAAGAGGTCTGAGTCTTGGGTGCTTGTTCTCTGAAGAGATTTTTCTAATTCAGTTTCCTCCTCTAAGTGCATCCTTCTGCAGAGTAATTCCTGCAGGCGAGCAGTAGGGACGCGCGACCACCGTTTGTAGGAGGGGAGCATTTCCTCGAAGCCCTGGCACTAGAAGTGCCGGTGTGTTTTGCGGTGTCTCAAGCCACGCGAGGTCTCCCTTCCTCGCCTGGTGTGCTTCTATCCTCTCCCCTTCCCACGATTATCTTAGGAAGGAGCAAGATTTCCGTTATGCTTATTCTTTCCTCAGCTTCTCAGTTTCTTTTTTAGATGCAAATATACTCTCAGGTCACATGCTAATATTTTTGTACCTATCAAAGCATCTTGAATTGCGAATTTAAACAGTCTTTCCACCCAGGTTCGCAGCTGTAGCAAACTGCCAGTCTTCAGTGAAAACGCCAAGCTGTAGAAGTGTAATTAGTATTATTTTTCATGGGAAGGACGGAACTCATTTTCCTCGCACTGTCTTTTGAGGCTAAATCCTTCACAACCACGAAGGCCGAGCCAGCACTGAATGGACGCAAACAAGGAAACTGGTTATTCTTTCCAAGGAAGAGAAAAATGCAACTTTGGTGAACTTTCACAGCCGCTAGTTTGAAGCTGGCCACATGCTCCCACTGGATATTTCTCACTGCTGATCCAAGCCCAGCTCTGAAATGCCGGGGCTGGCTCCAACCGTGACCCGTCGGGCCAGCAGCTGCCTGCGCCGGCTGTCCAGGCACCGCGCGCCCGCTTGCCCACGTGCCGAGGAATCTCAGCTATTTCGTGACGTGTGGGGAGCCGCTGCTCCAAACAGGCAGACGCTGCTGAAAGCACTCGATCGGCACCAAGAGCAGCAGGAGTGCCAGCATCAGCACGCGAGGCCGTCGCTGCAGCACATGATCAGACGCTCGGTTTTACCGAGCAGGCACAGGTGTAAGGTTTTCAGATGAACTCTTCCATCTAGTGCCAACTTCTTCTGTCTCCCGCCTTTCGGTTTTAAAAGCTGCGGCTCTGTTCCCAACTGCTGGAGTTACGAGGCAGGTCCCAGCTCAGGGAAGCGGGGTGCCAAGCAGCTATCGCTGCTGCCCGGCGGGTTAGCTCTGGGATGGACAGACAGACAGGCTGACATGCCGGGGAAGGGCTGCCAGTGTGATGATGAAGCCACAAAGGACACAGTTCTTGAGAGCTAGTAAAAAAGAAAGCATTATTTAAGCTGAAGATAATTTAGATTTTACTCTAAAGAAATGTTGATCAACAATGTCAAAACATGGCAATAGAGAGGTTTCTTAGGAAATATAATGGTGTGAGACATCCCTGAGGGAAAGCCTAGAGACTATGGCAGAGCCCTACAGCTATCAGCAGAACAGGTACCACTGGCCGGGCAGCCCTCTTGGCTCTGTATACAACCTGGTGGGGCAATTCAGTCTTCACCACCTCCGAGTGCTTGCATACTTTTTTTGTTCTTAACCATGAAGTTTTCCACAGAATAGGTAAAGAGCCGTATTTGTGCAGTGTGTTTGTGTGGACCCAACAGCCCTTAGGCGAGTCTGCCGTTCACCTTCCCTCACATGCAGAGCGAGACTCCCGGTTTGCTTGCCTACGGTGAGCCTGCGCTCCCAGTGCTGGAGAAACTGGTCACAGCCCAGTTCCCACCCCGGCCTGCCAAGCGACCGCCCCTGATTTGGAAGGGGAGGGAGGGAGGTTGGTCCACAGCCCCTGAGGACGTCCTCTGAATGTAGCCACCGGGCCCTTGTCACCCAGCCTGGGGACCTGCCCGGGGCTAGCTCTTAGCAAAATGATGGCTGGTACAGGGTTTGAGGAGGGTTGGTTCCTCAGCTAGCTAGTGCCTGAGAATGAGCTCACTTGCATAATTTCCTTCTTGACCAGAGATTGCAGTCTAAGCAGTGTTTTACAGTGGCTACTAGACGTCCTGACAGAACAAAACAAGCCATTGAAAGAAGAATGCTTGCACAAATGGAGTTTTTGCTACCCTGCTTCTAAGCTGTGCTCCGGTTGCGATTTTTGAGACTTTCCGATTTCTTTTCCCCTCCACTGGCAGGCACGGCCATCCGCCGTGCTGCAGGGAAATGGCTGGGTGGCAGCGAGGCGGACAGGCAGAGCTGCAGCATCTCTGTAACAGCAGAGCAAGCGGCTGAGATGTGCTGGGTATAAATAAAAGAATGGCTATAAACGTTATTCATCCTGAGTAGATTACAAATAAATGAAATGATGGAATCAATACAGTGTTTCTATATGCAAAAACAGCCATCTACTTTAAACCAGTATGCATCAGTTGGTGTGTGTATAATCAATGTAGGCTCCCATTATTTGCTTTGGCTGTGAAAGCTTTTGTGTGCTGTTAAAGAATTCTTTTGATTTTTGCTGACTGTTCCAATGAAAAATTCCCTCGATACCCCTCACTCTGGAGCCACATGTGGGCAGTCTGTCCCCAGAGATTTCTGAGAACCTGACTGGACAAGGTCCTGAACAACCCAATCAAACGTTGAAGTTAGCTTGCTCTGGGCGGAAGGTTGGACTAGACGGTCTCCAGCAGTCCTTTCCAACTCAGTTTTTCCTGTGATTTTGCAATTACCACACGATGCTGCCTGGCCATCAGATGAAGGGTTTAGCTTTCGGCCACAATTGGCTGAACGCTGGATATGTCTGTCTTTGCAGAGTTCCTCTGGGAGGATGCCCTTGCCTTCTGGCAGACACTGCCTCTTTTATAATGGCAGTTCTCAACCCAGGCGTGCCTGAAAGGCGGGGAGATGGACCGCAGAGCATGACTCTGGGCTGCACTCCTTCGCCGGCACACACACAGCAAGGACTTCAATTCAGACCTGAAGCTCTCGTTCAGCCAACAGTAAATGAAGGGGTTGTAGCAAGTGCTGCTCATGGCAAACCAGTGAAAAGCAAAGTACAGGGCATTGCTACTGTGGATGGCCCTACAGGAGATCAACACCACGTAGCAGTTCAGGGGGAACCAGCATACTGCAAAGACAATCACCACCACCATCAGCATCTTCAGCGTCATCTTCTTTTTCTGTTGGTGGGCATAGTATTGCTCCATGGTGAGGTCCCCGATGGCATTTCTCAGCCAAAGCTTCTTGGCCACCGTGGTATATGTGACAGAGATCACAAGCAAGGGTAGGACATACAAGAGAACAAAAGTAGTCAAGTCCAAATACTTCCAGAAAAGATCAGCAGGAGGAGGGAAGCTGGGGAGGCAGACCATTCGTATTGTTCTGTTTCTGAAGATCAAAGAGAGAAAGAACTGTTAATTCCACTACCAGATGCACACAACACCTGGGGAACAAACATCTTGGATGTTCTTACAAGTTTCAGTAAAAGTACATATAGCAGAAGTAATTCAGTAACACGGGCTAGCGCCATGTCCAATGGAAAATTTTGCTTTAAGTTTGACCTTTGGCCCCAGTGAAAAAAACACATCCCCAGGAAAAGAAAAAAATAATCCATATTGACATCTGTGCCCTCTAATGACAAAGAGCATCTCTCTTCTGTACCTGCCTCAAATTACAGGGCTGAATCTCTGGGCCAAGATCAAATAACAAGCAAGCCTGAAAGCACTTCCATTGATTTTCATTGCCCTTTCATGGGAAACACACCGCCTGCTCAAGGAGAAGGAAGACTTCTTTGTTTCACCATACTTTCTTTTTTAATAACACAGATGGAGAGATGTGTGCCTTCAAATCTGTGGGGCTTTGATTAAGCTGCATATGTCATATAAAAAATGCACCATGTAAATGTCTTACCCTATATAAAATCTTGTCAAAGTCTGATAAATGGCATGAGGCAGTGAAAAGCAGCTGGCCATAACCCAGATGATAATGACGCAGATCCCTCCTTTCACCATGGACATGCGTGGCTTGAGAGGGTGCATGATAACCTGCAGAGAACAACCGATCCTGAGGATTTACAATGTCTTCAACTGATAAAAACAAGCTGCAAGAACAAGAGAATGCATCTTTGCTTTGTCCATGTCCGGGAGCAAGCATTTCACGCTGATCACTAAGAAGCAAACGGCATGTGTGCTTTCCAGGACAGCAAGGAATACGCAGCGTGGACATTAAGTGTGGCACAAGTTGAAAGCCAAGAGGCTGTTCTGGCTCGTACTGTAGGGTGTAAAAAGTCTCCCAATTACTACAGACAAGGTCTCCAATACAGATGGCAGCCATGGTGCTCACATTTGGCACTTGGTGGACTTGCAAGGCACAGAGAAGAGATGCTTGAGAACCAGGGCTGAATGTTGGCCTTTGGCCAACATAGCACTAGCAAACCTGAAGACTGGTCTCTTCTACATTCACGGTTTACCCTGGGCAGTACTAGCTACAGCAGGATGTAGTCCAGGTGTGTTTCCTGCTGAGGAGGACTACTTTATATGACAACATCTTGGTCACTCTTTCAGCCCTATGTTGCAGTCTGAAGCACTGCAGCATCTCTGCATCCCCCCAGCGTTAAAACGCAGAAAGGAGAGACTAATTTTACAGGACTTCAGGCAGTATAAGGGCTGGAAAACGCAAGGAGTTGTGCAAGTGTTAAGTGTTATTGCTGGCCCAGTGCCCTGAGCAGAGAAACATGCCCCGTGTCACCCATCAGCTTGACTTCAGAGATCGTGATGGTTAGGTGTCCGCTGAGCTACATGCACTACAGATGATTATATTAGGCAATGAAACAATAATCAAAAATAGACCTATCATGTCATCCAAATGATCTTTTAGCTGATGAAGCCCTAGGTATTTTATGCACGTCTTTTCTAGTCTCATTATAAATATCTACTTAATCGAGCTTCTACAACTCCCCTGGAGCATCTGTCTGCTCTGGTACCTCTGAGGACTAGCAATATTTTTAGAGGCAAGTGTTGATTTCTCTTTGCTCAGTGACACCTCCTTACTCCTATTTTTATCTCCTTGGGCCATACTAGCTAATTCCAGTTCTGAGGAACCTACTCCACTGAATTTAAAGGCAGGCATTGCATTTGGCCTTAGTTGAACGAAGACTTCTTGATACCTAGCCATGCTTTGCAATCAACCCAGAATCTACTGATTAAAATTAATCATTCTTCAAACGCTTTCAGGTGCTGCAATATAGCATATAGCATGGGCAGACTACCAAACTTTTTGTGGTGAAAAAGGCAGAAACAGATGATCTATACGCTGGCAGGCATTGTGATTTTCTGACACCAGATGGAGCACATCCCAGATGATCAGAGTGGAATCTGTTCTTGCTTTGAATTTCATCTAGCCATGTCATTTGTCATGTGAGATTGCTTTTCAGTAACAACCATTTCTGTGGCTCCAGCACTGCAGGAAAAACACAGTCTGCCCGAGAGCACACCTTGCAGGATCTGCTCTGCCAGTGCACTGCATTTATCAGCTTAAGCAAAAACTACAAACGGCATTACACTTCAAGGAAACCATTTGGTTTACACTCATTGCTTGACCGGTAAGGTTTTCCTGGTTGGTATGTGCCAAAAAAGTATCGGGGCAGGGGCAGGAGAGGAGAATTTCTCACCTTGAACTGAATGTGCTAACATAGTTCTCACTAATTCCCGTCTTAGGTATCCCAAAATAAAGGGGCAAGCCTAAAAACTGTAAGACTCATCATAAATAAATCCTGACATAATGCATTGTCTTGCCGGTGTTTGAACTTCAGAATATATTCCTGCCATGCTGCCAGGGTTGTCCTCCACAGAGTGGCTGAGGCGGGCAGTGACCCTCGGAGACCACCGAGTCCAGCCCCCTGTGCAAAGCAGGGCCAGCTAGAGCAGGCTGCCCAGGACTGCTTCGGGTTGGGTTTTGGGTATCTCCAGGGACAGGGAGTCCACAGCCTCTCTGGGCAGCCTGTTCCAGTGTTTGATCACCCTCGCTGCAAAAAAGCATGTTTTTTTTTATCCACCGCCATGAAAGCTGGAATCCTCCCCTCCATGCCTCAATTCCCAAGACAACGCAGGTTTCCAGGCACTGGGATTTGAAGGGGAAGAAACTGTGTACTTAGCTCCCTGTTTTCTATCAAACATAGGGGTGGTGTATATCACGTACCTGGTGCCGATCCAGAGCGATGGCAGCAAGGGTCAGCACGGACACGTGAACGGAGCAGTACTGAACAAACCGGCTTACGTGACACATCAGCTTTCCAAAAACCCAGGTACTGCTTACAAACCGCACCTGGAGAACAGACGTGGCTGGATTAAAAGAGCGTGCACTATCTGCAGAGGAGCAAATAGGCTTCCCCGGAGTACGGTAAGGAAAAACTGCTTTAACAGTTCCCTTGTGCTTTGTAGATGCATTATACTCAGCTTTTCTGGGGAAACAGTGACTATGCAAGAGGCTCTGAAACAGAGATGAGATTTATTATACTGAGAAAACAAATCCACGTGAGTAGTTCTCTGTGTACGAGTGTTTGCGCGTGTGTAGGTATGTGCATACGTGTAACATGGCCCTTCTGGAAAATGTAAAGAAATCTTAGCTCGACTCCTTGGTGAGGCTCTGCAGGGAAAAACAGCAGCTTGCCTCCTTAAAAACTGTTGCGTGTTTGACTTTGTGGGTGCTGAAAGTTGCACGGGTTCAAAACTCAGTGAGATAATTTCATGGTAGAAAACGTCACCGAGGGAATAGCGAGGTAAGACCTCCGAGTTAGGGCCCGGCTGTCTGCGGAGCACCCTGGTGTGCCTGCCTTGGGTCTCTGCTCTTTCTGGGGTCTGCAGTCGCCAGCCGTGCTCGGAAACAGCACATGGAGCGAGCATCCTGCTCGCACACTAATCTCCAAGCCCGACGCTGCTCGCATCACAGCATGGTATCTCGTATTGATCTTGTATCGCGAGATACATCAGCAGCAACTTCAGAGGTGTCAGTTAAGTTACACAGAGAGGAAAATTTTACCCTCCAGTTGAAAAAGCAACTCAGGCTTCTCAAGCTGGGCTACGTTCCTCGCTGATCTGACCTCTGCAGGCACGGCAGCCACCTCCACCTGGGCACGAAATCCAGCCGCGCTCGGGAGCGGAGAGGAGGGAGGGAGGGAGGCAGCCGCTTAAAGCCGTCCTGAGGCGTAGTGCCACGGGCAGCACGGCATTCCTCACTAGATCCCAGAGAGGTGCTGCTTATTGCGGCTTTTCTGCAGAGGAGATTATTCCGAATAACAGTTGTTGTCTCGCTCCCTTGTTACTCCTGACTGCGCAGTATTTATTCCAAATTAACGTAACTCATTCTGGAAGCAGATTAAGCTAATTTGAAGTAATGGACAGTTACTACAAAACATCTGCCCATACAGAAATTTAGTCAAGACTAGCTAATCTGTTTTCAATTAATCTAATTAATTTCCCGGTAGAGACAACTCTAGTAGTAATGACTCTGTCACTGAATATGTATCGATGTGCTGTTTCTTTGAAGTTGATGTATATCGCTTTCCTAAGACAGACTGCAGTTATTAGCTGCTTGTGCCTAACGTGTGACTGTTGTGCAAACACACACGAGGGCACCGTCCTTTCCCTGAACAGGTTACGGGGTGCAAATCCCACCAAAGAAACAAGATCAATTTAAGAAAAGGTGAATTCAGACTGATAATTCGGGAACCGCTTTCGGAAGGCAGAGGAACACTATGGGCAGCTCTGCCAAGGACGGAAGCAGGAGTATTTGGTATGCTTCCACACCAGACAGCTGTGTCAAATTCAGCGATACGGGCATCCTACTTACACGTTGTTTATAGACTGACAGTGAGGCAAGAAATGAATACATTTGATACTTTCCACCTCATTCTTTTCTTTTATTTTATGTCTTATATTGTTTAGTAACTGAATATAAACAAAGGACAATCAGCCCCAAGAAGCAGCTTGTAGTACCCCAGTAAGAGGCACGCCAAGCTGCCACGGCGCAGCGGAGACGTAGAGGTTTCCCCTGCGATCATCTTCATGAGGACTGACCTCGTTTGCATTGTTTCCGTAGGAAACTGGCACTTAATTGGACTTTCTAGTGTCAGACTTGTCCCCGCTTCCTTCTCCATCAAAAGACAACGGGGCCTCGACATCCGCACTTGGAAGAGGGGGGACGGCTGCGGAGGAGCGACGCGTCCCAACGGGATTGCGAGGGGGGCACGAGAGCCGCGGCTCTGCTCACCGAGCCCTGCCTGCGTGCGAGGGGCTGCGGGGAGAGGGGACACGACCGCAGCTTGTCCGGCAGGCAAAAGGAGAGCGGGGGGAGCCAAAAGAAACTCTGCGTATTAGCCCGTCCTGGCCCCGTCAGTACACGTGTACACAGCTGACAGGCACACACAGGCAGCAGTGAAACACAGACAAGCCGGATGCTCACCAGTGTGAAGGGGGTGTTCAAAACGGTGATCATCACGTCAGCAACTGCCAGGTTGACGATGAAGAGGCTGGTGGCGGAGTGCATCCTTTTGTTCTTGATCACCACGTGGCACACCAGGATGTTGCCGAAGAGCGAGATGCAGATGATCACGGAGTAGGCTACTATCAGCAGCGCCTTCACCATCCGACTCTGGGACTCGCCCTCATACTTGGTCCCACTGCCAAAGTCCCCGAGGTCCTCCAGGTCCAAATCACTGTGGAAGAAGGATTGGTTAGGGAAGCCGTACAGTGCAGAGAAGAAGTTGGTCGTGTTGGGATTCTCGGCTCTCCAGAAGGGCTTGGAGATGTACTGCAAAGGGAACCACGTGTGCCTGCTCATGGCTCAGGAAGCACCGCTCCGGCGCTGCCCGTGTCCCCGGGCAGGCTGCACGTTCCTCTCTGCCCTCGTTCCTGGCAGCTCAGCTGCTAAAGCCAGTGGTTGCAGGAGGGAGCACACACACATGCATTTTAAAAATCTGCGCCGTGGCTGCAAACTACATAAAAGAGTCGATAAATGGGTCCTTCTTCCCGTGCTGACTGCACGTGAGCTTTGCTCCAGAGATTTGCCAGCTGCTGTCCTTCAGTCCCATATGTCCTACATAAAGAGAGGCTGATTCGGGTGCTGAAATACCAGGGATCCCCAAACGCTTTCTCTCTGCACCTAGGAAGAAATCCTAGTGAATATTCCCTCCAGGGCACTGTTTGGCTGCTCTCCCGCAACTTCTCCTTGGAAATCTGCTTTATTGGTTTTCCACATAGTCCTTCATCCGCCAGGTCTCTTCTTCCCCAGAGTTTTCAGAGCTTGTCAGAATCAAAAAAGCAAGGGCTGCTTTTCCCTTTTCTTTCCATCCTCAGAGCACCCCTGAGCTTTCCGCTGAAGCAGCCTTGCTGGGAGGCTGAGCGGGCGCTGCTCTCCCTGTGCTGTATGCAGCCTGCCAGACGACACACGGCACAGCGAACAGCCGACAGTCTAGCTCTTCCTCGCGCATCCTGAGGTGTATTGCAACCCCGCTCCCAGACGACGGGAGAGTCTGACGTGTGGATCTAGCAGAGCAGCGGAGTACAGGGAGTGGATGTGCCCTGATCCTCCCTGTCTCCTCCTCCCTCCTCCTCCTCCTCCTCCCTGGGTACCCAGCACAACAGCTACGTGGGGTGAAGCATCTTTCCTAATTGCAGCATCTTTCCCTCCCTCCCTCCCCGAGCTCGTGCAGACAGAGAACACCCGAGGATTTCTGCCTCCAGAGAGCTCCCAGCTTTGTGCCCGACAGCGTCCCCTTCTCGCTCCCCCGGGGCGTGGAGGACAGCATAAAACATGAAATGCAACCCGAGAACGAGAACAGAAGTTTCAGGGTGCTGCTGGGTCAGGGAGGCTCCCGCCGCAGCTCGGCGCCGGGCGCGCTGAGCCGGGAGGTGGGGGGGAAGCGGGAGCGACGGGCAGCAGCATGGTGGGAATCCCTGCTCTTCTCCCTCCCTTTGCAGCACGGCCGCGGCTCCGAGCTCAGAAACTCAGAGGCAAGAGCCCGTTTCTGGGCTCCTGTCCTGCCTTCCCACAGCGGGCCCCACGCCCCGGGGTGTGGGGGGGCTGGCAGCGCCGCGCTGCTGGGTGGGCAGAAGGGAGGGAGCAGGCAGGTTTTCATGCGGGACCAGAGACAAGGCTCAGCTTCTCACCTTCGGCATCCCAGCATTTGCCTGGCAACTCAGAACGTCTTTTGCCATGTTTTTGTCATATGTGTCTTCAGAGATGCCACCAGGCCCCTGCGCCCTCCCTCAGCACCCCCAAACCCCTCTGCTCTCCTGGCCCACAGCCGGCCCATACCTGCCCCCGGCCCGGGGGCTGAGCCAGCGAGCGGCTGGGTCAGGGTGCAAACCGGCAGGCGCGCAGTTTTCATCTTTTTCTTCACCCTTTCTGTTGCGTAAGGATACTAATCAACTCAGTCAGGATTTTATCCGGAGGACGGTAAGTCACGAACGCATCATTTACAGCCGAAAATGTGTAGGACTGTGGCACGCGCGAGATCAGCAGCGGGGCTCTGGCTACCAAAGGAGAAATGGTGACCATTTCCCCGCACACATCTTCTGGAGACGCAGGCTGTTAGAAGCTGCTGCGGGGGGCTTGGTGGTGAATGCCACCAGCCGTGTGTCCCGGTGCATCGACACACACACGTGCCCTGGCTGACAGGCGCGCAGGCGTTGCCTGTGCCGCAGACGCAGCCGGGGCGGCCGGCCACGCTCGCCGCAGCCCTGGCATGGCTGAGAGGCTGCGCTGACCGGCTCCAGCGCGAGCGAGCACCACGAGCATCTCCACGGTGGCATGGCAGAGGCTGCGGGAACGCGCAGGGCTTCATCCTGGAGCTTCGCCACTGCGTGGTTATGCTGCGCTCGTTTGCCAGCGTGCCCTCTCATTTCCTTGCCGTGCGTTAGGACAACGGCTTGGCCGATCAGCGTTTAGATGCACCTGCATAAACCCGGTCTCTGTGGAGCCTTGCGAAACGCGCCGCGTGCCAAAGGCATGCTACTCATCCTACAGTGTTCTTTGCAAACTGACTTATTCTGCCAAAGGTTCAAACACTTGAGCAATCACATGCTGTTTTGCTGCAGTTATTATCCACTTACAAACATCCTGAGCCGCTTCCAGCAGAATTCAGTGTTCGTCATGCACCGTAATTTAACGTTTGTGCTGGCTCCTCCGAGCCAAATGGAGAAAGCAAGGGAGAAATGTGCTTTTTCAAACACATCCGTTTGAAGTGCGCAGAGTCAACCTTTGTTTCTATAGAAGATTTTTTTTTTTTTGGCTTTCTCATTTTGATACTACTTGAGTCGAGAATTTTTGGAACTTTTCACTTTCATAAGATTATTTAGCATTTTCATTTTTGGTGCTTTTTTGTATCAAAAAGAAATGTCAAACTGCTGAATTTCAGTCAAGGAGAAGATCCACTTTCTGAATAGAGCTAACATATAGTGTTGATGAATGCCAAAGAAATCAGGGCTATACCATAAAAATTCAGATCCTTGTTTTGTCAGTAGTCTAGCAAATCTAAATACCAAAGAATCAAAGCACTTACTTTAAAAAAATAAAAGACATACATTTGATTGCTTTGACAGGTAAGATGAGGAAATGCCTGAACTTCACCATTAAAATTTTCCAAAACTGTCACCAGACGCTAGTCACACGACTCGTGTTGTCAGCATACGTAACCTGACTCAATTCTTGTCCCTAACTTTGTAAATCTACCTGGGAGCTGATGTGTGCATTTTTTAAATAGAAACTCGCACCTCACCAGTGCAGCTAACCGGTCTGTTAGAGAGCAGCTGGGTCTGGATCTGTACGCTCCTAGGTTCCCCCCGCCGTGGCAACATTAAAACACCAGATTATGAGCATTTTCACAGGTCATTGCTACGGTCCGTCTTCAGACGCTATTCCGCTCGCTCCTCGCCTTTCCCATTCGATGAAGTCTCTCACGAGCAGCAATGGGACGGCGTGATCTCTTGGGCAAAAGCACAGGCTGTATGGCCTTTGTCGGCTGTTAGGGACAAGTCACGGGACTTCGTGGGTTCGTGGTGCCTTCCCGGTACTCGCCTGCAGGGACTTTTTCCTGCCTGACAAAGATAAATCAGATCATTCGGCACTCAGTTTCATTGTACAGTATGTAAAAGTGTCCAGGGTCAAGGCTGCTCACTCTTGCACCTTAATTTAAGCTAATTTTGAAGAAATGGCTTCTAAAGACATGATTCATCTTCATTGCTGGACAGTACTTAACGATGAGCCAAATCATGAAAATAATGGAGTCTTTCTCCCCAGGCTGTGTTGCCACAGTCTTATTAGGTGTATGCATTAAAAAGCCTGTCCCTGTCTGCTCCCATGAATATGTAAAGAAAATGCTTTCATTACTGGAGTATTGAGACTGCAAGGGCAAATAAAATTGTCCCAACAGGTTCCTGCAGATTATTATATTTCATATTTATGAGGCATGTAAAGACCTCATAAGAGGAAATAAGAGAAATACTGGGAATACAAGGCCATTACACTGAACATTTTCCTGATGCAAAAGTTCTCATCGTGCTCCAAAGGTGCCTTTTTTAGCTTCTCATCTGTGTCCCTGCCTGTCGTTCTCCGAGCTCCATTGCTGGTGCCGAGCACAAGCCTTCCACGCCAGTGGGGAAGGGTCATGAGAGCTGCTTGAGAAAAAGCGAGGCTCTGAAGTTGCTCCCACTTCTGCACCATTTCTGCTTCGGAACACACAATGGAGATCCAGAGAGCAACCCACAGAGAAACCGGCCGCTCCTGCAAGAGCATCCCCTGCCCTCCCAGGCAAGGGTCCGCAGGGGACCGCGCCACAGGAAGGAGGGAGCGCACCAATTATGGCAAAATCTAACACAAGGTCTTCAGGTGCAATAATGAGAATTTCTAGCTTGAAAATGTCTCTGCTTTGCCATTCAGACTTGAAAGCAGTTGGAGTAGACGAGAAGTTTCAGTGCTTGAGCCTTGTCCAGAGGGAGAAAATTCAACAGTTAGAATTCCAAAGTCTAAATGAGAAAAAATTCAATGTGCCTGTTGCATCAGGCAGCTTTTTTAAAGACTTCTGTTCCCTAGAGAAGCTGATAGTTTACACTTTTCTAAGTACAGTTTTGATAAATAACAGAAACAATGAGAGCTATATATCAACCCTTTTCTTTCACTCAAACGTGTGTTATAAATAAGAGTTTGGACAGTCCTTGAAAACCATGATCTGGGAACAACTTCTTTTTTTCAGATTTGCTTTAATGCACTGAGGACACCGTATTCCTCTTCATTTGCAATGACTAGTACCGCTTTTGTGACTCAGAAAATGTGGGATGAATAGGCACAGAAGCCTTGCAGGACGTTTCACGGACTTGATAAGACGACTTAATAAATAAACCATGTTTAGTGATAATGGAGTGACTACCCCAGTAATGAATTAAATGAAGCAACTCTGTAATTCAGACAGATGCTAACAATTCTAAATCATAAATATATTTAACTTAGGAGCCGTTTACTGTGCAGAACAGCTTACTGTCAGCAGTAAAGCCTCCAGCAGACCGCGCCTGAAGACAGGGGAAGGCAGGCGAGCTTTGGCCCGGCCAGCAGCGGCGTCCCGCTGCGGCGCGAGGGCCGGGATGGAGCGCAGCCGGCCGAGAGCCAGCGCCACGCCTGCGCTCGCCCGACTAGCCCCCGGCATTGCTGCAACCGCAGCCACCTGTGGAAGCAACGCTCCAAAGCGCATTGACTTTAAAAGGCATCCAGAGCCCTTTTGTTGCACTGCAAGGGTGTTCTGGGGCATCAGGACGCTTTGGGGAACGCTCTTCTGTGCGGGTACACCGAGACTTGGCTTCTGGGGAGGAAGAGATTTGCTCAGCCCGCAGCTCTTGGCAACAGGAGTTTTATCTGCGTGTTCCTTCACCCCCACTAACATTATTCACCATAGGCTTTCTCTTGCATATGTGAGAGCCTCTTGATGTGAGAGCCATTGCAGATATAATCCAGCTTTTACAAAACGTTCTAATTTACTGAGAGCAGACTTTTAGGCAAAATCATAAAATTTGCAACCCTGAAATAATAACAGCTGCTAACATTGAAATTAGAAACATTCCCTGACAACTAGTTCCTTCTATACCTTCTTGATGGCAATAAAATCGATGGGTGTGTTTGGTGCAGGTAAAAGTTTATTTAGGGAGTTTAGAAAGTCTGCAGTTTGATCTTCGCATTGTGAACACTTAAATAATTCAGTGCGGCCCAAAAATGAGAGCCCTTTCTGCTAAGTGCAGCGCCCCATATCTCTTGCCAAACCGATTAAATTCGCACCTAAACAGGATCCCTGCAGATGATCACGCATCCTACCTGGCGATCGCCGGTCTGCCTCAGCCTCCAAGAAATGCCGCACTTAAGGACGCCAACACTGAACGAAAGCTCTTCGATCGTTTAAGCTCTTCGATCATTTCGCGTTGGCCAAGGGAGCTGCTGGCAGCGTCTCTGGTTTTCAGGGCAGCAGACAGGCAGTCTGGAGCCGGGGCCGGGGCCCCGCAGAGCCGCATCTCCCCCAGGGGGAGGATCGCGCTCCGGAGACGGGTCCCTGAATTCCAGCATCAGAATATCTGGTGGCGAGGAGCTCTCGAGAAGGGGCAGGGTACGAACCGCGCAGGAGAATGGAGAGTTTGAGCTTCGGGGCTGCCGTTGCCTGTGGTAACACACCGTTACTGCTGCCGGCGCCTCACCCAGCACCATCAAGGATCTGCTGAGGATCAAAGTGTCCCAGCGTGGGCAACCGGTCTCTGACCTCGCAGCCTGCAGTAGAGAACAGCAGCCTCCGTGCACTGGGCAGCGCCTGGTGGTATTTCTTCTTTGTTTCGGGTCCTTTCAGCCCCCGCTCTCAGAGCGAAAGGTGCTTTGAACTCATTGTTTTTACTAATTCTCCCTTAAATACACTAAAAAAACCGGCTCCAGTTCTGTCCTCCCACTTCCCCCTCCGTGCTCGTGTGCTCAGGGTCACCTTGCTGTCTTCAGTACCGCCCGGGCAGGACACGAAGAGTCTGCATGCAGGGATGGCCCCTCGGCATCAGCCTGCGACTCAAAGTTTGGATGTCTGCAAAGTCAAGGATGATTATTTAAGACAGTTGAGCCGTTTGGGCCTCCGCTTCTGCAGGAGCTAGTAGGAGGTAAAGCCCTGTATCTCTCCCAGCAACTGACCCTTCCTGCCATGGGATTCTTGAGCAGCAGAAACCAAACCCTAGCTCAGCATGTGAGTGCGCAAACTCCTTTCCCCAAGTCCTTTCGCCCGTTTGCTCCCTCTGGGAGACCCAGCAGACAGCTCGGGAAAAAGACCCCCCCAAGGCGGGGACTTACTGCAGGACACCCTTAACCAGGAGCTTGTGCCAAGTCACCGCAAAACTTTCCTCCCAGTTAACAGGGCTGACAGGGAGGCGGATGAATTTCTTTGCACTACCTTTAAACACATGTGAAATTGCTAGCTCCTTCTATTGCCGGGCTTGTCGACAGCTTTAGATGGGGAAGAGTCCATTATTAGGAGAACATGTTATACGGAACAAGCACCGAAGGAAAGGCAAACCCTGTTCCAGCCAATTATCTCGAAATGAAACGGGGTTCTGCTTCTGGGAACAATGAGCCGTGCCGAGCCGGGCGTTACGTCCTCACCGCACCCGGCCGAACGCCCTCAGGTTCGATGAAGCCTCCATCCACACCCGTTCGCGTCCGCTCTCCCACCAGGTTTTGCCTCCACGTCGCTCAGAATTACAATGCAGAAAGCTCTGAAGGCTCCTAATGGCACCCAAGGGCCAACGTCACTCTGCAAACCCTGCGTCACTTGACGAGGTCCCCGTTCTCCCTTCGGCCCGAACGGGAGACGCGACGCAGGCTGCCAGCTCGGCTGGTTGTCGGCCTTCGGGGCGGGCTGGGGGCTGGCCTGGCTCGGCACCCCCCTGCTAGAGCAAGGCTGGGCTTTGGGCAAAACACCCGCCTGCTCATACCTGCGTCCTGCTGCGGAGAGCGGCGTCAGTAAGGACAGAGCTAAAGGGATCTCGTCATGAGAAGATGCTCAGCCAGAAACGGAGCGCGTGGAGCACAGTTTAGTCATTCCAGAGTACATCTTGCTAATTAATTCAGGTCCTCCTTGAAGTGCTGTGATTTCTTTTCAGTGGCTTGCCCTGAGGTAAACAGACACTGTACAGTTTCAATATCTTTTTTTTCCCCACAGAGAAAAAGATTCCTCTTTGTGCAGAAAAATGTGAAAGAAAGGTGCTGGGCACAGACTATCTATCTGCCAAGGTGCTTAATTAAATCTCCCTGAAATAGTGCTTGAGCTTTTATTCTCACAGCTTTGCTGGGAGGTATCGAAATACAATTCCCATTTTGCAGACAGAAGAAAGGGACAGATAATCAGACACCCTGTGCAGGATTACCCAGGACGCTGATGCTCGAGTGAGGAGCTGAAAATGAGTGCTGTGGATATGCTGGAGCAGCCTTCCCATAGCGAAGACTGACATACGAGCATCCTGTAAAAATATCCACAGTGAGTGGTGAAGAACTATGTGACCTGGTGGTCCAAATGCCATATGACCGTGGATCAGATTTTGCAAACGTAACTAGAAGGAGCCACACACAGCACCTCGTACATTTATCCTGAAATGCCTAAAATATCCTGTTCTGCAGCCTGGATCCAGTGCAAATCTTTCTAATGTTTTGTGCTAAGAGACGTTTGAGTATGTTTGCTGGTTTCTTTTTGCAAGAACAATTTAATTCAGCACAGCCCTTTGTCATTGAAGAGGAACGTAACCCTTTGCCACCCAGAGCCTCTCTGCAAGCAGATTCCTTGCGGGCCATCAGAGCTGGACCATGGCCACTCTCCATCCTCAGAGGGGCCGAGGGAGGCTGGACCTACCAGCGTTCATCTCGTTCGCTCGCAGCCTTCCTCACCTCAGCAGGACTCTACGTGAAAGAAAAAGGCTCTCTGTTGAATTTCTTCCAAGAGGACTTTATGTCTGTTTGTACCAGCTCACTTACGCCGGGGTCTTTGGAGAAGGGCACGTGTATAAGTTATTGCATTTTATTGCCAAAGTGGCACTTTTGCATTAGATGTGCTGAGAGGGAACTCGGCTCTGAGGGATCCTCCTTTGCTCCCTTCCCGGAGAGAGATGTCCCTTGCTGGGAGAGGGAGAACTTCCCAAATCAAGAGTGGGAGTTAGCTCTGGCCAGTCACCTTTATAAAGCTTGGTACAAATGTACCTGACAGGTTTTCCGTGACTTCTCTAATGTATCTGCAATTATTTCTAATTCAGTGTGGCAGACACACAGCAGAGATCAGCTGTAGCACATATAGGTCATCCACAGCAAAACGCTCAAGTGGATTGTAGGCACATAATTCTAAGCAGTGAAAAAGTACAAAATTATATTCTAAAATTTCATGTTATTTCCTATTTCCTGTGAGTATCAAATGGCTGTAAAGTAAAAACAAGGCAAAGTAACCAAGGGACACGCTATCAGTTCAGGATACGAACTTACGCTAACCCTGCAGATTTGCTCTTGACAAGGAAGATCCGGCCGATACAGCGGAGACAAGACACACAGGAGAGGCAATCGTCGGCGATGTGGCAGCTGCTGCTCAGAGTCCATCCGGAGGTGGGAACGAGCACTGCCAGGTTCAGGTAATGTCGTGGGTTTTTTTCCTTTGCAGAGGATTCAATGCCGGGAGAAAAAGCCAGACAGGCTGTTCTGGAGCCGAGTCCCATGGGCAGAGGCAGGGGAGTTGCTGTGGAAGCTTCTGTTGTGCCTTTTTTTCCTTAGTTTGAAGAAAACTCCTCTGGGAGGATGCAAAGATGCACTAGACTAAAAACTGCTCCGATGTTTCCGAAAAATAACCAAAAAGAAGCCCTAGTCTGATTTTATTAGCAGCTACAAGTGTTCAAATGGGAATTGAGAGCCCAGTTCCTTTAATAAGTGATGCAGAAGATAAATTATTGTTTGAAGGGAAAAGTGAAATAAGAAGCCTTGAAACGCTTCTGAAAACTCCCTGGAGGCAGGGATGACATGAGCCTTGAAACACACAGTTGTAAAACCCGTCCGTGAACAACAGCTTTTTCAGAAAGTGACTGCAGAATAGGTGGTGTTCTGCAGGTTATATTTGTGTCCTGAAAATGCAGTTTTTTCACTGAAAATCTAATGAAAGCCAGGACATAAAAGTAATCAATAGCAATCTGAAATTTCAGCTATGGACAATAAAATTTACCCCATTCAATTAAAAAAAAAAAAATCTAAAAAAATCTTGCTTTCCTTAGGAAGCAAATATTTCTCTGCGAAACCAAAATTTCCTACTTCAGCCTCTCAAGCCAGACCGCGGTGACCGCGTTTGGCTGCTGTCAGCTCGCGAGGGTCTTGCTGTGGCGCTGGAGGAGGCAGAGGACTTCGGAGGGGACAGCCCTGTGCAGGGAGCCTGTCTTCTAGGGAGGGAAGTCATGGCAGAATAACAGTGAGAAGGGGACAATGGCCTCGTCCCAGGTATGTGGACGTTAGCAGCTCTGGAAGAAGCTCACCCTGCGGTAGCATCCTTACCTTCATCTATGCCACGGCATTCTTTTACAGCCCTTCTAGCCCAGGTGTCTCCCACTGGATTCTTTTGGCCTTATAATACTCACAGTCTCTTCCAAAGGCTCTCACTCATTCTGGCATTTTCCGTTGTTGCTGTTGTTTTTTTTTTACATTTCTTCAAACATCTCAGTGGTTTAGGGGCTAAGTTTTTGAAACACTGATGACTATTTCAGCTTGGGTTAGTTTGCATTCATATTATAAAAAACATTTCTTGCATTCAGTTCCTTCTCTCTTTTCAACTGCACTTCATTCAACTCTGCTCCAAGAAAAGCAGAATTAGCCAATGCTTTATTTCCTCTCCTTAACAGGATTGCCACATCCCCAGCTGCACTCACTAAAACTCCTGGCTTTCAAGAGAAAAAAACCCAACATTCTACCTCCACTACTTCCTTTAAAGGCCGCATGCTGCATTCACATTCCCGAATGATCTACGAACTCCCACATCTCTTTTCAACATCCAAAAAATCCGGGGGTAGACAGGCCACGCAGTCCAGACCGGAAGCCTCCCTCTTGTGCGCTGACACGCGGAGGCGAGGGCGCCGCCGGCAGGAAGAGCCCTTCCCCGAGGCCGCCGCCACCGCGCGGCGCGCTGGCGAGGCTCAAGCTTCGCGTCTGTCGTTCGCTTCGGCTGAGCGCCAGGAAAGGGCCTGTTTGCGGGGCAGGAAACTGGCAGGTCGCCTCCGTAAGGACCCTCCCGCCTGCCCCTGCGGCGGGGGGTGCGGGGGGCTGCTTTGAGGGGGTTGTTGACCATCCCCAGCTAAATCTTATCACCTTCCACCCTGCGCCTAGACATCTCCTTAGGGAGGTGTCGGCCAGCTGCAGGAATCGAAATCAGACCCACAGCTTCACTTCTGCACCTGATCAAAGGTCTACGGTCCTTAAGAACCCGTTTCTCACGCCGATCCACCTCGGCGCGCAGCCCGGCCGTGGCTGCATCAGCCGCACGGAGGGAGACGTTACTATGGTACGAGAATGAGCTGGAACCTCCCAAAATCGCTTTGTTATGTGAAATTACGCAGCTGCTACCTTCTCTCTGCCATAGCCTAGCTTTCCTCCTCGTTGCCTCTGGGAGCCTGCTGCCTCCTCTTCCTCGTTTGGGGGGGAGCCGGGAGGGGAGCACTAGCAATCAGCTCGGAGAAACCGAGCGCGGGGAGAGCCGCGCGCAGAGCCTGAACGGCACGCGCTTGGTTTTGGTGCCCAGTTTTGGCTCTCTGCAGTATGGCAGGATGTGTTTTCAGCACAGTCCTCCCCGAGTGAGGGGAACTCGCGTTTCTTTCCTGGGTCTGCCTCGGGGGCCTGGTGCGCGGCAGCAGGACGCGGGGCTGCGGCACCGCCCCCCGGCCCCGCGCGCAGGGGAAGCCCGGAGGCGCAGTTACTAGAGGGGGTCTTCAAGGGTAGTGACTGAGCTCAGGCGGCCCTTAAAAAATGAGTATTTTCAGAGCATGCAGAAAGTAGCGAAGCCTTTCGCCTGGGAGTCCCGAGCTTCGCTTCCCTGGGCAGAACCGCTTTCGCATAAGCGACCTCCGTGCGCTTCTCTTCCGACAGAGACTCTCCCAGCTGCGGCCCCTGCTCTTCAACGGGCGGGTTATCCCAGCAGCCCCCCTCACCTCCTCACCCCTGGAGCCAGCTCACGCAAACCAACCCTGCGCCGCCGGCATCTTCCCCCTGCGCCAAGGGGGGCCGTCCGAGACCCCCCACAGCAGCTCTGGGCAGCAGCAGGAGGGAGGTGGCTCACAGCTCATTAGCAGTGACAGTTCTGATTAACTGGGCTGTCACGATTTCATTGCTGTTGCCAATAATCTTGATTCAATGCTAAGTGATAACTCAAGTACATCGGGATAACTTAAACTCTCTTTGTTTATTCCCAGCTACTTTAAGGAGGACGCCGAAGTTCTGACCCCAGGGCCCATCCGTCCCGCCAAAGGCTGGAGGTGCTCAGGGGCTGCCCTGAGAAGGGCAGTTCGAGCAGGAGGGCTGGGTAAGCGGTGGCTTGTGCTGCCGGAGAACTGCAGAGGCAGACCAGCGTTCGCAACCAGCCTTGAGTCCCTGCCCTCGGGCAAGGGCAGAAACACCACCGGCACGGCGCCGCGCGGGGGCCCAGCACGCAGATCTAGACGTGCTGCCGCTCCTCCGCCTTCCCCTGAGGAGCCGCCGTGCCCCGGCCCGCGCGTGGGTGCCTCTGCTCCGGCCGGCTCGGCTGTCCTGCGGACCCGTGGCCCAACCGCGCGGCGGCCGCCCGGCTGCAGGCAGGGCCACTGCGGGAGAGGCGAGGCTGGAGCGTCGGCGCCACGGGTGCGTGCGTCCCTGCTAGCTGGAATGGAGGAACAGCTCTGTTTTCAAAGTACCACCAGTAATTCGATGTGGTGACCAGGCGCAGGCATGATTACGGGGCAAACACAGGATGTGTTTAGAAAAATTACTGCATAAAAGTATTTCCAAGAGGAGGGCGAGAGCTGGGCTTGATCCGGCTCTCCCATGCGCCAGTTCCACGCTGATGAAAGCCTTCTCTCAGTTCCACCCCGCATGGCATCTGTGCCAGCCCACCGTGCACTTGGGAAATGGCCCCTTTTCCAAAGACCTGGGTGAATGTTTTCTTCTAGAAAACAGGCTGGTGTGTTGCCATCAGCTTTAAACTAGACAACACCTTGGTGGAAACAACTTCTACCTCTTGAGCTCGCCTCTCCGCCGACGGGAGAGTTCATTTTTCCCGGCACTGGTGCTGGGTTTAACGGAACGGGTCCCTGGGCAGTCGGACGCCGGGCTGGGATTTGCGGGACCCAGCATCCACCCGGGAGACGCCCGAACTTCCCGAAGGATGTGCGGCAGCCGCCAGCACAGACCAGCCTCTCCCCACGCCACAGCCCCGGGCTGCTCTCCACATGCGCTGCCCACAGCAAGTGGGCGCGGCGCTACCCTCACGGCACCACCGAGCCACACCGGGGGTCCCGGTTTGGGGCCGGAAGCCCCCCGTGGCACGAGGAGCCTGAAGCACGTGTGGGAGGAGAAGCCGGGACTCCAGGGCGAGTCGTTCGCCGTGCCTGCTGTAATGCCCTGGGGAGCTCGGGGCACCCCAGAAGGAATTCTCGGCCCGCTGCATTCAACGGGCTGTAGGCACCAAAACGCTTCCAAGGAATGGGGCTTACCTGACCCATCCTGTAGCGCAGGAGAAGCCCGACCACAAAATCAGTGCCCTGCAACCCCCAAGCATCCCCCCCCCAGCACTGCTCTCCCTGAGGTTTCTGACCCTTGGGTCAGCGATAGCACCAGCCACGTCTGCAGTCCCTCCACCATCACCGCCATCTACCTCTAACTTTTCCCCAGTAAATCACTTTCCCCTCTAAAAGCTTTCTTGAAACTCTTTTAATTCCAAGTAACTGGTATCTTAAAGATCTTAGCAGTACTGTAAATTACTAGTGATCAGCAGAGTAGAAATGATTCAGTCTTTTTTAAGACTTTCCATGCTTAACTATTTCTCTGCAACATGATCTACAAGAGCGAGTGAAAAAAAAAGAAAAAGGAAAAATCAAAGAGGCTGTCTTGTACCTCGGCCAGCTAAATAAGTAAGGGACAAGAACACTTTCATGTTGTGTTCCCTATGAATCAGAAGGGAGACAGCTCAGCAAGACCCATTAGCAAGCTCTAAACTATTCACTGTCCTGGAAGTAACTAATGTAACAAAAAAGGAAAAATGTTCTGAAAGATAGATAAAGCCATTCTTTTTCTTTATTGGGCTGATGCAGGGAAGCATATGTTAGGGAAAGAAAAAAAGGGACTGAATCAAACTATCCTGAAGGTTTTGCTTTATGATGCAAGTCTGACAAGACCTCATATGCTTCCAGAAAACACCCTTTAAGATAGCGTCATTCATTTCTTTAACACTGAAGAACTTCAAACAGGAATGATGCCACTGGGGCTGCAGCCATCATCATAACAAATTTCCTACAAAGACCACAATTGCATGTAGGAATTTATGAGGCTCTTAGCTTGGAAGAAATGCTTGAAAGGAGGGAACTGCAGAAGAGAAATAAATAAAGTTTGAGATTGTATTACCTCTTTCCTAACAGTCAGGATTTGAAAAGAAATATAAAAATCTATGGGAGAGTTCCTATGTGGGAACTTTCCAACACAGACTACAACTTCCTGCATTTTTTCTCTTCTGCTGCTGGTTATCTAAATTAAGGAACTTAAATTAAAGGGAGCTTCTTTGAGGGTTTATATTTCCTTTGTTTATCAATAGATCATACAGCAATTGCAGCTTCCTGAAGTCAGCAGGGAACAGGGAGATTTTGGGGAGTTTAATCTAAGTTGGAGATGCTTCTCCCCATTCACTTCTTAGTTACTTGGTTTGACTCATTGCAACTTTACTTTGCAGGTCTGTGGTGATATGGGGGGCATAAGGGAGGAACAGGAGCAGAGCTGGCCAAAGTCACAAGCCACTCACCTGCCAGAGAAGCTCCCGGTCTCTTCAAGCACTCAAGAGAGGAGAATTCACCTTCAAACAACCAGGAACCATGTGCTTTTACTCTGAGAGAGCTCTCCTACAGCCTGAGCACTTGAGGAACTGCTTACTGTCAAGCGAGGCTTCTGTTATAAAATCACTGGTTTAATTATTCATCTCCATAGAAAGAGCACCTGGGACTCTGCTTAATGCTTCAGACCATGAACAGCTGTGAGTACCTTAACGCTAGCATAAAGGGCAGTCCTAGCAACAAAAAAGGTGGGTTTGAAAAGTGCAGCACTCTGTCCTCAGCTTTAGAGCTGCTTGTCTGCCTTGCTGGGCACTGCCAGGATGCTCCCGCAGGCTTGGGCATCTGGGCTTTTGGGAGGTGCTGCCGTAATGTTCCACGGCTGCTGGCACCGCTGAGATGGGGAACAGGAGAAGGAGGATCACCTGGAGGAAGGTGATTTATGTACTTGACGTCCTTACTGCTTTCCCTTAGCTCAGCTAAGTTGAAGATGTTGTTTGGAAGCACAAGTCTATTGTAAATGGTATCCTAGCAGCTCGAAAGCTGCCGACCAAAGACCAAGCCAAAATACAGAGAGGCACCTCTAATTTCACAAAAGTAGCTTAGAGGTGAAAACTGCCATTCCTGTCTTTAGCGCTAATCCTGATGCCTTTGAAATGAATGGCACTCTTATTGTCTGTGATTTCCTAAAATTTCCCAGAATTTAGCCCCATGAAAGATCAAAAATAATCTGGTTGGGAACAAGATGTCTTGTTTCTTACGCTCAAAACAACAGCACCTCTCACACTGGCCAAAAAAGGTTTTATGTGGCTGGCCACCAGGGTGTATGTGATTTGCACATAAATCTTACCTCCAGAAGGTATTATGAATTTTTAATTACAGACAATCTGAAGCAAAGGAGCCCTGGGTTACATCCAAACTTCTCCCAAGCTGGGCAGAGGGTTCTGCGCCTGGCTGTTTTTTAAACCCCTTCAGCCAACTGAACAGGATAATGCTCAAACAACCTTGACAGTCTTGAATGGAAGTGGCTATTAGTGCAAAGTTATTGTTATCGGCAACAGCATCTTAAGTTGCTAAACCTCAGATGCTGGTACAGAATGTCTCCGTAATTAAATATCAGCTCTTTCTGAGTCATATCGGAACATTTGTGTGAGTCAACCTGAAGCAAAACAAGCAGCCCTGCAAACAAAGGATACCTTTTTATCCCACGATCCGCGGTTCTGCCTTGACATGTGTTGGGCAGTACGCTTCTGGAGCAAACGCTGAGCAGCTAGAGTTGCTGGAAGGTAAAGCAGTAATAATCATAAGCAGCTGGCCAAATTTTCAAGAACATTGAAAAGATCCCTTTGTGTGGGAAACAAAAATCAAAGAAAGTACTTCTGCGGAGACATTCGCTTTAGGATTTTTATTTGTTTTAGTGTCTTATTGCTATAGAAGAAGTAGGCCAAGTGAAGACAAAAGCAGCCCTGACTTTCTAGTCTCCACCTTGGTCCGTCTGTTACGAGTTAGCATCTCGGACAACCACGATTTTTTCCCCCCGTTTTCTATGCAGCCAACTTCTCAGAGCTGAAAAACAGGGCTTGGAAGGTGCGCTGACGTCTGTGCAAAACGCTGTGACAGCAGTGCGAAACGCTGTGACAGCAGTGCGAAACGTGTCTCGGCGTGTGAGTGGGGGTACCAGCGCAAACGGAGGTGTTTCGGTGGCGTGTTGGAGAGGCCGGCAGAGGCGTTACCAGGGCCGGAACCCGCGGCCCTGGGCTGGGGAGGCCCGGCACAGCCTGCAGGCACAGCGAGCGGGTCGGCGCCTCCAGGCCGGCGGGCGCAGCCGGGAGCGAGGAGCCTCGGAAGAGCTTTTGGGGATGCGGCCGTGGGGGGGGAGCTCCTCCTGGGCCGGGGGCTCTACCTGGCGCAGCTGTGACATGGACCAGAGCCACCTACTACAGGTGCCTTGCGGTGACCTGCCCTGCGTGTGACTCGGAGGGTTGGTGATGACTCCGAACGCTGTGTTGTCCGGCCGGGGGGAGCTGCCGCCTGCTCTTCCCTTCTGGCTGCTTGAGTGAAGTAACGGGTATCGTGTTTATATACTCATGAAAGAAAACCGCCCGGTCTAGAGAGTCAGGGCTTTCATCGGATGGTGCTCAGAGGGCGGCAAGTATTTCCTCCGTGCTATTCCAGCTCTGAAACCATCAGCCTTGAGGGCTTTCCCGGGACACCCGTCACCAGGCGCAGCGCTCATCATCCCGGGCGGCGGCTGTCAGCGCGGAGCGCACTTGGGGGACAGCAGAGTGTGACGGCCCGTGGGGAGACGGCCCGCATGGGCAGGAGCGGGGTGAGTCCGGCTCCCCGGGCAGCGGTGGGGACCTGCCCCCTCAGGCGGCTGCGGCTTCCGCTGAGCCCTGCGCCCTGCCCCTGCCACCCCCGCCGTCCTCCAGACCCCGCGCGGGTACCCCAAAGAGAGCTGCCCCCTCCAGCACCAGCCGGGGGGTCACTGGGGAGCTGCGTCCATGCGGGGAACGTGCGTGGGGGGATGCTGCAGAAACCAAGAGCTGACGTGGACGTTGCCGGTTCTTCGCCCTTATAAAGCATGCTAGAAATGAGAAACATTTGATTCTAAACAACAAATTGGTACTATCCAGGTTGATTTGGCATGGGGATCTTTCCCTTCCAAACCTGCCTTCCTGCAGCTGAGCTACTCCCACCGGTACACGACTGTGGCTAATAACACACGCTTGCCAGCAAATATCTTGCACTTGCCCGTATGAGACATCTTATCTCTGCCTGCCTTGGTTTTTATTTAAATGTTAGAGAAGATAGAAAGCATATATAGGAAGGAGACAAAAGAGCAGTCTGTAAGACTGGGGGATATGTCATAAAGGTTCACACCTTACCTAAGCTATATTTTTTCTTCTTGAGTGATCTTTGTCAAGACCCTGCCACCCATCATGACATGGGGGATCAGTGCCTGGGTTTCACTCAGTGCCACAAGAAACACAAGTCAGGAAGTTCAGCAATCTCCCTTATCTCTGCTCTGATACAGCTGCCTGGAGCCCAGAAAAGGAATAAAACAATTTTTCTAGAGCACATTCCTCAATATTTTAGTTAATATGATGCGAAATTTTATTCTGTTCCTTGATAACTAGAAGCAAAACATACATTTGTAAACTGATGGCATGTTCTGATTAGCTGCAAAACCTTTTAAGTTCTTTTCTCTCAAAGCATGTTATTACTTAGAGCTGCAATCCACTCTTAATAAGTGTAAGGAGCCACTCCCCCCCTGCCAGACCTAGAAGACTCTTCAGGAGTAGGTCAAACACCAAGCCACGATGGTAGGTGAGGAACCTGGCTTCCCCAAGCCATTCCCTTGTGCCTGATGACTTTCTAGGAGTCTTTATGTTTTGAAAGGGGATCCTTGGCTTCCTCCGCACATGGCTTGTTAGAAGTTTTGGGTACTTGCATCTGATAGCTCACCACATCTCGCCAGCAGACAATGGAGCAGGTCATTACATGGGTCTCTCATGGAGGCATGAGATAAATTAAAATCACTCCTTAAGAGAAGTCACTTGGAAGCCCCACGGACAAACTGCAACTCGTATTTCTGACTAAGGCTCCTCCGGGAGCCTCCCTCCCTTCCACAGCCCCCGCAGGCATTCCCTCACTTGATTCTATACATCCTACCCCTCTGAACTGTGCTCTGCAATCTTGGCTCATCGTGTTTTGCCACGGCCAATTGACTGTTGCTGTAACACATAACCAGGGGATGCCAGGGAGGACTTTACTCAGCAGTAATGAAACGAATTATTTCTGTATCTTCCTAGTGTTTTAGCATCAAAATGCCAAATGCAACAGGCAGGTGACCTACTGAAAATATGCTTTTTTATCGCAAGCAAACAAGAATCTGGCAGAAGCCCAGCGGAGCTCTGAGGCTCGTGGATGGCGCCCTGCGGCAGGGAGTGCGTAGTGCTGGGCAGCCCAGCGCAGCGAGCGCGGTTCATGTTGGTTGCCTTTCCATTCCACACGGTGAAATTTATTTTCCATTACCTTAAGACAAAGCGTACAGGTATCTTCTGGCTCACCTCCATTCAGTTTAGTAATTTATATATCCTTAGCCTACAGAAAGAGGGGCAATCCCCTGCATCTTGCAGCCTAAGGACAGACCCCAGAAAGGTGCAGGTGAACACATGCAAGCCCTCAGGTGGGGTTCATCAGGCTTTAAAATGCCTTATTTCCATCTCCCCTGACCTGCTCACCCAGCCGTACCTCGAAGCACAACCTCCTGAGTGAGCTTTCAGTCGTTATTTCGGGTAGAGCGTTCAGGTCCGTAGCTGGTTCCCAGGAGGTGCGTACACGCGGGTCTGCGCAAGTGAGGCGTGCCCGGGCGGGCTTTAGCGTTAGGATTGCTCTCCACGTATCGGAGCAGAGAATTCCAACCCCGCGGTTACCTCTTTGGTAGCAAGTATTTTGTACGCTTACAGGCTTACAGTCGAGCAGCGTGAGGCCTCGGCGGCCGCCGGAGCCTGGAAGCCTGCGCGGTGCTCGTCGGAACACGCGCTTTGCGATCGCAGCCCAGCTACACAGCGAGACCGCGGCAGCGCCTGCAAACGGCACGGGCCGAGCCGGCAGGAGAGCGCCTCGGAAGCCATTGCTTTTGGAACTTTCGAAAGGCTTCCTAACAGCAAATCCAGCTCACAGCTTGTTGCAGAGCTCTTAGCAAAAGGAATTCTTTTTGACGTGCTCGTTCGCAGGGTCGCCCGTGGGCTGAAATGGCCGAGAACAAACAGCAGGTTCCCAGGCTTATCTGGACGTTTATAAACGACACTGGTTTCTGCGTGAAGTGCAAGTAATCTAAAAGCAAGCGCCAGAATAAATATGTATGGCCTCCAGGTGAGCTGACAAACTCTCACTGTGTTTGCAAAGCAGTGAGGAACTTGTGAAAAAAATGCCTGATTATCCCCACTGTGCTGTGGGATAGAGATGAAAAAAAGGGTGAGTGAATGAACCTGGGGCTTCATCAATCCAGTCTAGACTTAAAATTTCCAATTTAAGTGACAGCTAGCTAAGGTCTGAGAGCAACAAATTGTCTTCTTTTCAGACATGGGAAAGAGAATCGGTATCAGCAATTGTTTCAGAGCTGTTAGAGGAGTTAGTCTTGTAGGCAGAAAGTGATTCTTTTTTTCAGAATTTAATTGGCTCCTCAAGAGCTGGGCAATATTCATGGCATAAATCACCAACCCTGGTTTCTCTGAACATATGCTTTAATAACCCACTGGACACCATGAGAGCACACGTGCATGCCCTGTTCCACCAAAACCATCATCCACTCCACTGACTCCAAACCCGCCCAGTTATATGCAGGTGTCCAGTTATGAATAGGCACCTAATGCGTAATTGAGGTCAGCCTCATTTTCCCCTGATTAACAATATACACTTCCCAAATATTTACAAGATCCAGATGTGGCATTGCCATGGGAACACGCTTTTAAAACAAATACGCTCTTTTTCTGAGATTCACAATTTAGAGAGAAGAGGCAGTAAAGCTTGACATTACAAATGACCCGAAGCACCAGTTAACACACCACAGGAGCGTGTTAGAGCATCAGGAGACCCTGGGAGAGCTACTCAGTGAGAGGGATCCTGGTGGGTACACAGCCATGCAGCCCGTAAAGCAGCCACTGTCACACGGCAGGACTGAGGCAGTAAGGTTATAGAGACAGTTAAATAATGGGGTAGGAAGCAGCCTAAGAGAACAGGATTGACAGGGAAGTCATAGCGGACCATGCCTGCATGGCTAAAGAGCTGTCAGGGACCACAGACACACTGCAGTGGATCAGGACACGGGTATTTGATGATTACTGAATTATTGCTTGCAAGACAGATTGAATATAAGCAAAATCTGAGAAAGTGTTTGGTTTTATTTGGGCAAAACAGAATGAGAAGAATTTTAAGTCTTGGTTCCATTTCACCTCACTATTCAAAATCCACCGAATTCTGATATGGTTTCTGTATCAGCAATACCGATGTTCCCCTGCGTAAGAATGAAATTGCTGTCCGTAACACAGCATGAAATGCCAACATCACCTATTTCTATTTGAATTCTTAGAATACAAAGAAGCTAGTAGCAATTTATTCCTGAAGCCTTATGTAAGCTTTCAAGATGCCAGCTGCCTCTTTATAGTCCCTTGGGTTATAGCATGTAGGCATGAACCATTATTTTAACTAAACTGGTGCGCCTGGGCACTTCCACCCATTGCATTACCATGGCTGAGCAGAATCATTCCAGGCTCCTTTCCCCACAACCCCTCCGCTTCTGTTGTGAGCCTTGTAACCAGTCTTCAGGCTTTTAACATGATTGAACACGATGACTGACCTTGACAGTGATTTATCTGAGTTTGTCAAAGAGGTAAAATATGTGGCCTTGTCTCACATCCTGAATCATTGCTGACAATGATTGGATGCTCTGATGGATGATCAGCCTTTTGGGAATTTGCTGCCTAATGAAACACTGCAATCAGTTTTATCAAACCTTTGTAGAGCTTCACCCAAGGGAAATCACATAACTCAGCCATGATACCAGCAGCAGATTTCCTAGAAGGTTCCTTATAAAGCAACAGTAAAACCTGCTATTTATTACATCTACAATTTGCAATTTCACACTGAACCCTCCAGCCTGCAGGTCCCATTCGTTCTAGGAAGAGAACAGCACCCATGAGGAAGCCATTTCTGAGTTATGCATCTGGAATATTGATGAAGGCATAAGGCATGAGTCATGACTACAATACCCAGAGGTGGTTCATCAACACACCGGGCTTCTCAGGCTGCCAATTAGCAATGCCAAGGGATCCTGGCTGGTTCTTGCAGCCTAATTCGTCAAACACCTCCAAGCTGAAGATGTCTGAAGGCTGCAGAGGGAAAACCAAGAGCCGCGAGCAGCAGAATCTCTAGACGGAGCATAGATGGAGAGGGAAGCGGTGGGAGGAGTGTGGGCTCACGAGGAAGGGGCAGCCATTGTGCTCCGATGACAGTTTTGCTTCAGGATGTTCCTTGGCGCTTCCAGAAAGCTGCCTCTGTTTTGTGCCAATGGCTGCAGAAAGGGATAAACTCAAAATCAAGTCGTGGCAGGCTCCGGTCCTAGCCTAACCAGTTTATTGCCTCTTTGACACTGAGCAAGTCAGGTATTTGTTCCTTAAAGCAATTTTCAGGTATGAAAACAGACAACTGTATTTCTCCCACCTTATGTTTATTTAGAGAGTAAGTATATCTGCTAGCCATCTAAGTTTCAGATGACAGGATGGATTGGATAAATCTCCTGAAATGCAAAAAAAATAAGAAGGTGGGAGGAACTTGTGTCAAGACTTTATTGATACCTTTTTTTTGGAATGGTTTCAGTTTCAATCATACATTGTAAAAATCACATGAAACATTCCAGTAGCATCAAAACATCTTTGTAAACTGAAGGGATAATTTCCATTTTCCATTGTGAACACCTTTTGAAAGGCAGTTCATAGTTTTGACATAAATCTTCCTCAGGTTTTTCAAAATCAAAGCTGGAATGCCTCTTTCAGTTTTACTGAAGCAAAACCTTTCAGTCAGGAAATGTGCGTCGGCTTTTTCTTGTGAAACAAAAAGAGATTACAACTTAAGGCATGTCATGCTTTTGAGAAATGGAAAAGGATCACACCTGCTCAGCTTTACACTGAGCTGCACGTGCAAGAGCACAGCAAGGCAGACGTGGGGAGCTTCCCACATGAAATCTGCATGACCGGCCACGGGGCTGTCAGAGGCTCCGAGGACGATGAGGAGCCTCCTGTGTGGTGATACAACTGTTTTAATACGATGTTGTACATTGGGCCAGTGCAAAAATGTGTGTGTGTCCACAAGGATCTGTACACAGACTTATAGACATGATGTTGAACATCCAGGCCAAACTGCGGATTAAACAAAACAACTCTCTCCCCAAGAAGAATTATTTCTTTTGCACTGAAAGAAGGAAGCAGAAAGGAAGTTTTCTGTGGTCGCAGGGCAGTTGTAACCTACTTAATTGTATATTCACACAGTATTGATGAAAGAAGGTTGAAGAATATTTCAGTTCAATGCCCCACGAATGAGTTCCTCTAGATGAGATGAGCGAGAGCACTGCAGCGCTTTCAGTGAAGTGTAATCCAGCTAATGAGCCACTGTTTAACACACACCTTGCTGCTATGCTTCAGGGCTTGTTTGTGCTTAAGCAATTGACAGTCCATAAATTGGACTAGTTGCAGTCCTTATGCTCAGTCTCGTTCAACACGTTAGGTTTGGAAAAGCCCACCCAAATCTAGCTGTAAATTACTCAGCCCACTGCCTCCCAGCTGGGGCAACAGCAGAGTCCTGTAAAACGACTGCTGGGTAAACACCAAACCTGGAGCGACTGAAGCTGCAAGAGGGGGCTCATGCCAGTGGCCTCTTCTCCATGTTACGTTTGACTCAGGACCTTTACGTATTTTGCACTGACAAGTAGAGAAGGAATCTTCTGACTGGGGACCTGAACCTCCTTACTGCGGCACGGCAGCTGCCACTTTGGACACAAGGAGCCCACGGGCAGGCAGGGACGCACCGCGCTCTCCGGGCATCCTGAGCTTTGCTTTCTGCTTGTTTCTCACAAAGCAAGTCAGCCTGACCAAAAGCAGATGGCTGTTCTTTGCTTACCTCTCAAGTGAAAGCTTTCATTCGAAGAAAATAACCCCTAAATAAGAAAAAGAAGGGTCTGATAGAAAGGTCCTACAGGCAGGGTTTTCTGCAAGCTCCTTACAGTGACAGATTCCAAAGCTTCCCACCACACCAACATCCCTTCTGTACACAAAGACGTAATTTCTTTGTTATTCTTGATGATGCTGAATAACAGAGAATTTTTCCCTCCTGCACCCATCAGACATACTGCCAGCAGCAGCATCGCCCCTATTTAACTGTCCCTTACACAACATGGTTTTTGCCCATACCTTCTCCCAACCGACTGGAGTTACTCCCTTACTCTTCCTCTAGGGCTCACTGGGGAGAGGTGACTATTTTCTCTCCTGTCCTCCCTGTGGTGTAAGAATGCAGAAGGAAACCTGTCTCAAGAACACCAAAGGATACAAGGTTTATAAAGAACACCTGCTGAGTAATAGATTTACTTTGGTCCTATTTTGGGGAAAGTAACAAACAAATTGATTTCCAAGACACAACATCTTTGAATTTTAACACCATAAATGCTAATTTCCAGTAATAGCAGTTTCATCAATCACATGCCCAGTCCTGCTGTTCTCACATCACCAGAATAGTCTGTGACTAAACTCATCAATTGTTTCTGAGATTAGTGCTTTGGCAAATTTGGTACCTTCTGTGTGCATGTTGCCTTATTCCTATATCCCATACAGGACTAAGCTGGAGGCCAGCTTTTACTTCTACTCAGATCCATCCTCTGATTGTGATCTTGCAGATCACCTCATTTTGGCTGCTATTGTGCTTGAATTCCTGTCCCCAAGCAGTATATACGCACATAGCTCTGGACTTACAATCGCTCCTATAATTTGCTGTGCCAACAAAATTATAACCACTGCAAACAGTCCACATGGTGAATATATACTACAAAACAAGCTGAATGTTAAGCCATACTTTCTTTAATTCAGAACCAAAGACTGCATTACACCTGAAAGACATTCAAATCCTTCCCCTGAAAATTACCAGTGCTAGTCTTTTTTTATGATGGGCCTCAGGTTAATTTGACATTAACTTTTGTGCTTTGAGAAAAAAAAAAAAAAATCAAGACCGCATTTTATACTTCCATGTGCACATCCAAAAGGCACCCTGCTTTTGACTTGCGCATCTCTCAGTCATAGCGTGAGTGGGAGTACAAAGGAATGTCAGCTGAACACTGGCCAGGCGCTGACATGGAGAAGGGTGCGATTGCCTGCCTGCTGAAGTAACGCCGTGGTGACTGTGCCCATTACGGAGCAAAGGGCAGCACTAATAAAGGGATCTTCATCTCCGCCCTGTCGCAAACACCCAGCTGCTGCCATGTAAACGAGTCAACTTTGCAGTCACCTAAGACAGCCTGGAGAGTGTGGGTAACTTTAAATAGGTAAGTGGTCATCTAGGTAAACCTCTGAAAAGTTTATCACATCTAATTGGGGCCTAGGAGGATAATACTAGAACTGCAGACAAAAAGCACTACCTAGAAGTGAACACAATAGGAAATATTAGCTGCTGCTTATGTTTATCCCATACAAAACCTGGAGAGACCAGTTCTTCCATGAAGACAAATCTCTTCCAGACTCTTACTGGCAGCATGTATTAAAGTGGGGTGGGGTTTTTTGTGGAGGTTTAAGTTTCCTATAGCATTTAACTAACTAAAAGCATGTATACATGTATTTCTATCCTCCCGGGCCTATGAGCTGAGCCATGCTAATGGATTACCTGAGCACTTCTCATCCTTTCCGGTGTGCATTATGTCAAACCATTTATCTTGAACCCCCATAGAACAGTTTTACCTTAGCTAGTTTATTTTGCACTGGAAAAAGAAGCAGGAGCACTTGCATGACCTACCACCTCAGCTCAGCATGGGAGCTGTTGCAATCCCAGTGTCCCTCTGTGGACCAGCTGTGCTGAGACTGATCCTGCCCACCTTGCTGCCTTCTTGAGAAGGTGACTCCTTGGCAGCCATACGTGTATCAGGGATAAGCACAAACAAGACTCTGTAGGATGCTCAGACAGAAGGCTTGCTGCCAAAGCAAACACACATTGTTCGCAGCCTCCAGCTTGGAGTCACCAGAAGTGTGAAACAGATATCTCTCCTTCTCCTCCTCGTACGCCCACCGGCTGGGAAAGCCAACTTCTGATTAGAGGCAGTTGTGAAGCTGCTGATAAACTGTTCTTTGTCACAGTTTGTTGCAACAGAAAGTTTTAGCAAAATGATCGGTTTTGGCCAAAGCTTTCCCTCGAGTTCTCTCAGTCTGGGGTGGAACCGCTTATCAGAGGACACAGTCCTCTCCAGAACAGCCACTCAGCTGAGGCCTCCTCCAGGGTGTGGGCTCAAGAGTGTCCTAACTACCAATGCTGAAGAAGAGACCTCCACCACCAATGCTCCACTTGGCCCAAAAAACATTACACTGGAAGAATTTTGGCAGCCTGCTCTTTAAGGAACACATGCAAGTCTGGATACCCAGCTCCAGTCCCTGTGCTGCCCTGCTTCAGAGCCAGCACCGAAACCAAAGTCTGCTGTCGTGCAGCTTAGTGCCCTGGCTACTGGCTGAAGAACTGAAGGAAGGGTTGACTTCCCTCTTTCTGCTTTCTTGAATAAAGTAAATACTGAGACAAAGGAGTTATTGAGAAAGTGTGGGCTTAGAACATCTTTTAATCTATTTTTCCACAAGCCAAGGCAGGGAAAAATATGAAGGTTTCCTGCCCAGTTCTTACTTCTGATGACATAGCTTCTAAAAGTTACCCAGGACTGGGGGGCTTGTAAACCTCTGGTTTGCAATAGCAGCTGAATTGGGGCTGACAATCAGCAAAGAGTACCTATGTTCAGAGCATCCAACAGCCCTTCAGCTCCTCACCAGGCTTAATGAAGTGTAACGAAAGGAAATTAATGAGCTTTGTCCCCATTGCCAAAGGAAAGGGCTGCTGGAAATATGCAGGGATCCAATATGAATTGAGCATGATTAAGTATAGCTATTGTTCTGAATAAAATGGAGCTGTTATACCTAAATAGCCTACAGCAGTCCCTCATCATTACAGCCATTTAGCTGGTTCTGCTTTAATTGCCTCTGAAAGCCACCCAGAAAGGATTTTTTACGCCCTTTCCAATTTAAAATCAGGGACAGAAATATGTAAGCACTAACCTGCATCCACTTAGATAATGGGGAGTCGGCAGGTGAGCCAGGAAGATAGATATTTTATAGGGAACCACATGCCGGGCGATGCGACTATGTGTGTGGGCACAGCGGCTGCTGCAGGATGGCTGCCACAGCCTGTGGGGTGGGCTACAGAGCTCAGGGGTTAGTCACAGGCTATGCCACCCACCCCCACACTTTGGCTCCTGGCAGGCAGCCGTAGCAGGGAGAGCAGGGACCAGGAGGTGCTCTGCAGCACTTGGGAAACCTGCTTCTCCCAGCACAAGACACAGGACGCCAGATATCAAAACACATTGCCTGGGGTGCCAAGAGCAGAAGGATGTGTCACAGCAAGGCTGATAGCACAGCTGTTGTCACGGTCCTTGATGGAGCTCTCACACCATGACATGTACTGCCCTGAATTTGCATCTGTCCAATTCTTATCAAAAAACAGCAATCCAAATCTAAATGAACATTTTCGCTTCTGTATTCTTAACTGATTCACAAAAATGAAAATACTATCTTCCCCTTTCAGATTAATTACTTTAAAGGCTCACAGTTTCTTGGGAGACAATTCCCAACTCAGATCTAGTGATAGAGCAAGACTGGATCTGGCCTAAACTAGTCTGCTGAGAAAGACTATAGTGGAATTGTTCTGGAGAGAAGAAAATAGCGGAAATACCTCCTTCTCTCTCAGGGAAGAGAAGCATTTTAGAAGGACCTTTTTACTCTTATTACTTGTCTTCTGCCAGTTCAAAGCATCCTCAGATCTCTCCTGGACAGACTTTTTCTTTACAGAGTGTTGAGGAGGATATATGAAGAAGTCAGGGCCCCAGCTTTCCCTCCTTAGCTTCTAGAAGTACAGTGTACGATTGAAATGATGCCCCAAAATCTTTGCTGTGGACAATGATCCAGCCTCTGCTCCAAGCACACAGCCCAAAGTTTGTACATGGCTTTTACAGTCCTGAATTCTTTTTAGACATGAGTTTGAATCCGTCATCCAGGATGGACCTCCGATTGCGTCTTAACCTCTTTTGTCTCTCGAGATAGATGACCACTCCTATAAGGAAGCAGGCAACCAGGAAAAGCACCATTCCTGCAACGGCTAGGGTGATGACTGTGGCCTCTATCTGCCCTTGAGCCAGCTTAGCTCCAAAGAGCATGATCTTCTGGGACTCCTCCTTATCCTCAGATGGCAACTCTGAGACACAAACAAAGATAGTTCCAATGAGAACCAGAAATACCACAACTGAAAGGTTCCAAGAAATACTAAAAAAGGAGGAAAAGAAAGACCCAAAGACAATCAAAACAAGTCAAAGGAGACCCAGTCGCCATCCACCCAACAGACCCTCATTCCTGAGGTCACACAGAAATTTGAGAATGAATGGTTCTTTCCCTAATCCACTCCATCCCAGGACCTCACCATATCTCACCGCTACTCAGCCCAACCAGCTAACCATTGCTGTCCCCAGTCACAAGGGAGGTTGTGTGCGGAGTCAGTGGCTGGGCTGGGAACAGAACGGAGACGAGAACATGTGTCCAGACCGGGGCTGCTGCAAGTTCCCCACACTGCTCCAAGCTCCCCATGCACATGGCTGTTGTCCTAACCACCACTTTTCAGAGTGCACTTGCTCAGTCATGCCAGTGGTGAGTCACTTAAGATCCTGAGCTCTCTTATGCTTCCACACAGAGGCAGCAGAAACCTTTTGAGAAAAGTGGCTATTTGCACAGGTAACAACTGTTGATCAAAGTTTTTGCCTGGTCAGCATACACAGGCTGATGCACGAGTATGGTATAAAACTGCATTATTTAATATTGTCACTACTGCTCTGACACATTTCCTACTCCTCTTCTTTATGCCCATTTTGAGTGACGAAAACATTGTTGGGAAGGAAATAACTGAAAGATCAGCAGACAAAGGCTGAAGACTTGTAGGTAGACGGCTGTTCTGAGCTGGCTCTGAAATCAGCTCTGCTGGATTTATTAACAGCAGCTGAAAAATGGAGCTGGAGAAGGATAAAAAAAAAAAATCAGGGAAAGAAATCACCACCACAAACTATAAAGACTTTTACACCAGAAAATTTTAAAGGGATCTTATCTACTATTCCCCTTCTCCCTGGTGCTGCTCAACCAAATGTCTTCCAATGTCTGTTCTTTAAAACACCTGAAAGACAGGGCATGCGCTTCAGCTCTTTTCCTGGGGGAAGAACAGACCAGAAGGCAGATGCACTTGTTTTCATGCTGACTCGGTCCCTTCAGCTAGTAATGATGAATGTGAAAATGCCCTAAACCACATACTCACTGACAGCCCAAGTAGGGAGGACAACTAATCTAAGGTGCCCCTTGGGTTTTGGTTGAAGGGAGTAAGAAAAATCACCTCCTTTGCAATACCTCCTTTTGCATCTCTGCCAGTTTCTAAGCTTGCACTCTCCTCTGAAGATGAATCCATATATCGCAAGTACAACAGGACGTGAGGCCAACAAACTTTTTGACCTTACTTGGTCAAACAAGCCTAACAAGCCCAACTTCCTTATTTTTATCAGAGCGCAGACATTTGGAGGACAGATAACCAAACCAACCTGGAACCCTCTCTGTTATCCATCAGCAGCCAGGTCTCAGACTAACACACTGCCCAGCCTGACAGAGGAGAGGCTGTAAGTGGTGTTTGTGCTCCTCCCCTCTCACACAGATGTAAATCTCTGTACTGATCAGAGATCTCCCTTCCTCCTCCACCTCACACAGACAGTATTTAGCAGTGCAATGTATGTATACCATACCTGCACTGTAGCTTACAACTTCAAGCTCTGGCTCTGAAAGGAAACAAAAAGAAGGTGAGAAAGCGTTGAGCTGAACAGGTAGAAAATCCAGAGCATGGCACGTTTGGCAAGGATCAGATCCAGAGGCAGCATGGTTTTCCATGGCTTGCAGGTTTTCTTTTCTCCTGTCAACATCTGCCCTCTCCACATCACACCAAGAGCGTTTTTGCACTACCTGCTTCAAGAGCAGACCCATTCCTGCTGCACAACCCTTTATGGCCTTCAAAAGAAAAGCACAATCAAAGTCTCTGAGTGTGTGGTGGGCTGACCCTGGCTGGCAGGGTCACTCACTCACCCCCCAGTGGGATGGGGCAGGGAATCAAAAGCACAAAAGCAAGAAAAAAAAAAAGTTGTGGGTTAAGATAAAAACAATTTAATAAGTGAAGGGGAATAAAACAAAACAAAAGACTCCAAAGTGATGCAAAAGCAATCACTGGCCACCTGCAGACTGATGCCCAGCCAGTCCCTGAGCAATGGCTACTTCGGAAAAACTCACCCCCATTTTTATTGCTGAGCATGATGTCATATGGCATAGACTATCCCTTGGTCAATTTGGGTGAGCTGTCCCAGCTGTGTCCCTTCCCTGCCTCTTGCCCACCCCAACCTACTGAGTGAGAAACAGAGAAGACCTTGACACTGTGCATGTGCTGTTCAGCAATAGCTAGAACACTGGTGTGTTATCAATGCTGTTTTAGTAACAGATCTAACACATCACCTTATAGGCTGCTATGAAGAAAATTAACTCCATTGCAGCCAAGCTCAGCACAGAGTGTCACTCACCTTTGAGCACCTCTTCCAGTGTTTCCTAGTGAAATGAGAAGCCTTAGGATGTGCATTTAGATTACAGGTAATATTTTTGGCAAGAACAATTACTGGCTGATGGCTGAACATTGCTTCTCAGACACAAGCTAAAATAAAACTCATAATGACAACATAGGCAATGTAAGCCCCAGAAACCAATTTTTTATTAATTCCACCTGCAGGTATTACCATATTCAAAGGGAGCATCTTAGATTAATAGTACTTAAGTAATTATCTGCTCAATTAACTGGCTGTTTATGGTATGTAAGTGCGATGCAAACACCCAGAATTTAGCAGCAGTACTGGAAAGTGCTGTTAGATGTTTTATGGTAACAATCAGTGATAATTCCCTACCTGGTCTGGGCAAGACTGTGAATAGTATCTCCATACCAGCATGAATATGATCAGACACATGACAGTGAAGCAGCCATGTCCCAGGGTTCCCAACCAACATCTCCACCATTTCAAAGGTCCCAGGGAACAGATCCACGACATCTGCTCTGTAGTTTTTGCCATTCTGTTAACAGGAAGGGAGGCTGTTAGCATGCAGTGCTCTGTGCATCTTTTCAGAAAGCAAATTCTGTCAGTGTCACTGGAGACCACTTCAGTGGTACTAGTTTTTAAAAGCTCAAAAAAAAGATTTCAAAAAGCATCTCCAGGGCTGTAGTTGGGAAAGCAAACACCATCTGGTAATGCCTAATCTTAAGAAGGGTTAAGCTAGACATATCAGCACAATACAGAGGCTCAGTGAGTCAGATTTGGATGTGTAAAATCACATCCCTTTCCTAGTTGGGTGAAGTTGCTGTGAAGTCATTCAAGAAATTCAAGTTCACCAGTCTCGAGCAAAAGTGATGATATTGGTGGTCAGTCTCTGCTTTACCATCAGCAGGGATATTCTTACCTTGTATATGAAGGTCTCAGCATGAAAATGGACTGTGTGGACATCAACCTCCTGGCCCATTCCCAGCAGGTACCAGTTCACCCACTCACCCTGGAACATGGTCAGCCCAGGCAAGTTCGCATAGAGCCTCCCATTGATTGCTGTGCAGTAAGTAACAGAGATAACAGAAAAGCCTGTTATTGAAATGGTAAAGATGTTGAACCATCTCAAAGGAAGAACATGCAGGGCAAGTTAGATGCTACAGAGCTCATACAGCAACCAGTGCATCAGCAGTTAGCGTCTTCCACACGACAGTCCCCTAAAAGTTTGGCAGTCTCCCTCCAGCTCAGCTACCTATTCACTCTGTTAACAGATAGGAAAAGTACAATGATTTGCATCCAAGGCCATGCTGTAGCTTGGGTCAAATAAATATCAAAAACTACCTCTTGCTGAAAATCTGCAGTCAGCCAGAGATCGTTGTTTCTAGAAGTCAAAATATGTAAAAAAGGCCTTCTTAGCCCAATGATGTGGAAACATGTATATAGATATATACACATAAATCTCTGAACAATTTACTTGCTGAACAATGAAAACAGGTAAATCTTGCCAACAGGTAACCCTGTCATTCTAAGAGCGTCATGCTGGCTGTACACATTACATGCTGATACCTTGTAAAATCACTACACGGCAAGACTTTATTTCATATTTATCACAGCAAGAAGGAATACCGCTTTGACTGCAAATGCACGAAAGGGACCAAAACAGTGAGTGAGCTGAGTGCTATGGCAGACACACGGAAACTTTCATGCTCAGATGACAATAAGAGAGAAAGAAACATGATCTGAGGGCAGGAACATCAGTGTTTTACTCCCAGATCTGCCATAGGCACCTTCTGTAGCCCAAAACAAGCATACAACTTCGGTGTGCTGGTTTTGCCAGCTACAATATTTGGTTAGCAATTATAACATTTGGAGATACTTTATATCACCTGTACAAAACCAGTAGTAATGTTAGTATACATAAGAATAGTGAAGAGTTATGTTATCTCCCCAACTGCCAGGGGACTTGTTTGGCTGAGAATGCTTCAGCTAGATCCAGATATAATATGGAGAAAAACTATCATAAATAATGTGCTAATTTAGAAAAATGTGTTCATCCTACTATGGCAGAAAACTTTTTGGTAGTCAGCTAAAACAACTGAGCCACGTATTGCAGCCACATGGCTCACTCAATTTGAAATCTAACATATTCTAAAGGTTCTGGGACCAACAGAATTAAATGTCTGACATGTTAATCTCACATTTGATGTTCTTTCCTGTCCAGAGCCACTCAGACGCATCAGAGATTAACCTCTCTGGCCCATATTTTACTATTCCTCCTGACAGGGACAGCTGAATGATTAGCCTTCATTGTAGATCAAAGATCTGTGCCGTATATGTGCTGCAATACTTAGAACAACAGACAGTTTAATTCTGTTCATGCCACTGACAATGGAAGAGGACAAGGGCAATCACTAGGAGTCAGGCTCTTGGTTTTTGGGTGGCTGACTACTTATGGAGGTCGCGTAATCAACAACAACTTTGTGTAGATAATAATAGGTGCTCAGGTGCCTAAGAGGCATTACCATGCATTTTGTTGCTTTCCACAAATTTGTCATCCAGCAGGTTGATCTCCTTGGGATTTCTCTTACTGTAATGTTCCACATTCTCCTCCAAGTACCAGGACTGATTTTCATCAAAAACCAGGAACAGTAGAGCAAACTCCCTCTTTACATCCTTCCTGATCCCATCAGACTGCAGTGCCCCTCTCTGGCAGATCTTCAGGGGTCCAATCAGGCCACTGTACATATCCTAATCAGAATGAAGGAGAAACACCTCTGAGGCAATGATCTTCTCACCCTCTTTTATACACAGTTCTTTGCCTTTCAGCAACCACATAGGCTGTTCCCTGCACCACCCCGCTTAAAACAAACGGTGGTACTAAGTACTCTCATTGGTGAAAATCAGCTACCAAAGGACAAGAACTGAGACTATACATGCTCTTACAAATGCAAATCCAAAAGTCATAAATATGAATGGTGTCAAAATACTCTTCAGTCTGTGGCTGCAAAAACATCTGCAACTTGAGATAAAAAGGCAATGATCTCTGGGTTGAATGTGATGGTTTATTACAGGATCCTCCAAGTTGTTTCCCTGTGAAATCAGTGCTATGATGATTGATCCTAGCAATGCTCAAATCTTCCTGCTTTATCCATAGGGCCTAATTTTGGACAATTTCTGTCTTTCTTGATTAGCCCTATGGTTCTCACTAACAGAAACCATGACTTACTGGGAGATGTTCTCATATCCTGCCAATAACTGAAGGAAGGTTAGTGTCAAGGAGAGTGGAATTGTTTTATGAAGGTTTGTGTTAGGAAAAAATAAGGACAAACATCAGGACAAATTTGGAGGATTTCCTCTCCCAGCAGAATGCTGGACATGTCACCAGGCGGTTCTTCTACCTCTTGGCTGGGCCAATCTCTAAATTCTATCCAGCTTGCATTGTTTTCTAGAGGAGGTGAAAAATTGGTCTACCTGGGCTTTTCTGGTTCTAACTTGTATTTTACCTTTACTGGGTCCACCATGGAGTAGTAGATCCAAGGAACACAGGCTGAATCATTTGGCCCTGGACCAGATCGCTCAGGAACTTCCCATCGGTATGTCACAATGTCACCTGAGTGACAGAGAAGCACCATTAACACCACGGTGAGACACTCGCTTGCCAGTCTGCTGAGCAGCATGCAAAGCGTAACAAAAAAAGAAGATCCTGTCTCCAAAGTGCAAATTCAATTCTGATTTTGTTGGACATTGCATCTTCCTTCCCCAAACACTGAAAAGCAGGATGGAAGCTCCCCTCTCAAGCAAAGCAGAGGGGTCATGGGCTGCACACACCATCAGGTATCAGCACAACTCTGTTTTAACTGCCGCCTTTGAGACTGGACCTGACCAAGGAAATTCCACCTCTCCTCAGTACAGATGGAGCTTGAGATGATCCTTCCTCTCTCAGAAGTATATTCATGATGCCCATTCAAATATGTTTTTAAAATTACTCTTTTGCATACTAGCGATACATTTCAGAAAGACAGGGCCTGGCTGAAAACTTTTTTGTCGCTTAGACAGCCTGGGCAAGTTGAAGGGACCAAAAATCATACAAATTGGCATCTGGACTGTGAAACAAATTGGTGATTTCAGTCAGCGTCTTGGCAAGCAATTGTGCATTTCTCTTATTTCATACTATTTTCAAGCTATTGTGCCCATCACAAAAAGTATAGGTCCCAAAGAAGAGGGGCAGTTTTCCCCCATCATGGGCCATCAGCCCAGGGCTACCAAGGACTGCCTGAGCTGTGAACTGCCATCATCTTTCTCCTTCCTACGGACAGACCATACTCAGTAGGGCAGATAAGGCTGCACACAGAATACTTTGTGCTATGCTTAACCAGCAGAGCAGAACATGAACTCCCAGGGCTGCCATTCCCACACATGTGAGATCACTAAAACCATGGTGAACCTGAAAGACCAGTTACTGTTCAGTTCCAGTTCTCAACCATAAGAAACCAAGTACATCAGAGCCTACTTAAGGAAACCAGTCTAGCTATAGGCTAAAGTGAGCTTCGTAAGCCCATACAGGAATACGGCTAGAGACCGCAGTGACTTACCAGGGTTTGCTACTTGCGGCTGTCCTGTCTCCCTTTCCAGCACCCCGTGTGCATGAATGGAGTAGGGTCGTGTGGCGTTGTTCTTAAACACGATGTTGAGAATGTCTCCCACCTCCGCCCACAGAAAAGGGCCTTGCGATAGGAAGAATGTACTATGAGACTAGCAAAAACGGTCAGCATCTCCTGAGGATACTCCCACCTCTCTTTCATCATCTTCTCCCCAGACATATTCCCTTATAGCATTTATGACGTTCTCCTCCCTCTTCTCTACCTTATCTCTACCTCCCACAAAGAGAATTGGAGGTCAGTCCCAATTCAAGTAGGTCTTAGAAAACCAGACTGCGAGTTTCACAATGAGGGAAATGAAGGTTGTTAGGCATTTTAACTGCACCCAGCACAGCTAAGGCTTGATTTCTGAATACCGCTGTGCTAAATTTTACAGCATCTTGATCATGCCTTGCTTCTGGTTTCAAAAAATGTGGTAATACTCAATTTGGCCTGACAATGTCACAAATCAGAACTGCAGACTATTTTGAATAGCATATACTGCCCCAGCCTTGCTGCTCTGGCACCACTTACAGTCCTGGGTTAATACCACAGAGCTGTGTCTCAACAGACTTCCAGACACCATGTGCTCCTTCACTTCCACAGGCCTGCCTGCTTTTGCCCCAAAAGCATTTCTCTCACAGCTACATATTGCTCTCTAGAAGTAAGCAGTGATTTCTGTTCTGCAGTCAGAGAAATGCAGGTGTGAAAAATGCTTTGCCTGAGGCCTGAAAGAAAGCTGGTGCAAAGACAGGCATGAGAACCTGGTCTTCTCTACTACAAGCTGTGTTCAGGACTCTTTCTCCAAAGCTGGCAGACCTGAATAGGAGACAGTCTGAATTTCTCCTCACCTGTATACACAGCAGATGCCTAAATATGTAGGAGGCCTTCAGATTACAGCCCTTAGCCACTGAAGCTCTAGAGTCCAAGCCCCATTGCTGTGTGAGTGAAAGATGTACCCTCTGCATGTATCCTTACCTAGTATCCCTAGGTGTTCATCACCATTCATCCTGGCCTTGGGGGTCTGGAAAGTCCCATCGGTGTACTCCCTGTAAACTGCTTTCTTGTACCTGGAGCCAAGCAGTCCATTCTCGTTGCTCAAAAATACATCAGCGTAGCTGAGAAATGCAGAATGATTGCTGAGATACCCAAAAGCTCACAGGGAATAAACAGCTAACTTGTGGCAAGGGGTTCACTAGCTGAATAGGTTTCCCAGAGACCTGCTTTGGCTGCAAAGGTGGGCACAGTGATGCGGGGGGCTGCACCTCCCATCAGCAGCACCACCACCAGTGGCATATGCACCATGTCACAAGACAGCCGAGATGCCCAACAGGATTCACCAAGGTCTACTGAGAACC